>NC_139451.1:29526260-30726260 GCF_963924565.1 Ascidiella aspersa | reverse complement strand
AAGCAGTTACAGTGCGAAAAAACACATTCTGAAAGCGGTTGTTACGTTGCTTTGAAGCTCTGTGGTCTTCTTGTCCTGCTGGATCTGCACAGAGTCCTTCAGTTCACTCGGTCGACCGATATCCTCCTTTAAGTGTTCTTCCCTGTATTTGCGCTGAAATTACAAAGTTGTCGGTAAAGGTTATGACCAAGTGGAAGCTAAGCAACGTTATTTTCAAGTCATTTCAATTGCAATTAAAAATCAAACAAAATAAAACTAAATTTTCATTTTTTTAAATATTTAGTCTACAACTGAAACTTGCATAACAAACATATGCAGACTGTTTATTCTGTGATTAGCCCTTCTGGAGTCGTACTGGCCAATGATAACGGCAAACATAGTATTATACAGTACAAAGACGGAGTTATCGCACATCTTTAGAAAAACACTTACCTCGCTGATTTTATTATATTATATTTAAACTCCCCGGTTACTTTGCAAGAGTAGAATAAATGATAAACATACGACAGAAAGACGTAGAAATATTTATAAATTGGTATTTCAGTTTAACTTGTTTTTTTCCCTGAACCTAAAGCAAAAAACTTATTGCGCTAATTCAAACCGTTTTATTTGAACCTGTACTTTTAAATTAGACTAGATTCGAATTTCTTGAATTAAGACACAAACAAAATAAAAATATCATTATTTTAATATTTACTGTACTTGTAGTTTTAAGTTCCCTCTTTTTATTTTGTACATCGTTATTAACTTTAAGTGTTAGATACTGGACATTATCGTACATCGTCCAAAAACACTCACCTCGCTGATTTTATCCCCAACTGCTTGAACGTGTTCAGTTCCAAGTGTTGAAGGCATGACTGTGTAAGCTGGAGGAACGGCGCTGTCTTCTTTGTGCTTCTCCTTGTACGCATTCTCACTCACGATCTAAAGATACGAGTTTATTTACACATATGAATTGCATTTTAAGCAATTATGAATCGAACGTATGCAATTTTAGCACAAAGTTGATTTCGTTCCAGTTTTATTAGCAGGCCTTGCCGAATTATTAAATACAAGTCAAAACTTGAGTCAAAAACAAATTAGAAGATGGGGGACAAAAACTGATTTTACGCGAATCTGCTGAGGAACAATGATTTGATTGTAGGTCAAACAAACTGCTCACAAAAAGTAAAAAAAACGTTCAAAATTTCTTGGAAAGCTCCTGCAAAGAGTATTTTGTTTTTACTTACCTTAACCGTTATTAAGACCTACGTAAAAATTAAGAATAGCCTAAAAAGGCTAATCACACAAATAAAATAGATAAAGGTGGTTAAAGCTAAGTGCAGAACAATAGAATATGCATCCTTAAAAAACTGGTTCTTTTATTAGGAATCCAGTCTTACCTTTCCAATGTCGGTTGCGTGCGAAATAGCTGGAGTGATGACGTTGCAACCCTGACCTTTCTCCTTTTCATAGTTTTCCTTGTATTTAAACTGAAAGAAAACGATTTAAAATTTAACGGAATTTTAATTTTCTATACCTGGAAAGATGTTATTTTGTAAAAAGGATGAACACAGATAAAATACCCAAGCAATAAAAACTCTACACTGCTATTTTAACCTGTAAACCTTGCGCATTTTGATGTAAGTGTTATATGTCCATTTTAACTGTGCAAGCAATCTATTTCTTGCAGTCAAAGGTCACTGAGCACGTGATGACTTAAAATTGTAGTTGTGCTTAAGGCAGTTGGTGTTACTACATTGTCGAGATAGGAGCTTATATTGTTAGTTTCATGTTAGTGTGATATTTAACTTACACTGGTGCTGTTTCTGTTTAAATAATAATGTTTTGTGTTCATTCTTATGAAGATACGAATCCACTCGTTTAATCGTTTATGTTGTTAATTCCTCTACAATGATAATATATGTATGATTATTTTTACGCTCATGTACTAAAGATAATAGGTTCAACTTACGTCGCTTGTAAGATTAGAGCAATCTGCACCAGTATGCCGGCATACCTATTATTATTTTTACGCTAATTTACTAAATATAATAGGAACAACTTACGTCGCTTGTAAGATCATGGGCTTCTCTAGCCTTAACAGCGGTCGGTGTGTTAATGGCTTCATGACTCTTCCATTCGTGCTGGTCCTTAGTACCTTCTTTGTACTTTTGCTGAACGTGTATAAAAAACTTTAGTTTGTAGCATAAGGAAAACACTTTTACGTTCATTGTTAAATTAACAATCCCAGACCTTTACCCTACATTCAGTAATTAAATAGACACAAAATAGTTAAAATGTCTTTATATACATTTAAATTAGATACAACTTACAAATGGTTTTAGCCAGACGTCCTACTATTTTAGATATAGTCGCCAGAAAGGAATGATATGTGTAATGTTAAACATGAAAGAAGTTGGCAGAATAAATGATAAATTCTTGATGCTTTATCCAAAATAAGTATACTTAAAAATAAGTATGCCGAAACATAAACAAGCTAAAATGGTGTGAATATTTTATCAATCACTTGAAACATTTTATATAAAAATATTTTGAACGGTATGTTTCAGGAACAATTTGCAATAACAATTATGGTAAACTAACCTCAAGCTATCAGCAGTAGCCACTCAACATGCTTCAAGTTTTTGATTGGTTTGATAACTACTTCAAAGTGCAAGCAAAACGGCAAGCGATCAAAATAAACAGAGTCGATGAATGACAACAGGCAACGTAAAAATATATGATGATAGCGTAAAAACATAACACAAGGTATGACAAATTGAACGCAGCAAAACGCAAAAATACATTTAGTAGTTAAAAAACTATCCAAGTCTAGTATAACGATTGTCGTCTATTTTTACTGAAAATATTAAAAAGAAAATGTTATTGCGCAAATCATTATATTTTTTTATGAAAAAATCAGTCATAGTACTCAAGATTTACAGAACACCTCTACGTTAAGCAACTTTAAAAAATTAAGATTTTTAAAATGAAAAAGAAAAGAACATGCCTCAACATAAAAATATAGTTATCGATGTTTTTTAAATAAAATAAAGACTGGAAAATACTGCAACATAAATAAGAGAAGACGCAAGTCATGCAGCTCAAGCAAAAAATCAACACACACGAATAAAAACCAATGAATTGCAGCAAACCAATAAGTTGCAAAACCAATAAAAAAATTATAAAAACGAAAGAAAAGTTCAACATTACCACGCAAAACCTAAAAGCAAAAATCCCCAACACACACATAGGGGAGTTTAATAAAAAATCCCCTGATGTGATACACACCTCGCTCTGTAGCGCCACCATTTCTTTGGCGTGTTTAAGTTGAGGCGTGACGTCAGTGGTCAGCCCGTGACCTTTGACCAACTTTTCGAGATCTTTCTTATAGGTTTTCTGCGCGGCGCGGAAATAAGATAATGCGAGGATTCAGGAAAAAGGTAAATAACGGAAACGGAAAAAGTATAAATTTGTGACTGAAATAGCAAACTAAATTTTCGTTAAAAGTTACCATCCAACGTTTTTGCGAAAATTATTTAACTTTAGACTGTACTAAACCCTAATAAAAGTCGGTCATTTTATAGCTTTTTTCGAAAAATCGTATATGAAAATCGTATATATCGAACTGAATGTTTGGTAAAATGTAAAAAAAATGCAATAAAAGGTTTTACACTTTAAACTGCACTAAAACTTCAATAAAAGTATGTCGTTATATTGCATTTGTAGGAAAGAATCGTATATCTTTTTCATGAATCGGAAAAAGTAAAAATTTGAAACTGAGATAGCGAACTTATTGTTGTTAAAAGTTATCATCAAACGTATTGCGTAAAAATAGATTTGCAATAAACTGTTTAAACCTTAAACTGTATTAAATCCTAATAAAAGTAAGTCGTTATATTATATTTTTAGGAAAAACTGTATCCCCATGAATCGCTTTTTTAGTATTATAAAATAAATCCAAAAGGTACAGTACAGTCTGAAATTAAATAATTGAAAAACAGCAACAAATTAAAAAAAATTTACCACAAAAGGCAAACGAAATTGCAAAACGAAAAATTACGAATTTTCAAAGCACTAAACAGTATAAAGCAATTGAAACAAACTCTCGCTTCGATTGCAGTAAACAGAAAAAGAAAGAAAAAAGTAAGAAAAATAGGCTAAAAGTATTTGCAATTTACAATTAAAATCTATAAATGTACATTACAAAGAAATATAAAATAGATAATGTATAAAAAAGTGGACCACTAAAGGATTATCAACTAAATATAATTTCTGAGATTATTTTATAAAAATTCACAATTTGTGGGTGAATTGTCGTAAAAAATTTGTGAGCATTTTGGATAAATAATAAGATAATGGTTGGAGATTGAAGCTAGACATGGATGAATATTAACATCTTTACAGAAGTAGAAAGCATATTTTGATGCGAAAATGAAAAAATTATCTAAAACGTTCAAATATGCAAACTACTTCGGTATTGGCTTTAATATTCATTCTACTCTTTTATTATCTAAAAGGGCACGATAAGTTGTCATTAAGTGAATAAATTATTTAAAACGTTCAAAATATGCAAAATGTGGAACCTACTTCGGTTTTGATATTCATTCTACTTTAACATCAGTTTTAAATTTGCAAGTAAAAAACTTGCAAAAACAATAATAGTAAACCACTTACGTCGCTCTGTAGTTTCTGTACTTTCTGCACTCGTGTGTTCTCAGGCGTGTCCACCACAGGGATCGATTGACCTCTCTGCTCGTAGAGGTCACGTTTGTAGTTCACCTGCACAAATGGACGCGAAACAGCAGGTTAAGTTTGCCGTCGTAAATAAACTTTAAACGGTGATATATACTTTAATATAGAAAAATTGTTGAACCGGATTCATGAAACTTTATTTATAAAAAAAGATTTATTTTTCGGATTTATGATAAAGAATTTTGACTTAGATAACAGGTAATTGTAATCAACACCTAGCTGTTAAAAAAAAACTTAAAATGTTTGAACAACGTTAAGCAGACTTAGGTACATTAACATTAAAAAGTGTTAAATACGTTTTAAACAAAACGACGTTCACGTTTAACATTCAGATTAAAGTAAAATATGTTTCATTGACTGTCTTTAAGGCGACGAGGTTGAAACAAAGTTATTTTAAGTTTATGTAACTAATAGTAAAAACATTTTTTAACGTTCAAGCCATGTTGTTTCTAGATATAGAACATATTATAGTTAGATTGTTAACAGGAATGTATATGCTGAAATGTTATGCATGCAAACATTGGCTACTTTTACGACAAAACATACAGAAAAAAATATACATATAAATTGAATTGTCACATGCAGCTTAAAACGTGAACTTAAACTTGTCAGTGTGTTTATGAGTTGTGGAATGGGATTTGGTAAAAATAAAACTTATCAAAAGGTTTAAAATAAAAAGCAAAAAATGCAGCACACAATAGAAGTGAAAGCGGTAAACAAAGGTATAAACCAAATACATTATGGGAAAACATAAGCAATATAGCACACGCAAAACACTGCAATCACAACTTAACACAAGCAATAATAATGGTGATCTTATTATGCTACATTTTATGATATATTTTTTAACTTACAATAAAATTTATTTTCGTTATAAACCAGAACGCGTTGGATTGCCTAACTCTGCTACCTTTAAACGTTTTTAGGACGGTTTGTTAAGTTTGTTAAATTTAGACATCACTTTTATATTAAAAAACACGATTGCGTCAAATTACTGCAGTTTTAAAGCTTAAGTGCAAGAGCACTTCGGAAAAAGTAGAAAGGTATTTTTTTAGAACAACTTAGATTGAGGTTAAAAAACTATAAAAAAAAGGTAAACAGTTATTTATCACTATAACTTAAATTCAATGAGTAAACTGTTGCTGCCAGGCATTGTATCAACTGTGAAGTTCTTTCAACAAAATTTTAATATATAATTGCGGGGAGAACAATTTTACAATTAATACAATGCCGGGAGCAACAGTATATTCATTGAATTCAAAGGACTGTGTGGAGCTTAGGTTGTTTTTATTATACGAAAAAATACTTGCTGGAGAACAGTTTTACAATTGAACATAAATTCAAGTTGAAACACACTTCAATGAAAATCAACAGGCAATTTCCACGGCAGGTATTTTCACACCACTCCAGGCAGGCCAAAATGGCGCCAAATCGACCTCGGATGAGAGATCCTTGATCTCATCCAGTCTGTTCAAGGTGAAGTGGTCTTTCATGGCGACCTTCTTGTAACCTTGCATTGCGTTCTCTTTGGCGTCTTTCTTGTACGTTATCTGTTAAAGGAAAAGAGATTTGAAAGTTTTTGTTAATAGCCGTATTTGCCCATTGCTTAATCTGAAAATCAGGTGGCACTGTTAAACGACAAATTGTGTTGCAATTTTGACAGTTTTTGCACAACCGTGCTTCGTCAGGTCAAATTAGTAACGAAATAAACACGAAGTAGAGAGAATAGTGTAAAAGACGATAAAATATAGAAAATTGTTTTTCCTGCCATTGCACAATTAAATGCTACTCAACTCACAAATTGGTAGATATATTTATAATTCACTGATTAGTTGTGCAAGATTTAACAGAACATTTAGTGGTGTAAACAAATTTTAATGGGTTGAAAAACGCTACGGTCGGAGGTTATAAAATGACAAATCCAAGGTTGCATGCAATTTAGAACCATTGTGCAACCAAGGAGCACTAAAACTAATATGTTGGTGATTTTTACGTTAAATAGATCTGTAATTAAAACTTTAAAATGCAATCCTTTTTTTTAACTAATTTGAACAGTTTAAATATGAAATAAGGTTTAGAAATTAATTGATAAAATACTAACAAAACTGCTTTAAAAAGGTTAGATCCCAGTTGTACACGTACGTGTATCTTTAATTGAATTCTTTCATTGAGGATTTTAATGGATTTTTATTATTTTCAGATTTTTTGATTCATTGAAGAATATGGATGTTAGGAAGTACTGGATCAGGCGAGTTTGACTGCTGGACGAACGATCAAATTTTATCAATGAAAAACACTTTACCTCGCTGGTTAGTTTTCCAACTTCCTGTGCATGCTTAATAGAAGTTGCATCTTCAGGGATGTGAACCTTGGGTAAATCCTTCAAGGCAGCCTCCTTATAAGGGATCTGAATGAAAAAATAGGTGATATTACAAAATGATAGATAAGTTGATGTATTATAACACAGTTTTATCTAAATATTTTTGCATGGTCAGTTTCGGTAGTTTTATAAGGGTAGAGTAAAGGAGATGGTATCAATTGCCACGGTACAAAGAAACATTTTTGGCATTTTTTACATGTTTATTTTTGTGTAGAAACTGAAAATGCTTATTCATAAAGCACGATGTATATTGCTGTAAAATTTTAAGAAATGATTTTATGTTTTTCGAAACAGTCTACCATATTAAGGTTTTACAAATATGTGATGTTTTGGTAGTTTCTGGCTATGAATACAATTCCTGTTTTATGGGTTTTGCTACATTTTGACCTAATTTGTGTGAATAAACTCTAATTAGTCACGAGTCTAATGTTAAATTTAACAATAAAAATATTTTGAACAAAAAAAAAAAAAAACTTTTCTATTTAAAACACAGCATAGTTAAAATAATCGCCGTACCGTGATTGTGATGGACTTTTGTGTTCATTTTGCTTGTTTAGTATGTTTCTGCCGAGTTTTTAAAACACACCGTTTACAAAAAAATTATCTTTCCTCTATCACAACGCCGTTTTGTCTTGATTTATACATGCGTTATGGTTTTGTAAAAAAAAAAAGATTTGGTAAAAATATTAAAACTCAAAAGCAAAATGCTCTTGATTAGCAGCAATTTCTGCATTTTTAATGAATCGACAATAATCGGTTTGTGCCTATCACATTAAATGAGAAAACATTTCAAAGTTTGCTCAACAAAACATTTTTTAACAAATTTGCGAAACAAAACATTTCTTCAACAAATACTGTGGAAATATTCTTTTCCATCACTTAAACTTTCTCGTGAGCGCTCCTAGTGGTTAAATATAAGAAATATTTTGGTTAAAGAATACAACTTTTGTGTACACTATGCACGGATCTGTAATGCACATTTCTTTATTCTTTTTGTTTAGACAAAAAAATTGGTAACCGTTGCCTACGACCAAACATTCTTCAACAAATTAACGGACAAAACATTTATTTAACAAAATTGCCTTACAAAACATTTATTTAACAAATACTAGGACAACATTTACTTCCAATTCTTTACACATATTTACAGAAGTGTGTATACAGATAGCATACCTCGCTCGTGAGTTTGCTGGAGTTTAGAGCCAGCTGAACACTTGGTGTTTGAAGGATGTCGGTCACGATCTTTGTTTTACCGGCTTCGTAATCCTCCCTGTACTTTTTCTGCAAGGAAATACTTGGTTCATTAAGGTTGGTTAATGTATAACCATAAAAAAGCAGTTTTAAAGCATGATTTCAAACCAACGTTGATGGAGTCCAGAAAATTAATGAAGCCTTTTATTTATTTGTTTGCCACGTCAACACCAGCCTTTCTTGAATTTAAATTGAGATACCAGTTGCATATTTGTGCGCGACATCAAACAATACCCTTAGAATTTACTGGTTTTATGACGAAACTTTCTGACGACAACTCTAAATTACTACTTTATGTTTGTCTTAATTAAAGCTTGTAATGTTCCACTTACTGCAACAAAAATTGATTGAACGAGAATTGATCATATGAATGGTATACTCACGGCGCTCTGGAGCTTCATGGCCTGAATGGCGTTCACCATGCGCGGTTCATCCGTGATCAGATGATACTTGTCCATGATCTCGTGAGCGCTTTGCCTGTAGCGTTTCTAAATTTAAAAAAATATATTAAAAAAAATAGGAACGAAATTAATTACTACGACGACATACAATTGAACGGTAGCAAACTTACACTAGATTAAACTAAGCAGTGTTGCGTATTGCAAAATGAGATAATGCTGCCATTGTGGCAAATCATTACTTTGGCCTTCATAATTCACATTTGGCCTTCATAATTAGGTATAACAAAATATACGTAGGCGAACCCTTACTAAATTGGTTAATAATTACACCTACACATGGTCATGAAAATGTTACGCAGGGTTGTTGGCCTACAGGCAAAACACAGCCCAATCTGAAAACGTCTAAAATGTCCTGCTGCATAAATAAAGGAAGCTAACGAGGCAAAACACTTAAAAATGACTGTTACTATGAAAATGCAACGGGACTTATGACGCTATCTAAACCATCATACAATCCAAACAAACTGATTTTCGGTACTAATTTTTGCACTCAGTATAATCTTTATCATTGATGTGCAACCAGAATCGTAAATTACTTTTTCCTGCACTCACCTCGCTTGATAGTTCTTTCATATCGCGTTGGTGAGCCCTCTCCATCGTTTCAGTGACGTAAGGACATTTGCCGAGGTTGGCGCGGTATTCAGCCTTGTATGCAATCTACATAAACAGGTGCTTATGTGTTAAATTGATGAAACATCATTAATGATTGTGGCATGTATTCCTGTCGCATTAATGTCAGTTGTTAATTTTTTTAAAATACCAAAACAACTACAAAGATTGGTTAAGGTCTGAAACAATTTTTGTTTATAACTGTTATATAAAAAATATAACACAGGAGCTAGACTGTTAACTGTGGTTTATGACAAATTTTACCAATATGTATACAGCAATTCGACATATATTACATGTAAGGTTCGTTGTGTTTTTAAGTTAAATTCCACCATAAAACAAAACTTCATATGAAACCGAATAAAGTTAAAAAAATAATAAGTTTGTGGATGCAATTATGCGCCCTAGACTAAACTGCATTATTATTAAAAACTTGCAGTTAAATGTTACTTCCTATATAACATGTTTGATGAGCTACAACTTTTGAACTATAAATAAATAGGACGATCTATAAACGTCACGTTGCTAATATTTAAAAAACACCTAAACTGCTATTAAAATCAGACGCCTGAAAGGGTATTCATCTAACTAGTAAAACATCTAAAATGGAAGTTTTAAAAAGTTACAACGATTTTAACAAAAAAGAATAGAAAATAACTCACGTTGCTGATCTTGTTCTGTATGGCGCGGTCCAGTTTATATCCCTCGGTCTCATGTACTTTGTAGTTGTTCCTGTAGCGGTTTTTCATCCAGTTTTGCTTGTAGTTGGCAGCCGACGCAAACTTGTTCGCTTTTACAGCGGATTCGTAACTAATAAAATATAAAAACAAATTTGTTAAAGCGGTTGGTGCTTTATTGCATAGCTGCGACATGGTAAAGTCAAGGGGTAGCGCAGCACAAACGTGCGTGTTTCTAAAGTACAGCGGCGATTCGATGCATATCAGTAGGTTTGCCACATTGTGCTATTTTTTTTGTCTAAAAATTCGCATTTTGTTGTCCAGTATTCAAGATTAAGATTCATTTTATTTTTGTGCATCTTTGCAAACACTGAAAAAAAAATGGAATAAAGAATAACTCAAAGACAGCGAAGAGACCATTGGGTCATCGAGTCGAGCTGACCATTAAATAAACAAGGCATTCTTTCATTTTTAAAGTAGCATTTCTGGCGTTAGACAAATGCCTTCACAGCTCACTCCTAGCTATATACGAAAAAATCATATTCAGGTTTTTCACAAAATCAGGTTTTCCACAACAAAAGGTTTAAATGAATTATTCTACGTTTTTGCCTTGATATGTTATTCTTTCTATTGTAATAGCATCTATGGCGAAAAATCTACGCACAACTACTCCTCTCTTACCCGTCTGTAAGATGCACGGGGAAGTAGATGATGTTACGAATCTCATTATATTCCTCGCGGTACTTTGCAGGCGAGATGATGTCGTTCACTTTACGAGCATGAGCAACATCTCGCTGCTCGCTTGCAAGAAGGAACTGGTAAGCTCTGCATTTGGCCGAATCCTCCTTCCCTTTACGTTTGTACTCGACCTGGGAAAGTAGCGAAAGTTGATCGAATGTGCGGTACTAAGGATGTCCGAAACCAAGTGCAAATAATAAAATGGTTGAAATTTAAAATGGTTTGAAAAAAGTGCACTGGTAATGTGTTTTGAGACATTAGGGCGAAATTCGCCAATGTGTTTAAAAATCTTTTTTTGTGTGTGTGTTGAGAAATCTTTTTTTTATCGCTTATCGTACGATACTAGTGTGGTCGGAGCCCATTTGATATCAAGTTAATTCGTGAATAACAGTCAAGTTTTTTGTGATTCAATGTAGCATCTACCTTAAAAGGTAATATTCTGAGGAAATTCTAGGGTAAAATGGCAAAAATTGATTTCTTAACACAAAAGCGAATTTCACCCTAATACCCTAAAAATCACTACAATTGCATCTGGAAATTTCATCAATTCTCTCATTTGTCCTTTATAATACCTACATTTAGAATTGGAAAATAATCGCGATATTTTTTGTCAAAAACATAGGGTTTACTAATGGCAATTAAATTTTATTTATCAGGTGCTTCATATTTTATTGCGATCCTTTTAAGTTGAAAAACACTGCGTTGGATGAAATATCAAGGATGAATACATTTATCGGCGCTATTAGCACCCAGGTACTGAACGACTACCGATCACAAGTATAAGGATTCAAATAAAACTATTTGACAAGTATTGGAATTGTTAGGACCCGTCCAAATCCCTTTTTCTCAAGAAAGATTACGTATTTTTAGGCTCAAATATTAGGTTTGCTACCACTAAACACGCCAGCTACTTACGCCGCTCTGTTGTTGAGCAACGACCTTTGCGTGCAACAGATCAGGTGCATCGGCCACCACAGAGTATTGGTGAAGTGCCTTGCTAGCTTCGTCTTTGTAGATGTTCTGCAGGATGGAAAGAACAAAGTTAAAAACTGATAAGGAACTCATATCAAATCCACACTTGTGTTGGGTTAAATAAGTCATCTTCAACATTGTGTACTTACTGTTAAAGCTGTAAAAATGACGTCTAGATTTCGTTTAAAACACGAATAATGTTTAAAATGACTATAACAGTCGTATTCCAAATAATAAAAATCGTCAGTAAAAAGATACTGTTTCTCAAAAAAAGCAACTTTTAAAACGTGCTATTCTTTTTGCAGCATATTTCCTGGTGATTATAGTTAGACGTACAATGAATAGACGTAAATATATGGGCTTTATTATTATACTTTTTTTTTAATATCTGCCCAAATAAGTTCATTTTCACACAAAAGAACTCACGTCGCTTGCAAGTGCTTTCACATCCCTGGCAAGTTTGAAGCTTGGGATATCAGGGTTGTAAGTCATTCCTGAACCCTTCTCACTTCGGTGTTCTTCTTTGTACACGTTCTGCAAAAATCGCAAAAAAATCGCCCGTTAGAATAATATCTTAAAATTATAAATTGGGAAAATTCGTTTGTCGACTTTTTTTGCCGAATTACTCATGTTGATCATTGATGAAATAATATCATTATTTTTTTGTTAATATCGGGATCTAAGCCTGCTCCGACATTTCTAGTTGTTGATCTTTTTTCCAAATCGTAAGATTCAAGCAAAACCACAAAGGTTGCAAAAAATATCCAAAAATGAATCATTTGAATTAAGAATCTTAGCAGAACTGACGATGCTTTTCTGCGTAACTATATAGTATTCTTCTTTTGTTGAATAAAGTTGTTTGGGATCTTTTTTACAACCTTTGTGGTTTTGCTTGGATCATGTAGATTTGGAAATCGTGATCAGATATTTGATGGCCAACCTATAATGAGATATTTCTATATACTTATTTAATTTACAGAAACTTTTTGGGACAAAAGTCGCTCAATGCATACTGTTGGGAAAAATTTACGTATACTAAAATAAACAAAATGCAGTTTCTTTTTCAAAAAAAAAAGTTTTTTTTTGTTAAACAGATTTTTCATTTACAAAACACCAACAATGTGTTTAGTAACTAAACAGTGATGAAATATACTCAGGTTGCTGATAATAGCATACATTTACAATTGATTATCCTTGATCGTGTTTAAGATAACGGAAACGTTGATGACCTCTGGTCGTAATGAGAATATCAAAGCCCATACAGAAGTAGGTATCAATTTGAACGTGTCGAATAATTCTTCATTCATTCTCAACATAGATTTATTCGACACGTTCAAAATGATACCTACTTCTGTATGGGCTTTGATATTCTTATTATGTCTTACTACAACCTCCAACCATTATGCTCCAAACTTCTGATCGTGTTTGAGCCAACAAACTGGTAAGTTTTATCTGTGAAAAGTCAAGAAGCCTTTTGTAAATTATTTAAGAGCTACTTACGTCGCTGACTAGCTTGGTTGTCTGCAGAGCTTGACGTATCTCGGGCAATTCTGCAGTAATGTTGTATTTGTCCATAACCTCTCGAGCCGCAGCTTTGTACAGGTTCTGCAACATACAAAGCAATTGATGCTGAAAATCCTATTCAAGCTGCATCAAAACTATCACCAATGCAATTGTGCCAAATCATGAACTGTCGTATCATGCAGATATCACCAAAATCACGTTTAACGGACTTGGTTTTAGGCATCTTAATCAATGGATTAAACAAAACAGTTATAGCCTAGATAGAAAAAACATGAACAATTTATTTGGTGAAAAATATTAGCTTCACAAGTTCTATAGTAAAATTAATTTATTTTATATCTTAAGTAGTGCAGAAAACTTTAAACACTACTTTATTGGTATACCAAAAAGTTACGCAGAAATTAAAAGGATTTTACAGATGTTTTACAAACTAAAAAAGTTGCGCTACATTAAAAAGTGGCGCTATATAGTGGATTAGCCCTAAAACTTGGAAGCTTTATACAAAATAGACTAACAGAATGACTTTGATTGTAGTCTTATGTTTAAATTGAATTGTTTTCTTTTGGGTGGTTTGCTTGGGGTGGTATAACATTTGGATTCACCGACAACAAGGCGTAAACTAAGGGTAAGGGTGCATTACGGGTTTATCAGTGTAAGCGTTACTTACGTTGCTGACACGTTTCTGAACTTCTCGCACGTGTTCGTTGTGGAAGTCTTGGTTGGAAATCTTGTAACCTCGATCTTGCATTTCCTGCTTCTGTTTCTGAACGTTGCGCTGGAACGATTTTAGATGGGTTAATAATCGCAGAAACAATTCAAAGCCACTCTTTTCATGATAAGGTTGTCTTACATTATTCTACCTAACAAGTTGACTTGAATTTTATTTATAAAGCTTTTCAACTTTATATGATTTTTTATAAGGTTAAGCTGTTTCGTGTATTATGATTCTATTAAACGTATATGATCGCAATAATCTACAATTCCAAAGCGTGATTTTTAAGATAAATTATGTCTTTAGTAACACCTTCACCTTCATATTAGAACTAACAAAAGTTGCACGGGTCTAGAAAAAACAGGATAATCGGTCATTTTGTAATCGACTATTTTCAAGGATGTTAAGATTGCAATAAACAAGAAGCAATAGTGAAGGTCTCACCACGCCATTAATCAATATTAAAAGTCAGTTTTAAGTTAAATTGTGACTTTAGTAGTAACTTTATTGGAAAAAATTAATTAGTTTCAAAATATTGGAATGCCAAATCAATAAGTTTCACAGGTCGCAATTAACTAAAAATACATATAATCGTTTATTTTACTCCGCGTATAGTTCACTATTGTGAAGGATGTTAGGTTTGCAACACCAGAAGCAATACTGAAGTACATACCAAGCTCATAAAAATATATTAAAAGTCATAGTAGTAACTTCAAAATTATTGATATAACAAAACAAAACAATAATTTTACAGGTCGGATTTTCGTGAAGAAAATTTTTTTGAAGGATATTTTAACTTGCAATGACCAATCAACAAGCTTCAATACTCAGGGTCTTACCACGCTCATGATTCCCTGTAGTTCCTTGTTGACCACGTAAGCTGGAACCTCGTGGTAAAGAAAGTTCTGGTGTGGAAGGTTGTCACGACCGCTCTTGCCATAAGTTTGCTGCGAGCAATTAAAAGGGTTATACCGGTGTTTAAAACAATTACACCGGCGTTTCTCAACCCATGGACCGCCACACCCGAAATTGAGTGGATGTTTGTTTTAGTTAGGTCGCCGACTGCACATGTTTTATATGGTTAGATTTAGTGATATCAGTTCTAAGCAGATTGCTGTAAAATGTGAGAAAATTGGTAAAATACGATGATCTGACTGTTATTAAAGTTTGCTTAAAAACTTTGGTAAAGAGGTTTTATATGAGCTAATATCTTAATTGTTTAGATCGCTTATTGTAAAGAGAAAGCATTGCTGGTACACCTATAGGCTTAACATTTGAGTCGTCCCCTAACGATTAAGAAACTCTGTTTTAAACCTACGCGACTCAGGTTAAATATTCTGATATTAGTTAAATTGATTGTACAAGTATTCTATCTCGAGGTTAAGGTTCATTGATTACGTGGCGTCTTGACATTGAAGATGACCTAACTTCAGTTATATTACCTTTTCATTACAAGTGAATTAATAGTGTGGTATGATTTTATCTTAAACATGCAACCTCAGAACTAAAATCAAAAATAAAAGTTATTATGCAGATAATTTCACACAGATTAGAGTAAAAAATGTCATTTTCCAAGCTTATTAGTAGTCCATTACAACGTTGGCAAAGTGGAAACATTTTTTACAGTAAAACAAGTCTTACCTGGCTGAGCGCTTTGTTCGAATCCGCTTTGCTCTCATATTCAGGTGTGATGTGGTAAGGAAAGTAAACATACTTCTTCATGTCGTTGTATTCCTCGCGATATTTCACCTGCAAAACAAAAACAGAGAGGTATGTATTTGCTAAAAATTTTGTTTAATTTAAATTATTTGGATAATCGAATATTTCACCTGTAAAAAGGGAAAATAAATAAGTGCATATTTGATACAAATTTTGTTCAATTTAAATTATTTAGGCAATCTAATATTTTACCTGTAAAAAAAATAAATAAGTACATATTTGCTAAAAATTTCGTTTAATTTAATTCATTTAGGTAATCTAATTTTTCAGCTGTAAAAGAAAAAAAGCTAAAAGAAAAAATATAACCTTTTGGCAAGTTTCATGTTTTCTCGACTTGCATATATATAACATAGGCTTCTTATGTGCTTATTTTTTAAATGCATCCAGTTGGAAGTTTTTTGTAGCATGTCAAATTAGTTTGGTAGCCACTACAACACGACAATAAATCGTAACCATTAAATCATGTCACTTTTAATAAATACTAAAAAGGCCAGACATTAACGCGAAATGTTTTTACATTTAGGGATGTGTTAAATAAAAGTCCTTATACCATTAAAACTTACATAATTCCACTAAAAGCGATAACTTAACGCAGTGGTTCTCAACTGGGGTGCCGCCGCACCCTAGCTGTGGTGCCATTTCTAATGCTCAAGGGTGCCTGGAGATATTGAGAAACCTTTAAGAACTCTTTCAACTTTTGTGTAAGATTAGACACTTTTTAGGGAATTACCTAGTGAAAAATCTTGTAGGGGTGCCGCAAGCCATAAAAGGTTGAGAGCCACTGACTTAACGCTTAGGAAGTTATGTCTACGGTGCTCACTACCCAACACTAAACACTAAAACGTCATAACTCCAGTTGAGCAACCCCTCTATTGTATTAATCATTAGCATCGTTAAAGTCTAGGGAAAGGAGGTGCGCTATCGCATATAAATTATCAGTTAATGATTTAAAACAGTGTTTCTCAACCTTCTTGTCGCGACCTAACGTGGGCGGCCGTTTAAATTTGTTTGGTCGCCAAATACAATAGTTAACATTGTTAAATGAATTCAAACTGGTTTTGAGAAAATTTTCTTCAATACTTGAGAAAATAACTCGAGAAATACAAAGAAATATCGTAAGTTAGTTAAATACAAATTTATTTATGCTAATATCTTATTTTGTTCGCTTATTGGGTCGCTAAAGCTTAGCTATTATCCTTTAAAAAAATTTTTGGTTAAAAAACACTACTCAACAGGAATCTGTTTATAATCTTCAGTAGATAAAGAGTGGCCAAATAAATGATAAAAGATTAATTCTTTTATTTGCATGCGTTTCTGCAAGCACTTATGCCATCTTCAGTGCGGTAAAATGAGGTTGGGATAAACGCGAATCGTCATATAGACGCTCGGACGTTTTAGAACGCTTTAAAAAACAGGAAAAACAAGGTGGCAAAGTAACAAATAAAAGAAAGAGTCTTTTATAATTTATTTGGGTCACTCTTTTTCTACTGAAGATAATGATTTAAAATATGAAACTTACACTCAGAGACACCAGTTTGAGAAAACTGGACTGCAACAACAAAACGTCACCATTAACTCACATCGCTGTTATTAGCGGCGACATCCCTGAACTTCTTGTAGCTTGGAATATCTTGTGCCGACATCTTCTGGAAAGCTTGGCAAGCTGCAGTTGCCTCCTTACCACCCTTCTTGTATTCCACCTTAGGTCAAAACACAAACGTGAGGTTTACATAAAGCTGACCAGGTGGTTGAAATTAATACAATTGGACGCAGTTGGAAGGATGTTTGCAAATTGACGCGACGAGCAAGTTTTAAAAAGTTTGAAGTGGCAAAGTTTTGATTATTGAAGCTGAACAGTTTTGAAATAATCTAAAAAATAAGTTAAACGATGTCGGTATTAAAGGAAATTCTAGATAATTAAATGAAAACCGTAAATTTTCAAAAAACACAAGTGTAAAAAAAAAGAGTTATAAAAGTCACAAGCTGTTAAATAAAAATTGGCAAAATCGCAAGTCAAGAATGGCGTAAACAGGTGCTTCGGATAAATAGATTGTTCAGGTAAACATTTATTTTTTGTGTTTTAGTAGTTTTTGGAAACCATTAAACGCTTTTAATAATGTGTTACAAAAGCAAATAAGACGAACACATAAAATTAGGTTTAGGAAATACGACAAATTACCTGCAACGACCTGTCTGTTTTTATCACTAGCCACAATATTTGTAATTAAAATTGGTAGCAAAATAATGCTGTCACATTTCACAGCCAATGTTTACTAAACCGTGGATTCAACCAATTCAATGCAAAAAGACAGCAATTTAACTCACGTCGCTGGTAAGCTTGTCAGCGATCATTGCTTGTTGGATGTCGCTAGTTTCAAGTCCAAGTGTGTAATGCTGCTTCCCTTCCTCAGCCTTCTTCGTGTATTCAGACTTTGAAGAAAAACACAAGGTTGTTAAACGTGCTAAACAATTTAGAAAGATTGCCTTAGGCCGTTTTGATGCTAGATTTATAAGCCATTGCTGCCACGAGTTCTTTCTTTTTGTGTAAGTGTTGGAGTGTCAGTACTAGGTGCATATAAAGAAAAGCAATCAATGAATGATCGAAGTAGGAAATCGAAAGTAGGAAATGTTAGTGCTGTTTTAGTTTTAACGATACATTGGAAGCCAACAGAATTTTATTTTACATTTAAAAAATATGTTTTTGCTTGTCTAGAAATGGGAAATAAGCAGTGAATACTGTTTTTTTTTTCTAGAGAAAAAAATAATAAGTGATATTAAAACAACAACCAGAATATCACATTCGTAAAAATACATAAAAACAATGTTTTGTGAAACCAATTCTTATATCTATTTTAATTGCTTTCGTGTTTAGCTGTTGAGTTTAGACACAGGTCCCAGAAACAGTAGAGGGCCTTTGAATTTGAAAATAAGTTATCTCTGAAGCTTTTTATTTTGAAATTTCTGTTAATTAACAAGAGGACTATTGGCAAGAAATAAAACAAAAATGATCTGCAGCAGCTACAATGAAAAAAACAATATAGTTTTTAAGTGCGCCAAAATTACTGTTTTTTTTTTTTACTTTTTTATCCAAAATAGCTATAAATATTGAAGATGTAGTTTGTAAATTTAATTAAAGTTTTTTACAAGTACCCTTTCAATTGATAAGCTCTAAAAGTAATAAATTTGTTGTTGATCTGTATTGAGCTTACCTTGCTGAGCAACTTGGAAGCCTTGAGAGGTTGTTTGATGAAGGGCGACTTCTCGAAGTTGCTCGCCCCAACGCCACGAATTTCCTTCTCGAACTTTCGTTTGTACGCAGCCTAAATACAACGTTCCAAATGTAAAGGTTGATCAAAGTTAAAGTTCTAAGGCAATGGTGGAAAGCTAGGACATTAGCAAAACATCTTTTATTTATTAAAAAATGATGTTTAAAACGAATAAAAATATATTCAAAACATTCAAAATGCTACTTTACCTACTTCTGTATGGGTTTTGATATTTATTTTACGTCTCTACAACCTCCGGCTATAATGCTCTAGATTTTTGGCTACTTTTTGATAGTTTTTTTAAGTTTGAAGGTCAAAGGTTGTAGATAGAAATAGAAAAAATGTAACAACCATTGCAGGTATTATTGGGTAAACAACTCTTGTAAATTTATTTCTATAACATAGTTATTAATAAGGTTAAAAATAATAATACAAAAGCGTTATATTGGTGCCCCGAGAGGGGATCGTTATCACAACCTTGCAAAATACCCTACAGCTAGCAGCGTGGACAATTATATAAAAAATACTACTGACCGGTGAAAACATGCTTGAAGTGTAGAGGGCGTGGGCAATCTCCGGAACCTCAACGTCCAAATGGTATTTGCCCATCACTTCGCGAGCCTGTTTCTTGTACTTGCTCTGCAGATGAAAGGAACCGCGTAATTGCAGTGGATTATTATTTAAAAAAGTTATTTAATAGAAATTAAACAATGGGTTGCCACACAACTTCACGAAAAAAAATCAAGACATTGAAATACTTTTCGAAAGATTTATAGACTTTTAAAGATTTGAAATTGAATCGCTTGAATTTTTTTAATATAATTCCAACACAAAACAGAATAAATGCCATGGTCAGCAGCACAATAAAAAAAGTTAAAAAACCACTGGTCTAAACTAACTCACAAGTTGAAGCCGCATATAAAATACGTTAAACAACTATTCAAAGATTTTTGGAAAAACATTTCAATATACAAATTAATTCAAAGACTTTTAAAGACTCAAAGACTTTGTGGTAACCCTGTAAACAATACCGAAATTATATTTAACATAACAATTTACTATTTCTAAGATAAGATACACTCGGATGGCACATCATACATCATAACTTTTTAATTTATAACCATGGGCGTATGCCGTATATGTTAATTAGAATTATTTTTAAGCAACAATCAGAAAAAAAAATAACTGGTCTTCAGGCTGCGGTTTAACAAATCCTAGTGTTCAGAGCCAGTCCATTAAATATTTACTGTTTAAAGCGTTAACACAGCACGATGAACAATAAACCAATTTCAACAGCAGTGGTATATACAAACCTGACTGAGCCAGGGCTGCACAAACTTGATGTGCTGCATATCGTTGGCGTCAACTACAGGCGTGAATTCAGACTTGGTCTTTTCATATTTCGCTTTGTACAACGTCTGCGAAACGATAGTGGAAAAAAATGTTAGTATTAGACTGAATAAATAAGGAGTAGCCAGATAACTTTCGTGAATAAGATATCTCCCGTTGACTATAGAAGTTAAAATAAAGATTCTTGCTTTGTTTGGAGCATAATGACTGGAGGTTGTAGTAAAACGTAGTTAGAATATCAAAGCTTATACAGAATTACGTATCATTTTGAACGATTTTGCTGTTGAAAATGAATGAAGAGATATTCGAAACGTTTAAAAAAGTTATAGTAAAGAGTGTTAAAAAAAAACAAAAAAAAAAAACAGGTTTAAGCATAAGAAGATTTCTTAGTATTTAAATAAATCAGACATTAAAATATTTTATAGGCCTTCCTACATATTTTACATTTTAACTACATTTTTACATTTTACACATATTTATTTTTTGTACAGAATTTGAGGAACTTAAAAAAAAAACTTATAACTTATATAGGTTCCTTTGCAAATTGCCAAATTCAAAACGGTAAAATGTAAGAGGGAAAAAATTATTTGGGACCGATTGCACGTAAATTGGATGCTATTCCGGATTGAATAAGAATTGCTCGTCGAGGATGAACGTTCAATTGTAACGACAAGGAAGCCTAGCCAAGGCCCATATATTTATTAGCATATTATTTCAGCCATATTTAAATAAAGTCTTTATATGGGGATTAATCTTATATACTTACGTCACTGATGTAGGGCTTAACTTGCTGAGATTGCTCGTAACCCGGTGTGAGATTAACCGGGAAATTCCCGCGACCGCGAATGTTTCGGTTGTACCAACTCTTGTAATCGGCCTGTAAAAAACATCAGGTGAAAAAAGATGTTTGTAAAAATTAAAAGAAAAATTTCTCAAAAACACAAAAATGTCATTTTAAGTACTCTTTTAAGAAAAGGATTAGGGAGTTATATTTGTTAAAAATCCGGAAATATATGTCTAACACAAGGCACATTTTATACAAAATGATAATATGCTAGGTACATTTAAACGTTAATACACTTTTTTCAGGTTTATCATTCATACTTCTTAGTAAAAATGTATTTCTAAGTGATATAACCGCGCAAATAATGTGATGGCAGTGCATATTTGCGCACCTTAGAAGTAACACTGTCTATGTCTTAACGTTTGTAAATTTAAAACAGCGAAAGCACCATTTAAGACAGAGGTTCTTAAACTTTTTTTACCGCGGACCCCTAAATTTTGTTTTGACGTCGCGTGGACCACGATAGTCAATTTTGTTCAAAAAATGACGTCATAATTGACGCCACAATACAAATGAACTTCATAAATCTGTTGATTTCGGCCTAAAAAAATGCGAAAGTAAAATGGTGTCTAAATACAGTCGGTGCAAAATTGTTTAGGTTTTAATCAAACTGCTTTCCTTGAAAAAATTATTACTTTTCAAATATACACTAATATTTCAATTGGTCCCTCATGGACCCCCTAAAACTAATTCACAGATCCTCAAGGGGTTCATGGACCCCAGTTTAAGACGTTCGCCAGATTTTATGTCTACCGTATCCCAGTTTTATATGCCCAAAACCTTCATCTTAGACTAATTGCTAGTTATTGTATCGACTTACATCACTGGCGAACTTGCTGGACTTGACAGCTGCCTCGTATCCAGCGGTGAGATGAACAGGATAGTAGATCAAGTTCCTATCTTCCATGTAATCCGCTTTGTACTTGCGCTGCGCAGCAGATTAGAAATTATCGCATTTGCTTACAAGCAGAAACAAAATTTGGAACACAATACACGTTTTATTTAGTAATTTCAATAAAAATATCAAAGCCATAATATTCGATAGAAACAAAATGTATCCGAAGCTATCACCCAATCAGTACAACAATAGGAATAAAAAAGTGGAGAAAAACAATAAAAATGGAGGAAGCATTATGCTCGGATGTAGCGGTATTTGTGAACATTGCTTGTAGGGATGATAAATGGACTGACTGCTAATATAGTTTCAATACATTGATTGTTTGACAGAACCCGACACCTTAAACACATAAAGTTTCACAATATTGGTTAAAGTCTGAATATTTAGGCCAGGGTCCAAGGCAGCGGTTTTCAACGTTCTATGGCTTCTACTTACGGCAACCCTCAAATAAAATAAATAGATTTTCGGCACCCGGACTAAAATTTTCGTTAGGTATTTTACTGAAATGTCACTGTAACTGGAACTGGATCAACACAATCAACTTAAAACATGTAGGAAAAAGTTATTTGATATAATGCTCTCCAATCCTACACAAATTGAGCAAACATCAGATTCTTGAAAATTCTCAAATACCTCTCGGAACCCGTGAACATTAGAAATGGCACACCAGGGCGCCGCGGCACCCCGGTTGAAACCACTGGTCTATGGTGATGGAAACAAGTTAGTTTTTGTATTGGAATTAAAACACTGCGTTGGAAAATCTTACAACTGAAATCTTAGCTATATTTTAACGTAAAACGAGGACAATTTATTTTTAAAAAATGCTGTTAATTTGATAATAGTGTAACCAGCCTAACTTCGTAGGCCAGGATATTTTTGCCTGATAACGAAAAATGCATTAGACATAAAAAACAATGGAAACATTAGCGGAAAATTAAAGCTCACACGATGCAAAAAACTTACAAAAAGTCGTAAACATCGTCATTTCCACCAAATGCACCGAGGTAAATAAATACAAAAAAAAGTAAGGAAACCAGGTGACTCTATATAAAGACAAATATGTCACATACTTTGACCTGATGAAGCACAGTTGTGCGAAAGCTTGTCGAGAATCCAATACAATTTGTCCTTATACATTGCCACTTGGTTCCTCTATTTAGAATTAGACAAATACGGCCATATACAAATATAAAGTAAATAACCCACTTCTGATATGAGGTCTGCCGCCTTTATGCCGCGCTGTACAACAGGATGATTCTTGCTGTCCATGGTTTGGAACCCGCGGAAATTTTCAATGGTGTCCTTGCGAGATTTGCCATAAACGACCTTCACGTGAAAAAAAGGAGAGTGACTAAATCTAAATAGTTTTAGATTTTAAAGAGGAAGTAAAACGGCTGGCCAAAAAGAAAAATTAAAAAAATCTGATAATACCTACTAACTTTGGAGGATAATGGCTGAATATTGTGTTTAGTCATAGAATACATACTTCAGGCCATTACAGAAATATGTACTTCTTATGAAATTAATTTATAGCTAAAATTAATAAGAAATTGTTTAAAATCTAAAACAAAATCACGAATGAGTACTATTCCGAAATACGCTAATATTATTACTTTGGTGACCTTATAAACCGTCTTAATGAAACTATATCCATTTCTCGTAATAATACACAGGTTGCTATACAAACCAGGGCTGCTGAGTCGGACTCGAGACTCAAATAAGATGACATGCAAGTCTATGAGTCCGACGTGCGCAATGCCGAAATGCGAAACTAATAAAAGGTTGAAAACCAAGTTGTAAAGGTAGCAAAGCATATGGTGGAACATTTTGCAACCAGCATTCGTGGGTGTATGAGTTTATGATACCTCTATAAGTAAATTGTTGAATGCGTAAATGAGTAAAATACAGTCTGTAGAGTCAGAGCCGGACTCGGGACTCGACGAAACCAGCACATTTGGCAGGAGTTGTCCTTAGGACACACGCGTCGGGTTTGTCTTAACCGACTGCGCAGAGTCCAAGTAAAATAGTTGACAGATCCACGTACATTGCTTATCATTCCATCGACAGCCTTTGCGTGTTTAATAGAAGGCATGTCTGCTGGGATGGTGTAGTCGTTTCTATGCTTCTCCACACCTTTCGCGTATTCCGTCTAGTGAAAAACAAAAGCACGCTTTATATATACAAAAAATACTTGTGTTATATATCGCTACAGCGCAAAATACAACTTGTCAACAGTGCCACTTGCTTTTTCGTTTTTGAACAAGAAATATACAGCTATCAACCAAGATTAAAAAACATACATATTGAGTTTAAAATTGCAATTACACCAATTTTGTTCTTAGCGGTTACACAAACAGCAAAATAATCCTGCAAAGACATGGTTTGAAAAAAAAGGACTGGGACACTATAGAGATTAAAAGTTGTCCTTTTTTTCCTGACGCATATTCAATATTTGGTCCATTTGTCTTTTTTTTTTAATTGTTATATATCGTTGCAATGAAATTCCACGGGCACTATTACCTTTTAAATGCCATTTAAACTATCGTTACAGACTATTTTATTCGTTTCAAAGTTCTAATTCATAACAAATGCACGAGCAAGATAGTGATGGCACAGAATGCAGACAAAAATTGCGATAAATTGCGACAGGCAATAATATGGTCTTAGAAGTTATTAACTGTTAAGATAATCAAAAAACAACGAATACCAATATTTAGAAACGAAGTTTATAGAAAAAAATGCTATAGAATAGAAATATGTTGGCAACAGAAAGAAAATAATAGTTGAATTTGATAAATTCATAAAATATTTTTTTTCTATTTCGTCTTTACTTAATCTACGTTAATAATTTTGCATAAAGAAACCAAAAAAGAAAAATGTATTTATTTGGGTGGCGAAATGGCAAAAAGGATATGGGTAGGGATAATTATTTCAAGTGTGAGTTTATTTACTTTGTTTATATATTATTTTATATTTTTGCGAAATTCATTTGGTGCTATTTTACCAACAGTAGCACTTTGAACAAGTTTTGAAAAAAAAATTCTGTGCAAAAAATGGATTTCTTAAAATTCTTTTAAAATCGAAAAAACGTCCAAGGCTATATTAGCCTTGCCAAATTTTCAAATCTGACCAAAAACAGTTTTTTGCATTTTGTTGCCCTATAATGTGGATTATAAAAAAAAAGATGAAAAATCCGTCCATGCTAGTTTTTACCAACAGTAGGTAAAAAGCGATGAAATGAAATTATTTAGACAAGCCAAAATCCAGTTTTTCTGAATAAATCGGGAATCGACAAAATTAAAATTCAATAGCCTTAAAATCTCCTTACCTGGCTGACGTTCTTCCCGACAGCTATCGCGTGTTTATATCCCGGGTAACTATCCATGTTCTCGTTTCCCATTCTGCCTTTAACCTCCTCGGCCCACTGACGTCGGTACTTGATGTCCGAAGCGAGCTGAAACGTAAGGAATGAAAGGATTTTATCAAACTGTTATTACATTTTCACATATACACGGGTATCCAAAAAATATATAAACAATAAAAATAATTGTAAAGTAGTGTTTAATTAAAATTTAATGTTTAATTATTTTTTTCTATTCTATAAGTGCAAGAAAATTTGCTACCAAGTGCGATTCTATTACTTGGCGATGTCAGCAGTGCCTGGTTTAAAGTGGACGCCAACTTGAGAACAAGCAGAGAAAAAACAACTACAAACCATTTAATTAAAAACACACATAAAATTACAAAAATGGCTTTGATTATGTAGCTGCAAAATTAAGTACTTTAAATAAAATTTGACTTTGCAATAGTTTGTATCCCTAAAAGACAGCGAAGAAACCATTAACGACCACAAAAAAATATCAAAAACAACCATTTTTTAATTACCTGGTTGCTGTGCAGAGCGTGGACCAGTCGTTGGTCGGCCACATCGACGTGGTATTTGTCCAGCATCTTTTTGGCTTGATCCTTGTAGAACCAGTAACTGACCAGAGGCTTGACCATCCGCGCTCTCGTCATATCCACGTCATCAGGTACTTGAGTGAAGCGAAGGCTGGAAGGATCGGTCTTGTAAAGTGCCTAAGTGAGTGTTGCAATGACTTAAGTTAATGACTTGAGTTGGTGACTTGATACAATGACTTGACTTAAGTGGATCTTTAAATGCACCAAAGCCACTGTTTTTAAGGCATTTGACTTGCAAGTTTTTGAAGTTGATTTATTATGTTTAAACGTCATACTAAATATGAATAAACTTGGCTTCATAAAATTAGAAAACAACTTTATTTCAGCTTTGGACCAAACGAATCAAATTAAAATCGTTGAATTAACAATAAAAAAATCAACTGACGTCAGAAAGCTTTTCCAGATCCTTCTGCGCTTTGTAGGTGTCGGTTTTTGTGACGTCATAATGCACGTCGTTGCGATCGCGGTGGTACGCTTTCTGGTAGCTGGGCTGCAATAAAGAAAAGTGAAAAAGTGATTGACAGACCAACAATTTTTTTTTGGCAAATTGGACTAATCTTTCTTCCTTTAATTCAACATTGCGACAACTCCTTAGGCAGTGGTTCTTAACCTTTTATGGCTTACGGCACCCCTCAGAAATAATAAACAGATTGCGGCATCTCTTTACGATTTTTCCGTGGGTAATTCACTTAAATTTCACAATTAACGGAACTGGAACAATACATCAACTCTACACAACGTTGGAAGTTACAATTGGATTTATTCCACTCTAATCTTACACAAAAAGTTGTAAGAGTTGACCAAGCACAGATTCTTAAAAATTCTCAAATATTTTGCGGCACCCTTGAGAATTAGAAATGGCACACCAGTTGAGAACCACTGGTTTAGATTTTCTTTAGGCCTATATAGGTATAGTGAATTTGGGTTATCTAAACACGTTACTCTTCACATTTTTTTAGCGACAATGACCCCTAAAGATCAGAATCCGTACTAGAATACAAACTACCATTATGAAAAATTGTAAATATTGTTGCGCCTTTCCTTGGCAATAAAATGTTTTTCAGAGATTACGTCACAAAGTTACGTCAAAATGTGACGTCACAAAGAAATATTTATGCGTGACGTCATTAAGGCAACCTCAACAACACAACACAATTCGTTTATTTTGTCAAAGTTTTAGGTTGGAGAAGTGTGATTTCAATACTTAACCTACACGTTATAAAAACGCTTTTTAAATGCTTAGGTTGCTAAAACTTTCATTTTCGAGGTTGCCCCTTAGATTCGCCCCTGGTTTGATAAAGTTTAAATAAAAATGTAATTATTAAACATTTGAAAGCTTATGTGTGTCAACATATCGACAATACGATAATATATGTGTGCACACAGTATCAATGTTAATTTCTTACCCCGTTAATGTACTGACTGGCCTTCACAGCAGCCTCATATCCAGCAGTGAGATGCACGGGATAGTAGATGAGGTTTCTATCTTCCATGTAATCTTCTTTGTACTTGCGCTGCACAAGTTATAAGCAGTGTTGTAAACAAGTCATTTTGAAATGACGTAAGTTCCAGTCAAGTCTTTTGCAAAAATAACAAGTCAAGTCTCAGTCAAAGTCATTATGAGAGCAAGCCAATTCCAAGTCAAGTCTTGTCATAAAAAAGTAAACTGCTAAACTATTAAAAGTGGTAAACCCGTACGATTATTAGCAACAAATTAAACAAAAAAACAGCACAAACGCTATATACAACAATAAAAGTGTTTAATGTGCAAAATTAAAATAAATTTTGATGAAAAACACTTAACTTAATCCCAAATTATTTGAAAAAATTACTTAAGTCCAAGTCAAGTCATTTGTCCAAAAGACTTAAGTGAAGTCAAGTCATTTTGGTCAAAGGACTTAAGTCAAGTCAAGATTTAAGTTATTACAACACTGGTTAAAAATATAGAATATTTTATTTTAGTTTGTGCAAAGAAACAATACTACATTGTAGTGTGTCATAAGAGAAAAAATATGCTACTTAAATAGTGGAACTGAAAAATACAGCATTTTTGACGAATTGTTTGAAGTAATTAAATAAATCTTAAACCCAATATTTTTTATATTTTTTTTTTTACATATTTATTTTTCAGTGATTTACTAATTTTGTTGTAACGAATAAGGCTTCATTACGCTGAATTAGGATTCCAAACGGCCTAAAGTTGTCGTATAACAAAGTAAAAAATATGAACGTCTGTATTAAAATAGGTCATATATATGTATGTTGCAAATTTCTTGTTAATGTTTAAACAACAGTGTCTACTTTTGAACTAGAAAATGAGAGTTTCGGCTCAGTAGCTTCGTGTTATTCACGCTTTTAAACTTGAAAGTCTTTATATTAGAGCCTTATACTTAAACAAACTTAACATCCACTTGCAAGCAAAACACAGAAAAAGTAGCAACGCCTAATTAAAAAGTTAAACAACAAATTAAAGCCCGAAAATACCCTCGGTATGTTTATAAATAAAATGTAACAAAATACGTAAAAAATTACGAAATGCCTGTTTTTCAATAATCAAGCCTATAATTTCTTGTTATAAAGGGGGCCATATGTTATTAAACGTGAGTTAAAAGTATTACCTCAGACATAAGTTCAGCCGCTTTAATTCCCTGTTGTACAACGGGATGGTCTTTGCTGTCCATGGTTTGGAATCCTCGGTAGTTGGCGATTGTCTCTTGTTTATGACGCTTGTACAGCAACTGGCGGTTGACAGCAAAAAATAAGGTTTATTAAAAACATGAGATAAGCCGTCTTAATGATAAAGATCTAAGACCGTTTATAAAAACAGATTTTCGCCTATAAGGCATCGACAGTTTCTGTACAAAAAGCAAACATGCAAAAAAAAATTTCCATATATTGGAATAGTAAAAATTTTAAGAAAAGTAAAAAAAATTAGGAAATATTTTTATGTTTTATCTGTTTTTATAAAACTGTCTTAAGATCATCTTGTACGAAAACAAGAATCTTTCTTTTACATTTTATTGTCTGCGTTAGATGACTTACTTTCTAAACTGTTTTAGCTTATAAGTCATCTTTTGACGAATATGACTCAGTCACAAGGCGAATAAGGAAGTTTTATTTTGTATTAAAATGTTTGGGAAGAAAGTTTAAGTCATCTAAGAAGGTTAAAGGATAATTTCTATATCGTTAAAAAATGTAAATTGATTAAACGTTTCGAATAACTCTTTATTCATTTTCAAAAGCGATGAATTATTCGAAACGTTCAAAATGCTACCTACTTCTGTATGGGCTTTGATATTCTTATTAATACTTACATCGCTAGCGTTGATTGCTGATTCTTTGGCTCTGTTGAGTTCAGGAGTGTCAAGTGGCATCGTGTAATGGTGAACCAACTTTTCATTCTCCTTCTTGTATTCCGACTGGAACACAGGACAAAGTGCGTTAAGTTGCGT
This sequence comes from Ascidiella aspersa, assembly GCF_963924565.1. Classification (NCBI taxonomy): domain Eukaryota; kingdom Metazoa; phylum Chordata; class Ascidiacea; order Phlebobranchia; family Ascidiidae; genus Ascidiella; species Ascidiella aspersa. The sequence continues at coordinate 30,696,710 of NC_139451.1, read as the reverse complement.
ATACGTACGTATTCGTGGCCCAGGAGCATCAAGGTTGTTGTCATAAGCACAAATATGTCCGGACAGGTACAGGCACATCGTTATCCATAAAACATGAACGTATAATACAATACAAACTACCGTATCCGTTAAGACACGTCCACAAGGCAATGCGTTAAGTTGCGTATACGTACGTATTCGTGGCTCAAGAGTTCCATAGGTAGATGAAAGCGATATAGGCACGTATTAATTTAAATACGTTAGCCTCCGTAAACACAATTATGTCCGTATACGAAGAGTCACAGCGTTGTCCGTAAAAACGTTCAGGTACTAGAATACAAACTAATACCATATCCGTTACGACACGTTCGTATGCGTTTCTCGCACGTACGTATGCGTATACAGACGTTTGTACCCTTAGTACACGCCAGTATCCTCACGAAAAAAACTGCGAATGGTCGAAAAAATTCATTCGATGTGTTACTTTCGAATGAAATATGATCTTTTAGGTCAGAAAAATTAGATAAAAAGTTAGAGTTTATTAGTTACTCAAATTAGATAAGAAATAAAAAACAAATTATTTTTTTTTAATTTTAAATAAAACTTGCGTTTTTTCACCTGCGCAAATTACAAATTAAATAAGAAATTAAAGATTCTCAGTTTTCCAAAAATGTAATTAAAAACTAGTGCTTTTAAGTTTTCCAAAATTAAATTACAACTTAAAGGTTTTCAGTTTTCCAAATTAAATATGAAGTTTGTTTTATAAAATTATACTGAAAATGAGAACTTGTTGATTCCCAAAAATAGGTTGAAATAAAACAAAAAACACCGAAATCTTAAATTTAAAGAAAAAAAAATTCCAGAGTTAAACCTAATCCAATAAATCTATTTCACCCGGCTTGCCATTTTGGTTTTATCATTCGCCTTAATGTGCATCTTTTTTTTTTTTTTTTTTTTTTTTTTAGTTACCTAAATCAGGAAAATTTAGAGCATTCTTATTTTTCTAAATTAAGCTAAAATAAAAAAATCTTTAAAACAAACATCCAATTCCTGTGTTCAAATAATCCAATAAATCTATATCTAACCTGGCTTGTTATTTTTATTTATCAATCGCCCTAATATGGTCGGGGTAAAACTCGACCCCCGCCAAAAAAATAAAAAAATAAAAAAATAAAAAAATAAAAAAATAAAAAAATAAATTAAAGCATTTCAATTTCAAAAATTAAGTGAAATAAAAGAAATTTAAACTAAAATCCGATTTCTAAAAAAAAATAAAAAAAAATCTAATTTTTTTTTTAATTTTTATCTTACCTGGCTTGCCATCTTGGTGTTATCAATTGCCTTAATGTGGTCGGGGTAAAACTCGACCCCCGCCCCCGACACACCCTTTCCCTTCATCTCGTCGTTGAAACGTCGCCTGTAGATGACGTCAGAGCTGAGGGGGGCGGTGGCGAGGGCGTGTGCAATTTGGATGACGTCAGCATTTAAGTTGTACTTGTCCAGTGACTTCTTTGCATCCTCGGTGTAAGTTTTCTGGATGAAAATTAGAGTAAATAGTTTTAAAATAAATCAAAATTGTGTTTTGGGGATAAAGTTTTTTCAAAGCCAAAAAAATTATTATTTAAGGTTTTTAAATTCCAAAATTCGGTTAAAAATTACATATATATTTTTGAATTCGAATAAAACTTAGTTGTTTTTTCTTTCCTAAATTAAATGAGAAATTTGTGCTGTTATGTTTTCCAAAATCGAATGATAATAAATTAAATCGTTTTTAAACATTATTTTGGGTAATGAACGAAACAGTTTGGGAGCTACTGCCGTAGAACAAACAATATCGCATTAAAAAATGAAAATAATTGTTTTAAGTTAACGAAGTTTTAAATGATTTACTCTCTAAACTAAAGGCTAGATATCAGGTGTTCCAATAATTAATTGATCTTTTTATCAAAAACACATTTTTAAGCGTTTTTTAACAGATTTATTGACGCAGTAGAAAAAGGGTTCTACAAATGGTAAATGACTGATTTACGTACGTTGCTAAGAAGTTCGCGCATGGAACGCAAATGCTGGGACTCCACCGAATCCGAAACCGCCGTCATTTCGGAAGAAAGCCGTTCAAGACCTTTCTTGTAGTTTTTCTGAAAGAAACATGCTTAGAGTGAAAGGTTCATGTTGGTAAATTTTCACTCTATTAAAACCTTGATGGAATCCGCACTATTAAAACAGTAATATAGCGTTAAATGATAAAATGAATTTTACTAAAATAGGGTAAAACGATCTCATATAATAAGTTAAATTTTAATGATAGATTTTTCAAATTAACTATAACTGTTTAACATCACAACCAAGCTCTGGTTTCTATTTCACTTCAGCCTATTGCTTAAAAATCTTAGAATGAGGTTGACTTACGTCCTGCATAGTTTCAGCCCGTTCCTTTCCAGCTTCATATTGATCGGTTTGAACCGGATTGAACCGGTTTGACTGTTTTTCCTTCAAGTGCTTTGCTTTATACGCCGTCTGTGAAGTTGGAAATAACGTAAGTGTACACTGTACAGTTATTTTGAAAACTGGTTTATTCGTTAAAGCGCTGAACAGTAGTAAAAATATTGAGTCTGAGAATCGAACCTGGGGAATAGCGTGAGAATACGCGACCAGTGATAAGCCACTTAGGCTATCAATAAAAGTACGTTTTTATACAATAATAAAAAAGACTGCGTGTATAAACATACGGCAAAAAATATACGAATAATTGCAAGTAAATAAGGACAAAAGGGTCACTTTTTAGTATAATTTTATCGTAACTTAATTAATCTGCACACGTCCGAATATTTGTATGTTTTTTGCTTTCTTCTTTTTTGCACCAGTAAGTTTGGTTTATTGCAACCATGTTATCCTGATTGGGCAATACTGATAAATGATATTTCCTTTTAAAAAATATACTTGAAGTTTACACCGTGTTTTTTTAGCGGTTACTTGTCAGTCTAAAAATGAACTGAAAGCAAACAAGGCAAGGCTCGAAAACTCTAGGCAACTGTGAGCTTTGAACAAACGACCTCGGCCAAAACGCGACATTTTCTTTACCCTTCAGGAAAGCTGGCTTAGTGTCGAATCATGTCGAAAAAAAAACTGTCATATTAGAAAATTGGTAACTTACAAACGTTTGTTTCCTACAAATTAAATAAATGGGTCAAAAGCAACCGAATAGAATCTTACTTCGCTCTGATTTTCACTGCTCTTGACCGCAGCTTCGTATCCAGCAGTGAGATGCACAGGGAAGTAAATCATGTCCCTCTCGTCCATGTAATCCTCTTTGTACTTGCGCTGTACAAAACATAAATGTAAAAGCACTGGAACTGTACTGAAATTTTAATGTATGAGCAATGGGGTTTCAATGGAAGCAGTGGAATTTCTAGTTTTCTGTAAAAAATTTATACAAAAAAAGTTTTTCTAAGAAAAATTAAACTTACTTTTTTCTTTTACCCGCAAAATAAGTAAAAATATTAACTTTTTAAGAGGAAATTAAAACTCAGTGCATATCAGAGTAACTTTTTAGCTACCAAGAAGGATTATACTTAGATTTTATTTCAGTGTTAATATTTGATCATAATTTTTGTTTAATGTTGAAAATACCAAATAAGATTCTGTGATTTCTTTTTGCAGGAGTCAAGATTGGTGAAAATTCGGTTTCACAAAAAATAAAAAAGAGCTAGCCAAACAAAATTACAAGGCTTGAAAAACCTTTTAATGTCAATAAAAAATTGTTTTTAAACTAAATTAAAGTAATTTTACACAACGACAATAATATCAATGATCCAATTTAATGTTAGTTTTAAAACAAAATCTTCAAAGATTATCTGGGTGTTAAGATTTAGCCATTAAAACAGTCACCTCGGACATAAGGTCTGCTGCTTTAATTCCTTGTTGTACAACGGGATGATCTTTGCTGTCCATGGTTTGGAATCCCTTGTAGCTGTCAATCACCTCTTTGCGCTGCTTCTTATATAGCATCTGGATAAAAAAGATATATTTCAATATATCAAAAAGCGCATAAAACAACTTTGGGGAATAATGCTTGGAGTTGTAGTTTGTCGTGGTAGGAATATCAAAGGCCATACAGAAGTGCGTAACACTTTTATTTACGTTTAGAGTAATTCGTTCTTTATTTTCAACGTTGATGTACAAACATACTAAGATTTTTACCTAATACTATATAGGCTTTGGTATTTTTTCCCACGCATCAATTCAGTTTCAGACTGAAAACGTGGCAAATCGTTTATGTACATTATACACGGATCTGTAATGTAGCCTAAGAATGAATTTAAAATCCAAAAGGTCAAGTAAGTGGACATTATCTTGATTAAGACGTTTCGATACGGACTTGTAACATCATCAGTTAATGCGTCGAATCATCATAGTTAAGATAATGTCGATTTACTTGATCTTTTTAGCTTTAATATGCAAATTTAAGTGTATCTAAAATAACTTTACAGACCTTCACTTATCAATAAATGAAACTGTAATAAATCTATCAAAGCAAGTCAACATTTAGTAAAAAAAATTGGAAACTGTGTTTATATAAGTTCCAACGATATAAGATTGACAACAGTTACAGGATTATATCACCAACCAAGGGTTATATGACGTCATTAATCACTTACGTCACTGGCGATCTTGGCCGATTGCTTGGCGCGGTTCAGCTCGGGCGTATCGACCGGCAAGGAAAACTGATGACGTATTTCGTCGCCCGTCTTCGTGTATTCCTTCTGTGATTGTGACGTAACAATGAGTGACGTAACGCGTTTCGCAAATGCAGGCAGACGTAATTGTTGAAATGTCAATTTCATCGGCGACCAAAATCAATTATAAAAAATGAATTAGAGACAAGTTAGAAGTTGCGATATTTTTTAAGCGAACTTAATTTCGACTTGTTTGGTTCGACTAGATTAGAAAATTGTAATCGTGGTCACTCAATGAGACAAAATAAAACTCTTCGCTATTTCATCACACAACTACACGATAAAACTAAACTATCAAAATCTTGTTGCGCAAGTTTCTAAATCAAGGTTGGGGGGGGGGTATTAAGTCGTTCCGTCGGGTTTAAACTTAATAAAGAAAGTGTGTGGTTAATTGCGTGACTTCTTTTCAGGTTTGTTCAACTATGTCCACATTCATAAAGCATAAATAGTAATGTTCATATTGTAAAAAGTCTACAAACTTTACGGTATTAAAAATTTTTAAATCATTATAAAATTAAAAAAAATTTGAACCGTGGTCACTTTATTAAGATGATTTATTCGGAATATAAGTTGTCCATCTAACGTTAAAGTTAAAATAATAAAAGGGTAAAACGGTAAAAATTATTTGTTGTTATAAACTCATTATTTATTTGATTTGTTCTATTTTACTTCCATTATAAGAAATATATCGGCTTTTTGCACAGTTGAAAGTGCTTCAGTCTCAAAATAATCCAAAACATTACAATGTGAAGACTGTTGAGTGTTGATACATGGAAAATAGTCAAAATGGAAGGTCAAAATGTATCAGTTAATAACACATCTATGAATGTAGGTTTGAGCTAAATTGACCAATAACCAGTGAGCTATATGTTTTTACCTGATAAAATATATTTATTTAAAGCTCTTTTACAACCAATATCTCCTTTAATGGTGGTAAAAGTTGCAAAAACTCTCATATAATAAATATGTTTATCGTCTGTTGTGAACCACTTTAAATTCTTAGTTCAAGGAGCGTGACATTTTATAGCTTTTATAGTTATAGTCAAATCCTTATCTTACTGTGTACTTAAATTCTTCAGCTAACTACATTTTCAGTGTCTTACCTTGCTTGTCTGTTTGGTAACGTTCCTTGCGTGAATATACTCGGGATAAGAGTTGGCGAGATCCTGTGGTGCCGATCCCTTAACCTTCTCGTTGTAATCTTTCAGGTAGTTGTTCTTGCTGAGCACTTGCGACATGCAAATGGCGTGTGTGATTTCCTGCATTGAAAGAATAACATTTTTGACTCGTATATGGTAGTTAGGCCAATAAATCTATCTATAGCTGAAGAACCAACTGGCAGTTTTTAGATTGTTCTCAATAGCAAGCCCAAGTATGGAAACTTGTCAGGTATTGTGTGTTTAGAGTACCAAATTATATTGGTTAATGCAACTTTGTGATTTAACCCATATATCTACCCAATTACAAAATTTTACGCGTTTTATGAAAATTTGTTTTGGCTCATATGTGTTTTTGGCATATTAATTAAATCAATAGATTGAACAGAGGCTTTAATTTTAGACAAAAAGATAATGGCTGGAGGTTGTCGTTAGCCTAGTAAAATATCAAAGCCCACAGGCAAGTAGGTAGCATTTTCAACTTTTGAATAAATCTTAATGGTGGGAGGTTGTAGTAAGACGTAGTAAGAATAATTAAAGAGCACGCAGAAGTAGGCAGCATTTTTTTAAGTTTTAGTGTAATTTTCCAATAGTATGAGTTGCATTTTTACAACTGAACAGCAAAAAGTGAAAATCAGCCTTTCAATTAGGCATTTTTAAAGGATGTTCAATGGAAAATAACATCGTGATTCTTGTATTGTTTCTTCTAATATAATTGAACTGTGGCTAATATTTGATTGCAGCTTATTTTTTGATAAATTCCTCAAAAGTTATTGTGCAAATTCAGCGTATTTTTTGTGTAAGTTCAAATTTTGCTGCTCTGCTGGTTATGTAGGGGCATCTGGTATTAGTGGATTGGAGATTAAATCCGATAGTATGTCGCACAATGGTCACTCGTCTGGAACTTGGGTGTTTTATGGGTGCCAAACTAAAATGGGTCTTTGGCTCTGGTTCAACAAAGTGATTTCTGCCAGGTAAGATCTTAATTTTTTTTTCTACAAATCAACTCAATAACTAAGCAATTTAACTTTCACATACTCAAGCAAATAAAAATTGAGAGAAACTTTTGACCGTAGTGGAAGCAGGTTGAAAGCGTGCTTAATTTTAGACAAAAATAGTAAAAACATTTAAACCGTTAAAAATATAATTTAGTAAAAAAACGAGTTTTTTGGGATTTGTTGAATTTTTCAAACGAAAAAATTGAAAACAACTTCATCGGACAGCCCTAGTACCGATACTACCACATGGTTTTGGGTATCAGCTCCGATCCGATATTACCGGACAACCCTGGAAGCGATACTACCACTCTATCAGACATGGACAACTAGATAACACTAGTTTTCTAATTCAATGAATTAGAGCAAAATGCGGCTAATTCTAATTCTAATCTAATTTGTGAATTGCTTGTGTGCTCTAATTCTAGTTCTAATCTAATTCGGATTTTACCAAAAATGCTACTTTGTCCAACGGCATTTTAGTCTCTCAGTTAAAAAACAGAATTTCAATTAAAACTTTTTGGTTTGAACGACTTGTATGTAATTTTTACAGGCTAAAAAGCATAAAAAGGCCTAAAAATTAGCACACACATATTTACCATTCACGTTCTTATAAGAATAAATTGCGATTAAATTAAATTGGTTGTAAATAATTAATAGTGATTTTAGTTTAAATTCTAGTTGAAATTTGATTTTTTAGGAATTCGGTAATTCTAATTCTAATCTAATTTTGAAAAGCTAAAATAAATCTAGTTGTCCAAGTCTGCACTCTAGTATCGGACAAGTAACATGTCTACCACATGGTTTTGGGTATCGTTTCAATATGATATTATGGACATCCCTAAAAGAAATTATGACTTTTGGTTCCTGGTGAAACAACACCCTCGCTTCAAAAACTACAAACAGGCAACTTTCAAGCAACATTTCCACCTACCGGTAGTTCCACGTTGAGGTGGTACTTGTGCATTAGTTTCTTGGCTCGCTTCTGGTACTCACTGGGTGCTAGCGCCCTCATCTGGTCACCTACCTCCATCTCGTAAGTGCGAGTTAAAGGAGTGAAGTCGGTTTCTAACTTCTTCTTACTGTCCTCCTTGTAGGCGTGCTGTAAATGCGATATACAAGAGTTGAAGTTAAAAAAAGATTAGTTAAAGATTGACGCATAATGGTTGGAGGTTGGAGTAAGACGTAATAAGAATATCAAAGTACATACAAAAGTAGGTAGCGTTTTGAATAAATCATACGATAATGGTTGGAGGAAGAATATAAAAACGCACGGAGAAGTAGGCAGCATTTTTTGACGTTTTACAGTGTAATTTTCCAATAGTATGAGTTCCTGTTTTTCTACTGAACAGCATTAATTAGAAAGCCTTTTAATTAGGTATTTTTAAGGGATGTTCAAAGAAAAATAATATCGTAATTCTTGTATTGTTTCGTCTAATATAATTGGACTGCGGCTAATATGTGATTGCAGCTTATTATTTCATAAGTTCTCCCAAAGTCATTGTGCTAATTCAGTGTATTTTTGAGTAAGTTTAAATTTTCATGCTCTGCTTGCTTGACAACTGTTGTATAATGTGTTACCGGTATTTTAAAATTATTCAATATTGCGTTTTTCATGCTAATGTTCATTTTATTTCTTTGGCAATGGCCCGCCATGATCGTTTATATTAGTCTATAGAAACTGGTTAACTAAAAAATATTTATTTTCCAAAAAACATGTATCTGTAATTACTAGGGTTTTTAAACAAACAGTAAGAATTTTACGGTTGATTTATATTGCAAAAAAGGTTAGATTGCGGTTCATATTTGATTACCTCTTGCACAATGCCTTGCGTCTCCTTGGCGGTTTTGTAAGCGTCTGTTTTTGTTGGATCGAAGTTGAAGTTTTTCAACGCTTGTTTCTGACCATCCTTGTATTTCAACTGAAATATACGGTTTATCGTTTGAAGAGTTTTACAAATAAAAACATAACATGGGACAAAAACAATTATAAGCCAAATCTCAATGAAATAAAAAAGGTGTGGTTTAAACTAAAATAAACACTAAACTACATACAGAGGTAAGTGACATTAATTGATATTAGGTTAAGGTTAATAAGTTTGAGGATTTTTTTGGAAAATTAATAGTTTTTGTCAATTTTACAAAAGGTATGTATCAAAATCAAACATCAGCAAGTATATTCAACAGTTTCAAAAAGGGTAATTATAACCTCATAACAGAAAAGCAAAAATATCACCAAGTACACAGTTTGGCATTTTGGTTAAAAAAAAAACAATTAAACAGTTTATGTAAGGTAAAATTTCCACAATTGCTTAAAACAGCAACAACACTTTACTTGAAAAAACAACAACAACAAAAACTAGTTATTGAAAGTAAATAATACATCGCTCTAATACTAGCTGGCTTTGAAAAACAACGCAGCACATATAGCATTAAATATAATTCTACTATTTTTAAATCAAAAACTAATATTTTGAATCCTATTTTTTTTATTTGTATTGACAGTAGTTAATACCTCGCTCTGATACTGACTGGCTTTGGTTGCAGCCTCATAACCCGGTGTAAGATGCACGGGGTAGTAGATGATGCTTCGGTCGATCATGTAATCCTCGATGTACTTGTGCTAAAATATACAGGGTTTTAAACTCAAAACGTACAGCAACATGGAGCATAATGGTTGGAGGTTGTAGTAAGACGTAATAAGAATATCAAAGCCCATACAGAAGTAGGTGTTATTTTTGTATTATAGTGCAAAACAATTTTATAAATTAATGCAATTCCAGCAACAGTATTCGTGGTATGACACGATTTTAAATGGGGTTCAAAAATCGAATTAACAATACAATAAAACTTAATAATTCTATTTGCTTATGTACGTCGAAATTAATTACAGCAATACTATTTCTTATAGTTGATTAAACTATGAAACACCGCCTTGGTTCGTATAATACTAAAAACACTAAACCTAGTAATTTAGCGTTAAATATTCAAGTGCTTGAACACACTATAATAAAATGTTTGGAATCTTAGCAGGTTTAATTATTACTGAATCTTTCTAAGCGGAAATATAAATTAAGGTTTGGAGGTTTTCCTGCTACTTACGTGTGAAATGAGGTCTGCCGCTTTAATTCCTCGCTGTACAACCGGGTGGTCCTGGCTGTCCATGGTTTGAAAACCTCGGTAGTTGGCGATAACCTGCTTCTTCTGCTTTTGATACTCGGCCTAATAATAAAATAACACAACGGCGTCATAAGTAAAAAATACATCCTCATCTATACACCATTATCATCCGCAGCTTAACCTAACAAATCTGATGTAAAAAATAACAACGTGATGTATGTAAGGCTGTAGGCAGGTAAAATGCACAATGAAAAAATCTTGGCGTGTGAATCTTTGCCGTTCGAAATATTGTAATAGTTGCAATTAGTTCTATTTCAAACAAATGATAATCAGAAAAAAGATGTAATCTAGTGTTTTATAATTGTGGCAAATTAATTTTTTCCAGTAATTAAAATAAGAATTGGTAACATAAATGAAATATAAAAAGTACCATTAAAAATGTTAAGTACGTCACTTGCGTTCTTGGTGAGACATATTGCGATGCAAAAAGTGGCATTTTGTTATAATTTTTTTTTTATTCATTTTTTATTTAATTATGTTGTCGTAAATTTAACTTTTACAGCTCCACTTTCGTCACCTGCGTTCTTGGTGCGATATATTGCGATGCAAAAAGTGGCATTTTATTATAATATTTTTGTTGATTTATTAATTTTTTTTAACTTTTTGATCGTAAATTCAACTTTTTTCCACTTAGGTCATTTTTTTTATTCAGCTATTTTTTTGCGTAAATATAACTTTTCACACTTCTACTCACATCACTAGCGTTCTTGGCGCATTCCCTCGCCCTCACAAACTCAGGATAGTCGACCGGCAGATGATGTCGGTGCTTCCCCTTCTCAGCCGCCTTCACGTACTCATTCCTGCTCATCAAGTGCGACACCTTGCGGGCGTGGTCGTACTCGGGGTGAGCGATCGTGACGTCATTGGGCGCCTGACCCTTGACCTTCTCGGCAAAGTGACGTCGGTATGCGAGGTCGGAGCCGAGCTGCGACGAAGGTTGAATACGATTTAAGAAAAAAACAGCAATCTATGGAACCAATAAGGGTTCAGTTGCATACCTGAGTATAATATATTAAAAACATAAAAAAAATATGGTAATTTTTAACTAAACCTAGCCTAATTAATGTTTTAAAGAAATTTTCCAGCGTTTTAATATTTTACTTGACAAATTAGACGTGTTTACAACTTTAGGGTTATACGACTTGTTGTGCACGTTTGTGCGTGTTTAAATGTTATCAACTGTTATATTTGTAGCTGAACAACATTTTTTTTCTACGGAATCTTCCGTAGACAATAAAAAAACGTCAGCGTAACAAAATGTAAACTCAAAAAAAATCAACTTAAATACCATAAAATAATTACTAAATCAACTAAATCTCCCAGGATAGACAAATTTACCCTAATTAGGACAAAATTTTTAAACAACTTGAAAAACGCCTGAAACCAGTCTTTTCAAAAAGGTTGGGAAAACTGATCTAAAAGTTAGGTGGCAATATGTAAATCCGCATATAGCACTCTAAAGTTGTTTAATATATCAAAATTACAGTTTTACGTTTAGTGTAAGGTTGAAACAATGATATTCATTGCCAATTTAGCATATATAATTTGACACGGCACAACATGCCAAATGTGCATGACGCGGCTGAAAATATTTCTTCAAATGGTAAAAAACGCATACTAAACGCGGTTTAGGGTATGATCGGTGCGAGTAAGTGCGATCACCCTGGTAACACTGTAGTGTGGTAATGAAGTATCTACAGCTGGCCAAATTTACAAAAATTACCACAAAAAATACTGGATCAAACTCTAACCTGTGATGCGTGCATGGCTTGCGATAGCCTCTGGTCCTGCAAATCAATGTTATAAGCGTCCAATCGCTTCTTTGCTTCTTTAGTGTAAGCAACGTTGCTGAGAATGTTCTTAAGCATAGCCGAAGCTTCCATCTCAGGAGTTCGTTCCATTGCCTGGAAGTCGCGATATTCTCCCTTGTAAGTGTGCTGGAAGAGTAGAAAAAACAAAAAATGGTAGATATGGAAATATGTAAACAGTTTAATAGAGGTGCATTCAGACTAATTGGTCCGAGCAAGTTGCCTATAATATTTAATAAAAATCTGTGAGTGAAAAAACGAAGAAATGACTCACAATTAATAAATACGTAACAATGAGGTGACTAATAGATAAAAAGTATATTAGTGAAGCCTAACCTTACCGACGCTAGACGATAAAGAATCAATAAGCTACTGGGTTGGAATAAGCAGTTAATCTGAACCAGGAAAGCGGCTACTAATACCTACAGCTGGCACATTTTTTTCTATCCCGTAAACTCATATGGATAATTTGATAGAAAAAAAAGCTTATCTTTCCCCTAAAACAAGAAATTTACCACCAGGGGTAAATTTTTCCCAGGTTAAGACTGATTTGAAGTAATAGTGGGGGCGCTATCTGCACTGGCTTGCATACGATAGGTAGACTTAGGATTTTTGGCACAGTTGTTCATTTTGGCGTTAGTTTGATTTTCGCCCGGACCCAACTTGAATTTGGTGTACTCCCCCCGTATAACCCTCGAAATAATACACTCACGTCCTTCAGGTCGTCCAGCCCCTTCGTGGTCTTGTAGGCTTCAGTGTCGGTGAAGAGGTAATGGTTACCTCCACCTTCCTTGGCATGTCGGCTTCTGTACATCACCTGAAGTTGCAACAAAAGTAGCTGAAACATCCATATACACCTTGTGTTTACTATGTCATCAACTCCTTTTGCAGAGCAGCGTTTCTTAATCAGGTGAATGGTTCACCCCAGGGCGGACAATTTTTTTGCACGGGTGAACAAGGGTGAACGAAGAAGCATCCTAGTCACTAGTAAACAATATTATGCCTACTACTGAACTGTTGTTTTTTGGTGTGTTTTTTTGCATATTGTAATGGTGAAGTTGGTTTGCACTGAGTGTATATTAGTACAAAAATTTGGTGACTGTGTTTTGTGCTTTGGTAGCTTTATATCTTTGGACTCACGAAATTGTAGATTTGCAACGATGCTTAAGTTGATCTTAACAAAAATCGAAACAACCTAAGTCATTATGTGCTGTTAGATATAGACGAGATAGTTTTATCATCATTGTAAAATGTCCCATTATGAAAAATTAAATGGGTAATAAATAGAAGTGAACGTTACTGAACAAACACATCAACCATCGTTATTTCAATATGTAACAAGTATATCACCAGGATACCCAGTAAAAAATTTATCTTGGGCCCTCACTTCATTCAGGATTGATTATCTACTAAAAACATATGGCCCAAGTAACACATTATTTCGTTATCCCTGCTTATATATCGGGCGTATACGTTGCAAATGTTACATGGGCCCATATATGCGCCACACATAACATTTCTTACTTGATTTATTTCTTAATTGATTCCCGTATGATCATTACAAAAACCTTAAAAAGCTCAAAAGTCATGTCGAGCAAACGGCCGTAAAAATTTGCGTCGTTATGGCGCACTTACTTCACTTTGGTTCTCGCTGGATTTCACGGCCGCTTCGTATCCCGGTGTGAGATGGACAGGATAGTAGATGAGATCACGTTCGTCCAAGTAATCCTCCTTATATTTGCGCTAAAACGATGGTTTTACAATATTAGGGGAGGTTCAACAATAGAACAACGATTTTACAACGTTCAACGTTCATACACTTGTCAACATATAACGCTAATGGTTTTGAAACCAAGAGTAAAAACACAAATATGGGTCAAACTTTGCCAAGCCCTAAATCAGTGGTTCTCAACCTTTTAAGGCTTACGGCACCCATCTGAAATAATAAATAGATTGCGGCACCCCTAGAAGATTTTTCCGTAGGTAATTCACTAGAATGTCACAACAAAACGGAACTGGAACAACACACGTCAACTCTACACAACGTAGGAAGTTTCAATTTTATTCCACACTAAGTTTACACAAAAAGTTGAATATGGCAAAGATTACATTCCTAAAAAATATCAAATATTTCGCGGCACCCTTAATCATTAGAAATGGCACCCGGTTGAGAACTACTGCCCCAAATCATTAGGAATAGTGCTCACTAATCATATATGTTAATAATATGTCTTGTGCAGCGAATATGACTGGAGTTTAAACAACATGGAAATTAAACAAAGTGCAGGGAAAACTGCTTTATTACTTTATTGTATTATATCCAATGTCACCATTTTACAATACCGATAAACAATGAATAAACTGTATTTAAGAAGTCTAAACAATTTTTATTTTCAGCTTGTGCTTTGACTTATGCTATTTTGATGACTAAACGGCCAACAACTTCTACCCATAATTCGCTTTGTAACTTTTTAAATCTTAAATTATAGCCGGTAAATTACGAAGCAAAGTTCTCAACAAAGGTTTTACCTAATTCAACTCTATCTAAATATTAGGTAATCACGGTTACAGTTATTAGTTTATTTTTATCTTTCTTTAGTGATATAAGATAATAAACAATTAAAACTGTCGCTCCAACCTAGTATAACTGTCCTTAAAACCTCAACGAATTATAAACAAAATATCACACACACAGACACAGAGAGAGTGCCAAGCCATAGCCCAGTATAACAACTGAACACTTCCAAGCTTTGAAGGTCTATTCCCTTGGGACTTACGTCGGAAATGATGTCGGCCACTCTAATGCCGTGCTGAACTACGGGATGCTCCTTACTGTCCATGGTTTGGAAACCTCGGTAAGTCGAAATCACTTCGTTGCGCTGCTTCTGGTATTCGGCCTGTAAACAATTGGGACGAATATCGTTACAAAATAAACGTGAATTAATTTCTTGTTTTTTTGGTATTCGGAAGGTTATTCAGTATTTTTTTGGGTATTTTTTTGGTATTTTTAAGGTTATCTAGTATTTTTTGGTATTTTGAAGGTATTCTAGTATTTTTTTGTATTTTGAAGGTTATTCTAGTATTTTTCTTGGTATTTTGAAGGTAATCTAGTATTTTTTTAGTATTTTGAAGGTTATCTAGTATTTTTTTTGGTATTTTTAAGGTTATCTAGTATTTTTTTGGTATTTTGAAGGTATTCTAGTATATTTTGGTATTTTGAAGGTTATATAGTTTTTTGTTGGCATTTTTAAGGTTATCTAGTATTTTTTTTTGTATTTTGAAGGGTATTCTAGTATTTTTTGGTATTTTGAAGGTTATTTTAGTATTTTTTGGCATTTTTAAGGTATTGGAGTATTTTTTTGGTATTTTGAAGGTATTCTAGTATTTTTCTTGGTGTTTTGAAGGTTATCTAGTATTTTTTTAGTATTTTCGAAATTTGTCCAATAATATCGGATCAAAGCCGATACCGGATGCCAAGCGATAATATCGGTATTTGTCCGATACTAGGGTGGTATCGGTGGCGAAACGATACAAACTTATACAAGAAAATAAGCCATGATTTACAATTCAATGCAGAGATTCTAGCTTTAAAAGTAGTTTGTTAAAATATTGATTAAAAACTGAAGGTCAGTAAACATCGTAGAGCTAAAGCAAATTTAGGCTTAATAACCTTCAAAATACTGATTTTAAATCCTTCGATTTTATCTATTTTTGCTTGTTTTCGGATATATATGACGTCAATGGGTGTCGGACAGCACAGAGATACTTTTTGTTCAAAATATCGACTATTGGTATCGGAAAAAAATGTTAAGTATTGGACCTTCCTTTTTAAAAGTACATGTCATTCGTCCATATCCGTATGCGATGTTTTATGGCATTTACTTGTTGCACGAAAGCGTAACTTCCAAATTTGATTGCATGTGCCTTTTTAAATATAGCCCGGTTTTTACGTATATGAATGGACTTACAAACCGCATAAATGATATCAACTAAATACTTAATACCCACGAAACAAATATTTCTATAAAACTGTACGTACATCGCTGGCGTTTTTGGCGTTCTGTTTCGCTCTAACGAACTCGGGATAATCCAGCGGCAGGTTGTGAGTGTGCATCATTTTGTCCGCTTCTTTAACATACAGTGCCTGCAGAAAGAAAACATACAAGCACTTGTAGAGCACAAAATATGCATATTAATGTTTTTTAAGGTTTGACTTAATTGTAACGGGTATAAAGTTTCAAGAACCACATATCTCCCATCAGAAGCAGCAACTTTAAATATCTGCTTCATTAACACAAGTGTGTACAACCGCAAATAGAAACAAATTAAAAATACAAGAAACTTGTTTTTAAACAAGCTTATAAAAAATTTACACCAACTGCCATCCGTAATACTAAGTTTGTCCCAATCCCAAAAGTTGCTTGGATGTAGTTAAATATAGTTAAAAGACATTTTTACTGATAGCATATCATTTTTGTTTTGTTTACAAAGGTAATTCTCGATGCACAAATGTCAAGCATTAAAATAACATCTATAATATCCGAAATCAAATATTTTAAAATGTATTAGGATGTTGTGTTATAAAACTACTGGGATATACAATTATGCATTGTATACATATAATACACTCATATAAGCAAATTGTTCGTCAGATTTAGAAAAAACACAACTCTATGCAATCCTTTTGTAGTCTTTAACGCCATTGTTCTTAATAGCGTCATATAGGTAAACAAAAGCAAAGAAGTCAAAGTTAGAGTTACTACAAATTAACAAAGAAAAAACAAATTAACAAGTAAAACACATAGTGGGGATCAGACGTTTTTTTTAAAAGGAAAAAGCGTCTGATCCTGTTTTTACTCATGTTTTCAATTATGAGTTTTACTTGTTGATAAACGCGTCAGCTGAGCAGTGATCGACTGGCTAAAACCTGCCGCCGATGGTTTTGGATTCTATAGAGATACACCCTAATGACAAATGAACCAGTAACGCTTAGTTAGAGTTAGACTTTAATAACGGACGCATTGCCTACGTACACTGGGCAGCTGCCAATAGACGGACTCCCATATGAATCGAATAGACGCTATACGTTTATAATTCATGGTGAGCAGAAGTTCATTTGAATGACTTTAGGAATAACCTCTGTTGTGTGTACCGTGCACTTAATAAACGTGGAAATGTAAGGCTGGGAAAGATACAAATTGTAAAGCGTGCGGTGGCTAATATGTAAGACAAAAATGCAGTTTTTATACTTCAAAAAACCTTTAAAGTGTTTATGCAAACGTTTTTAATCAAATACTTATTGCTTTCTTTAAAACGGAGAACACAGTCATTTTTTTTTAAGTCAAGAAACTTCATACATAAAAAATAAAATTGCCTTTCAATAATTACCTTTAACTTGAAATTTATAGTCAAATCAGCATTCATATAAATTATTTACTGTTATCAAATGATTTATTGTAACAAAAATCAATAAAAAGAGTTCTGCTTTAACGATTGCATTTATTACTCAATGAATGTAAATATGTTAAACGGACTTTTGAAACTTCCTCACAGACCCCAGCTAAACTAAAACCGATTCCTTAACAGTAAAGCTCTTTTAACCGAAAAATGCTTTACAAATTTACACTAATTCGATAATCGAGATGCTAATAAAGTGTTGTCAAAATACCTGTTCATTTTTATAAAAGGAACTTTTATTTCTTTAGCTATCTATGTTTACACACAGTTTTTTTCTGGAAACCAAACTCATATCACAAAAACGTTTAATTTCCCAATTTAGCAAACAGTAATTAAAAAAATGATCATTTAACAATTTTTAAATTCTTACGTTTTCTTTTTGTCCCAGGTTTATACAAAACAATGCCCCTGTCAAAAAAAGTCAATTTTTTGTACAATTTTTCGGTGTCTTACCTTGCTGGTTTGTTTGGACACTTTTCGCGCGAGGTCGTACTCGGGGTACGAGTTGGTGACGTCACTGGGGGCTTTCCCGATGACGTTTCGCTTGAAATCGTCCAAGTACCTGCTCTGCGACGCCATCTTCTGGACAGAAAGCGCCTGGGCGATCGCTTGCATCGCTGTGGAGAAAATATATATCGTTTTTGTTTTAAACTTGTTCTCCTTTGTTACAAGCTATTGTTTTAATTAAGTTGTTTTTTTACAAATAACAAAATATGATTTCTAAAATTGTTGGCGTTGTTATTGCAAAACTTTGGACTTGAAATTATAAAATATTTTGAATTAAAACGAACACTTGCATCGCTGTAAAAAAATAAAACCATTTCTCAATTTTTTTGTTAAAATTTGTGTTTTTGGCAAAACATTCAAAATTTTAGGAATAAAAAGAATTTTTTTTTTCGGCTGCTTCGTTGTGGACAAAATAAGAAAAAGTCGTTTTTGTGAAGAAAAATAGAAAGATTCCCGGAAATTATTGTTAAATTTTGTCTTTTTGGAAAATAAATCTTTATCAATTACTTCATTTTCAAAATACAATTCGAGAACCGTCAGTTTCTTGACTTAGTTTGAGTCGGTCAATTTACTTAATTTTTTATTGGCAATAGTCCAAGAGACTGCTTTCAATCAAAATCAAAGTTTATTAGGTTACTTTATATAGCGTCACGTTTAGACATAACTTTGTGACGTCACATTTTTACGCAACTTTGTGACGTTACGCAATGACGTCATCTCTAAAAATATTGTCAAGGCCCACCTAACAAAATTCCTTGTTTCGCGCCTGACACCCATACAAGCGGTAATAACTGAAAAGCCAAATAAGCCCAATTGTTGTAAATATTTGTCAACAGAATTGGTTTCGCTGGAGTTTTTAAAACAGCGTTTCTCAACCAGTGGGCCATAAGAACATTTGAGGTGAGCCACAGACCAATTTAAAACAAACTAGATTTAGTTTCATTTGTGTCACTATATTTAATTTTACAGGAATAATGGCTTGGGAGGAATTACAAAGGAATGTAAATTTATTTTTCAGTCCCATGTATTCCACTAATGCACGGTTAAAAAAATAATCTGTTTTGAAATATGTTCTGCTGTGTTTTGTTCTAAACCTATTTTACAGTTTTTTATTTCATAAAATTCTATTGGGCCACAGAATTTTTTGCAACGTAAATGGGCCACGAAAGAAAAAAGGTTGAGAACCACTGTTTTAAAATTTTGGTGAAAACACTCACATGAGTCGAGGTTGTATTCCTGCATCTTTCGCCTCGCTTCGTCGCCGTAAATCTTGTGGCTTAGGAAAGGAGCGACCGACTTTGAGATTCGCATTTCTGCTGTTTCCTTCACTTGGACACGGTTCGAGCCTTTCTCAAGCTCGTAAGCCTCCTTGTACTTTTTCTAAAAAAAATATGCTTCAATAAAAAACATTTAAAAAACATTAAATATTGTAAAAAATAGAATTAAAACGCACTTTTACCAAAAAAAGTAGTAAAAAGTAGTTTTTTGTACTTATTCTAAAAAAGAAGAAAAATAACTTTCAAAAAGTTTTTTGTCAAAATATTGGCAAACATATTATTAAAACAACAACGACGACAAATTTAAGTAAAAATGTATGCCTGAATAAAACCGTACTCTTTGAAATGTGTTACAAAAAGTATATAGAAAAATCCAATAAATGTTGCAATTAAAATTTGCTGTAAAAATATAGTAGTTTTTATGAAAAAGTACTTTTTCTAAACAAAAAAAGGTTTCTGTCAAAATATTGTGAAAAAGTATAAATAAAACCTCAACGAAGACAGATTAAGAAATAAACATTTTAACATGACGCACTTCTTAGGTGTAAAACAGTGTAATATTAAAATACGTGTAGAGAAAGACCTATATGCAGCGAACATAAACAAATGGCTTATGTACAGCAGCTGTAATATGCGTTTCGATTTTCTGAATTTATTTTTAAAGAAAATAATTTGACGTTAACAGATTTAAGTTAACTGGGAACAAAACAATTTTAACGTGAAACTAATAAATCTGAATAGAAAAATGTTCTACAAAATAATCCCAAAAGGAAGATGCAACACAATTGAACAGAACACTTTTCAACATTTCTAAAGTAACTACAAATTATATTAACAATAAACGTTATAAAAAAAGAAGTTGTTTGTATCATATAGAACGTCAAGTTGCAACAAGCTAGTCGTTTAAGCATAAAGATTCTATACAGACAATTACACTTACCAGCCCAAAAACCTAAAAAGATTAAAAAAATTAAAAAAACATGACTGCAATGTCAACCTTACAGATTTAACTCCTAAATGCGTTTACATTGTTTATTGTTTCTTGAATTACATTGTTTATTGTTTTCTACAATTACATTGTTTATTGTTTTCTACAATTACATTGTTTATTGTTTCTTGAATTACATTGTTTATTGTTTTCTAGAATTACATTGTTTATTGTTTTCTGAATAATAACTCTATATAAATAATTGCTGGACTCTTACGTCGGATAGAGCGTCGGTGAGTTCCTTGGATGATTTGTACTGTTCAGTGTCGGTGACCTTGAAGTTGTTCGCACCAGTTCCGGCCAAATGTTGCTTCTTATAAGAAACCTAACCAAGAAAGACAAATCAAATCAATTACTGCGTTTTTATATAAAGACGTTCTTCTGACAAATATGTATTCAGCGCCGATGTTTCGATTACCTATACGGGTAATCTTCTTCAGGGCAATAAACTTGTAACTTTACAGAAGGGTATATAATATATACAGTGAGTCAAAAGACAAAAAACTAAAAAAACGTGTTTTTTTGCTGACCTCTTGAAACGTAGTCACAAGTGAAAAATAGTATTTGGTGAGTGCGTATATATTGGTAAAATACACTTCAAAAGATTTAAAAGGCAATTTTCACCTTTCAACTTAGAAAAATATTAATGTAAAATTTTCAATTGTTTTTATTTTTAATGAACTTTAGACATTATAGTATAGTGGTAAAAACTAGCAGTAATGGGCTACGTGCTTGTATAACCCAATCACTTTTGCCATAAAGCGCTAGTTTTAAGCACATATTAAATGACGTTTAATACAATGTAAATCATTAAAATGTGAAATTATTTTTTAACAACTAATAAACGATACAAGACAGAAGACATCCCTTGCCGTAATGTAAAACAATTTTAACATATATATATATATATATATATACGTTTGCTATAAGTCGTAAGCACATGTTTAAGTGGCGTTTAACACAAATTTGAACTAGTATAAAAGGTGAAACTTGTTTTTAAAACAAAATAAAACTATACAAAAGACGACCCTGGCCGAAATGTAAAAAAAAATGATATATACTTCTAGTACTTCACCAAGTAATCTAATTGATTTGTACTTTATATAGATTTATAAGTAGTTAATCTATACTTCCCACTTACATCGCTTTGCGATTTGCTTGCTTGTACGGCTGCCTCATAACCAGGGGTGATGTGAGCAGGAAAGTAGATCATTTGCTTGTCGTATTCCCAATCTTCCTTATATAAAGCCTGGAAGATTGTAAAAATGTTAAATCAATAGGGGTGTGACAGCACTTTTGTTGCTTTTCCATTCTGTACGACTTTAGTTTAAATCCAATGAAAGATACACGCACATATTGGTTCAACAACTGAGATCTAGTCCTCTGAAGCCGTTTTTTGACCAACGATTACGGCTTACGCATCACGCCGAAAGCCATCGCAGACTCACCGAATCTGTTGATCAATGATGCAAGCAAGGTAAGCTCTGTTCGAACCTCACTACAGGCTATCTGTCTTATAGCATGTCTTGCATGCATCATTGGTAGACAGATTCGGTGAGTAAGTGATGGCTTTCGGTGTTTTAAGAATATACTGCTATCTTTGATGACAAAGTTTCCTTAAAATTTAATAGACAACTAAATACCAAGCTGCGTTGCGGAAACGATTAAGTGAATTTACCCTGCTGATTAGCAACTAAAACGTATCATACACATTGGCAGCTATATTGAGTTTACTTACATTAGACACAAGTTCCGCTGCTTTAATTCCTTGTTGTACGATCGGGTGATCTTTGCTGTCCATGGTTTGGAAGCCACGGTATTGGTTAATCACCTCGTTTTTCTGCTTTGTGTATTCCGCCTGAACAGAAAGCATTAGCTGGGTGTGTGGAAGAAATACGCAATGTTTAGAAATACTATTCGACCGCAGGATTATACGTTTATTCATAAGACTTAACCAGATATAAAAAACATTCAAGAAGAGGCCTTCTATCAATAATTAGCGTTTTAAGGGGATTTTGCCAATAGATGAAGTAGAAGCGTAATTAATTCGCCTTGTTATAAGTTGATTGCTGGACGTTTAAGAACAGCACAAAAAATCCCCTATCAAGTATTGGCTACGATCAGATATTATTAACTGGTATATCACACGTATGGTCAACGCAAAAAGTGGAATTTTGCCGGGTGTGTGGAAGGAGTACGAAATACAATTAAAAAATACTAATAGATCGCAGAATTATACGTGTTTTCATAAGAGAATATTACCAGGTAAAAAAACATTTAGAAAGAGGCCATCTATACGAGCGTGTTTTGAGGATTTCGCAAATTTATTTTCGCAACTTAACTAATCCAGCTTATTTTTGATCGATTGCTCAGTAAATTTTCAAGACCAGTACAAAAATTCGCTATTGAGTATCGGCTTTGATCTGATATGATTAATCTCTAATATATCACACATATGGTCAACCAATTTACACCAGAAATTAGATTACATTTAACGAAATTTAGAAAATATCGTTACAACGAAGATTTTTTGTCCATTTTAAAGCATGCACTTACGTCGCTGGCATTTTTGGCGTTCTGTTTTGCTCTAACGAACTCGGGATAATCCAGTGGTATGTTGTGAGTGTGCATTAACTTGTCCGCCTCCTTCACGTAAGCTTTCTGTAAAACATTAAAGTATATGGTAACAGGTTAAACTTTTCTTGGAAGAAATTTATGCAAAATAAGAAATTGTAAATAAAGTAAACTATTATTACAAAATTGAAAACAAGCGGCAATGTTTTCACACAACCGTGCTTCATTAGGGCAGAGTAATTACTACAAGAGAGGGGTCAGCAAACTTTCCATGAAGAGGTAGATAACTGTGGGGGTCGTCGATCGCGAAACGGGTGTACTTTTTTGTTAACTATATTAACTTTACTATCGTTAAACGAAGGAAATACAAATAACTATATAGTGAAAACTGCAATGAGCCTTACTAAATTAACGTACAGTTTAAAATAAATCTAGTTTTAGTTTTGAATTGCATTTTACTACATATTAACTGTACTTCATATTTGGGTATACTATGCTATGCACAGACCTGTCATTTAACTTATAACAGACTTCAAAGACTTGTATGATCTTCAGTTGATGTAAATTTAAAGCACCACTTATAAAAGGTGGAACCAAGTTCGTATCAAAACGTCTTAATCAAGATGATGCCTATCAGCTCAAGTCCTTTGGTCTTGCAATTTTTTAGCGTACTTTATCTTTATTAAGGAAATATGCCGCAGGCCGGATTAACAAGGCGGGCCGTAGTTTGGCGACCCCTGTTATAAGACGAACTCGGCTATCAACCAACTTTTAAATAATACCAAAAATCCAAACACAAACACACGTACCTTGCTACTCATATTGCTAACATTCCTGGCCAGTGTATACTCAGGGTAGGAGTTGGCGAGATCAGACGGAGCTTTGCCAACAACATTTCGCTTAAAATCGCCCACGTATTCCTGTGGGGAGAAAGTCTTCTGTGTGACCAACGCGTGTGCAATGTTCTGAGTAGCTGTCAATTAAAAATAATAGATTAAAGCTAAAGTTTTAGAAATAACAGTTTTAAAGCGGTTACAACTTAAAGTATAAAACATGACAATATTGTCACGGAACAAAAAAGATATAGAAGCATGGGCATAGATTTACATCAGAATACGGAGTTGTACTTTACGAAAAAAAGTCAGAAAGTCAGAAAATCAAGTGTTTTCACGTTAAAACAAAAAGTGTTTGTTTACAGGACTAAGTAAAATAATTAGAGAAAAATCAAGGTTGAAAAACGCACAGAGCATTATATGTACTTTTTACACAGGATTAGTTTTCTTTAGGGAAGAAGAGAAATAAAAAAGTAGGTTTAATAATTTTAAGAACAATTTATTTAAATCCAAACTGAAAAAAGTATATCCTAAACCAAAATTGTGTTATACTTTGTAACCAGATTTATTAACTTTTATTTTTTATCTCGTTTATCATATACTATACTGTAAAACTGTGGCTGTCATGTATATTGAAAAAAAATGGTAGACAAACAAATACAATAAAACAAAAAGCAAAAAAAAATTGGTGACCGTGTAAATTTATTTGTTTTTTACATAACTTTTTTTATTTTTAAACTTAAAAAGATAACCAAAGCCAGCTTACACTAATCTAGGTTTTTAAATGGAAAACAATCATATAAAAAAATGTTCCCAAAGAACAAAAACCTGTCAGTTTCCTAGTAAACAAACTCGTACAATCAATTGAACTTACATGAATCGAGGTTGTACTTCTGCATGACCCGCTTTGCCTCGCGTGTGTAAGCCTTGTTGCTCAGTAGGGGCTTCACCTGATTGGAGAGCGCCATCTCGGGTGTTTCGCTAATCGGGTGCATCCCCTGACCTCGGCTCGCCAAATGCTCAGCAGTGTAGTTGCTCTGGAAAAAAGATAATTTTAAAAACCGTTTATTTGACGAACCTACTGATGTTCATCCACGTGCATCAAAGCGTGCAGATCGCTTTTTCCTTATTTCGCCTCTGTACTTTGACCCCTTATCTTACCATGCTCTGAAAAAAGCTCATTATACCTCAATTTTAGATCAAAATAGTGAAATTTTGTTCAACTATTCCTCACCAATGCATCTATTTAGCCAAGGGATTAAAAATTTTTAGCCGTTCGAGCTTGCACAACAGTCAATACAAACTTTCACATGGTTGAAAAAAATGGAGAATTTAAGGTCGATAAACTTAACCTTGCGACCAATGATGACTTCATGTCTCGACACATGCAATGAAAGATTTTTGTAAACTTTAGGAAAATCAATCAAGAAATGCTAAAACTTCAATTCCACCGGTGTTACAAATTCCCGGCTATGAGCGTTTCGAGTAAGAATGAAAGTGTTAAGTTTCCAAACATTTTGCATTGCTGGCACTTAACAATATATGTTATTATTCCAAAAATATGTATAAATTTCGATTGAAAACAAGAAAATTAAAAAATACTGTTGTCACACTTTAAGCATTTTTGACACAATATATAAACTTGACTTAAGCCGTTTGGACAAATGACTGGACTTGGATCGCGTCGAATAACTTTAATTTTGTTATTTTTAGTTGATTTATTGCTTATAATCGGAGGTTTTTTAAATATTATACTTCTAATTTTTATTCCAGTGACTTGGACTGGAACTTGACTTGTTAATTAGTGGAAAAGAACTTCCTTGAACTCAAGTTACTTTTCAAACGACTTGACTGGGACATAAGTTGTTTGAAAATAACTTGTTTACGTCACAGTAGCCCTATTGTCTCCACTCACCCCCGAAACCAAGCTGAGCAGATTCCTGGCGGCTTGATATTGTTCGGTGTCAGTCACTTTGAACTCATTCCTCTCGTTCGACTTTCCCGCCTCTTTCGAATAACCAACCTGGAAAAGTTGAAATAAGTTATTATTGGCAAAAGGTAGACTTAGTCTATTAACAATATACATTATCACAATTTTATTATCTTTGGAGCATAATGGTTGTAGGTTGTAGTAAGACGTAATAAGAATATCAAAGCCCATACAGAAGTAGGTTGCATTTTGAACGTTTCGAATAAATCTTTATTCATTTTCAACATCAAAAAAAAAAATTAAAAAAATTACTTTTTATTATCGATACACTCGCTCAAAATGGATAAAGATGGACACCTGTTATATTAAGTTGATCTATGCGACGATCACACCACGACTTTTAGGTGTGATGATATATTTGTCAGAAAATACGACTCACAAACGTCATAAAAACTCACAATATTTCGGAAAGTCAAAATCCGCAAACTTTTATTTTACAAGTTCAAAAATTTAAGTAATGCTATTCATGCTGATACTAATTGCTTGGTAATTTTTAAGGTGGGTTTATTATATAAAATATCAAGTTATGTAATAATATTATCAGCAATGCACAAATATTGCAACAGTTAATTTCATATTAACTGAATTTAATACGTAATAATAAAAGTTGTTTTTAATGCTTAACAAAAGTGAACATACAGAGCACTTGGTATCGCAAACAGTCAACTACAATCAACAATTAACCACCCAATACCTTGCTTTGGCATTTGCTGGCTTCAATGGCTTGCTCGTATCCCGGTGTGATGTGGACTGGGTAGTAGATCATACTCTTCTCGTATTCCCAGTCCTCAGTGTACAGACGCTAAATAATCAAGTGAAAAAAATGTTTGGTAATTATTTCCATAGATAAGTGAGGTACTGTTGTAGGGTTGCCACACATTTTATAAAATTAATTAAAAAAATAACTTTTAATTAAATTTAACTGGACAGTGGACATACAATAATTTCAAACACTGAGACTTTGAAAAAAAGGGTTTTATAAGGAATTTGTAATAAGCAAGCCAACTATACGACAGTGAAAGACATTTATATACTTTGCGGTAACCCTGGCCAATTTGATGCATCATATCAATATCAAATCAAAATTAGGGAATAATTTGCAAGGTACTTAACAGACTAGAGTAAAGAAATAACCTTTCCCTTGTTTTGGGGGGTTAACCCATACCATCACCAGTGTAATTGTGACGAATCGATAAAACTGCGCTTAAATAGGCACCGCATAGCCAGAGTTGATTGCGTACAATAAAGTTTAAAATAAATGTAGGAAACTTACCCCAGACGCAAGTTCGGCAGCTTTAATTCCTTGTTGTACAACGGGATGGTCTTTGCTGTCCATGGTTTGGAATCCCTTGTAGCTGTCAATCACCTCTTTGCGTTGCTTTTGGTAATGGCGCTAAGGCGGTATGAAAATAGTAAATGATTTCTTATGATGAGAGTATAGTTTGTTAACATTCTTCAAATGCAAGCAATGGCGTTAACTCTAATCTTAAAATCCAGTTCTGTCAAATACATTGTACATCGACATTATTTTTATTGAAACTCTTGCTCCAAACATCATTATCATTTTGACATTTCGGCAAATACACAGCTTGCAAATGTTTACTGTTGCAATTTTTTAAATCCTGAAATATTTTTTGGTAATAAATAAAGGACAGACAAGTTTAGTTGTGGCGGTTACTAACTCCTTAATCCGTTAGACATAAAAGTAATGTTAAACATTTTAGGTAAGTCCAAAACAAATAAATTACAGAAATATTTTGGTGATATTTTTTCAGCCACCTTTTTTTCGTAAAAAGTAAAGCCTTAAAAAATCTTTTAAAACACAAATTGGTCTTTATATGATATGACTCATTAACAATCAAACAATAAACTTACGTCGCTGGCGTTCTTGGCTGTTTCTCTTGCTCTAACGAACTCGGGATAATCCAGCGGCAGGTTGTGAGTGTGCATCATTTTATCCGCTTCTTTCACATACAGAGCCTTAAAAAAGAGAAAAACAAAATTTACAAATAGCATATTTTCGAAAACTTCATTGACTTGTTACGTATACTTGCACTACACTAATAGTTAAAATATACTGAATGTTTTACTTTTGGGAAACATTAACTGACAGCACCAATTAAACCTATACCGGTCTTATTTTTTTAAATATTGTCCATTATATTTGTTTTAATGGGATTTTACAGGGCAGAAAACATTTTTTTAAATAAAATGACAAGCCAATTTTATGATAACAACAAGTTTATTATACAATTTAAATTGCCATTGACTTTTGAATAAACAAAATCACAATTATAACAATTTGTACTGACAAGGCTTTTTAAACGTTTCTTCCAGCGCTAAGAATCTATTCTAACAAACCATAGTATACCAAGATATTTTATGTCCTATGAACAATTTAAATCAACAAACAATCTTTACCTTGCTGTTGAGTTTGGAAACGTCTCTCAGTCTTTCGTACTCGGGGTATGCAGTGGCGACGTCAGCAGGGGCTTTCCCCACCATCTCTTGCGCGTAGTCGGCGTGGTACGCCTGCTCCGAGGCTAGTTTCTGCGACCCAAGGGCATGGGAAATTCCCTGCACGTCTGCACAAAGATTAATTTATTTTTAATTACGAAGGTTGATAGTTCGAATCCCTTAGCGCAGTGGTCTCCAACCTTTTTATTAACCGACCACAATTTAAATGAAAATAAATCAGCATTTGCATGCGACCCCAGTTTGGTTTCCGATATTCTGCTTGGACTTAAAGTAAGTTAACTCATGAAACAAGACTTTTAACATTTTCAATACACTCATTACGCTCGTTTAAACCACGGGCGCAATAAAATCACTAAAACCGCAGCAATTGGTGGCGACCCCAAAAAAGTTTTAGGTGACCCTACATGGAGTCGCGACCCATAGGGTGAATACCACTGCCTTAACGGGTAGGTGGAATTTCAATTTTCTTCAAAATTGCTCAATTATGGTGGAAATTAATTCAAATTACTTATTATACTCAGCTGAAGAGAAAAAAATAGTTAAAAATTCCACCTAAAAATAGTTAAAAATTCCACCTCCAGCTGAAGAGAAAAAAATAGGTATTGTAAAAAATCGTGTTTTTACCAATGTTTTGCTTTATTAATTTTTTTTGACAGTTCCTGTTGAACAGTCAAAGCTTTTAGGCAAAACCATTCGTTTACATTTTATTTTTCCGTGATAGGTTTCTTTTACAAAGTTTATCAAGCTGTTTCAAACAAACAAAAAACCTAATCAATATATAATATATTATCTTTAAAGGGCACGGGGCCAAAAAAGCACCTAATTCAAACAATAACTCAAAAAATGTTCGCATTTCAATCCTTGTTTGAGTTGAATGTCAGCAAATACGCTAAAAAGTTACGATAAAAGATTGCTGGAATAAGAAATTAAGGCAAACATCTAACCAGGTCCGATGTTGACTTTCTTGTGCATCTGCTTTGATTCCTTCTCGTATCGTTGTTTGCTTTGGACCGGACCAAGCTCCTTCGATAAAATCATCTCGGGTGTTTCGGCAACCTGGGCACCCTTGCCCTTGTTCTTCAAGAACTCCTCGCGGTATTTAACCTTGTCCAAAAAAAATAGTTTAAGTTTTGGGTGCTTTTTCCGAGAAACAAAATTTTCTGATGAATTTTTTTGAAAAATACCTTTTAAACATTAATTTATAAAATTTTCCTTTATAAAATGAGAAATGTCGGTATTGCACCTTTAAGAAGATAACAAGCAAAAAGAAATCTCTAATTTTTTCAGAATGTGTAATTTTTTGCTCAAACAATCGGGTAATTACTATCTGAAGAAAACACAGAATATCAAGCAATTTTAGCACCGACCTCTGATGCCGTTTTCTCGCCTTCCTTGATAGCTTTGTAACGTTCTGTATCGGTCATCAAGAAGTTGTTACGCTCCTTGTTCTTTTCGTACTCGTCTTTGTAGGCGACCTATAGAAACAAATGTTAGCAATGTTGCTGTTAGGAAGGCTGAAGAAATACCCGGGTTACTTAATAAGTCGAAGAAGAAAGTCAAGGCTTTGGAAATTGAGAATATGGCAAATATAATAAACTTTGTTTAAAGATTCTGCCATATTCTATATTTGCAACGGCTTAAAATAGCTTTGGAGCTTCATTGCTATACTTTTTTAAATTTAAAAAACTAAATGTAACTTACTACATATCCCAATCAGACATCTAATCATTAAATATTTTGTCCAAAGGTTTAATGCAGATAAAGAATGACTTTCTCGAAATATTGGTTTGCGTTGTGTTTATAAACAAACAAATCATCAACAACAAAGGCTTGACGTCACACTTACGTCACTCTGCACTTTCTTCACGTCACTTGCTGCCTCGTAACCAGGGGTGATGTGGGCGGGAAAGTAGATCATCTGTTTGTCGTATTCCCAATCTTCCTTGTACAATGTCTGGGGGGATAAAAAAATAGGTCTTGCTATTTAGACATTTATATAATTGGATAATAAAATGTTCATCCAAGGTAAAATTTGTTAAAATGATATACTTACTCTTTACCTAGATCAGGGGTTCTTAAACTGGGGTCCATGGACCCCTTGGGGGTCCGTAAACTAGTTTTAAGGGTTCCATGAAGGTATAATTAAAATATTAGTGTATATTTCAAAAGTTACCATTTTTTTCAAAGAAAACAGTTTAATTAAAAATAAAACGGATTTTCACTGAATGTGTTTAGACTCCATTTCACACTTTTTTGGACCGAAATCAGCAGATTTATGAAGTCTATTTGTATTGTGACGTAAATTTATAACGTTATTTTGGAATTTTTTTCCCTACCGTGGAGCCCTCCAAAAATTAAGGGGTCCGCGGTAAAAAAAGTTTAAGAACCCCTGACCTAGATACTTACACGTTCCTTGTAAATATGAACTCAAAAGGAGCAGGCCGCTAAAACATCATTCCTTAACTTAATTCAACTCTAGTCCAGACGGATTCGCTTTACTTAGTTGATATTATTGCTCGTTGAGTATTTATACAAATTTCACTACACACGATAACGTAACACGATGATTCAAGCCGCCAGCATAGAGCCGAATAAAGTGTAGAATGAATTGCGAAACGTCGAGGCGTGTTGGTCGTACGTCAGTGGCACCGGTCACGTACATTATGACGTCATACTGGGCAACCCAGTAGGGTAATATTAGGGTACATTACTTGAAAAGGCTGCAATAACCTACCTTGATTCTAATCATTTAAACTGTTGTATTTGCGCCTTGATATTGGCTGTTTATCAGTCTTTTCTGAACTTATGGCGTAATGGGGAATATAAGGTGCGTGTAGATAACCTTTAGTGATGTCGAAGGAAATGAGCCTTTTAGGCGTAATTTTGTCAAACAAGAGTGGTGTTATATGTGCCTTTATACTTGAATATCTAATGCGTATGCAAGGCTTAATTTAGGCTTTTAAGACTTGAGAAATTTTGTCAATATCCCGAATATCTTGAAACTTACCCCAGACGCAAGTTCGGCTGCTTTAATTCCTTGTTGTACAACGGGATGGTCTTTGCTGTCCATGGTTTGGAATCCCTTGTAGCTGTCAATCACCTCTTTGCGTTGCTTTTGGTAATGACGCTGTAAAAGTACGTGAAAGGTTTTAGAACGTTTGCACAAAATAGGCAAAAAATATGGAGCCTTAAAACTGGAGATAAAAGTACTTAAAATTATTACTTTATTGGTGCAAAGAGTTCGTTTCTGTCATGTTTAATATATTGGGGGATGCAAATCAAGCGAATAACGTCAAATATCGTGTTAAACAACCTTAGAACTGAAAAGGGTTTTAACTAGTCAAAGAGTGTTAATTTTGATTTGATGATATCAGTTATTTATCCAACCTTCAAATACATTATCCTAAGTCAATATTGGCTGGTGTAAAACAACTATGGATTGTGAAATCAGTAACTTACGTCGCTTGCATTCTTCGCTGTAACCTTGGCTCTAACAAACTCGGGATAATCCAAGGGAAGGTTGTGAGTGTGGAGTATCTTTTCGGCCTCCTTTTGGTATTCGGCCTAAACATGAAAACAAAATTAGGAAATTTTTTATTTTTTTAATTTGCCATTTTAAATAACGCTGATAGGTGATGAGATAATCGAATAAAAGAAAGATTTTGATTCAGCGTTATTTAAACAGGTAGTAATAAATTACAAATTAAACCTTGGAATAAGGAACAGCAAATATAATATACTTAAACATTGGACTCTGTACCAGACAAATGAATTACAATACGTTGTACCTTTATAGCAAACAGCTAGGACTTTTTTATAGATAGCAAGCAGTAAATAAGTTAAAAATATTCACGTTTGGAAGACATAAACCACACGTGGACAATCTGAAGTATATTTAGACGACCTAGACTACAATTGGACAACATCTGGACGACATTGACCTTATGCGGAAACCATGACTACGTACGGACATAGGCGTAGCCAGGGGGGCCTGAGGGGCCATGACCCCCCCAAAATTTATAAATATTTTACTCTTAATAATTTGTTTTGTAGCATTTATGAGGAGTACCACAACATTTGGTCACAGGCATGCCACACCTTCAATTCTCATGCACTGTTACGTCACAAACGATGTAGTTAATATAATATTTACTATACATTAATGTACTTTTACTACTTTCAGACAGTTTTTTCTCATTGACTGTTTTTTGAACTTTTTGGCCCTCCTCTCAAAATTTTCGGCTGGCTACGCCACTACGTACGGACCACATTTCAGTTACTCCACCACATGTGGGCGACATAGAATGCACGAAGACCAAATGTGCACAATACGTTAACGACTCTAAACTAGATGTGGACTACAAGTA
Source organism: Ascidiella aspersa (assembly GCF_963924565.1). Taxonomy (NCBI): domain Eukaryota; kingdom Metazoa; phylum Chordata; class Ascidiacea; order Phlebobranchia; family Ascidiidae; genus Ascidiella; species Ascidiella aspersa. The sequence continues at coordinate 30,664,384 of NC_139451.1, read as the reverse complement.
GAAGACTTGACCACATTTGGACAACAAGGACTACGTATATTGACCACATTTCAGTGACGTTAACGACATGGACTACATATGGACCACACGTGAATGACATAGACCACATTTGGACAACATCATAATGACATAGACTTCATGTGGACAAAACGTAAACGATATGGACTTCATGTGGACTACAAGTAGGCGACTTGACCACATTAGGGCAACAAGGACTACGTATATTGACCACATTTCAGTGACTTACACCAAACGTTAACGAAATGGACTAAATATGGACCACACGTCAATGATATGACCACATTTTGACTCCTGATCCACGCGGTGTCGTGTCTCACCTTGCTTGACTGCTTGCTGACTTTCCTCAGGTGGTCGTACTCCGGGTAGGAGTTGGTCATGTCGGCCGGTGGTCTTCCAACCATAGTCTTTTCGTACTCAGACCTGTAGCTTTGATCCGAAGATAACTTCTGGCTTCCAACGGCTCTGGCAATCTCCTGAACATCTGTATGAAAATAATAAAAGGTTTATCACATAAAGAATTGGAAAATTTGTTGTTTTTTTTAACTTCCTACTGCATTGATTTTTATACTGTGCACCACAGTTGTTTTGCAATTTTGGAAAACAATCTTTTTATGTTACAAAAATAGCTCTATAAGCAATCACGCGAGACTGAATGCTTACTACATCAGAAAAAATGATATTATGGTACTTTTGCTTAACCGTGTTTCAGAGCAATTGTTAATTACAAATATTTTTTTGAAAGTGTGACACTGATGCTTTGTTTTAGTGCGCCGCAAGCCAACAAATTTGGAAACACGGCTCCGAAGATTTTGCATTAAATTTGGATTATGAATTACAATAAAACATAAAAACCTAAAACAGGTCGACATGAAGAAAAATAGAAAAAAAAGTGAACAGAAAAGGGGGCAGTATTTCAGACTAACTATAAAACAGCTAGATATGAAGCATATTTTGATTTTTTTTCTCTTTATTTTAGAATCTTGCCTGGCAGCCGAATAGTATGAAAATCTGGCTTTGCAACTTTGAATTTTAAAAATAAAAAAGACCGAAATTGATCAGGCCGATTATATTAGTCTTACCAGGTCCGATGTTGACGTTCTTGTGCATCTGCTTTGATTCCTTCTCGTATCGTTGTTTGCTTTGGACCGGACCAAGCTCCTTCGATAAAATCATCTCGGGTGTTTCAGCAACCTGGGCACCCTTGCCCTTGTTCTTCAAGAACTCCTCGCGGTATTTAACCTTGTCCAAAAAAACATAGTTTAAGTTATGGGTGCTTATTCTAAAAAAAAAAAATTGGTCTGATCAGATCTATTTGAAAACAACTGTAGATTATTCGTTGAAGTTGTCAACTTTCTGAAATGAGAAATATCGGTGGTTCAGGAGAAAATGTCGTCTTTTTAAATCATTTACTTCGAAATCACTTTAAAACATTAAATTACCATGAAACTTTTTTTTCTGTTGGTCAAAATATTCTGTTTTTATTTTAAAAAGGATCTAACATCAGCCTAAACGTTGAAATAAACAATTAAATGAAATTCGTTTTGTTGTTTCGGTGGCAGATATATGTGGACTTTCCAGCAATCTTATATTTATCTTCTTGTTTACATGTTTACAGTCCAGGATTAAGCTTATATTTTATTGTTAATTGTCCAACTAATTGATCAACAAGCTCGAATGGATTTAATTGAACAGAATGCGAAGATAAGATGGTAGCATGTAAAAAACATGGTCAATTTTATGGCAGTAACACTACTTTATATATTGAGCTATGTTTCGCTAAAAAGTTTTCGAAAAATAAACGTTTTAAAATTAGATAGGTTGATCTAACTTTCCGAATATTAACTGATAAAGCTAAGTAACAACGGAAACGGTTAGTAGCTTAACAAACTGATTTGTAACGTATACTTGTGTCGCGCATATAGTAGTGTAATACGCTTAGGCCAGTGGTTCTCAACCTTTTTTTCTTTAGTGGCCCATTTTCGTTGCACAAAAACTCTGTGGCCCAATAAATGTTTATGAAAAAAGAACTATAAACTAGGTTTAGAACAAAATACAGCAGAACATGTTTCAAAACAGATTATTTCTTTAACCGTGGATTAGTGAGATACCAGCTGCTGAACAATAAATTCACATTCCTTCTCAATTCCTTCCCAAGACATTATTCATGCAAAATTAAGTGTAGTGACACAAATGAACTTAATTTCTTCAGTAAATCTAGCTTTTTGAATTGTGTGGCCCAGTCAAAATGTTTCCATGGCCCACTGGTTGAGAACCGATGGCTTAGACTTACATCAGATGAGGATTTCTCTGTTTCTTTCATCGACTTGTAAGCTTCAGTGTCCGTGACCTTGAAAGTATTTTTGTCCTTGTTCTTTTCGAATTCTCCTTTGTACGCCGCCTGGTTATAAAGACATATTAAAACAAAATACACTTTGTGCCAAACAGTTCTTCAGACATGCGCTGAAAGATAATATTGTATAAGTTGTCGGCGGGTTTTTAAGACTGGTTAGGAAATTAAGAAGTTTAAAACATTTAAAGGCTGGTAAATAATCCGCCCAAAATTGAAATTGGATTTCGTATATGCATTAATAAAATAAATACATGCTTTTTTAAGCAGATTGCGTTCAATTTTAAGTATACGTTAAATATAGGTAACAGTTATGGACACAAATAAAACTGATTCCAAGAGAAAATTAAAATTAGGCATTTGAAGTAGTTTTGTTTGTTCAAGACAAAGTCTACAAAATTTAATACTTTAAAATCGGACGAATATAAAAAAAAAACGAACTTGCCGTTTTTAATCAAACTAAAAACAATTAAAGCAACCAAATTATGTTGTTTGGTCATTTCACATAAATTTCTGCGTAAAAAGCTTCATTCTAAATTTGTATTTTCAAACGCTTTACTCATTCTGTAACTTGTTAATCTGGCAAAAGTATAAAAGCGTGACGTCACACTTACGTCACTCTGCACTTTCTTGACGTCACTGGCTGCCTCGTAACCAGGAGTGATGTGGGCGGGAAAGTAGATCATCTGTTTGTCGTATTCCCAATCCTCAGTGTACAAGGCCTGAGCAAAGAATAATACAACCTTTATATTGTTGTGCGCTTTACTAGGTGACTAAACCTAGTTTAAAACCACGTAAGCTAGTGTATAAGTCAATGATTCCCAAATTGTGTGCCTCGAGAGATTATCAAGTGTGCCGCGAAACTTCTTTTAATTTCGAAAAATTGTGTATTTTTACTAATAGGCTTACACGCAAGCATTTTAGACTTAAATACGCACTATCGATTATAAATTAATTATATTGAGACATTTACATGTAGTTTGTCGTGTCTTAAAAGCGATTGTAAAATTACTGTATTGTTGTTCTGTTAAAGTCTGCCGCCAGCCAAAAATATCTAGGAATATAACTGGTATAAGTGGAGGTTGTACAGTATATTCAATTGAGATTGTATGTGCGGTCAGAATGCAGCAGGCAATCGAGTTATGGTCGTTTCTTTGACGTGCCTCCTCTAAAGATTTGTGTGTAGCCCTACAATGGTTTGTTAGTAAAATCATTCCATGGAGTGATGTGTTTTAATTGCCCAAGGCGTCAAGTATCTTTCTGAAGTTAAAGCTTTACTAATTTACGAATACTGTTTTTTAGGATTACTTTTTTGATGACGTCACGTAATGACGACATGAATTAAAAATGTGTCCCGGTTAACGGCAATCTTGAACCACCCTGACCTAGTGTAATGCGACCCGCGGGTTAATATACTTGCTTTTATTTGGCCCAAACAGCAGTTTAAGTTTGAGACCCTTGCCCTAAAGAAGTTGTTCCCAAACTGTGGGCCATGGCCTAATACTAGGACACCAAGACATTTTAATGGGCCACAGAGTCATTTAAACAGATTCTGCTGTTTTGTTATAAAGTAGATATTATGCGCTTTGTTTTGAAAATCAATAATTATTGAGCAAGAAAGTTCATTGTCTCCTAACAATTGGTGTAGCTGCTGTGTTGGAGATAACAGTTCGAAGTGGGTGAGTAGCAATGTTGCCAACCTTGCTATTTTCAAGCGAATCTAGGCTTGTTTGTTTTTTATTTTGCGGTTCCGAGTTGGATGAAGCGCTCAAGACCGATGTTGCTCAACATCTTGAAAACACGTGGTGAGCCACGAATCGCTATTAAACAGATATTTGGGCCACAGACCGAAAAATTTGGGAACCCCTGATCTAAAGTGTGAGAAACAATGTTCTATTAAGTGTTAGTTAGGTATCGAATCTCGTAACATGTCTTAAACACTTACGTTAGAAATAAGTTCAGCCGATTTGATTCCGTGTTGTACAATCGGATGATCTTTGCTGTCCATAGTTTGGAATCCCTTGTAACTGTCAATCACCTCTTTGCGCTGCTTTTGGTAATGACGCTGTTAAATAAAATGAAAGCATAGAGATCAACTTAACTGAGAAAAAAGTGAAAAAGGGAAGGTAAATAACATCCTCCGACAACCGTTGGTCTTAAACACAAAAACCTTAGGTTTTTCTTTTTAATTTTACGACGAACAAATCTAACAAAAATTAGAATCTAAATCAATTTCTTTAAAAGATTTGTTTTTTTCACGAATGCTGTTTGGAACTCTAAAACCACGAAAAATTTTGATACAAATTTTGGAACAAATACATATTTTTATTTATCACATTTTGTAAAAAAAATACTGAAAAGGGTTTTATAAACCCTTTCTAAAACAATTACCCAGACTTGACACACAGAGCCAACATTGCACTACATTATGTTGCTTTTAATGACTATAAATCCCTTAAAAACATTACTTACGTCGCTGGCGTTCTTGGCTGTTTCTCTGGCTCTAACGAACTCGGGATAATCCAGTGGCAGGTTGTGAGTGTGCATCATCTTTTCAGCTTCCTTGTGATATTCAGGCTGCAGATTAAAAAAAAATTTCGAACCTTGTAAAAAGCAGTGGTAATGACTACAGTCAACAAAGTAAATACCCAAAGTACAATTTCAGTTTATTATTTGAAATATAGCTAGAAAGGGATTAAATTTAGTAATTTCAATCGTTTTTACATTGATTGATTATTGATGACAATGATTGGAATTGATTTGTACTGTGACTTTGTTATTAATTAAAAATGTCATTGTCTTGAACAAATATTTTGTCAATAACGTGAATTGACTGGTCAATTCAAAACCTTGCTTCCAACACTGGTTAGAACGATCATAAACAACACAATTTAATTAGGTTAATACACATTTATCAATAAAGAGATATGTGAAACGTTTAAAATGCTACCTACTTCTGTATGGGTATAGGTATTCTACTACGAAAACATCAGGTTTTTTACTTTTGCAAATCTGGTTTATTCCAGTAGTTCTTTGGACAACTTACGACGCGTAACATTTTAAACGTTTCGAATATATCTTCTCTCTATTAAACTTAAAAAAAATACCTACTTTTACTTCTGTATGGGATTTGATATATTTTCTATGTCTAATTAAAACCTCTAACTCCAAGAACATAAGATTTTTCAATTTTACAATCTGTTTAACCCAATTTTTTTCGTCAACTTACGACGCTGATAATCTTGTTGACTTCCCTGAGACGATCATACTCCGGGTAGGACTTGGCAGGATCCACAGGTCCCTTTCCAACCATCGTGTCAACGTAGTCCTGGTGATACGGCTGGTCCGAAGCCACCTTCTGCGCAGAAACCGCGTGCGCGATGTTCTGCACATCTGAATAAGGTAAAAGGCGTTGACTAGAAAAATACTTTTCGTAAAATTTGCAGATCTATAGAAAAGGTGTTGGTTAGCAGGAGATTAGTCACGGTTAAAGTTTAGCGAAATGTTTCGTCAGTGGATTAAACGTTGGGTTTTCTTGTCCAACATCCAAACTTGAGATTTATAATCTAACAACGCCATATGCTTCTCCACTTAATATATGTACGAATTTTTTAAGTCAACAAAAATGATAGGCTTTTATATTTAGTAAGGTTATTTGGTAGCAGTAGCTTTTTGTTTGGTATAGGCCCGCTTACATTACAGCTGCACTGAGCGGAGCTGAGCTGGGCGTAAAAATCTCTAAAAACGTGTTTCTATAGCTGCACGGGGCTTGAGTTTAGCAAAGCGTGAAACGCTCGCCACAATATGAATTTAAATCACGCTTTGATCAGCTCAGTGCAGCTGTAGTGTAAACGGGCCTTAACGGGAAACTGCACAACTTACGTCTTACTAAAAAAAGTTATCGATAATTGGACTATTTGATCTCATAAACATACTATACTGGCTAAACAATTCCGACAGGCCCAAATCAAGGGGTCAAAATACCCTTCCGGGAAATGATGATTTTAAAGGATTATATTAAGATTCACTCTAAACGTTCACAAAAGTCTAATTATTATGTATGGGCTTTGATGTTTCCTCTACGTCTAACTAAAACCTCAGCCAATATGCTAATAAACCGTGCTTGATTTTTGTCACTAAATTATATCATTGGCTCATCATATAACGATAAGGTAAATAGATGACAATAATGCAAACCGTATCTTAGAGTTTCACAATTGTTGTAGAACTATAAAAACACACAAACCTGATCCGACGTTCACGTTCTGGTGCATTTCCTTAGACTTCTCAGAGTACATCTTGTTGCTTTGCACAGGCCTCAGTTCTTTCGAGCGAGTCATCTCGTTGGATTCAGCCAATGGAAGTAAGCCCTTGCCCCTGTTTTTCTCGTAATCCTCCCTGTACTTAACCTGAGCAAATATAAAGAAATTTTGGTGATTTTCGAAAAACGTGTGCTTATAGGTCGAAAATACAAACGCAAAATTTTGTTCGCCACGCTAAAGTGGAGCAAGAGACAAAATAATTTAACCTTTGCTGTGGCATTTTGTCTAATCTTGAATTTCTAGATAATAAATTAATAGAATGTAATTTGTGGACTTTTTTAATAGTAAGATAGATATTTACCATTTTTTTAATTTAATGAATGAAAAAATTAGGTGTTTTTTAGACAACAGTATTTTCACAAGAATATAAATTTGACAGCCAAATACAGTGGAACATAAATAAGCAATTAGAGGGTTTTAAAAGAGCTAAGCAAAGGAATGTTTGCCTTATAATAGGAAAATAAGAGAAAAAAAACATAAGAAACCTCACTTTCACTGTGATGTTTGGCCTATGGCAACAATTAAAAGACATCGTTTAGAATTTAAAACAGTATTTTTGAACCTTAACCTAATATATTCAATTTTAATGTGCGTTTACAAATGTTGTGTTTTTGTATTACCTTGAAATTTCGCTTTTATTTTACATCGATCAATGAGGGAATTTTTTTTTTACATTGATAAATGAGGCCAAAAATTATTATGGAAGTGAAAAAGCATTAAACAGCATAAAAAATGCTGGGAATGCAGCACATGTTTGTCACATTTAAGTACTTAATTTTTTATTTCCAACCCACCTCAGATGAGGATTTTTCTGTTTCTTTCATCGACTTGTAAGCTTCAGTGTCCGTGACCTTGAACGTATTTTTGTCCTTGTTCTTTTCGAATTCTCCTTTGTACGCCGCCTGGTTATGAAATTAAGAAGTTTAAAAACATTTAAAAGCTAGTGCATAATCCACCCAGAATTGAAATTGGATTTCACAAATGAATTAATATAATAGATACAAAATTGAAAAATTAGACCAAAACCTTAATGCTGCCAGCTCACACAAAGCAAAATTAAATTACGTATATATAATATTTGAATAGATACTGCTTAAATAGATAACATTAATAAAAACATATAAAAACGCCGTTTAAGCGAAAATTAATATTAGGCATTTGAAGTCTTTCTTTATTTATTGGAAAATCAAAAAAAAATGTGTTGGTTATGAAGGAATACAAAAAAGAACCGAATTGGCGGCATATTAAAAAAATACTCTAGAACTTTGTATCACACGGATCCTCAGACATGCGTTGAAAGATTGTAAAAAGTTGTCGGGGAGTTTTTACGACAAATAAGCAGTTTAGTTAAGAGTTATTGCTGAAACGTCTGTGAATTTCGAAATGTCGATTTTATCGAATATTATGGCTTTGATATTTTTATTGAAATCAGCAGTTTACAACCGATAAATTAATATTATCGTCAATTTGTGCCTTATAATGGTGGTAAAATAATTTCGATTTTTTTTTCAGAGTAACGAGTAACGCACTATACTTTGCCGAATACTTTACTTTGCTGACAAAAACTGGGAAAGCATTTATAATTAATCCACACTTATCGAAGGGAATCTATATTATAAATAACTTACAACAATCTATATTCACGCAACTATTAGGTAAATGTAAAGTAAACGAATAAAACATTTACTGTTTCGGACCTGGGTGTTCACGTTTGCATCAACATAAGTAAACCTGCCCAATTATATTTTTTTTACGCTTCGACCAAAAATGACGTCAGACTTACGTCACTCTGTACTTTCTTGACGTCACTGGCTGCCTCGTAACCAGGGGTGATGTGAGCGGGAAAGTAGATCATCTGCTTGTCGTATTCCCAATCCTCAGTGTAAAGGGTCTAAAAGCAAATCGACAATAAATTAAGAAAAAAGCTGGCCTAGTTTCCCTTTGCCTATACAGTTATACAATTATAAAGATTGCAGCGGAATGTTAACAGAAAATACATCCATCTAAATTAAATCTCTATTACAGGGGTTCTTTAACTGGGGTCCGTGGATACGTGGACTAGTATTAAGGGAGACCATGAAACGTTTATTTTTTTAAATAGATATAATTTTTGAAAAAAAAAAAAACTAATTCAAAGTAAACACATTGACCTCTTCTTGAATGTGTTAAAACATTTCACTTTCACATTTGTTGTGACGAAAACAGAAAGTTTCTCAAGTCGAATTTATGGCGCAACTTCTAATTTTTTTATGGAACAGCAGCATGTTACTAAACTCATCTACTTACGTTAGAAATAAGTTCAGCCGACTTGATTCCGTGTTGTACGATCGGATGGTCTTTGCTGTCCATGGTTTGGAATCCCTTGTAACTGTCAATCACCTCTTTGCGTTGCTTTTGGTAATGACGCTGTAAAAATTAAAATCATTGAAATTCAGTAAAAGATAAACACACATGTGTGTTCAACAACTGCACTCTTAAACTACTTTTTGACCAACGATTACGGCTTATATTATTAGCTCACTCTAAAAATACGATCCCGGTATGACCGAGGTCGTGAGTTCGAACCTCACTGCAGGCTCGTTGTTTTTCTAGCCTGCCTTGCTTGCATCATTGATCGACAGATTCGGTGAGTCCCAGATTGCTTTCGGTGTATTCATTAAGAAAATTATGAAAACTTAAATAGTAAAAATACCCTAATCTGTATAAAAAATGTTTTTATAAAAGCTATTATTGGTAACTAGGTCTTTTGTTTCTCACATACATTTAGGCAATTGTATTTTTAAAGAGAGCAAAGGGTTTAAATAACTTAAATTTAACAAACAAAAGACTAACCTAATAATAATTCGCATTCATATGTTTAACAAAAAATGCAACACAGATTAAAAATCTGATAAAAAGCATTACATTGTTACGTTTAACCCCAAATAAAACCAATGGACAAAATCATTTAGTCAAAAAACAAATGTGCGGGTAGCGTTTTACTTATGTTGTTTTGCTTAAGTAGACTAATTCCAAGAAATACTACACTTTAATTTAAAAGATCGTTTTACAAAAGAAACATCCCAGATGCTAAAACATCGCGTTTTGAGAAAAGGTATACTAATGAATCAATCTAACTAATGAAAACGATAAAAACTAGTTTTAAAAAATAATAATAACATTCCATATGTTCATTTTTTTTTTTTAAATTAACTTCGATAAGTTTAAAAATACAAAAAAATAACACTACTTACGTCGCTGGCATTCTTGGCTGTTTCTCTGGCTCTAACGAACTCGGGATAATCCAGTGGCAGGTTGTGAGTGTGCATCATCTTTTCAGCTTCCTTGTGATATTCGGCCTAAAACATTTAAAATATTGCGGTTTTTAAACAAAAAAAGAAATGCACAACAGAAGTGAAGCAAAAATAAGCGAGCGTTTTTTTTCTTTTGTTAAATTTTGAGTAATTACATTAGTTATTGCCAACGCAATCTCTAAATCTCATTTTTATAGCAGTTTTATATTGGTTGAATGGTTCTCTTCATTTTTAAACTTACAACATTGTTTGGTATTTGCAAATATAGATAAGGAAGCAAAATATTGCAACGTATAGTTGGCCATGGGTCTAGGTTTTAAACGTAATATTTTTAATTACAGAAAATCGATTTTAAGATATGTTTCTCAAAGTTGACATCTAATACTATTTGAAGATAAAAACTTATGTTGACACACAATATTCCGTTTGTCATTGCAAATCGAAGTTTAACTTTGGAAAATGAGAAATAATTGAACAAAAAATATTCGCTCGAAGTTGCTACAACTAACTACAAATAATAATATGTGTGCCTCATACAGATCTAATGAGGTAAAACATGTTGCTCAAAATTAACATATTATATAAAAAGCCAATAGATTCAGATTTTATTTTTGTGTATCTTTGCAAACTTTGAAAAACAAAATAACATAAAGAATAACACAAGGACAACGTCGAGTCGAGCTGCCCATCAAAAATAAATAAATTTAGTGGCAATATGAAAGGTAACAATAATTGGAAACAAAAAGTGCGTAGATAAAAATATGTAGATTTTAACGGTTTAAAATACATTTTAAAAGAAATAAAAACGAAAAAGTAGTGGAAAAGCTAGCAAAAACGATAGGATAAGAATGTACTACATAAGGGTTACGTACTGCAGGATATTTTAGATATACCAAACTACATACCGGGCTTGCGTTCTTGTTGAGTTCCTTGTGGCGCTGTACTTCAGGGTATGAGTTTGCCGGGTCGGTCCTACCCTGGCCCACAACCCCCTTCCTATACTCGGCTGTGTAGGGATGGTCGGACGAGAGCTTTTGGGCGGCGATAGAGTGACTGATGTTCTGTACGTCTGCGATGAAAAATAGTAGAAAGGTGATAAGCGTTATGAAACATGCAGTGGAAAGCCTTATATACTGAAAACAAGTGGTAATGTTGACTAGTTGTATTTCACCACATTTGTCTTATTTAAAAACTGAAAACAAGCAGAACTGTTAACAAATTACAGTTTCACTGTTAACGAGATTTTGAACAAACGTTCTTCAACAGGTCTGAGTAAGAAACCTTAAAGAATAAAATCTTATCTTATTCTAAGATTTCTTACTCTGCGAATGTCAAACTAAATGTATAACAAGATATTGCTTCGCACGCAAATGACGACAATTACTTCAAACAAAAGCAATTTTTGGGAGCTTAATGGTTGGAGGTTGTAGTTGGACGTAGTAAGAACATCAAAGCCGATAGAGAAGTAGGTGGCATTTGGAACGTTTCGAATATATTTTTACTCAGTATAAATTGTTGAAAACTTTTGCTATGATGTTGAAAATGAATAAAGAGTTATTCGAAACGTCCAAAATGATACCTACTTCTGTATGGGCTTTGATATTCGTATTACGTTTTGCTATATGGGCTTTAATATTCTTAAAGCAAATATTCTTCAGATTGTTTTAGCATGATATCAAACTCATATATTTTTATGAAATATAAAACAGTAATGTATTTCGCTGCAAATGGCATCAACGAAAAAAAAAAGTTTTGAAAACAATGCAAACTTTAAAAAGCGTTACCAGCAACCAATAAAAACAAAAAAAATGCAAACTGAGCTAAAAGTAATATTAGTTAAATTAATAAACATAGGTTTTTATCGCTTATTTGAATACAACAGTCGAATTGGGTGTTGTTAAATAATACTTACCGAGTGTTTACGCTTTTTAAACATGGTTAGCTAAGGTCCGTTGAGTTCTTTTAGTAAAAATGTCCTTAAAACGGCCATCAATTACTCTTTTAAATACTTTTGCAAATAAATGAGTTAAAATATCAACCACTTACGTTCAAGCGAAAAAAAATTAAAGAAACAAACGTAAATAAAATCCAGTTAGTCTAACCTGGACCAATATTGACGTTAAAATATCCTATAGAACTGTCAATCACTAACCTACGTTAAATATCAAATGCTTTAAAGCTAAGTAACTTAAATACGCCGTTAAACTTAATAAATAACCAAAAATAATTAAAAATGTTTAAAAATTTTTTAAAAAGGATAGAAAACGTTAAAAATTGATTAAAAATAAAATAGGGCCACGATGATTACATTAGTCTTACCAGGTCCGATGTTGACGTTCTTGTGCATCTGCTTTGATTCCTTCTCGTATCGTTGTTTGCTTTGGACCGGACCAAGCTCCTTCGATAAAATCATCTCGGGTGTTTCGGCAACCTGGGCACCCTTGCCCTTGTTCTTCAAGAATTCCTCGCGGTATTTAACCTTGAAATAAGGTATAATTGTTTTTGTTTTTATGATACTAAAGCGGTTGATGCTTTATTGCTCAGCTGCGACATGGTTAAGTCAAGATAAAGGGATAGCTCAGCACAAACACGCGTTTATAAATGTACAATTGCGAAATAGGAAAAAGGCGATCTGCACGCTTCGATGAACGTGGATCCACATCGGTAGTTTCGCTACAATACTTTATATACAACAGAACAGGATAAAACCGAAGTTAAGTGGGGACATCCGTCCCTGGAAAAAGTATATATATGCAGGGTGGGCCAAAAGTAGGCTTACAGTTATTCCACAGCGTTGGCTTGGAAGAAGAGGTAGCATTGAATGGCCACCACGCTCACCTGACCTGACACCAATGGATTTCTTTTTAAGGGATGTTGTAAGAACAAGGTGTATGAGAAGAACCTCAGAACTATAAATTTACTTTTGGACCCAAACCCTACTTTTTATGCCTGCAAGCCTACTTTTGGCCCACTCTGTATATAGGTATATTCGTTACAACCCAACATATAGTGAGTCTTCCTGGTTTTCATCTTAAGATAAGTGAGCCGCGGGCCGGATTAAATTGCTTGGCTGGCCCGAGCGCGGTAGTTTTCCCAGTCCTGCTCTAGTTATGCTCTTTAGTGTACTTTCCGCATAACAAAGCTAAAAATAAGTCCTATGTGGTGGGCCCTTTTAGAAACAGCATTGCTCATAAACGTTAGAGGGAGGTCTATAACGGGCGGAACACAGAATACTCACATCAGAAGACACGGCATCGTTCTTCTTCATTTCCCTGTAGCGTTCTGTGTCGGTCGGACGAAACTCGTTCTTAGCTTTGCCCGACTCGAACTCCTTCTTGTAAGAAACCTGCGTAAATACAAATAAAAAATGCTTGACCAAACTGTAATCTTAATACAAGATTAAATTCTCCTTGCGGGAAAATTGAATATGAAGTGACGTTTAAGGAGTTCTCAGGGAGAGATACGGTCCACTAATATTTTTTAACAAATCTGTCACTATAACTAGCTATACAGTTGTTTTATAATATCTTAACAGCTAATGAAACATGCACGCACATATGTGTGTTAACAACTGTGATCTAGCCCTTCTGAAGCTGCTTTTTGACCAACGATTACGGCTTACGTATCATTAGTACACCGAAAGTACGGTACCACAGTTTGACCGAGGTCGTGAGTTCGAACCTCACCGCAGACTAGTTGTTTTTCTGGCCTGTCTTGCTTTTATCATTGATCGACAGATTCAGTAAGTCTAGGATGGCTATCGGTGTATTAATAATACACTATGTTACAATAGCGATAGGCCTACAGCTGTTTTATAATATCTCAACAGTTATTAACAAAAAGATTTGTTCGCATATTTACATATTTTTTGATACGACAGTTCTGAATTTTATTTATCGCCAAAGCACAGGCTCTTTAAATAAAAATCTTATTTTTGTTCAGTATTAAGATAAGCCTTCTTAATATAAAGTTATGAGTAAGCTGTAAAATCTAAAAATAGCTTGTGTTCGGTTGTAAACAAAGTTTATCAGCGACTACGACGACATGAAGTCACACTTACGTCACTCTGCACTTTCTTGACGTCACTGGCTGCTTCGTAACCAGGGGTGATGTGGGCGGGAAAGTAGATCATCTGTTTGTCGTATTCCCAATCTTCCTTGTAAAGGGTCTGTAGAAAATAATCCAAAAGCCATAAATTAAAGAAGATCTCTTTGTCCTTTACATATATTGACTAAGTATACGATCGGTAGCTACTTCACATTGAAGGGGATCCACAGGCCACAACATTCAATAAAAGATACGATCACAGTATAAAGATACGACCACAGTAATGTTGTACTGTAGATTCACTTTATTATTAAGTTGCTTGTTCTAGCAACGTGCTCCCCTCTGAGCCTGTGCAGCTCTGTTGGTAAAACGCCGGAGGTCGTGAGTTCGAACCTCACTGCAGGTTAGTTGTTTTCTGGCCCGCATTGCTTGCATAATTGATCGACAGATTCGGTGAGTTTGTGATGGCTTCCGGATGTTAAAGACTCACGTTAGATGCAAGTTCAGCCGCTTTGATTCCTTGTTGTACAACCGGGTGTTCAGATCCATCCATTGTCTGGAATCCTCGGTAGTTGGCGATTGTCTCCTGTTTCTGTTTCTGGTATTCGATCTGCAAAAAGATAAGGAGCGTTAAAACAAGCATTTACCTGCATAATTCAACATATTTGAGTGAAATCATTAATCATAAATGTCAATAAAATTTGGAAAAGTTGTTTGTTTGGATAAAATGCTCACATAGCGGTTCTATAGGTCAGAATAATTAAAAAGTATGCAAGTTGTCTTTTTATTTTAGCATTTCATGCTGCGAGTGAGATTAATAGATAGAACGGCTTATTTGAGCAAGCCCCGTTGTTTCGACCTTACTACTTGTATTTTAACTGATTTTGTTAATACTTTCACCTAATGAAACACATTTGTGCAAAAGCTTGTCAGTATGTTTTCAGTAAAATTCGCAAATAACTCGATTTAATTCTACTACCCTGCCCTACATTACCTCCGTATCAAACGTCATTGATACCCACTAAGGCAGTGTTTGGCAACATTTTTTGGCTTGTGACACACTACAAAATTTATAAATAGTTTGCGGCACCCTCGCTCGTATTTTTGCTGAGCGGTTAACAGTAACGTTACAATAAACGAGATTAAAACAGCACATTAAGTGTGCAACAAGAAAGGCTAACCATAGAGCAAAAATTGGAATCCTAAAGAGTTTGAAATATCTCTCGGCACCCTTGAGCGTTAAAAATTTAACACTTTCGTGCCGCGGCACCCCGGTTGAGAACCACTGACCTTGCGTGACCAACACCCGAATTGAGCGGTCTCAGCGTTTCGCAATTAATTCTATATTATTCGGCTTTTTACTAGCGACTCGAATCACCTTGTTACGTTATCGTGTGTTCTGAGAATTGAATAGAACTAGCAGGTATTTTAGCGGTCTGCTCCTTTGAGGTCAGATATCTACAAGGAACGCGTAAAAAAAGCTTTCGCCTGAACGACTAGGCGCCTCACTTACCCAAGGAATACCATTCGATAACAAAGTCATCATAACAACAACAAACTAGGCAAAAAAATGGAAAAAGTAGGCAAATACAACCAACCCACGAGCTCATATAACAACATTAATGTAATATTTAAAGCCGTTAAGGTTAACTTACGTCGCTTGCGTTTTTTGCCGCTTCTTTTGCGCGAATAAACTCGGGCGCATCGGCCGGTAGGTGGTGTTGTGTCATCATTTTAGCCGCCTCCTTCTGGTAATCGGCCTTAAAAATAAAATGAAAAATCGGCCTTGAAAAAAATGAATCACAAAAAACAATACTATTATATGTAACGTTTTATCTATATTCAAAACACGAACGCTGATATTATATTTTGGCGTAATTGAGAATTCGTGGGCTGAGCGCCACATTTGTAACTTCGTCTAAAATAATTATTAGACAAATACATTTTAAAGCCAAAAAATAAATAATTATTTCGCGTCAAATGAAAATAATTAATTTGGGGACACATAAATAAAATATTTGAGGGACAAAAAATTCAGGGCGCATAAAAATTGATTTATAAATTGATTTGACATGTTTCATCAAGTTCTTTTGCACACCCTGTAGTCGACCACTCAAATTTAAAAACTAGAGCATTAAGTATTATGTTTGTAGCGAGGTTCGAACTCTTGACCTTGACTATACCGGGTCCGTCGCTCTACCAACTTAGCTACACAGGCTCAGATGTGAGCAAGTCGTGAAATAACCCCATAGCACCGTTGCCTGCTGCATCCTGTTAGTAAAACTAGTCTGTGATGATGTTCGAACTCACGACCTCGGTCATACCGGGACCGTCGCTCTACTAACTGAGCTAAAGACTTCTAGTCATATTAAATATAGTTATCTCATATAATATTAAAAAATAATTTACCCTTTTGATGGACCGGAGGAAAGTTTTGTAGCCACATTAAAAAAACAGATTTCGGGTGGCATAGAAATTAATTACTTGTGGCACAAAAAAAGTTTTTTCAGGATACAAATTAAAAACTGCAGTTACATATTATGAAAAATAATTTAGATAAATATAAAAAAATAATAAGAAAAAAAACGAATTACATTCGACGCCTTTTTGTGCAAATAATAAAAAAATATCTCGCGTCGAATGAAAAACATCGTTTTGAGGACAAATAAAAAAAGAAACTTTTTAGGGGCATGCGAAAATAAAAAAAAATTGAAAAAATAGTTATCTTACATAATATAAAACAAACAATTTATATAAAAAAACTAATCAGGTACATTAAAAGCGACTTACATTGCTTGCGAGGTTGGACGCCTTTTTGTGCAAATCGTGCTCGGGGTAAGCCTGGCTGGGGTCGTTCGGTCCCCGACCCACCATCCCCTCCTTGTACTCCTTGCGGTACGGCTGCGGCGAGGCTAGACGCTGTGACGTCACAGCATGAGCGATCTCCTGGCCGTCTGCCAAAACAATAGTTGCTATGTAAACTGTGGAGTACGTTACGAAAAGTGACGTAGGTCTCGTTTTGCAGTTGTGAAGTAATGCATTACAAATAAAAATAGGCGCCAAACGTGGCTGTGCAGAGTTTTGTTTAGACGCCCTGCATTTTTAGAAGGGAGTCAAAACGCCTTGGGATTCGGCGAAGTTATCAATAATTGAACAAAATTAATTTCTTTGGCATAGTTTTACTTACCCAAAGTGTAGATGAAATATATTTCCCAGTTTAATGGAAACGTTTTTAGCCTGAAGGCACTGTAAGATAGTTAGCAAAAGGAAAATGGTTTGCTTCAGACACACAACAGCGCAAAGCTGTTATTCAACCGCTCAAATTTTGTAATTCATAAGCAATTTCGTACAGGTTATAAAATAACGCCCTGGGTATTTGAAATTTCGGCGCCTATGCATATAAAATCATTGTTTGCAGGTTCCACTATTACATTATTGTCATTATCGGCGTCACACTGGCTTTAGGTGGGACGTATTAATTTTTACAATGTACATTGGTTAGTTGCGTTAAAAAAGACATAAAAAGCCGATAAAAAACACAAAACAAGTTGCTTACAAATCGGTAAGGTCACCTGAAGGCATAACAATAATGCATTTATTGTTTTTCGTGAAATCTTTTTGTTTTAGTTCGTGGATGTTACATAAAAACATAAAAAAAATTTCATGGATGTTACATAAAAACAGGAAAAGCTTAAAAACACTTTTATGATTAAAGAGGTTTAGCAGGGAAAAAAAAAAAAAATGGAGAAAACAAGAGTAAAGTTTTGCATTATGTTGAATGACATCTTACTGCATTTTAGTTCTTACAGAGAAAGGATATTTTTTTGCAGTGTTATCTAATATAACTTTGTTAATTTGTTACAAAAAAATCTATTCAAATAACCTTAGACTGATATTTCGTTAAATCAGTGTTTCTCAACCAATAAGCAGCTACCCAAAATTGTGCCACTGTTTGATTTGGTTGGGTCAAAGACTACAGTTGTTTACATGGCTAAATTGATTGAGATTTGAGAAACTGTGTAATAATAATAAATGCAACCGACCAGCGTGAAACGTTGTACAACAATTTTGTAAAATGTAATTATGTCTTACTGCATATTTAGTCTTACTAGAAAAAGTAAAGGCTGGAGTCAGAATTTTATTAATATGTTACCCTTTTGGAGCACACGTTTTAATTTTCAACATTACATTAAGCTTTTACTTAACTTTACCTAATTCTACCATGACTGTTAATTTCACATCTTAATAGTCAGCTATTTAAGATTTAATTATGCTTTACTGCATTTTTAGTCTTACTAGAAAAAGTAAAGGCTGGAGTCAGACTTTTATTTAAAAAACTGATAAAAAATGCGACTTACCAGCATGAACGCTGAGGTTTTGATGCATTTCCTTTGATTTCTTCTCGTATTGGTTTTTGCTCTGAACAGGCCTCAGCTGTTTCGACAAAACCATCTCGCTCGTCTCAGCAACCTGGGTTTGACCTTTGCCCTTATTCCGCTCGTATTCCTCCTTGTACTTCACCTAAAATGAAAAAAACAAATTCTGTTTGTTTGTTTGTTTGTTTGTTTGCTGTTGGTTCCATGGTTAAGCTATTAGGATATCAATCTTGGGGTCCTTGGTTATGGGTGAGTCCAGAATTTTCATTTAAGGGGGCATGAAAAAATTTAAAATAATTTTGTTTCTGTAATGTCACCATTTAAGTCGTTTTCTTTGTCTCTTGCTACTCTGCTGAATTACAATTTGTTCGGACATCGTGATTTAAATTTCTCTCCATATTTAACCTTAAAAGGGGCAAAGTGAACCATAACAGGATGTTTTGTTGTAGGCCAGGGGTCGGCAACCTTTTTCTAGTCTCAGGCCAAAACTAAACTCAGAAAGGTCTTTGCGGACTTAAATTTTAACTGTGTTTGTCTCCCGCATTTTATAACAACCGCAATTTCTGTCAAAGTTAAAACCAGGGTATTTTGGCATTTACACTCTATGGAGAACCAAGATTTGCACAAATGAAAAAAATGCTTTTAGTTAGTTGAAATAGCCAAAAGCGTTTGAGGAATGGCCTCGTGCCAAGTTTGTAAAATATTGTCACGGGTCGAGAGGTTTGCTTTGTCGGGCACAGCTGGTTGGCTGTAAAAATGCATTAATAGATTAATTTGTCAAAAATTATACAAAAAAAATAAAACAAAAACTTTATATTTATATCTATAAGTAAAATACACCAATATGTCTTCTTTCAAAGATGTAATATTATAAATGTTTAGCTTTACAAGTCTTGATTAACTTACATCTGATGAAATGGCATCTCCCTTCTTCATTTCCTTGTAGCGGTCAGTGTCCGTGACCTTGAAGTCGTTTCTCGATTTTGTTCCTTCAAACTCCTTCTTGTAGCTGACCTGAAAAAAAAAATCAAAACATATATTAACTAAAAGTACATTTCTTCGATACATCGCACCAGGGTAGTTCGTCTTGTAAAATATCGGGGTCTATGCTCTATTCAAGATCAAAGGTAATTTACCGGATATATAAAGTAGAGTAACGAGTCATGTGTTCGCCCTAAAATCAGTTAACATTTTATATTGCCTTTTTTAAATTACAGCTGTGTTTCGACCTTTGAACATGTCATTGGTTTACCCTTGTTCTTCTTTGCTAAAAAAAGAAGAAAACTTGCCAATCCGCCGAGTTTACTGCCAATCAATTTTCCAGGTTTTTACTAGTAATTTGATTCAAAGCAAAAAGCAATGATGAACCTTCAGCTAGAGCAGCGGTTCCCATACTGGGGTCCGCGGACCAACTGGGGTCCGTATAGCAGTTTCAGAGTGTCCGCAAGGAGAATTAGTCTTTAAGTTTTTCAACAATCGTCATCAGAGAATGTTTTTAAACATTAGTCTATGTTTTAAACAATATCTGTTGTTAAGATTAACAGTGAGCTTGCTAAAGCGCATTTTGATGTAAGACTTTGTGCTGTTAATAAATTCCTGTACACTGATAAAGACTTCAGTATCGGATCGGATCCATTAGTTTTCATTATTATCTTTAGTTATTTAACGAATGTTTTGAACGTTAGTCTATGTTTTAAACATTATCTTTCATCATTATTGTCTTTAGTTATGCTTTATTATTCGATCATATAGCGTGTTGAATTTTTATAGGGCCGCCAAAAATATCAAAACAATTGCAACGGATCCACCAGGCAAAAATTTTATAAAAGTTTGGGAATTGCTGAGCTAGATTCTCAGCTGCTGCCTTTTAATTTGTGTTTAAGGGCTGGCGCAGCTTTACTCTCTTACGGGCGGTTATATTACGAACGATGACGTCACACTTACGTCACTCTGCACTTTCTTGACGTCACTGGCTGCCTCGTAACCAGGGGTGATGTGGGCAGGAAAGTAGATCATCTGTTTGTCGTATTCCCAATCTTCCTTATAGGCTTTCTGCAAGACAAATATACATATTTTAGTACTTAAAAAAAATATGAGAAAAGTCACAAAATCTATACAAATATTTTTTGGACATAATACTTTTTTAAGGAAAAATAGTTTGAAACAGCAAAAAAACGAATATATTTGATTATAAATGAATGCACATAAAATATTAAATCAAAAACTTACCTCGGAAGAAAACCCTGCCACCTGATTGGCTCGCTGTACCACGGGGTGATCTTGTGGGTCAAGGGTTTGGTAGCCCCTGTACTGGTCAACTGTCTGTGACATGTCCTTCTTGTACTCGATCTGTGAGCAGAAAAATAGCGATTTTATGACACTTTTTATTTTAATAACAGTTTAATAAGGATTTTAAAAAGCGAAAAAAAACGCTGTTTTAATGCAAATTTTTTTAATAATAGGTTGACGAAAATTTCAAAATGCGACAGCTCGTTGGCAAACTATTATAGGTGTATTTTAAAAATATATATTGCCTTTCCCCGTAAATGACGAAAATGACTTTAAAAAGAAGTAAATATTTTTTCAACGTTTCTGTCGTAATCAAAGTCAGTCATTTTATAAGATAAAATGAGATATGTTTTTCCATCAAAAAAGCATCTTTAGTCACTTAATTTGGATAAACGATTTAATCTTTCAACTTTTTCAAAATAGATTAGATAAAATAGATTACCGTCCATCAGTTTTCTTGAATTAAATTCTATCAAGGATTGACGAAATCACGAAAACGAGATACAACTAACAATCAATTTCACTGTAATTAAAATTTATTCCCTTCAGACTGTAATTGACAACGAATTGGCGGGTTTTGCTGTCAACGATTTTCTATGCTAGGGTTAACGATTATTGTTTCCGAGGACTTCGTTAATTGGTTTCTATTCAATTAGATCGCTCCCTTATTAAGCTGAGTAATCATTAACAGCCGCCATTACCCATGTAAGCATCACTACGCCATGCGTATACTTTTGCACAGAAATATTATAAAGAAATCTGCGTTGCGGAAAAATAAACAAAAACGTATTTTATCGAAAAGACATATTATAATGAAGCACCAAGCCTTAAGGTTAAAACGGATTTAAAAAATTGAGCAAAAACATACAGGCAACACAATTTAGATTGAGCTAAGAGTAAAAAATGCATTTACTCAATAAAATAGGAAAAATTGGTTTTGAGGCACCGTGGCCACGCCCAAAAATCGACCTTCCAAAATTTGTACCACATGACAAACGATCAAAGTTAAAACCCATTCGACCCCACTACAGAATACGTCATCACTTACGTCACTGGACTGTAGAGCAGACTGCTTGGCTCTGATGAACTCGGGGGCGTCGACCGGCAGTTGATTGACGTGCATCGACTTCACAGATTCACGTGTGTATTCCGGCTGCAAAAAAAGCATTAAGTCGGTGTCTTTTAACCGTTTTTGAGGCACAGAACACTTCATGTTCCTACTTTTTTATTTCGATTTCATGATTTTAAAAGTTAGGTAATGTTTTAACCGACGGTAGGCAGTTAATCTCTAAAACTGTATTACTAAAACACATAATAAATCTACGAAAAAGGGAATTTTCCAACACTTTTTTTTTCAAGACCTTTTTAAATATTTTCTAAAAATTTACTGCTCTTACTATTTTTTAAATAAAGCTGTACTGACACGGGTCTCTATGACGTAACATTGCCTTATAAAGCGCTTGTTTTGATTCAAACCTTCGAAAACTGACCTTGCTTGCCAGCTTGGTCATCTTGCTGTGTAGGGTGTGTTCGGGGTAAGCCGATGTGGGGTCAGCAGGGGGCTTTCCCACCATTGTGTGCTTGTACTCCTGCTTGTATTGGTTGCTCGAAGCTTGTTTCTGGCTGTCCACGGCATGCGACAGTTCTTGGGTGCCTAAAAACGGGTAAACAATCTGAGGTAAGTGGCTGTGTTTATTTTTGAATTGTGCGATTGTTTCAAAATCCTTTGTGACGAAATATTAGACCTGTTATGACCGCATTGTATTGTATTGACACATATGTATAACGGTTATCTAGATTCCAGATTAAATAAAGGCTACCGAAACGTTGCAGTCTGTGAACCCTTTAACTTACTGAATTTTTCGCGACGTTTTGCAAAAATAAATATCACGTTTCTTGCTGTCTATTTTTACACGCATTGTTAATTTCAACTAAATTGGGGATTGTATTTTGCATTATTTTTGACATGTAGATCTTAATGACCATCGATAACAATATATTGGGGAAATTATCCGGAACCTATAAGAAGTGTCATTGACCACATATACTAATGCATTAACTAACTGTTATTCATACAACTTTGTAATCATTCAACCAACTTGTGCAGTATGGCCCTTCTGAAGTCAAAATGGCCAATGATAGTGACCTATATAACACACCGGGCACCTTTGAAAACACAACCAAAATCGAGTCTGCCGGCCAAGGCCTTGTTTACGAACTAGACAAGTTTAGGAACATTTTTTACCTGGTAAGAAATTTAAGCCGCACATTCACCTTTTTACATCGGAAACATTGAGCTTAAGCATTTTTTAGGCCCAGATTAATACATTACTTGAGAACATAAACAAAATACAATACAATATTTTTGTAGCCGGTATTTTAGTAAACTAGCGGAAGTTTCTTTTTCATTTTTTTTACATTTAAACGCTAATTGCGACATAAGCTTTGGTTAAAATTTGAAAATATAGTCCTAACGAAACACGAACCTGGTCCAAAATGAACTGTTTTCTGAGCTTCCTTTGATTTCTCAGAGTAAGCTTTCTTGCTCAGGATGGGTTTGAGTTCTTTGGAGAGCAGCATTTCACTTGTTTCAGCAACCTGTGTCACATTACCCCGGTTCTTAAGGTATTCCTCCTTGTATTTGGCCTGTAAGTAAAAGTACAAGGTGTTTATTAGAGTAAATAGACAAGTGGTTGTCAATATTTTGTATACACTAAGGCATATTTTATGTCTGAGCTGAGTGTCAATCGCGATCTTTTTTTTAATAGGTTGTTTTGGATGTATAAAAGTTATTGTCAAAATATGTGCACATTATT
The DNA here is from genome assembly GCF_963924565.1 of Ascidiella aspersa. Classification (NCBI taxonomy): domain Eukaryota; kingdom Metazoa; phylum Chordata; class Ascidiacea; order Phlebobranchia; family Ascidiidae; genus Ascidiella; species Ascidiella aspersa. Next base: position 30,640,873 of record NC_139451.1, on the reverse strand, counting down.
TTGTGACGCAATACATATGGGGTCCTAAGCACCAAAACCAATTCATTGAGCGTAATGGCTGGAGTATAGTTAGACGTGGAATTAATATCAAAGCCCATACAGAAGTAGGTAGCATTTTGTAAATATTTTAAATCAACCTTAAGATAATGGCTGTAGGTTATTGTTAGACATAGAATGTATATGAAAGCCATTTTAGGCTTTTTGGACATTCACCGAAAGTCTCCTATTTTTAAAGCTTGTTGATTGTGCATTTCCGTTATGTTTTGATTAATAACCTCTTTTTTTCATTGCTTGATAATTAAACCTTGTTCACCATTGATAATATGCTGTTACTTACATTTGATTGCTTTATCGAAACTAAAGCATTTCTCACTTTTGTAATGAAACTAAAGTATAATTAAATGTAAATTGTAATAATGTGTGATATTTTAAATATCCTTTGCCCTTGCAAAACAAATGTTGATCCCAACCCGTGGTATGTCACAGCGGAATGGTCTAACAATACAGATCCAAGCATTCTGCTATAATTAAATGTATGCCAACTATTTCCAAGGCTATCTCAGTTTTAATTAAACCTTACATTTAAAGGAAAGTGGCAAACTCGTATTCTTTACTGCATAGTCAACACGTGATAGATAAAGAATTAAGTAAACCGTTTCAAACAAAAACAACATCTCACGTCAGTCATGCTCGACTTTATGTCGTCATACTGCTTCGTGCTTGTGACGTCATAGTTGTTCTTGGCCTTGGAATGTTCAAATTCCTTCTTATAGGCGCTCTGCGAAAATAAAAATGATTTTAAGGTGTTGAGTAAAATTAACAAGGCTTATATTGGGTGAATAAAGTTTGTTAAAACGTTAATTGTTTTAAAAAATTGAATTAAAGACTTGTTTACTGTGATTGCTACGTCACAAAAAGCGGATAAATAAGAAAGCTTAAAAACGAATCGCTTCTTACTTGTAAGTGTTTATTAACATTGGCCTAAACTAAAAACTTAGTAGATTTAGAGTCACATTTAGGAATTTCGCCATGATGAAAAAAAATAAATAGGTTTGAAAATAGTGAAAAAAAGTGTTTAAATTTAAGTTTCCGTTTTTAAAAATTTATGTAGTAGTTTGTGACAAATATTTTAGAAATATTCAGATTTGTTCATCATCCAACATAGAAAACCATGACGTCAGACTTACGTCACTCTGCACGTGTTTGACGTCACTGGCTGCTTCGTAACCAGGGGTGATGTGGGCGGGAAAGTAGATCATCTGCTTGTCGTATTCCCAATCCTCAGTGTAGGCTTTCTGTAGATAAAAAATACAATTTCTGTAGAATAACATCCAAGGTTATTTTGAGGTTACTTTAACTTTAGTAATAGCAGCCTTTTAATGATAAGTGTTAAACCCAGCATATTTTTTGCTTAGCAGGGTTTGAATATTGCGAATAATGATGGAAACGAGTTTCAGTAAAGATATTTGGCTTCGAACTTGCATTTTTTGCCTTAATACTAAGTGTTAGATGAAGTTTTCGAATACAAAGTGTATCTCAGCATTTTTGCTTCAAAGTGTCGACTGGGCATAATTGCTGACCATGTGTGACGTGACAAAAAAGGTACAAACATTTGAATATTTTTACACATACATGTACGTTAAATTGGCAATACTTAATGTGCGTCAAAAAAGTTAAATTGATGGCATTTCGTCAAAGAAACGTATTACAATCTATTTGTACGCTAAACTTCTATAGCATATTTGTCTATTTTAGTTTCAGCATAATCGTGTATATATTTTAATTGTGGTAGTGAAACAGTACTAATCTTGCATTCTTCTTGTTTCCAATAAGACAATAATTGGTGGTTGTGTTATCGGCAAAGAGATCATATAATTTTGCTAAAAAATACTCGTTTTTAGTTTGTTTTCATAGAAAGCACATGCTTTTGACTCATTTTTTCAATCTAATACGAAAATGCTTAAATACAAATAGGTCAGCAAGAATACAGTTTTGTTCTGTTGTTCATTAAGTGGTGCAAAGTTCCACAAAACAATTTGCAAAGGCAGTTAAAAAATACCGAATTACCTGCGACTGAAGTTCTGCGTTCTTGGCTGCATGTTGTACCACTGGGTGGTGTCGTGGGTCCATGCGCTGAAATCCCTGGAAGTCAGCAACTGTCTGGAACTTCTGCTTCTTGTACTTAATCTGGAAATTATAGACACGCAATTCTTACTGAATATAGCCAACTGTTGCTGCCAGGCATAGCTTCAATTGTTGTTGTTTTTCGTTTTCTTTCGCCTACACTACTGGAAACGAGCAAATATTTTTTTTAAACATTTTTTTTTAATTTAATTCGTAAAACTTGAAATAGCAATGAAATTGAATATACTGTTGCAGCCAGGCATTGTTTCAATTCTTTGTTTTGTTTGTTTGTTTATTTCGCCAATAGCAATTATATTTCCCTAAAGAAGATTGCCCGAATCTAGGTGGACAAAACGTAGGTACTTTTAACAAAGAAAAAAGTATTGTCATAGGTGGCTCAGTTAAAACACTCAAGATGTGTAAAAATGACAAATTGGCAAGTTATAGTTCTAGCAATAAAATTGTTTTAACTTACGTCGCTTTTTTCAGCTGCACTCTTTGCACGCAGAATATCGGGCGAATCGACAGGCATCGTGTAATGCGATTTAAACTTGTCCGCTTCCCTCCTGTATTCAATCTGCAGAATAATAGTTTTGCGCTTTTAACACATTTTGTATCATAGTATCGGTGCTCGCCCGATACTAGGGCGGTATCGGTGCCGATCCGATACCAAATTAATAATTTTAGCCATGAATTGCGATTAAAGGCAGAATTTTGCACTTTATAAGGTGAAATATCAAAGCAGTAGGTTAACGACTAAATATTACTAATCTTCTTATTACCATAAAGCAAATTCGAGCCTAATAATCTGAAAAAAAATTTAAATGTACCATATGATGTTAACTATTTTGCTTTTTGCACAGTAATGACGTCATATTGGCATTGGATCCGGAGACTTTTTGTATGAAATATCGTGTATCGGAATAAACTGTCCAATATCGGACAACCCTAGAAACTTACAGTAGATAAAGTTATGCCCTGTAATTATTAAATAAACACAAATAGAACGAAGTGGCCCGAAATGTTTTTCTCCAATCTCTAACACTTAGACGAAAACAAATCCTATTTTAATTCAATTTGAATACAATAACATTAAATGTTCTATTTCGGGTATAGGCATCGGAATAAACTTTCCAGTATCAAACATCCCTTTAGTGTAAAACTATGACCTAAAAATGTTATTAAACAAACAATACTTCGAGATCGCTCAAAATTATCTTTAAACTTTAATACTTGCCGTAAACGAAAAAAATCCAATTTTAATTCAATTTTGAAAACGATAAAATTCAATGCTGTTTAAGTCGGCATGAAAAAAAGAAAAAAATATGTTTTTTTTCGTCCAGCTGAATTGCAATAAAAGCTGGTAAACTTGGCCTTACCTGACTGGCCTGTCCGGCCGCTTTTCTGGCCTGTTGCAGCAAAGGGTAGTTTGCAATGTTGGCCGGCCCCGACTTTCCCACACATTCTCGATGGTAGTCGGCCTTGTACCACTTGTCAGAGGTCATCTTGGCAGTCTGTAAAACAATACGTTGAAGCGACACTACACCGACCCGGATTTATCGAAGCGTTATGTTTGCCTTTTTTCTTATATTTCTCGTGCCTTTTTATCCCCGGTTCTAGTGCATTCTAGTGATCTCCAACTCAAACATGCCGGCGTGCCAATTTTTATCTTATAACTTCTTCCCGTGCCACTGTTTAGCAACTATTTTTTTAATATCAGCAGTAATTGTTTGTTGTCGTAATTGCTGGGATTGTTTTGTATTGTGAATAAACAATGACAATTGGCTGTATAACAAATTTAGCTTTTTTGACAATTGGTGGTATTTTGGGGGGCTTGCGTGCCATTTTTTATGAGGTCGCGTGCCCCATGTTGGACACCCCTGTTCTAGTTTGTTCTTTCTGATTCGGCGCACCATGAATAAAGACTTGTCATCGCCTTATTGGTGAACCCAAAACTCTAACAAACGATATGCGTAAGAAGCAAAATCGCCTTAACGTTATAAAATGAACATTTGGGGAATCCAGCCATAAGACCGAAATGAGAACAACATCGGAATAAAATGCAGTTCGGAAAATGACCAAAATAGGACTAATACCTAATAGTCGTTATACCTTATAAATCGGAATAAGTCCTAAATCTGTGGAAATAAGACCTAAATGGTCAGAATCAGGCCTATGTAACTTTTTACCTAACCCCAAACCCCAGCCCTAAGTGCATCAGCCTTAACCCATTTTCTAACCCCACCCATTACCCACCAATAAATATGCCGCGGGCCAAAATAATTGAGCCGTAGAGCCGGATTTGGCCCATGGGCCGTGGATCGGTGACCTTTGATTTAATAAACAAATGACCTGATGTGAGATTTTTGTTAGATATTTATAGTTTTGTTGAATAAAGCACTGGTAAAGCTCGGTTCATTTAATAAATTTTATACACGTCATCTTCAGTTTTTATGCGGTTGGTTTCGCAACAAGTTAAAAGTTCGGGTACTGGACAGTGGACACTAAACGTTAGGTTTTACTTCATTTCCGCTATGACAGTGGTTCTTAAACTTTTTTCACCGCGAACCGCTAAAACAATTTTTTGCTTCCACGTTAGGCAAACAAATTTCAAATATGACGTCATAAATTGATGTCACAATATAATAGACGTAAGAAATCTGCTGATTTCAGTCGAAAAATATGAAAGTTAAATAAAGTCTAAATGCAGTTAGGGAAAAACCGTTTTATTTTGAATTAAACTCGTTTTTCTAAATTGATTACTTCTTAAATATACACTAATATATCAATGAGACCGAAAACTAATTCACGGATCCCCAAGGGGTTCATGGACCCCAGTTTAAGAACTCTTGCTCTATGGTCTATAAGAGCACTTACCTGTATAGCTTGTGTAATGATTGGAACCGGAACCACAAGATGGTAATGCTCCCACAGTTTACGAGCATAGGCTGTGTAAGCGGTCTGAAACGGTAGAGACGAAGTTACAAGTGAAACAACACAGATACTATACAGAACGTTTTAGAGTTGGACTATATTTGAAAGTAATAATTTTAGCATCTAAATAGTCATAAAATTAGTAGGCTACTATTCAGAAACGATATCAATGCAGTTATTTTAACATTCTGTTTTTCTAACAACGACCTTATCAGACATAGGCCATAAGCTATTGATGACATTTTTGGCTTTATCAATTAAATGTATGAAGTTTTTTGCAACTTTAAGCTGCTTGTACAACTAATGTTTTGTTTAACTTTTGGTTGGGTTTATTTTAATTACAATTAAACGCATAACCAATAACTTAATAGTCGTGTTTTTAACTTTACGTTTTGTTTAAGATCTGTTTAAACCTTTGTGCGTTAAAAGCAGTCTGGAAAGGGACAGATGTAATTATACGTGAAAAAACACATTTCATTTCATAGATAGACGTATGATCATCAGTACTACTCAGAAAAGATGCTAATACAGTCACTTTAACATTCAATCATGATTTTTTCTAACAACAACCTTATCAGACATAGGCCATAAGCTATTGATAGCATTTATGCCTTACCACTGAATCTCTGAAGTTTTTTTTGAAGTTGGTTGTGACTTTAAGCTTCATATACTAACCATATTTTTTTAACTACAGGTTAAGTTTATTTTAATTACAATTAAACGCATAACCAATTACTTAATAGTCGTGTTTTTAACTTTACGTTTTGTTTAAGATCTGTTTAAACCTTTGTGGGTTAATTTTACGCTTGTAATATGAAAAAAATGTTACTTACTGACAAAAATTCCCTTTTAAACTTTGAAAAGCAACCGGTGTTTTATATTGGACTAAACTTACCCAATTGGTGATTCCCTGCATCGCCTTAGAACGCATCATTTCAGCTGTGAGAGCCAATGGATGGTAGTGGGCCTTGTTCTCTTCGTAATCAGCTTTGTACTCTTTCTGCACATAAGAAAAATATTTTTGGAAAATGAGCCAAAAGAAAATCACACATTTCATTTCTATTGCTAATGCTTTAAAACAGTTTTAATTTTAACACTAAGTTTTGTTATAAACAAAAATACTTATTTGTATTATAATTAAACCTTACACCATAAGAGGCTATTCCAAAAAAAAAAATACATTACTTTTTTACATAAAAAGGAACCCAGGTATGATCAAACGTAATACTAGAATAAGGTAGGTTACCGCAAACAAAAATTATACTCTTTCAAATAAACGTTGGATTTTGAATGACACACTAAGACTCAAAGTTTAAAGGATCCGACATTTTTAAAGGACTGCATTTTAATAGCACACTTACGCCGGAAACGTATTTCAGGTTGAAATATTTTTGGAAAATGGAACAAAAAAAAAATATTTTTTTTTCATCGTTGACCCTTTATGAAGTTGTTTGCGGTAAAGATGTGTTATGTTGCAAATGATATTGTGACTTCTAATAAAAATTGTTCAACCGCTCATTTCAGTTTACTAAAATTTGCCTTTGTTTGGCTTACAGTTTAGTTGTCAGGGCAAATATGAACTTTTCCCTTTCAAAGGCTTTTATTGATTTCTTTAGTTTTTGCACATAATTGAATTTGCTATGTTGAGTTATTGAGTTATTGCTTTTATGGGATGATATTTTAATGGTCTAACTTTTTATTTTTATGTGGCCTGACGTTGAATTTACTTGGGAAGCTTATAACGTAGGCTATAACTTGGACTTCTAATTATTATAAAATATTTGGTATAAAGTTATAAAGTTATTTTCCTCAAATGACTCACAGTTTTTGTTGTCTTTAGGAATATGGGGTTCACTATTAAAGACTAAATATTTTTTTAAAGTCAATAAACGTGTTTTTTTAATTGTACCAAATTCCTGATTCCTACATTGTAATCTTTGACTCGAAACTATAACACCAAAAGATGTAAATCAATTTTTTGCAAATAAAACGTAAACCATTCATTACCAGTGATATATCGTTATGCCAGAAAAAAATAGGTCACCGAGAACAAAAATAAAACTCTTCAAAATAAACGTTAGGTTTCAATTGGCAAACTTACACTTGAAACGTATTTCAGGTTGTCCTGGATAGTTTTGTAAAAGTCTGTCTTGGTCGGGTCGAAATGAACGTTCTCCAAGGTCGAATCTAGACCGTCTTTGTACACGTTCTGAGAAAATTAATTCAATTCAGTAAACAAATAACACAAATTGATTTTAATTCAAATTTTTATAAACGCCTAAAAATATAGTGGAAAAATAAATTGCCGAAAAAAATCTGTTATACGTTAAAATCAGCAATATTATGGTTTTAGGACTAAATTTGCTAAAGATAAAAACATGTTATTGCTTCAGTGTACAGTAAATACATCCATTCACTAATCCGAATAATCTAACAGTTTTTACTTGAAAAACGTGCATATGCTTAAACCAATTTTTTTATTTGATTTCAAAATCATTGTTTTCGCTCGTATCTTAACTCATGTAACTGCGATAAATGTAGAGCGAAAAAAAACTAAAATAATGCATCTATAAATAAATCAAAATACGTTTTTTTAGCACCATAAAAAAACACTGCTGAAGATAATGTCGAACTACTGTAGCTTGTTATTCATATACAAGCTAAACTACTGACATTAAGCAACAACAGATCCTCTAGTAATCGTAATGGTGACTATTGGCATGTCCTATATCAGCGGTCGGCAAACTGTGGGCCGCAGAGCATTTTTAGTGGGCCGAGAGTTACTTTTGAATAGTTGAGTGTTATCATGTAGTTGTGGGTCGCGTGATAGCCGTACATTAATTGCAGTTTATTTTAAAAGTTCGTGTGGCCTAGAATTTTTAAATTGGCTCAGCGTGGTTCAGACCCACGTGCCAAATGTGGTTCGAGAGCCTGTCGAACTACAATTTTTGCCAACTTTAAATCTATGTTAGCGCAAAATTTTTCGCGCTTCGCGCGTATATTCTTCGTCACTAGTATGTTTCACTTTTTGGCATGGCAGTGTTTTGGGCATTAATGCGCCGTGTAATTAAAAACAAAATACCTTGGAACCGCCACTCTTTTCGTAGTTGATTTACGTAGTGGGCCTTCAATAGCACTGAAAAGAGTACTTTGGGCCGCGACAATAAAAAGGTTTGCCGACCACTGTCCTATATAAACGTAATACTCACAGTACTAGCGTTTCTCTGTGCTTCGACCAGCCTGTCATATCCCGGTGTGAGAGTGGCTGGAAAGCAAACAACGCTACGGTCGTACTCCCAATCCTCCTTGTACCTTTTCTAAAATTGTACGAAATTGTGAGTGACGGTACTGAAACGAACAACAGAACGTAAAGTCCCAAGATATTACCTAGGGGCTTAAGTTAGACGTACAATGGATACCAAACTAATGCTTCCGGACCAAATAATATTTAGACTGTTTAGTAAAAACAGGCATAAAAACATATATTAATTCTAAAATTTTACAGAAATATATATTTCGCCGTATTAATAGGCATAACCAATTTATTTTTTTTTAAACAAATACTTATAAAATGCCAAACATGTAAAATAAATACAGGACCTCTATAAAATTATAAAACATAAATTAGTTACTTATGTATTTTTTGTTGGAGAAAGGTTAAATCACGCAGGCAAAATAAAATTGTAGAATATTTAGCAGTTAAATGTGGCACCAAAAATAGATAAAACATTGCGATTGATAGTATTTTTCGGGGTCATAGTTAACAAGCCAAACCAACTTACGTCAGATATTGCAGCGGCCTTAACGCTTCGCTGCACATCGTGATAATCCATGAAGGGCAGCTTTTGGAAGCCCTTGTATTTTTCCAGCACCTCGTCCAAACCTTCACGATAGGCGTTCTACAAATACGCCCGAAAACAAATTTAGCTACTTTTCAGCAGATCGATTTGAGTTTCGTCAATATTTAAGCAATAATATTGATAACTTAGTTGAAAAATTCATGCAAATTTTGTTTTTTCACACTTGTAACTAAAAATATTTAAATCAACACCACTTTATGGGTGCAAAAATGGGCAAATGTTTTAAAATATTTACAATTTTTAACACAATAGGATTTTGTTTTTTTTAACAAAATTTGATTAAAATGTAGTATGCCATACATTTTCGCAATTTTTTGTGAAATAAATTAAACGTTAAATTTGAAATTTTAAATCTAGAAAATATGTTCGAAATTAGCCCTAAATACGTATTTAATCCTAGATATTGTTAATGTATCAGTGATAACTCAAAAGACCTTATTAACAAACACATTTATGTAACAAAACAATTACCAAACTTTGAAGCATTAGATTTCGAGGTTGTAGTAAGACGTAGTAAGAATATCAAAGCCCATACGGAAGTAGGTATCATTTTGAACGTTTCGAATAACTCTTTATACATTTTCAACACGTTCAAAATGTGCTTCGATATTCTTAGTATGACTTAGCAAACCTATTATTCGTAATTTTTTTACATAATCGTACAAGGATTTCTAACGATAAAGTAAAGCGCTTGACGAGCTTAAGCAAGCTCAAAATAACAAAAAAAAACAGTTAAGCAACTCACCAGACGATGCGACGATTAATGCAGAGCACATATTGCATGATCTCATGAAAGCTCATATGATTGCAAACCATTCAGGGAAACTCACAACGCACAAAAGTTACGAAGGGCACGGAATATAAATGTTGCAGTTAAAATCAGTTGCGTGCAGCACACAAATCAATCGAAAGAGACATATAAATTACAAAATAATAAATGAGGGATATATCTTTATAACACAGTACATAAACCCAACAAACTTATAATAGTAAACGATATGTCAATTGTGATACAACACACAGGTTTTTTATCAATTTTGACTACAATATTAATTAAAAAATCCAAATATGTAATATTTGCTGATGTCAATTTCGTTGATTGTTAATAAAATATGTTTTAAAATCTTTTAAAAGACCTGATTTAGAAGGCAGAATTTGATCTTATATGAGAGTTACAATCATTTAAAAAATTGACAGCACTTAAATAAGAAGACACATTTCGCGAAACGACTTAGGTCATCATTGGTAAAAGGACTTTTTTAGGAATAGTTAAAGCGTAGATGGAAAAATATGATAAGGAAATAATTAGAAAATAATATAAACCCATATTCATCACAAAAGCATTCAGAAAAAAGCTGCAAATGTACATGGTATGAAACAGCAAGCAGTGTGTACATTACAGCGTAGCAAATAAAGTTTAAAACAATTATATTTAAAAGTGCAATAACGCAAATTACAAAAATCGAAAGATTTTAAAGCATGCAATTACGCGATTGATCAATTGCAAGAAAATCAAGTCAAAATTTTAACACATTTCGAAAAAAACAATCAAAAACTCTCAACATGCAGTCAAGCGATTGATCATATGGCTTTAAATAGGCGGAAAATGAAGTAAATTTAATAAAAAAACATGCTTTGATGCAAATTGGGTGACATTTACTTTGCTGGCAAAGTGGGTAGCGCGTTTTGCGTTCTTCACTTCGGGTAAAGTTGAAAGGCAATCGTCCAAGTTGTACCTTCCACGAAGCTCGTTCATCGCGCGCTGGTACTCCACCTAGCGGCGAAAGGCGAGCACCAGAGAGAGAGAAGAGAAGAGAAAAAGAAATAGGAAGAAAGAATCAGGCGAAGGTTTTGCGAATTAAAACTTTAAAAATGCCTGGTGGTTGATCACAGGCCAACATTTTTTTTTTCAAAAAGCATGATATGTTGGATCGATTTAGGGATATATCGGAGAGGCTCAGTTCGAAAATGCCATTACTTTTGCTGAGTTGGCTCTAGTTTTTGGGATATTGCTTTTTCCTACATATACCAAGAAAAAATTTATGTTAGTGAGTAACTTAGGTTCAATTGAGTAACCTAGGTCTGAAGTGCTGGGAAAGATAAAAGAGAAAAAAAAGGAAAAAAGAATCAGACGAAGTTTTGTGTATTTAACGCGTTGAAATTTCCATGTGCTTGATAATGATAATTGACGATTATTAAGGTCCCAACGTTATTTGAAAAGAGAACGTTAAATTTACGGCAGGGTTTCTAAAACCTTGTTTAACCCGGACCCGTCAAAATAAATTTTAGTTTGCGTTAACAAGGGTCGGCATGAGATTTTTAAATTATTTACGAATGAAACAAGCAGACTTAAAAAATGTACTTTTCGGTTTAACACACGTGAAAATGAACTTTAGTCTAAATCAGTGGTTCTCAACCTTTTTGTTCTCCCTTTCAAGTTTTCGATAACTTGCGCGACCCCCCAATTATAGTGTATGATACATAAACCTGAGTAAATAAAAAACACATTTTAAAATTGGCAAAATTCAAATAGAGAAAAAATCTAGTTTAGGATTGTATTAAAATTCGGCCATAATGTGCTATGTATAACAAGCTGAAGTTACGGTCTGAGCCCGGGTTGCCAGATGCTTGGTTTAGGATTTGGACATTGTTGGTATGAAATTGTTGGTGTGGTCAAATAATAATTAGCATGCACCTATAGTGCGAGACCAAAGGGAATCAATGGTGGTAACTGTTCTTGGTGAGCGGATAGTCGTTAACAGCAGTGCAAAGCTGTCTGTAAATTCTATTTCCTTTTACCAAAATTGCAACACCAAAATTTATTACTGAAATTCTGTGGATGTTTTGGAAAAGGCTATGTAAAAATGTATGATGCCGCTGAAAATATAAAAAAAATAGGAAATACTTTGCCTGTAACCTATTGTAAAACTAGCACAAATTTAATGTAACTTGGCCTAGATTTCAATTTGGAACTAGAGCGCCCTATACCTGACCTGACGCTTTTGTGCTGCCCAGAGTTATTGTAAATACGCATCAAAATCGTATTTATGTTGTTAAAGTTGGTATAAACAAAGTTTAGAGGCCTCGTGAGCCCGTGGTTTTACTTCATCCCACAATGTTTCAAATAAATTCGGCCAAATAAGGACAAAAAGCTTATTGTCCTAATGATTTACAAACAGTCGGGCACAGCAGTTGAAATTAGGACAATTTATCGTTTTAATTTTGGTCCATTCGTTCAAACTTTAAGCGTTCATTCATTTTTATTAGACATTGTTGGACTGAAACTACGCTTGATTCATTAATTGATAAGTGTAATCGTGACGTCATAAACGCGACAGGGATTCTTCGGTTATATGGGGTATATGAAGACCTATTAAAATTTTGGTGTATGGTTGGGAACTTGAATGATTATTTTACATAATGGAGTAAAATGAAAAAATAACGCTTATACACATTCTTCTTGAATGCATTTAGACCAGTGGTTCTCAAGGGGGTGCCAAGGGGTTGTCTAGGGGGGTCGCCATGCAGAATTCCATAAAGAAAATAATTAAAAATTGGGCAATATGAACTAAAAGTTAAACACTATAGAAGAAACAAAAGCAATTATCTTTGTGTGATTTTTGCTGCAGTGAACCCTGCTTTACAGAAAGTAGACTGTTAATAAAAGATGAAATTTCAAGTTTGAAATAGAGAAAAAGCCCAATCAGATCAAGAACATTTTAAAAAGTGCAATTTCTGTTGGATAAAATCACATTTTTACTTTGTGAGTTATACAAAATTATCAGGAGGTTAATAAATATATAAGCAAAAGCGAAAAAATGTGAAGGAGCAAATTAAACCACACAGCTAAGGAAAATGTCACAGAAAAGATAAAAAATCACCAAATTCTCGAACGAGTAGTGAAAACTCGGTCATATTTAAGCATGAGAGCCTCCACAAACAAAGAAAGGTGCAACAAAATAAAAAATGAGAACAATAAGACATAAACCAGCCTTGTTTTACTCGATAATTATCCATAAGGAACATCAACTAAAATTTAACACGTTTGAGACTACACGAAAAAATTTAACAGGTATGAGACTACACAAAATAACATTATTTTTACTAATTAGACATTCAATAGATAAACAATATAAAGTTATTTGGTAATTGCTAAATAATACATCACTATTATTTACTCCCATGTACAACACCAACTAGTTACCAAAACAACTTCGCGTCAAGCTTCTTACAAGTTTAATTGACAACGTCCACAAAAACAACATTTGACAGGTTTAACCGACGTGACTCAGCACAAATCCGATGACCACTCACGTTACTCAGCGCTTTTTGTTTTCTCAGGCGTTCAAATTCGGGCGTCGAACTTACTTCGGTGTAACCAGCAGATTTGGCCCGTTGGAAACCCTCGTGGTACTTTACCTAAATCGCACGCGCCGAAAATTCTTGTTTAACTTTTTTTCGCGGGATGAACGCAGTGGAATAACGTTTCCAGCATGTGATACGCAGTATGGCAGAATGCTGGCGACTTGGCGACTATGTCGGCCGAAGAATCAGCCAGAAAACCGAAGAAATTAGTGCAAAAAAAATTTTAAGTAAAAAAGAAAAATGTGAAAAAAAATTTTTTTTTTTTTTTGGAAATTTATCCAAAGAATATTTTTTCCTGCTTTTCAATCTGGCTTTGAGCAGCACATTTTCACATAAGTTTGCCTGAAAACAGCTATTTATGTAACACTTTTAAATCAAGAAAAGCAGACATGTACGTACACCCCCAGGCCCCAGGTTGTACCTTCACTTGTCCTTTATATATTTGTTAATGACTTAATGTCACAAAAAATTTTGCGCCTTCGACGTTACGTTTTGTTGTCTAATTTACTTATTAATAGCTTTGTTTATCGCCAAAACATGGCAAGGTTCATACATTCCTTAGGCGAACACATCATTTAACCTTAGGGGCGTGACCAAAAACCAAAGAATTTTCGCCAAAAATGCTTGTCACCAGAAGGCTGGCAAGATTCTGCCAGCCTGGTGATACGCTTAACGAATGTGCGTGCAAGAGTTTTCCTAGTATTTTACGCAAAACGCCGATTGCTATTAAATTCTAAGTCAAAGTTTTTTTGTTTTTTTTTATATATAGTTTAATGCAGATGGCAGATACAAGCAATCGACATGTTCCTAAAACGTACACTATAAAGTAAGACCAGGTTTATTATTATAACATTATAACTTCACTTAAATCGCCACCAGGCATATAGTTGTTGTGTTTTCTTTGTTAGTTTAATCCAGTGAAAAGCAAGTATAACGACTTAATAAAATAATGCAGTTTGCGTAGCAGCTGGGATAGTCCTTAAGCTAGAGCGCCATACCTTCAAAAAACTGACTTACATTTTTTGTGTTATTATTATACCACAGACATCCCTGGTTTGAACTTAAGTCTGGAAATTGGTGTATAGATCAACGTTGTACAATTGAAGTCTTTAACAGACTAACCGAATCAGTCGATTAATTATGAATAGTCATGCAAGCCAGGCTAAATAAGATAAACTAGCCTGCGGTGAGGTTCAAACTCACGAGCTCGGTCATACGGGGACCGTCGCTCTACCAACTGAGATCTGCGTTGTATAGATCATAGCAAAAGTGAATCAATAATCTTTGAAAACGGTCGTATTTGTCTAATTCTAAATAGGGTAATCAGATGGTACTATATAAAAAGACAAATTGCATTGAACTCTCACAAGCGTCCGCACAACCTAGCTTCATCGGGTCAAAGTAACTAAATACACGTTGTCATTATGTAGTGCACCTTTAACCTATTCCAGGGGTGTCCAACAAGCGGCACGCGTGCCAAATGTGGCACGCCACCTAATAAAAAATGACACGCAAGCCCCCCCCAAAATACTTCATTTGTTATTCGGCCAATTGTCAAGAAATACTAAATTTGTTATACAGCCAATTACCATTGTTTGTTCACATTATATAACAATCGCGGCAATTACAACAACTAACAATTGTAGTGGACGCAAGCCTTCACATAATTATAGAGCTTGGTGTAAACTGTAAAGAAACAAGTAGCAAAGTCAGCTCACCGACGGTGGTCGGCAATCTGTTGAATCGTTTAGTGTTATCGTGCAGTTGAAACTTTGGCACGGGAAGAAATTATAAGATAAAAACTGGCACGCCGGCATGTTTGAGTTGGCCACCCCTGCCCTATTCAGAATTAAATGACAACAGTACTACCCTAATGTCGCACCCGTACAAATTCTATCACTTTGGACGGAGTATCGGCTGCGATCCGGTATTATCAGACATCTCTGGTTTTTAGAAGTCGGGCAAAAACATAACAAAACACGACCATTTGAGGACATATTGGCTATCTGCGTTTATTTCTAAGCTGAAACCAAAACAAAAAATCAAACTTTTTCGGTATCCGGTATCTCACCTGACTCTGTACTTGCGACATCTTGAGCGCGTGCATCATCTGTGGCGTCATAAACACTTCACCCTTCTTCCATTTTCGACCGCTGTTCGACATCTGGTCCGTCTGGTCAGTCTGGTCCGACTGCTGGTCCCACTGGTCCGTCTGGTCGGTTTGGTGCGACGACTGGTCTTCGAACTGGGTCGAGTGTTCCTCAATGAACTGCTGAGCTCGCTGGAGGTGGACAAAATATATGAGTTTGTTATATTTCGTAGTATACACTGGAGAAGTTAAGATTTTTTTTATATTGTAGATGTTCTACTTTACGGTAACATATTGGAGAGTAGCGCCAATGCTAACTAAATAGCTTGTGCATAAAAAATGTAATAGCTTCAAAAATGCTTTTAAAAAAGTTAACGCACATTGTTTAGAAGGATTTTTGAATCACTGAATTGCATCAATAAGCGGGACTGTCAATGATTTTATTCAATATGTATATGTAGGCCAATATGTATAGGTAGGCAATGTTCATTACGATGCTATTAAAAACGGAAATCTTGGTTGAAATGAGTGAAAGATATAAATGATTGTGTTCCACATACTGATGATCAGCTACACGGCTCAGCTGGGATTAATGGATGAAATTAAAAATTATATCCGACAATTCTGTCTATATTGTGGTGATCAGCGAATGGTCGGAAGCACGGTTGAAGACTCAAGTTAACGATCACAAGAACGGTGTGACCAAAAACACCTCTACAAACGAAAATGAAAGCAGATGCTATGGAGAATGAGTGAAAACTGGAAGGCAAAATGAATGTGTTCCATACATTGTTAAACCGATGCTATGGAGAATGAGTGAAAACTGGAAGGCAAAATGAATGTGTTCCATACATTGATGAACAGATGCTATGGAGAATGAGAGAAAACTGGAAGGCAAAATGAATATGTTCCATACATTGATGAACAGATGCTATGGAGAATGAGTAAAAACTGGAAGGCAAAAGGAATGTGTTCCATACATTGATGAACAGATGCTATGGAGAATGAGAGAAAACTGGAAGGCAAAATGAATGTGTTCCATACATTGTTAAACCGATGCTATGGAGAATGAGTGAAAACTGGAAGGCAAAATGAATGTGTTCCATATATTGTTAAACCGATGCTATGGAGAATGAGTGAAAACTGGAAGGAAAAATGAATGTGTTCCATACATTGTTAAACCGATGCTATGGAGAATGAGTGAAAACTGAAAGGCAAAATGAATGTGTTCCATACATTGTTAAACCGATGCTATGGAGAATGAGTGAAAACTGGAAGGCAAAATGAATGTGTTCCATACATTGTTAAACCGATGCTATGGAGAATGAGTGAAAACTGGAAGGCAAAATGAATGTGTTCCATATATTGTTAAACCGATGCTATGGAGAATGAGTAAAAACTGGAAGGCAAAATGAATGTGTTCCATACATTGTTAAACCGATGCTATGGAGAATGAGTGAAAACTGGAAGGCAAAATGAGTGTGTTCCATATATTGTTAAACCGATGCTATGGAGAATGAGTGAAAACTGGAAGGCAAAATGAATGTGTTCCATACATTGTTAAACCGATGCTATAGAGAATGAGTAAAAACTGGAAGGCAAAATGAATGTGTTCCATACATTGTTAAACCGATGCTATGGAGAATGAGTAAAAACTGGAAGGCAAAATGAATGTGTTCCATACATTGTTAAACCGATGCTATGGAGAATGAGTAAAAACTGGAAGGCAAAATGAATGTGTTCCATACATTGTTAAACCGATGCTATGGAGAATGAATGAAAACTGGAAGGCAAAATGAATGTGTTCCATACATTGTTAAACCGATGCTATGGAGAATGAGTAAAAACTGGAAGGCAAAAGGAATGTGTTCCATACATTGTTAAACCGATACTATGGAGAATGAGTGAAATTTGTTTTGTAACACGATCTGAAACCAAATGACGTCATTACTATGCCAAGCAAGCAAAAAGGAAATTGGAACGATCAGAAGTATTTTTCCTAAGTTTTAGGGTTTTAGCGTTAAGAAATCCAGTTGTTAATCTGCTATTTCATGATAAATTTAACATTCAAGGTACAATCACTGCGCTGGGTCGCAAATCATGATTGAAATTTTTTAAATCGAGTATCGGCTCCGATCCGATATTACCGGGCATCCATAACATTGTCGATTGACGTGTTTAACAAATCGTCAGAGGCACGGTTGAAGGTAGGAGATGTCTATAACAAGAAATACGTTCTCGTGACAAAAATGAGAATAGTTGCAATGAAAATGGACGAAAATAAAATGATTCCACTTGATATTAAGGTATAGCTTGCAAAGAAATCGCCAAGCACAGGAAAATCAAAATTCTTGAATTAGAAAATGAGCGAAAATAGCCGATGAATAATGGATGATTGCAAGCAGAGATACATCGCCAATCTAGTCCACCTGGTTATCGACGTCATCTGTGACGTAGGACCTCGTCACTTCGCTTGTGACGTCATCGAGTTCAGAACTTTCTAGAACAGTATAGCCGTCGGATTTCTGCTGCTCGACTGTTTGATAGTCTCCATTAAGGCTTGGTTTCGGAAGGTTAGCGAGTCTTTCTTGCGATTTGGTTCTTGCCACTTTTGCTTTCGCTTTTCTGATCGCCTTTTCCTTATCCACGTTAGCGCCATCACGTGGCCGCTTTTTCTTGACCAGAAACTTCTTTGTTTTTCCGCTTGCGCCGTTTGTTTTTTCCTTTCTGGGCTTTTTGCCTTTTTCGTCCTTTACGGCGATAAGAAAAGAGCGGGGATTTAAATTGTGAGCTAATTGGATGATTTAAGGCAAATTGGCCTTTACAAAAGTGGTTCCCAACATATATTAAATACAATTTTTAAAACGCACTTAAAAATCAGGGGTAAGTTTGATGATTTGAACGCTTAGGTGATTTTGACGAGGGATTTACTATAAAGCGCAATCCGCAAAACTAAATCCTTTAGTTTGGGGCTAAAATGAGCACAAAGCTACAATTTCGTCACAAAACTGCTTTCAAGGACGATTTGTCAAGCTCCAGTTTTCGCAGATCGAATTTGAGTTTACACAGGATAAGACGAGCGAGTAACATGACGGCTGCTGACTGCAGACTTGCACAGCTAGTTAGTAGTAGGGTTTACCAGCTTTTCAGTTTTAAGAATATCATTCAAATGCCGATTGTACGAAGATAAGATGACATTAAATGAAATCTGAGCGTTTTTTTCCGCACAACTTGTGACAAAGACTGCAGAATTTAGGCGAGAGATTTAGTGCAAAGCGCAATCCGCAACACCTAAGGTTAGGCTTTTTTCGGGAAAATATAGGACTATCAAAACCTGGAGAGCTCTATACAACATATATACGAAAAATAATGACTAAAATTTATCATAAAACGAACAATTTGTCGTTGATCACGCAAGCTGGAGCTAGTCCCTTCAGTTTGACTAGAATCGACAACATAAAACCTTTCCAACAATTCGGCCAGTCGAGCTAGGTTTATTAGTTAGAAAATGCGTAAAAGAGTGTAATGTTTCGTGTTATAAGTAGGGCGATTATTTTTTGACTTAAAACATTTACACGTTAGGTCAAAATTTTTTTTTAGTCAAAATCGATCAAAAATGCAGATAATTTTTATACAAAATTAAAAAAAAAACTAGTCAGCATTTGAAATTGTTGTTCAGTTGAAATTTGATCAAAAAAAATTGAAAAAAAAATTGGAAAAAATGGAAATGCGTAAAAAGGTGTCATGTTTTGTGTTACAGGGCTTGCAAGACATATAAGCGATTGCGAAGATATAGTTTTACCTGAAGGTGTTGTTCGTCATCTGATGCCATGTTGGAAATGGTTCGTTGTTGAGAGAAGAAAAATGGATTAACAAAATCGAGAGAAAGGCTAAAGAAAAAAGGAAATAAAAGAGAAGATAGTGAGGGAAAAAAGATAAAGATAGAGTAAAATTATTTCCTAAAAGTGCTTCCCAAACTTTTTTTGGATCGCGGCACACTAATAAAATCTTAACTATTTCTCGGCACACTTGTAATTTTACAGTCGCCCTTAACACACGATAAACTATATGTAAATCTCATAAATTATTAAATTGTATCAAATAGTGCATACTTAAGTCCAAAATGCTTGCGTGTATGCCAAATACCCTCTTTTCCAAAATTACAAAAAGTTTCGACAATCTGTTGACGCACATTAGTTTGCCGCGGCACACAGTTTGGCAATCACTGCTCTAAAGTCTAAACGACGGTCAGCGATTAAAAAGCATAACGTTAGAATGTTTTACCTTAAAAAAATCAGTGACTAAATACAAGTGAATTAATGCTGCGCATGCGCAAAGACATTGTGACGTCACTACCAACACAGCTCTTACTGTACAAAATACTTTTATGCAATAGAAGCGGGAAGAATGGTGGTGGTGCTTCAGAAAATTCCGTTAACATTGAACGTAAGAATCAATTGAGCCAATTAGTAATTGTTGAAGAAAAAAATCTCGGTGAATTTAGGTCTACCAAACGACTCAGCGTTATTTTACAATATGAGAACCAGACTAAACCAAATGGCATAAGTTCTTTTTTTAGCACACTTATTCGTTGGTGAAGGGTGGAGAATATCATAAATTCAATATGTTTCCTAATTGACATACTTTAAAAACGCCTAAATTAAAATTTCTCTCTGCTCAAAACTGATTGGTTTTACGCGCACGAATGCACGGTACATAAAATTATTATTGATTTTAAAAACGGTTACCGTCCGTAGACTGATTTACGTTTTATACTCAGTGGTAAAAAGCAAGCCGAAACAGTTCGGAGCGGCGTTCTGGTGAAATAATTGCTGCAGCTTTGCCGCATCAAGAAATTTTTCTTTTTTACTAGGCTTCTGCACGATTTCCTTGAATGTATTTAAACACGGATTTTAGTTGCATACACCATTCTTGATTTCTGTTCGTCGTTAAACTTCTTGTTTATGCACTCTATGACGTGCAGCCGTAGGGGAAGCCCCGACAACTGACATGTCTTATATAAAGATCTTTGTATATGGCCGTATTTGTCTAATTCTAAATAGAGGAATCAGGTGGCACTGTATAAAGACAAATTGTGTTAGAAACACTTTGACCTGATGAAGCAGGGTTGTGCGAAAGCTTGTCAAGATTTCAACACAATTTGTCTTTATACAGTGCCACCTGATTCCCCTTATATAAAGAGTAAACTAACATAACACGAATGCTTAATTGCAAACATTTTTTTCCCAGTACACAGCCTAAGGTCTTATTAATAATCTGAAATTATGCGTTTTAAATATAAAGCAAGATGTTGGATAGTGTATTCAAGAAAAGTCAGTTTAAACGTTTATTAAGTGCACCAACTCAAAAGGTACCTTAGGTTTCCCGGGGTTATTTGTTTTCGACTTCATGTAATGACGCAAGTTTTTGGCGTCATCTGGTTCTACCTCATAGGCGCACCAAAATAAGAAGTTAAAATCTGTGCTGTTTTTGTTTTTGTGTAAACTATGACACATTAATAAATTGATCTTACCTTTTGTGAAACTTTTATTTAAATTTAAACTTCGGATGATATCTTCCTGGAGAATAAATCAGTGATAAATCCAACAACAACTTTAGCTGTTCAACTATCACAAACAAGCTGTTTATCAACGTACGCTCAAAGCTATATTCCCCTAGTTCTGTTACATGCCAAATTCGAAACCTAAAAACAAAAGGATAAATACCAATAAATGGACAATGAACAACGTCTCCTTGTTACACAACCAAGACCAATTAAGTGTATCTTTATACAGGCCTAACCCACTGCCAACAGATTTCTGGGCGCTGGTCTAGAATCCTACCACAGTTCTAAAATCAACGCAAAAAATTTGAGTTAGGATGCGGGTTAGCGTTTGGGTGTGGGTGGGTCAAGTAATATTATAATAATAATACTTGACCCACCTTAACCCAAACGCTAACCTGTACCCTAACCCAAATGGTGTTTCGTTGTGGTAGGATTCTAGACCAGCGCCGATTTCTGTCCACAACAGATTTCTGTCCACATTTCTGTACTCTTATGTAACATTTGTCCAAACAGTGCTGCGGAGTCAGACTTGGGACTCGACGGAGTCGGTTTGTTTTGCTGCATTCAAACTCGGAGCTCGAGCAAGACCACGTAAAACTACCAGGTACCAACGTGAGCATGCGCTTTACGAAATTTCAAAACTAAAAAGGCAGCAAACTGTAAACTGTAAAGGTGAAATAGCAAATGGTGAAATATTACCCTTTACTATCAGGCTTGAAGCATATTTGAACCATAACAAAACACCGGATTTGTTTGTTTTTATTAAACCTTTAGTAACGCAATAAAAATCTTGCTATTTTCACCTGGTCTTTATAAATTTATAACTCTTGAGTCTGAAATACTGCTGTTATAATTTTTTGGCAAAACTGATTAAAGATGTAAAACACAATTTAAACTTAGGGCGCTGGTCTAGAATCCTACCACAACGCACATTATTTGGATTAGGGTGCGGGTTAGCGTTTGGGTTAGGATGGGTTATGCGATAATATTACATAATAAATATAATAATACTTGACCCACCCACACCCAAATGCTAATTACTAATTCGCACCCTATAACTTAAATATTGTGCGTGAATTAATAACTGTGGTAGGATTCTAGACCAGCGCCAAACTTAGTGCATATGTTACCGCGACTGTTTGAAAGTTTTGACTAACACTTTATTCCTTTCTAACCTAGTTACTTAAGTTTTAAATAGCTAGCAATAGGCCCTTTTATTCTTTCAACTGTAACTAAGCGTATTACGATCCTCAGTTCGGTTTGATAAAATGAAACAATCGAGTGGTATTGTTACCTCATAAAAACGGCTAGCAAACGGAGAGTGTAAATTTTTACATATTTGCACAATAAACCTAGATATTTAAATAATGCGTTTTGAGAACCAGTATAATTTGGGCGGAAAAAACTGTTAGAACATAGAATTTTTCAAAGACTTTTAGTTCAAAGACATTCAAAGACTTCTTTGTGGAAACACTGTTGTTCGTACGTTATTAAATTGTGTACCCATTTACAAAGTTTCTACTTAACATAGGACTCTGCTAGCTCAGTCAAAAATCATTCATGCTCACCAAATAAACATTTTAACAGAATGAAAGTTCCTTAGACTTAGAGGAAACACTGACTGCAGTCTTACTAACTGTTACAACGTTTTGAACTGTAGTTTATCGTGTAAAAGCAAAGGCCTTTGCCCTGGCTGATGACCTAACACATCGACGTAGACCCAAGGCGCCTGTGCCTGTCAATCAAACTAAGACAGGCGTGACGTAACAAATCGTCACCAGCTGAGAGGCTGTGGCTGCATTTGCTCAGGCGTCAAACTTAATACGCACATCAGACAAGTATGCTACATTTTTGAGTTTCAGGAATTTGAAAATGAAGTTATTTTGATAAAATCAGTGCATAGCCAAGAAGTATATAGCGACAAGTAATTTTGTTTTACAAATTTATTTTGTCGAAATAGGTGAAATCAGACCATGCGAACAATTAATTTGTTACCTTTTTGAAAGTATATAGCGACACGGCAAATGTATCTTGCTTTAAGAATAAAATCATATTTAGTTCGCAACAATACGACCTGAATACTAGAGGCCAGTGGTTGTTACCGTTTTGTGGCCAAAATTCTTGATCAGAAGTTTATGGGTCTAATTTGCTCTCCTATTTAAACTATACAAAATCCATGCAATTAAAAATGAAACATCAAATCAATGACGTCACGACGTATACACAAATGTCCGTTAGATATTAATACAGTTAAAAAAGCGTTTTCTGCTATTTTTGCATCAAAGCGTTCGCAGATGGCATCTCATATCAACGTCAAAAATAATTTCTAATGTAGTACGGTTCCAGTCTTTTGTGGAAAGAAGCGGCCACGACATCTTTCAAATTGTAATTCTTTTAAACAAGTATGATAACAAAATTTCCGCGGTTCGCGCGAATCCTGTTTGTCTTTTCGTGGCTGTTAGCCGATTTGATGAAATACTTTTTGCACATAAAAGGCCCTGTTCGTACCATGACAATCAGTAATCAAAGCTTTGCAAACTTAGCCAAAGGTCGCTTACAGAGTCTAGAATTAGATGTTAAAAAATATAATATGACTCTCATCGAAATACAGCCTAAAATATTCGGCTGTGACGGCCTCCTTAGGTAAAAAGTTTCCCGACCACTGGCTTAAAGTAACGTAATTTTGTTTTACATGTTTCTTGGGTCGAAATATGTGAAGTCAGACCTGGACAATTAATTCGTAACCCTTTGATTTGTTTTCAAATATACTTTAAAGTAAAATGCCGATAGAGCTACAAAACCAAAATTAAGAAAATTACGGCCCACCAAGCGATGTAATCCGGCCCGCGGCTCATTTTCCATCAAACTGTTTAAGCAAAAAGCTTTGCCTTCCTTTTTTGACTATTACAATATTTTAATGAATAAATAACACATCTTAAGCCAGTATTTCTTAATCAGGTAAATGGTTCACCCCAGGGTGAATAAAATTTTTGCAGGGGTGAACTAACCAAAAGGGGTGAATAAGGGTGAACCGTCAAAAATGGACGATAGCTTGCGAGCAGGGCGGATATTCCGGGTGTTCAACCAGTTCAGTGAACAGGTGAGAATTTCCAAAAACAAAATTAATTCCAATTTTTTTGTGAATGAAATCTGGAGATAGATGCTAGGGGGTGAACAAAACTGAAAAAGTTTAAGAAGCATTGTCTTAACCTATTCCTACTCTTATCAGCTTGTAAAAGATACGTTACAGCTATATTTAAAAAATAAGAAATTTTGCATTGTATTATGTGGGTTTTAGATCCTCTTTTTGACACGGCCCCCGAAATCATTTTCTGTTTCCCATGCTGCCCCTTGTCGAAAATAGTTGCCCTTTTGATCCCTGCACCAAACAAATCAAGTTTTATTTTTTTTTTTTTGAGCTATGTAGAGGTTAAAAAAGCAAAAAATGAAATCATTGCATCGTTGAAATGTTGACAAATGGCTAAAAAATAAAGTTTAACCCTACAAACACGGTAACGAAAAGTCAGTGCATTACTTAAAATTACGTAAAGTAGATGCATTTTGGTTGGGTAATGTGATCGTAAACCATGACTCATTAGCGTTGCTAGATAAACCTCCCTGCGCTCATATATATCCTTAAACCACACACATACACATTTATATACCCTAAGGTCAGATGGTTAAATCATAAAAGGAAAATACTTGTGGGAATAAAATTATAAAAAGCCTCCCCTGATACAATCAAAATCTGCTGAGCGTGTGCTACGACTAACTTACAACATACGCCTCATTATGCGACGTTTTAAGAGATGTGAAGACCTATCAACATCTTGCGTTTTACTTAAACAACTTTGGTTATTGTTCGGAAAGCTAAACGTTATATACTTAAAGCACAAATCGTTTTGCTGCCTAATAGCTTTAGTACTTTTTCAAACAATTCTAGTCAGACTCCCAAGTCTAACTCGACCTATTCTGGACACATCCAAACTAAACGACTCCATAAATAGCACATTACTTGAAATTCAAAGACAAAATGTTAGGTAGGATAAGGTATGACGTAATGTTTACTGTTGCTACTTATTTGGGTTAAGTACGGGTTAGCGTTTGGGTTTGGGTCGGTCAAGTATTATTATATATATCTCCTCGGTCAAAAGATGACTAAAAATACATAATATTATTTAAAATATTTTTTAACTTTGCGAGTAGCAGCGGTATTACGTCATACCTTATTCTACCGTGGCCGCAACATTGGGTCAAAGTATTTTTCAAACAAATCATGGCGCTGGTCTAGAATCAAACCACACATTTGTTAGGTACAGTAACGAACATAAGTTTAATGGTGAAAATAACGGTCCAAATAGACGTTAAAAGCGACATGCTTTATTTTCAAACGTTTCGGCAATTTCTAATGCCTTCATCAGTGAAAAAAAGCATGTCGCTTTAACGTCTATTTGGGCAGTTATTTCCACCATTAAACTTATGAACAGATCCGTATATAGTGTTCCAAAGTAACGAACAAGTTGTCAAAATTGAAAATGCAAACTGGGAGAATAAACATAATAATTCTTGACCAACCCGAACCAAAACCCTAACCCAAATAATGTGCGTTAATTTAATAATTATTTAAATGCTGCGCCGTGGAATAATCCCAAACTCGGGTGGGCATAAAATAATGTTTCGTTTAGGTTGCACAATGCACATTGTTTGTTTCTTTATCCTTTGCGATTTTAATTTTGACAACTTGATTCGTTCTGTACCTTTCGTTACCGTTAAAAAAGGGGTAGGCCTACGATTTTCACAAATTTAATTATCACAGCCTTTTGTAACCAACATTTGAGCGACGCGTTTAGCCGTTCCAGTTAGGCTTCACGTCGACTCGATTTCCATGGGGGAATTAGGCTTCGTTTTCTCAGCACAGCGTTGTGTGCGACTTTGGGTGTTTTGTATTGTTAGCATTTGAAGAACAGTTTGCAATCTCGTGGTTAGAGACAAGCTGTAGCCTAATGCGAGGACTTGTTGTGCATTTGTGTTTGCCTCATACTGACAGTCGGACTGTCCTATATACGTCTTGCTCGAGAACGTAAAGTCAATCCTGATCCTTAGCAGCTACTTTGCAGATTGTGTCCCAAACTAGTCCGCGCCAAAATCATTACTAAACATCGATCGCAACATTTTACTAAACATCGATCAAACATAAACTGGCCACAGCTGTAAACAAGATTAACAATCGCACGTTTCTGTAGAATAATTAATAAACAAACGAATTTTAACATAATAAACTTTAGTTGCTAAAAAGTCTTTGCCTTTGACAGAACAATTTAATTTTAACCAAACAACTGTACAATGACGTACTGCTTAACTTTCTACAGCAGTGTTTCCCAAACTTTTTTTCTCGCGTACCATTTTGAGCTTTTGTACAGTGTTCATGTACCACCTAAGATACATCTGACTAGAATATCTCAAACTATACCTATTTTAGCATATAGATAAGAAAATGAGCATGTAGCTGTATTAGAGTTTAACAACTATCATTCCAGGAAGACTTAAAAGCCATAAATTAAGCAAAACACAGCAAATAGTTTTAATGCGATGGATGTAGTTGTTTTTTACGCGACCAGCTGGTTGAGATGTCGTCGGGAGTATGCTTGGTTTCATAGCTGAATTAGCAAGCGCCTTCATTCATACAAACAACATATTGCGGAACAGCTTCTCTATTGTGTTCAATAGCTATAAACCCGTAGTTTATGTAGCCTAAGTCTGGCTGTACTTTCGTTTAGACATGTTCCTAGTATAGTTAAATTAAACAAAATTAAATTCTCACACTATTCCTCTATTTTAAAAGAAATTACAGTAGTTCAATATGATTGAAATATCATTATACATATGGCAATACTACACTGCTGCTCTTCAGTTTATTACTACTTACATATTAAACCAGCTAACAATTAACGTTTTATTATCTTCAACAAGCTAAGTGTTACGTCATAAACGTGCGAAACCTCAAATTAAAGGTAATTAAAACGCAACATTGCAAATACCCAATCTGAAAGTTTTAAAAGTTGAAAGTTTTCGCAAGTTTATACATATGCTTCAAAAATTTTTTTTTTTAAGTTTTCGCAGATTTATACGTAGTCGCGTACCACCTGAAAGACTCTCGCGTACCACCGGTGGTACGCGTACCACAGTTTGGGAACCACTGTTCTACAGCCTAATAAAACAACAATCAGCTTTAAAATGTAATAATGTCCATCTTTAAGCTTCCTCTGTTACGAAACAATAGTTCCTGACAAAACTTAAAGATTTGCAAAAGTTAAATACTGTTTTTTTCAGCTCATTTGGGTAATTTTTAACTTGGAAAACGCTGGTCTAAACTTTATTCACTACTAAAAATGTAACAAAAAAGTTAATCAACTCCGTTAACCACCAAAGAACGCCTATAGTTAAATTGGATTAGATTAGACACAATAAGGTTCAAATATGCTTAAGGCATGCAATTCTAATCAATCATCGCTTTAGTCTATGGCCGTGGGTTTTGATGTTCATTCCTCAAAAGCTACAAAATACCTTATTTGTTGAACCGAGTCTTAAGAACAACTTACTAACTACTGCGTACACTACTTTCAGTACCAACAAAAAACACTTTTTTCATCGCTTTGGTAATTAATATCAATGTTTAGACCAGAACAGCTGTTTGAAGGTAAAGCACACTTCATTAAAACGGAGGCGATGATCTGGCCTTTGCCAGGGCTGTCAACAGAAAAGGAGAGAAAACCTCTGAAGGCTATCAACAGACAGCAGTCTTCGACGCCCGGTTAAAAATAACAGTGATAACGTTCTAACAGCTGGCGTTGGAAAGGCCTCTGTGGTAGAACAGACTGCTTGCTGAAACAAGGCAGGTCACATGTACAGTCAAGTTTCCAAGCTGTACAGAGGAATTCGCGTGGCCATAGGCTTTAAACCAGACTTGGGCAACTAGATAATTCTAGTTTTCTCATTCATTGAATTAGAGCAAAATGCGGCTAATTCTAATCTAATTCGGATTTTACCAAAAATATTACTTTGCCCAACGGCATTTTTAGTCTCTCAGTTAAAACAAATAATTTAAATTAAAACTCTTTGGTTTGAACGACTTGTATGTAATTTCTTCAGTCTAAAAAGGCATAAAAATTAGCACACACATTAACACCATTCACGTTCTTATAAGAATAAATTGCGATTAAATCAAATTGATTGTAAATAATTAAATGTGATTCTAGTTGAAATTCTAGTTAAAATTTGATTTTTTAGGAATTCGGCAATTTTAATTCTAATCTAATTTAAGAAAACTCAAAACGATCTAATTTTAATTCTAATCTAATTTGAAAACACTGAAACGCCGCTAATTTTATTTCTAATCTAATTTTAAAGAGCTAAAATAAATCTATGTTGTCCAAGTCTGCTTGAAACACCAGTTCTGTTGCTGTTTGTGGTTACATAAGCTACTGATGCAAAACCGTTCCTTTAAAAATAACCGACAACTGACAATACCAGCAAATACACATATAAACAACTAGGATAAAATTCCATTAATAAAACTACTTGTTTTCCGCTCGTTATAATGTTTAACTGCGCAAAACAAACCAACGTTTAGACTTTCCATAGTTATGTATTTCCAACCTTTTGTTTCAAAGGGCTTTACAATAATCGTCAACTGCCTTCTAGCTAAATTAACCGTGTTGCTTTAAAAAAATCACAGGGCAATTATCTATAGGCTACTAGGATTATACAACTTCACTTTTTTATAACTACAACAACACATTCGCAGCTGTTTCGTATCAAAGAT
The DNA here is from genome assembly GCF_963924565.1 of Ascidiella aspersa. Classification (NCBI taxonomy): domain Eukaryota; kingdom Metazoa; phylum Chordata; class Ascidiacea; order Phlebobranchia; family Ascidiidae; genus Ascidiella; species Ascidiella aspersa. The sequence goes on along the minus strand of NC_139451.1, from coordinate 30,612,113 downwards.
GCAATCTAGTTGTTTATTAAAGCCGATTTGTTTTAATATTTCTTACTCAAATGCAACATTATCTTTGCCATGTCGTAGGATTTAAATTGTAGAATTCCCACAATGCTATAAAGGTTTGAGTTTCACACGAAAAAAACTTGGACACATAACTTCGTTTTGGTGATTTCGTCAAGAAACTTGTGCTGATAAAGAGTGTACCTGTAAACGTTTGCTGCTGTAAGCGCTATACGCTAGTAGGGCTTTGCTAAATTAATGTTTTATGAAACGTTTGTGTATACCTAGACTTAAATATTTAATGAGAAAACATCCCTGCTAGCCTATAAGTATGTTTTCCAATCCACTTTTAAATTCCCTTACTGATGAGATAAAATATGCATTTAATTATACTTTAAAACAAACGTTAACTAAAATAAGTTCAGTACACTATATCAGCGTACGTTAATACATTTTAGTGCTAAAATGAACTTTACAGTAATATTCTGGTGTGTAAAATAGGGATTCTAGACCCGTCTACCAGTAAAAAACATACAACTAGAAATGTTCTGCTTAGGACTGTTAAACACCATAAGCGTTGATGATTTGTTTAAGCTCAAATACTTTGTAGTTTAAAAAAGCCCTGTAAACCCTTTATTAAAATTTAGAAACACCACGATTTTGAGAAAAAAACAATCTGTCCTTTAAAAATCCGTTTAAAATTGACAACAAAAGTTGTTTGACCTAAAAGTGCATAAAACTCATAAAGTTTCGTTGTTTTTCATAAACTAATCCTTTACACAGCACTCAAGTTTAACCAGTAAACAGGTTTTCTTGTTTAGAAATCCATTAACAAGCAATACAATCGTAGCAGGTGATTTAGCCTTGGCCGTACGATTGCTGCGTGGGCTTAACAAATCGATTTGAAGTAAAATCCGCTTACTGTAATATGCTTAAGTGCTGGATATGAAGGATTTCGATTATTATCGATATGTATGTGTCCCTGTTTAAATCACGTGTTTCTTTTTTATATAAATTAAAAACATTTACCGCACCCACACTTTCATGGAAATGTAAAAATCCGCTTTAGGGCAAGCCAAACACCTTATTTTTCTTGGAAAAGATTTTGATGATATAAAACGATTTTACTTATTTTGATAATACTAAAATGATTTTATGCAAAATATTTCCCTTATTTTAATAATATAAAAAGTATTCCCTAAAGTTAGCATATTGTCTCCAGAGACGTGCGGTGAGGTACCTAGATGGAGAAGCACTAATTTTTCGATTTTTTTAATTTTTTTGCGTGAGAGGGAGTACGACTATAGCCATTTACACAAATTAAAACACCTGGAAACTTGAAATGTTTACTAATTTAGCAACTATTATTTATTCTTTGATAACCATCTATTTGATATGACCTTTACTTTCCCAGGTGACGTTACTGTGTGCATGTTTCATTGTATAAAGAATGTAATTATGAAAGTAAAGGGGCGTATCTTTAGAATCCAAATCCATTGGCAGTAGGTTTCTGCTTGTCGATCACTGTTCCGCTGACGCGTATATTAACAATAAAACTCAAAGTTTCAAAACCCTAGTGAAACACTTTTTAAAGGAATATAGGCTATATTTCGCATATGAGTCCCTGCAAGTAAAGTAAAATATATATACATAGAGTAATAATAAAATTAAAAGAAAAGTTAAAAACATGAAAGCAGTACAGGTTTTGAATCTTTTATTAATTTCATCATTTGGCCTACTTTGCTACGTATACTAGGTTATGTATTTTACTTCGACAGACACTTTCCAACGGGTATCGGTTCTAATCCGATATTATCGAAGAACTAAGATGTGTACATTTCTTTTTACCTTAATAAGATTTAAAATAACTACTGACTTTTTGTTTCACGCCCTTTCAAACAAGAGTTCAACCCAAACTACGAAATACACGTTAAAAGTAACCCATAAAAATCAACCACCAACCCAAAATAAAGAATACTTTATTCCCCTAGAGCTGCCCGCCGGGTGCAATATACCAGCTAGGCTCTATAAATCTCTACTAAAGCTGCATATTCATAACAATTTCAACGATAGAGGCACAACCGCTTGGAAGACCAAACATCACTTTTTCTTGGTCCCCAGAATTTGTTTTCGTTGCGTCTCGAGCAGCGCCTTCAAGTGTTCATTTTCGCGACAAGCGTCCTCATGTTGGAGTCGGACTTGACGCATTGTCTCTTCCTTTTTCACGATGGCTTGCTTCACCCTGGCACGAAAATGAGAAGAAAAATTGAAAAAAACACACAGTTTTACATGGATTACATAGATAGCTTGAAAATTACATAGCTGGAATTCATCTTGAGCAAAATTTAATTCGATTGAATTTGAAGGAGTTCTTAATGAGATTTTAGTAAACATTTAGTTTTCGCAAAGCACCTAATTCTAGTTCTGCTTTGCTTTATGAAGGCAACGAAGATTTACTGTTTAGCCAAAAACGTACATTTCGTGTTTAAATGTGGTCTTGTAAACAACGTTTCCTTTTAAATTTAATTTTGGCGCAGTCTTTGTTGTTAAGGTACCATCTAGAAAATTTTTTTTATTTTATTATTTTACGAATGGCGTCATGTCGGTATTTAGATCATCATTTTTTTTAACTTTTAGTTATAGTCTTCCATGGCCTATTTAGTTTTTGTTTTAGCGTAATCTTTTGCGTTTATAAGTCTTTAAATAACAGTTCTTCAAACATCGACCTTTGATGAACTTGGGCCAATTCCTCTTCTTTTTCGCTCGTTATTCTTTCAAGCTCAAACCTGCCAAAAAAAATAGTTTATTTTTCTGTTTTATGGATTAATTATGTATTAGTCTGTCGAAAAAAAGTTCAATAAGCAAACCATGGCCTGAAAAAATGTAATTCATTGATTTTTTTAAATTATTTCACTTTTACCTAATATCATACCAGCCAAATAAAATCGTATGTTAAGGGTTAAATCTGCGTCATGGGAAAACGTACGTTCGCAAAAGTTCGTACGAAAACGGACGCCCGCCAAAATACTGACGTGCGTACAAATACAGACTCGAATACCCAACTATACAAATATGCGAACTAATATAACAAGGACGTAACTACTGTACCAACTTGCGTATATTATACATAAGTGTACGTATAATAAATAAAAAAAACGGACGTATATACGGTTTTTAAGAATTTTTGTAATTCTAATTCTAATCTCATTTGGAAAAACTGAAATGCTAATTTTAATTGTAATCTAATTATAAAAAGCCTAAATAAATTCAGTTATCCAAACCTGCATTCGGACGTGTATTTGTATGTTGATGTGCATTCTACCCATCACCTAAACACGCTGAAGGCTTTTTTAGCTATTTCCATAAAAAGTTTCCCCAAACCACTTGCATATCTCTCTATGTCGTGCTTTTAATTGCCAAATAGCAGTGGCAGTACCAACCCAATTTCAAACTAATGCATTTCAATACATTGTTTCCAAGCTATCTTATAAACGAAACTCTCCAAAACGACCTAAATAATATTCATAACAAATAACAATATATGCATCAAAATAAATCTTTGAATTGACTAGTGCATTAAAATTTTTTTGATAAAAATTCATGTTTTTACTGAAGGCTTTGAATATATTTTATGTGCAGTTTAAGTAATGTACCATAGGTTTAAGAACGGGTAACCAATCCCCCCCCCAAAAAAATAAAAAAAAATAAATAAACCTTTCCGTAAAGCGTCCCAAAACCATAGTGCAATTACCTCTGCCTTGCCCTTAGTTCAGACAGCTCGTTCTTAATCCTCTTGTTTTCTTCTTCGGTGATCACAAGTCGGTCTGCGAATTCCTGGCGTATGACGTCACTCACCTTGGAACGCTCCTCAACCAGTTTGTCTTTGATCTGAATATAATAAGTATATGACTTATCCAGCAGAATACAAAATTATATATATGTACTTAAAGATGCACACACATGTGTGTTAACAACGGTGATCTACCCCTTCTAAAGCTGCTTATTGACCAAAGATTACGGTTTACGTATCATTAGTACACCGAAATCCATCGCAGACTCCGAATCTGTCGATAAATGATGCAAGCAAGGAAGGCTAGAAAAACACTAGTCTTGTCGCCAATGCTTGCTACGACGCTACATTCTGTTTGCACAAGTAACTTCACATTAAAGGGGATCTACAGTTATTTAATTGATCAATAAATCTTTTTTTTACCTTTGTGATATCCTTAACTTCTTGTTCCTTTTGTTTAACTAAACTTTCCAGGTTTAGAGTTGAGCTTTCCATCTCGTTAAATTGAACTTTGATGGCGGTGTACTTTTCCTGCACAAAGAACATGTAAATTAAACAAAAAGCAAAACGCCAAGTACAAAGAACATGTATAGGAGCACTAAACACGGATCTGTTCATATTCTTCAGTAGAAAAAGAGTGGCCCAAATCAATGATAAAAGGTTCATTATTTTACTTGAATACGTTTCGGCAAGTGCATGCCATCTTCAGTACTGACTTCCGAAACGTATACAAATAAAAAAATGAATCTTTCATCATTTATTTGGGCCACTCTTTTTCTACTGACAAACATGTAAATTAAACATAAATCAATACGCCAAGTATTAAAAAAAATGGCTGATGTTAAAACGATTATAATGCTTTTATTTTTGGTTATCCTATAGCAGTGTTGCTCAACCTTTTCGCCGCGCCCCAAAATTGTGTCACTGTTTAATTTGGTTTGGTCTCCGAATACGATAGTTTCGCAAGGTTAGGTTTATTGAGAAGGTTCTGGGCAAGATATCTCTAAAATTTGAGAAAGTTGCTTAGGTCGCATAATAATTAAGTTCGAACTTTTTTACCGAATTGTCACGTTTCGTTCGGAAGGAAAAAGTTCAGTGAAGAGAATTGGGTCGCGAAATCTTGGTTGTTAAATAGAAGCTTTACGCTTGAATAAAAGCAACATAAAACTGTTTTCTGATAGCAGACAAAAATGCAAGAATTAGTAATTTTCCGACCACCAGATTTATAACGTTTAAACAAACTTTAATTCTAAAGGCTTGTTAAAGATGGTCTAGTTCTAGGTCATATATTTTTGCGTCTGTTTTAGTTTAATGATAAAACAAATATAAAAAATACTTCAAGTAAATTAAGCTGTTATACTTGCGCTTTTCGTATTCCGGTCGCCGCGAAAAAGCTTGGAAAATATTGTTCTATAGCTGCTAGTCATACAAACTAATTTTGAGGGTTAATATTGGATCGGATATGCATAATTTTTAATTTTTTTTTTCACGGTTCTTTTTTCACAGTGAAGATGCAACTATAAAGCTTGGTCATTAAAACATCAATAGAAATACTGGTCTACCTACAAAAATTTCGCGCTCTATTCGCTCGTTAGGTACATAATCATTAATCACGTTTAGATACACAAGGAGCGCTTTGACGCAAAAGGTTTAAAACACTGCTGTAGACAATAAATTCATACCAGATAAATTTATGAGAATATTGTTGGTTTAAAGTTTAAACGATTTGCCGAAGCTTCGTTATAAAGTGACATTTGAAGTCAACCATCAACTTGTATTGTATTAGAAATGGTAAACAAAGTGAGGAATATTCACTAGGTAACTATACAATTTATGAACGCTTTACCTGCGTTTGTTTTTCTGATCTTTCGACTTCCTTCATTTCGGCTTCGTATTTGTCCCGGATTCGCTTGATTCTGAAAAAAGATTTTTTTGTCAACTTTAAACTTCGTTTATTTGTTTATAACAGCAATTTTCAGTTTGAATGTTTAAATAGATATAAAAGGTTGCTCCTTTTGCATTCCGGCACAAACATTATAATTTTTTGACAACTGATCGACTTGGTTAACCTCGAATTTGGTACTAAGACAGTTGTTACCGAAAAAAAAACTGAAAACCGAAAAAAACAAAAAAGACAACTTTGATAAAACCGGCAAGCGGAACTCTCCCACCTGTTTACCCAGGGAACTCTCCCAACTGATTTCTGTTGTCTTATCTTGTTCCAGAAAACCGTAATAAAACTCATTATTTAAATAAAAAAGTATTTTTGGGGCACAGACGATACTTAATCGTCGTCGTTGCATATTTGCCAAAATTGAGGGGCTGATTTTCAAGGAAAATGCCAATTCTCATCGAAGACCGACGGCGGGATTTGAACCAGCGACCTCAGGAACTTGCCCACCTGTTCTCTGTTGTTTTGTCTTGTTCTTGTCGTTGCTGATGCATGTCGTCTTCCAGTCGGTGGATGGCAAGGTCGATTTCTTTGTCGCGATCACGTCTCACCGATTCTTTAAGCTCGCGCTCTTTTTGAATAATGTAGGTTTCCTGCGAAAAAAAAAATAATTTAGGAAAACTAAGATTTTTTGAAACGCATTTAAAATAGTACGAAAAACGAAACAAATTAGAGTGCCTTCTCACTATGTTGAAAATGAATAAAGAGTTATTCGAAACAATCAAAATGCTTCCTACTTCTGTATGGGCTTTGGTATTCTTATCACAAAAACATCAAATTCTCGTCTCGCCTGTTTCTTAAAGAGGTCAGAAATTAACTAAAGAATAGAAACGCGTTTAAGTAGCATAGCTAACTCCCCAAAAAACATCAAATTCTAGTCTCACCTGTTTCTTCCTGTAATTTTCCTGCCAAGCTTCCTTCTCCAGCTCCAATCGTTCCTTAAGAGCTTGCATCTCATGGGCGTGCCTCCGGGAAGACTCCACCATGTTCTTCTCGTATTCCTCCCGGATGCTCGAAGAGGAAATCCGGTTGTTCTCCTCCAAGGTCACCTTCAACTTCTCAAGCTCCGCACGCTGCCTAAAGGAATTGAGTAAGATTCATTTTACGATTTTTTTCTTTTGAATTTTGTGTTTGTTTGTTTATTTCTATTTATTTAGGGTGTCTAATGTGTATTTATTTTTTAAATAAAAAATTATTTTTTAAGACTTCTGTTTAATGCTTTGATTCGTTGTTTAATGTTTATATTTGTATTTTATTCTGTGATTTAAGATTTATAATGTGGCTTTATTCCTTAATTTGAAATTTCTATTATGCTTTTGTTCAACAGATTTAAAATTTCTATTATTGTTTTACTTAATTCTAAGCGTTGTATGAAAAAAACGTTTAACATTGTTTTTCTGCTTCGTTTGTTTCGGGACATGACGGGCTCTGAAACATTTAAATGACGTCATCAAGTTACTCTGCTGACTCTTGAATCGTCTAACTATTGCGCCTACTACAGAGTTTTGTTTAGTTGTTACTCGCTATCCACCTTGCGGCGTGTTGTGCGATCCTTTCTTTTTCTTCAGCCACTTCTTCGAACATTCGTTTTCTCTGCTGCTGTAAAGCCAGCTCCTCGTGCTCGATTTGCTTCTCGTACCTAAAAAAAGTGCAAAAAAAAAAATTAGAACAACTTTATTTTTTTAAAAAATTCTATTTTCACTATTTTGTTAAAAGTGTCATTTTTAGGCGCTGCACTAAACGTATTTAAAATTGTGTTTTCTTGTAATTGGCAGGGTTGGAACAGAAATAGACTCTAAAACTTACATATTTTTGACACATAAAATAAAAATATTTCAAAATAATATCTGAAAACCACAAACATTTTTAATTAAGATATATTACTGAATCAGATTAGCAACAAGCCGCGGCACGCTAAAAAAAATAAAAATTTTCCGAAAAACAGCTTTGAGACCTATGATTAACAGGTTGGATTTTAAATTACCGTTGCGAATTGATTGACAGGTGAAAGACTGATGACAGGTTGGAATTGATTGACATGTGGCTTGACTGACATGTGAGTGTTTGACTGATAGGTGGAATTTTGGTCACAAATTCATATTCTGATGTTCGACATATAATATTAAAAAATTAAAAAAAAACACAAACATTTTGAATTAAAATATATTATCGAACTAGATTAGCAACAAGTCGAGTTCACTCCAAAACTCAAGCCAAAAATATCCCCCCAAAAAACATCATTGACCACCAGGAAACGCGCGAGCCGCGACGCTTAAACCCAGTGACGTCATATCCGGTCACGCTCACCTGGATCGCGCCATCTCGCGTTCTCTCGTGCAAGCCGCCTCTTTTTCCTTCTCCAGCTGATTGCGCAATTCCTCGTTCTGACGTATGTAGCGCTGACCCGCACGCTCATCCGACTAAAAAAATATGAATACAATTTAGATGAAATCCACAAAATTAAAAAAAATTGAATAAAATCCATAAAATTAAAAAAAAATTTGATAAAATTAATAAAATTGAAAAAATATGAATAAAATTAATAAAACCAAAAATTAAAAAATAGGTAAACTCATGTTCATAACATGAAAAAAATCGGGTAAAATCAGTAAAACGGAAAAGAATAAACGAAAAAAGAAAATCTATGTGAAAAAAAAAATTAAAAAAAATTTGACAAATATAAGAAAATACAATGTAAAAATGTCGACTCAATTCAGCAAAATTTCATGCCCAAAACTAAAAAAATCAACCGAAGTCGAAAATTATGCAAAAATTGATAGCACATGAATAAAACCACAAAGCAAACCACCTAAAAAAGTAAAACAAATGTTTCAAAATCAATAAAACTAACAGAAATCAAAGAATATTTCTAAAAACAAGACAGAAAGCAAAGATAGTTAGACCGAATACTGTAAAACTAAAAAAGGTAGGCCTGATCTGAAACACTGTAATCTGAATTCATTTTAAAACCTAAAAAAATGGTGCTAATTGATAAAAAAAAAGTATCAGTTTAGACCAGTAAAACTTGAGAAAAAATTTGGAGCTTTCAAATAACATTTTAAACAATCAGTCTCAATTAAAACAAAAGAAATCGAACAAAAATTAGAAAAAACACAATTTATTTTTCGAGAAAATAAAAACAAAAAAATTGAGAAATAAAAATGGAACCAACCCTTAATAACTCGGCCTCGTGAATCGCTTTTAACTTTTTGACTTCTTCTTTGTGTTTCAAAAGAAGTCGCTGTAGTTCCGGTTCGAGTCCTTTTACAGTCATGTCCTGACACAGATAAGAATTCAGTGACCTTACAGTTAATTAAATAGATGCTTACTATTTACTTCTGTTTAGCAAAGGATCACGTTGGAGTTTGATTTTTGCGTCTTTTTTCGAGTTGCTCAAATCGTTTTTAAGCTCGTCTTGATTTCAAATGTTCCCATACTTAGTTAAAAGTGGTTATCTTATGGTTATCTTTTTTTTTTTCTTTTTACGGTCGAAAATTGGCGCCATAATATTGAGCGAGAAAGGAAGTTTATGGAACACTGTCTGAGCTTATAAACAGTATTTAGACGGCAAATTTAAGAAGTTAGGAATTTTCCCGCTTTCTAGCAAAATTATTAGGGATGTTCGACACGTCGCGATCCGATAACAAATGACGTCATTACTAAGCTGAAACAAGAAAAATACATAAAATGGAAAGATTGATCCGGTATTGTTGGGCATTTCTTAATAGTATTATCATTTAGTTGTAAGTATAGTTTCATCTTTAATGATATAGGTTTTTTAAGTACACTTGAAGGAAGATTACTGTTTTTTTCCGGGTTTTTTCGGTGTTAGTTTAATAACCTTGATTACTTGTCTGCATTGTTTGTTTAGTTTTGAAAAGGGTCAAATAGAATTTAATTACTAAAAGAAAAAGTAAAGATGTGCAACAAAATTAGCAGTACTAAAAACATTAAATATCTCACCTTTATTTTCTTGGTTTTCTCATCGATCCATTTCTCACGTCTCAGCTTTTCTGCTGCCGCCATCACTTCACGAGACTAAAAGAAAAAAGGTGACAAAATTCAAAGAACTTTCCTATTTAATAGGACTACGATTGTTTTTCGACATGCTCTCCTTTGCTCAGTTGGTAGAGCGATGGTCCCGGTTTGACCGGAGGTCGTGAGTTCGAACCTCACTGCAGGCTATTTGTTTTTCTGGCCTGATGTCTTGCTTAGTCGTTTAGTCTGCGATGGCTTCCGGTGTACTATGATAAGTAAGCCGTTATGTTGGCTCAAAAAACGCTTTTCAGGGCTAGATCACAGTAGTTAAGGTGTGTATTTACCAAACAACTTGAACGATTGACCTTTGACCTCTGACCAACCTTTTTAAGTTCAAGCTGATGCGTCTCTCCCATATGTTTGATCTTGCTCTGGTATTTCTCGTCACATTGTTTTAGTTCACGAACCAACTTCTCACATTTGTCGTTCAAATCTTGCTTGTCAGCGATCAACTGGTGAAAAAAAAAACTACTCTTAAGTATTCCCCTTTTATACATTTTTTTTCGCTAAAAAAATTATTCGGTACATTAAGTATTTCCTGAAACGAATAAAAAAGTCTATTAAATATTTACAATCCCTGCAAAGGTCCATTTTATTTTTTAAACCTTAAAAAGGTTTTCTAAAAAAGTGCTCGAATTAAATATTCGAGTAAGCGGGTTTAATATTTACAGAAAAAAAAATTCACAAGAATTTCTGGATACATTAAGTAAAAATCAGCGTACTTGGTCAATGAAGGTCAGATGTCTTTGAACTGTAGTTTCGTACTGCTCTTTTTGAATTTTCAAGCAACGATTTTTCTCCTTTTCATGTTCTTCCAGTTGTTTTAAGGTGAATTCCCTTTGTTGCGACTAAAAGAGTAATTTTTCAATTAAACTTGAAATTGTTATTTAGGGGCGCCATAAGGTCTTTTAACGCAAAAAACACGCAAAAAAAACAATATAATAATTTTGTCAAATAAACAATTTTCTAATTGATACAATGCCCGGCTACAATAGTAAAGACATACAAAAAAATTTACCGCCTAAAACTTAAATTGACTTTTATTTCAATGTTCAAATGAAAATATCAAAACAGCTCAATGTCCTGAAATAAATTATTCCAATTCAATAATAATATCAAAACAAATCAAATCTTATTGCACTTTCCTGCGTGATGAAACATTTTGGCAAAACTATGTTTTGAATTAGCAACTTACCAAGGCTTTGTGTAGCAATGAAACGCTTTTTGTCTTCTCCTCTAGGTCTAGTTGCAGCTTCAACATTTTGCTTGTAACCTACGGTAAGTTAAAAAAACATAAGTGGAGTTGCAATAAGAATATCAAAGCCCATACATAAGTAGGTATTCATAAGTAAAGAGGTTTAGAATTTAGATCATTCCAATCGATTGTAATATATTATGAAGAAAGCTTATACCCGAAAATAGTGCCATTGTTCAAACGTTCCAAAAATAATAATACACATTACGCGTCATAATGGTTTATTGTACTTCAGGGAAAAATAAATAAAAAAGTTATTTAACATTGTCAAAGTTGAAAAAAATGTATTATTCCATATTGTTTTTTACCAAGATTTAAAAAGGTTTGTTCCAAAATATAAATAAAATGTAACTTTTTCGCTGGATAAAAAATATATCCCAGCGTTTTTAGTTTCACTTTACCTCGGTCGCTGTTCGTTCCGCTTCGATGATTTGCTCGGTATTAGTGGCCGAATTATCCTCAGCGACAGGGTTTTGCGTTTTTTTCGCCTTCTCTTCGACTTGCGTCCAGTCGATAAGGGTTTGTAACTTTGCCTCGGCTAGAACTTGGTTCGGATCTAAAATATAAGAACTTCATGAATACAAATAAAGAGGTGTTGGCAATTAAATTACACTAAAACTCTAAAGCATAAGCTGAACATTTAAATTCTGATATAAAATCGTTCTGTTAGTTTTGAATCGAGGTCTGTTCGATTTAAAACTTCGTGAGTCCGATGTTTGACTTTCGCATTTCGTCTGTTTAGAAAATTAGTTCTCAAACATTTCACCACGAACAAAAAGGATTCGTGTTTTCCGCCTATAGCAGGGGTGGGCAATTATTTTTAGCCGCGGGCCGCATGAGAAACCTAAAATATTGTGGCGGGCTGGGTGAAATATAGGATCGAAAATACATACAATATGACGTTATACTCTGACGGTGTAAAATAAATAATCAACCAATGTGTTATTACGTTTAGAGTTGTGCAAAAATGTGCAATTTAAGTCGGATTTATTTACTAAAACTTGGAAATTTAAATAACAATTAAAATTTCTATCTGATTTAAAACGTAAAAAAATCTAGTAGTCTAAGTTTGGTTACAACAAAGGATGTCCGATAATATGGATTCGGGGCCGATACCCGATACCAACTGGTAGTATCGGTACTCGTCCGATACTTGGCTGTTATCGGTGCCGATCCGATATTAATTTAGGGATTTCAGCCGAGATTTGCGACCGCGGACCGCTAAAAATTTTTTTGCTTTGCATGGACCCCGGTAGAGAAGAAATGCTCCAAAATGACGTCATAAACTGACGTCACAATACAAATAGACTTCATGACTTAGTTATTTCGGTCCGAAAAATGTGAAAGTTAAATGGAGTCTAACTATACATTCAGTGCAAAACCGTTTAATTTTTAATTAAAGTGTTTTCTTTTAAAAATCAATACCTTCAAGTGTCCACTAGTTCTTTAATTAGGCCTTCAAGGACCCCCTAAAACTAGTTCACGGACCCCCAGGGGGTCCATGGACCCCAGTTTAAGAACCCCTGTAATAGGTTAAGGTAGCTTAACTTCGTAATCTGACCTAAATTAAAATTTCATTTATTTTTCTTGTTTAGGCATATTAATGACGTCATTTGGCATCGCTTTGGATCGCGATACTTTTGTGCAAATATCGAGTATCGTTATCGGTATAAAATATCAAATGTCGGGCACCCCTATTCACAACTACTTGGCCATTGATTTCAAGGAACAACAATACTCGTTTTCGAGTCCGATTAGCCTACTCGACTTTTTACTCGCCACAAAACGCCTATTTCATCCGGATGTAAGTATTTTAATTTTTTAGGGAAAAATCCGATTTTTTTAAATGATTTTGAATTGATTAAGGGAAATTTTAATCAATAAGGGTAACTCTAATCTAACTTAAAATTGTAAAAAAATTATAATTGTTTGGTCACAGCTTCTCGGCCAGAGATAACAGAAATACTCATTTTCGAGTTCGATTACTCAACATTTTACTCGTTCCTACTCACCCGGTTGTGCGAGCGAGTTGTGCGAAGTTTTGGAAAACACGGAATGGTTGTCAGATTGAAGATCGTCGATGTAAGCAAGCTTCTCATCTAACGCCTGCAACAGCAAAACATCGCGGTGTTACGTCATAGAGGCCTGTGTTGCGCCATAGAAGCCGGCTTTAGATAGAGAAATCGACTTAATCTTATTTATAGTTTGATTATAACGCTAAAAAACAAGCTTTGTCTTAGTTCGGCAGATTGTTTAAATTTGATAGATATAAGGAAAAATATAAAATTATTTTGTAAAAAATTCTATGTTTCCTCTTTGGTGCCATCTTGCGTATTCTACCGAAATGATTCTTTGTTTAAATATTTTGTTTATTTCAAATTTTGCCTGAACAAACACTATAGTTCCCATGACTAGCAATTAAGCAAAATACCTTCCTATACTAAACTAAGTAATGCTACAAGTGGTTTGGGTTATTAGTTATACGAGCGTTAACATTTATATCATAAATGTCGTTATTCTTTGGAGCATAATGGTTGGAGGTTGTAGTAAGACGTAATAAGAATATCAAAACCCATACAGAACTAGGTATCATTTTGAATGTTTCGAATAACTCTTTATTCATTTTCAACATAGCGTTGGAAAATGATTTATAAATCTTTATTAGCAAAACTAGAATAAACAATTATTTTGCATGTTAATTTAAAATGCTATTAACTGACCGATTTGTTGGTTTGCTTGAGTTGCCCAGGCTCTTCTTCCAACACTTTGATGGTTGCCAGAATATCATCTAAGGTTGTGTGCGATTTTGCAAGTTGACTTTCAACTTCACTTGCTGAAGGTGGCGCGCTAATGGAAAATCGTACAAGATTAAACAAGGTACAGAACTTTAGAAACCAAAATCAGCTTGTTTGGATGTTATTTGATCGGGTAGAGCAGTGTTTCTCAGCCTTTTATGGCTTGCGGCACCCCTTAGAAATAATAAATTGATTGGGCACCCCTACAAAATTTTTCTCTCACATAATAAGCCATAAACGAAACTGGAACAACTCACATCAACTCTACACAACGTACGAAGTTAGAGTTGGATTTATTCCACTCTAATACTACCCAAATGTTATGAGAGTTGAGAAAAAATCAGATTCTTAAAGACTCTCAAATATCTATCGGCACCCTTGGGCATTAGAACTGGCACCCCGGTTAAGAACCACTGCCACTGGGGTAGAGCAAAGCATGTGTTTATGCTGTAGGTGGAAGACGGCATTTTTAATTTTAGACTTCTTTTATAAATACTTTCGCTAGGTAAAGCAAAGCACGCGTTGTTAGTAACTAGTTTATAGTTTTACTCGCTCGATACTAAGTGCTATCGATGCCGAACCAATAACAAATTAATATAGCAACTTATCCATGACTTGCGGTCAATGCAGCAATTTTACCTTGAAAGGTAAAGGTATGAAAAAATAAGAGATTAGCAACTGGAAATAACCAAATTTCCTCAATATAAAGCAAATTCCGGCCTAAACATGGAAAAATACTTTTGAATGTTTTAATTTCATCTATTTTTCTTGTCTGTGCTTAGTAATGGAAGATTTTTTAAACTATATAAAGGCGCATTTTACACATCCATAGTCCCCAGCTCAACACATTGAATATATTTATTTTAGTAATGGCCTAATTTAGAATCTCGTCTATGGCGTTAAACCTTATTTAAACAATTGTGCCTTATTTGTACAGATGTTTTGTCCAAAATATAGAAAATTGATTAGAAGTAAACCACTTTCTTAAATTAACAATTTGCAACGACTTACCGCTGTGCTGTGTGTGATATTGGTCCGTCCACTGAGGTAAAGTTGACTTCATCAGGTTCAGTGGGGTTCTGCTGCAATAGTAAGTTTAACTATAGTCTTTCGTATATAAGGATATGCGACAAGGGGCCAATAGTTCATTGTTAGTCCACTTTCGTTAAAATGGATAAAACTGAACCCTGGTAAGTTAACTAACTTAAGTGGTTCTCTAATTTTGAAAAAGTTTTTTTTAAGATTTGCGACAGATTTAGACTAAAATGCCTCAGTTTTATTTCTAATCTAATTCTAGATAGATAAAAAACATCTAGTGGTTAAATAATCTGTAATTGAGTGATACTCACTAAATTGGTCGAGTCAAGTTAACAGGAATATATTCAACTCTAGCTCCTATTGGTATTCCTCAGGACTTTTAAAAATTGGTGGCGTATCTCGTCAAGTTACATCGAATACGTTTTCAACGTAGCTGGCTCTCCCGAGAAGCGAATTCGAAGCTATACCACAATTAATTAGTCTAATTTTGAGCATAATGGTTGAAGGTTGTAGTAGGACGTAATAAGAATATCAAAGCCCATACAGAAATAGGTATCATTTTGAACGTTTCGAATTACTCTTTATTCAATTTCAACATAATCATAAAGATATTAAACAGTTTTCGCAACGTTCAAAATGCTTCCTACTTATATATGGGCTTTGAAATTCTTACTACGTACAACTACAACCTCCAACCATTATGCTCAAATTTAGACTAATGTTTTATATTTTTACGGTACCTGTTTCCTGACGTCATTGTGCGTCGATTCCACGTCACGTGGGGGACTTCCCCTCTTTTTCGCTTCTTCCCTTTCGTGTTTTCTTCGCAGTTGTTCTTTTTCTTTCTCCAGCTTTTTACGAGCCGAGTCCAACTCTTCCTGGATCACTCGGTTAAACTCTTTCTCTTGTTCTGCTCGTTTTGCTTCAAGCAACTCCTACGGTACGAGTACTTTGTCAGATTATTGAAATTAGATTGGCGTTACGACTGCTAGCGCTTAATTCGTGAAAACTGAAAATTCAACGACATATGCTGAGTTCAAAAAACTCAAGTCCGACTCCGACAACAACAAAAAATAATTCACATGTAGGAGTCAATATAACTCAAGTCCGACTCCAACTCCAAAGCACAGTTGTCTACACATATAAGTAACCAAAAAATGGTGGATGTGCGGCAATTCACTTATAGGAGTGCCATACAACTGAACTATAACGAGTACTTTTAACTATATTATTTCAGGTTTTCAAAATTAGATTATGAGTAGGTACATTTTGAATGGATGTGTAATGCAGCCTGATAATAAATTGCAAAGCCAAAAAGGTCGAGTAATTAGGAAAAATATGTTTCGATTTATTCGACCTTTTTGGCTTTGAGATTCATTATGAAGCTAGATTATAACTGAATTAGATATTTTTAAATTTCCAAAATTCGATAACAATTGGGATACCAAATCCGTAAAAATAAAATTTTCGCTTACATTTAAACTTTAATATTTACAATCGATCAACAATCAACTCATTAACTGAAGATGATACAAACTCATATCGGAACGTCCTAATCAACTTGAATATAATTGCATAATAAACGTCATGGTACAAGGTGGAACTTTAAATCAAAAATAATATTATAACTTAAATAAGGACGCAAAACCTATTTACAAACTAGTTTAATTTTTTTTTGCTTTTTTCGTCTAATTAGATCAGTGTTTCTTAACTTTTTTCGCGTCGACCCAATTCCCAAGCGTTCGTAACAGCAAAGCTTTGGCGGCCTAATTATCTCAACTATACTGTTTGTAAGAGAACAAAACATAAGACAATCGCATAAATATGTTGGAATTTAATTAATATGATCGATGGTTACGTATTTCTTGCAACAGTTGTGTAAAAAGTTTTCTCCATTGCAACAGTTTTCTCAAATAGTTTGGTCAATATTGCTCAGAACCAATATCAACCAATAAAATTATGCAAACTATTGCAATTGGCGACCCATATTTGGATCGCGACCCATAGGTTAAGAAACCCTGAATTTATCTGACCTTTGCTGCTCTCTTGTGAGCTTCTCTTTGCTTTTGTTTCCGCTGGAGGCGCTTTTCCTCCTCTGACCTTTGACTTCCGCGAAGCGCAGCCTGATTTTTCTCCATTTCCTTCAAAAAGTTTATTATTAAGCATAACAACTGCTAGCAATATACACGAACTTACGCCTATAAATTTCCATTTATTTTTTTAATAATTTGCGTTACACTACTTAACGAACGACAAAATGACTCTACTACTCAGATTAACAACTGAATTTACTTCTCGTTTAGTTGCCAGCATTCTTTTCACGGCAGCCTTGCTCATCTTCTTGCGAATGGAATGCCTTCTGTAGAATACTTGGATTTTCCGCGCCGCTATATCCCTCTGGAAAACAAATTTTACGAAAAATTTGCCTAAAACCAATCTCAAAAAACCTATCCCTGCGACTTACTGCAGTCGGCGTCCCAGCCATATTAAGCGGCGGCCGGCGACACATACAAAACACTGGTGGCGTACCACAAACCTCGTTATCTGATTAAATGTAGTTAAGGCGACTAAAAAAACGCTTTTAAAATCTTGTTAATTTAACAGTGACTTTCTCCAGCTTCACAGTTATCCACCCTTTACGAAAAAGTTTGGCGACCTCTGTCGTCAAGGCGCTGAACGTGGGTGTGCAGAGCGTTTTTAGATACCCTGGATTTTTGGTAGGGCGTCAAAATGCCATGCAATTCGAACAAGTTATTAACAAATGGCCAAAATAATTTCTGTGACTTAAAAATTTGAAGAATTACCATATGCACGACGCCATAGAATCTCCAAACTATGTTTTAATTGTGGTTTGTGCATTTTTTTTTCAAATTAACTTTTTTAGCCTAAAGATGGGCTAAAAAGTTTTAAAAGGCGAAATGGTTGGCTCAGTGATAACAGGCAAAAGCTGTTATCCAAGAGCTTACATTTTTTGATCTAATTAATAATCAATTTTGCACTTTCTAGAATATAAGGCCTAGGAATTTTGAAAAATTTGCGCCTATGCCTGCCCTACTATGAAAAGCATTCAAATGATTTGTGCATATGTATTGCCAAGTTTCCAAAAGAGATCACATTAAATTTGCAGCTAAATTAGCAAAACGTTGAGCGGCAAATCACTGTTCTGCATTACTCAATTGTTCAAAATGCTATTTTTTGCAAATACCTGGTTATTATCGTCGTCCAATGAATAAACTTCACTGCTTGCAGATACAAGCCCATCAATTTGCATATCACCTCCCCCTGAATGTCTTACAACGGAGTTTCTTGGTGTATCTTCAAGATCGCTAAACCTCAGCTCATCTTGCGGGTCCGTATATTTTTGTACGTTGCTAAGATAGAAAAAAATTATAAGGTGAGGTTTAAAAACAATTACTACATCACTAAAAGTTCTAGTCTAGCAAAATTAGTTAAAAAAAAATTATTTTTAATTAATATAATGGTGATAAACCAACATTACCAAAAAACAATTAAAGCATTGTTGATTATGAACTTTATACAACAAACGTTTAAAGAATAAACAAAACTAGTATAAAAAAAGAGTATAAATAAAGTTGATATACAGTAAAAACAAAAAAACAACAATATTAAAAAAATGAATTTCATAAGTGTAACATAAAAGTATTTCTTAACAGACTTTTACCGCATTATCGACAATAATGGAATAAAGTTTGTTTACAGGGGGGAAGAGCACTACCTCATGATTTCTGAATTGCCAATACAAGAAACTTACAGCGTGCCCTCTACTATTTACCTTGCATACCACTATTGTATATTTCGTAGCAGTTTAAAAACCACTTGAATTTGAGCATGCTTGGGTGAATTAAGGTTTTCACACACAAAATATTGAAAATGTGTTTATACTTTTTAAATTGTAACACTTTTAAAGTTATTACCTTAAGTAAGATTTCAGATAATCAACGTCTTGATTGCTTGAATCATGTGCATTGTCCCGTATACGAGGGGTTCTGCAAAATCAAAGTATATGACTCTTCTTGTAAGAACTTTAGTATTTGGTAAAAATATGTACCACAGAAAAAAACATTATACAGGTATAACAATTACAAAATTGGATGATAATGAATTTTGTACTATGTATGATTACATACTTGGCTGTACCTTAAATATATGTGTAATATTCCTGACACAACAATTTAAAGCCCTTTATTACATATCAAAGTCAGGTACACTTAGACAGAGTTTTATAGTGTTTCTATTAACAACATAGGGATGAAAATAATTTGATATCTATAGTGAATTTTTTTTACAGAAACTGGTAACCTAAAATAACATAAATGCCTTTTTTAAGTTTTAAAAGGGACTATCAAATCAAAGATTTCAATTTTTTGACCTGTCGCTGTTTTTGCTGCCATATGAAGCAGAGCTTATGTCACTTCGGGCAGATTGTGGAATTTCAAACACACGTTCCTCCATTTGACTTTTGGAAGTTCGCAACTGGAAAAAGAAAAATAATGATAATAAACAACTGTTTGGGGAATTATCTTGTTTTTTCATATAAGCTATTGTAGTGTTTAGCAGGGCTAGATCACTTTATACACCACTAATTTTTTTAAATTCTAAGTTGTTGATTAGACTTTTTGAGAGCACCGGTATATACTAATGAAGGGGGCATGTAATTAAATGAATATATTTGTGTCTGTAATTTCTGACCATTAAGTGGGCAAGTCAAGCAAAAGTATGAGTTGTTTTTACTGTTTCTCTATTTAAAGCAGTGTTTTTTCTAGCTGTATACAGCCTATTGGCTTTTATTGTAGCTGCACAAAATATGTATACCACAAGTTGAGAACTAGAAATAGACTGATATATATTAGAGATAAATATCGGCCAATATTTGGCTTCTGCCGATATATCGGTATCGGTAAATGGAGGCCGATACTTTTGCCAATATTTTAGTACAAAAATATAATATAATTTTTCCTGTTCAGCAAACAACTTCGCAATATTTTTATCAAAAAAAATTTTAGTTTTAGCATCACACCAAGTTAATATGCAAAATAAATCGGTATCGGTTGAAAAATTGTAAAAAAATCGGGTATCGGTCCAAAAAATGGATATCGGTCGATGTCTAATATATATATATAGCAGCTTACAGAAAATATCACCCAATATTTTTGATTTTATATCGATATCGATATATCTATATTATATAGTTGTTCCTGAAAAACAAATTTTATATATTTTGCAAAAAAAAAAAATTATGTAGCATTATACCAAGTCAACATGCAAAATTAGAGTTTTATTATTATAGATAGATAAATTGAAATGATATTTGGATTTTATTGGCCATTAAATCAAATTTTGACCATATTTTAAGTGTATCAAATAAAATCAGTATCTACTAGCAAAAACATAAAAAAAACGGGCATCAAACCGAAAAAGTGATATCGGCCAATCTCGATTAAGAACCACTAATTTAGCAAACCTTGCTTGGAGGATTGTAAACTTTGCTTGTAGTTCGGCTTGGTTGTTTGGTCGGCTGTCGAAAAAAGGATGCCAGGGGATCGTCCATTGAGGAAGATGTTGAGTGTGAGATGTTGGTTTGCTGTGGCCGCCTATTCTCCTTCGATGGAAAAGACATCGCCAATGATGGCGCATTGTGACCTGAAATACCAACACACATGTTTTAGGACATTTTTTTTGGTGGGTGAACTGAAAATTGTGTCGTTGTTTGATTCAGTTGGGCCACCAACCGCATTTTACATGGGTTTATTTATTGATATTGGTTCTGAGCAAGATTTCACCAACACTTGAAAAACTGGCCCACAAAAATTACATTAAAATGTTTTCATGATATTTCTTATGTTTTGTTCGTTTACAAAAAGATAATTTGGGGGGCCAAAGCTTTACAGTAATATTTACAGTTTAATAACACTGCTTTAGAGTGTATATACATTAAAACTGTTTTAAGTTAACGTTATAGTCAAAAAATGTTTTACAATGTATATGTATTACTAACACCTGTTTTTAGCTAAAAATGTGGTTTAGAACTTCATAAGCAAAAAAGATATGTATACAGGCCTAAAGGTAAACAAAGATAATTAGAAAACTACTAATTCTGGAAAATACTATTACATTTGACATATTATTGAAGTAAATATTAAATAAATTGTACAAAAGCATTATTATTATTTTGATTTGGGAACCTTTTCTTAATTTGCTATTTGCTGATCTCGAGGTCTTCGAAACAGAAGCCTTTGAGGTACTTTTTTGCGAACGAGCGGATGATAAGCTTTTGTTGGAAACACTTGACCTATGAGAAAACAACAAGATTTTAGTTTTGTTTTGGCACACTCACATTCGTAAAAATTAGAGATTGGAACTTGTTTTTTCATAAAAATAACAAAATAACATTGTAAACTTATGTTATACAAAAAAGGCAAATTGTGTTTAATCCATGAATACTTTTTATTACAAAAAAGGGTTGTCATATTTTATTTAGCAAATTCTTAAATGCGTCTTTATTTTAGGAACTTCCGATAGATGTATGCTGTCATATTGTGGATTTGTAGATTTACAAGAAAGAAGTTTAAGTACTAAATTGCTGTTTAATATGAAATTATATTAAAATAAATAATCGTCACATGTTGGATTTTTAAAAGGTTAAATAAATTAACAAAGTGTTATCTAGCAAACAAGTAAATTTAATGACATCCAGAAAAACAAGAAAATTTAAATTTTATAAACTTTGAATAAAAATATGTCTCTATTATGATACTACTGATTCTAAGCTAATTTAATTTTTGGTTTGTTTTCACTATTTCTGAAGTTGGAATTAACACATTCCAAAAATATTAAATATGTTATACATACTAATCAAAAAGAGCTCCTCTGGTAACTGAAAATGTTAAAAAACGTTTCTGCAACCTATTCAAATCAACTTCTTCAGAGTAAATTACATTGAACGCTTCTAGTTGTCCTGAAGAACTTGTTTTTAATCAATATTATTATTATGTCTGATAGCCATATATAAATACAGTTTATAAATGTTATACATACCTCGCTGAGTTGGGTTTTCGAGTTGGAGAAACTTGAGAACCGCTAAGGCTTAGATCAACAGGAGCAGAATGAAAAGCGTAATCCCCAGACGACATCGTCAAGCATTACAAAACTAACTTGATAAACTTGATATTATGTCTCGGTTTCACATGCAGGCAAAAGTATTTTAAACACAGCTTTAAGACAACCAGAAATCCTGTTTTTAAAATAAAGTTTGGACCACTGTGAATTCTATTTCTTCAAATTATTGAATGTAATATTAGATAATGAACAAAACTGTGAGTCATTCAAAATAATACAGTTTATTTGAACTTCACTTTCCTAATGAGTTTTATGTCAAATATACACTAATCTAACGCAAATTAAATATTTAAAGTTGCAGAATTTGAAGGATGCCAAACACCCAACTATATGGAGGTGCCATATCGGCCAACTTTAGTTTCACCACACCAGCGATGAGATTGCTCATCCAAACCAGTGCCGTAACCTTTTTATACAGCTACACAATTTAAAGCTGTAAAACATATCTCCCCATGCAATGCAATATACACAGTTTACAGGAGTCTGTAGTGGACGTTATATTATTTGTACCTATTGTACGAAACTAAGTTTCATAACAAACAGTATAACGTGCCCAATGCAGTCCTCGACACCATAATACATTGTCTGCATAAAGTAATACGCAGATGTTATTTACCTCCCAATAACACGCCTCTGTTGAAAAATTCTATGGCCAAGCGATGGGACTTGAATGATGTTTTTTTTTCAAAAAGGTTGGCATAAAGCCAATGCAACTGAACTGGACAAATCGCTCAACTCACTCATTAACATATTGTAACAGACAGAGGTTATTATGCTGGCCGCTAGTACTGGACCATGACCTTCTGCTATTCCCCAGATTGGAAACTTTCGATTGTGTGCGGGGGAGACGATTTTGCTGCTTGAAATTATGCGGCTGTAATAACATTTCAGCCCAAATTTGTGCGGCTGTAAATACGTTATTTGTAAAATTTGCACAGAAATTGAAGTACTATACTGAATACCGTTAGCGGCTTTTAAGCGATTTTTTGCGTCTGACCGCATTTTATGTTGATTTTACACAAAATACACGGCTATGACCAGGGCTGAGCGGGAAATGCAGGCTTTACCACAACCTGGTTCCTGTAAGTTGATTGCCGTTCTAATGTTACCAGTATTCAATAAACAAAGACAGGTTTAACACATTGCTGTGGCTAAGCTGTTGGAACACGCAACCTTAACAAACAGAGTCGGGTCAATATTAGCGCATACCAGAATCAGCCTCTACAAACCCAGTTCAGCCCTGCATATCCTATCAAGGTTTAAAGTATGGCTGAGATTCGAACTTCTACCTCAAATTAATCACTACTACAAATTGACGACAAACTGTCAAAACATGAGGCGTCATTTCAAAACTCAGGTGTACACATAAATACTTTCACAGCATGTAGACTGGTTATGTAAATACCCTGTTATCTTTTAACGCAACTTTATACCAGAATAATGCTGCTTAATTATAAAAAATGCAATTTTTTGCTGATTTATATCTTTGTTAATAGTTTATTATCGAGTTTTTGCCTAATTTGTTTAATCTTGTTTGGTTCTTGGAATCGTAGTGATGTATTTGACGGTCTTTTAGGTAAAACCAACCGAAAAACATCAATAACGAACTATTTATTCAAACTAATTTACAAAAATCGATGACACCGGTCATAGTTTCTGAATTTATACAACTTTTAGATTTTTGACATGTTGGCGAAAACAAATAGCGTACAAAATCGCCATAATAACGGAAATCGGTCATGCGTGAAAATAGCCAACCTTTGCAAACAATAAAAATCAGATTAAGTTTGAAAGTGGGCAAGAAATCTGTGTATAAAAATATGAACGGTAAAGTTGCATATCTAACATAACACTGTCAAAAATGTAATTTTTTAAATGCATTTTATTTAAATACACATAATGGGCACATTTAAAACTCGTTAGCGTTCAGTGGCGAAAAATGTTTTATTTACAACAGTGCCTATATATTGATATAGCGGAACTGATAACAACCAAAACATACTTTGATAATTATTTTTTGTTTTTCGGTCAACTACTTGTATTGGCAAAAACGGAATACCTAAATAACCGATGAAGACAACGACAGAAGAGTACTGTAACACAAAGTGCCGCTTCATCTTGTGCCTATGTAGCAAATCTGTACGTCCCAGCTAACACACAACGTTTTTTCGACGTTCGGAGTTTTTATTTAAACTAAGTAAACGTTGTGGGAATGTGTCCAAACGAACGTTAAGAAAATACGTCGAGGCCGTGTTATCAAAACGTAATGTAAAACGTAGCACTAACGTCAAAATTAACGTTAAGAAAAACCGCAATGCGACCAAATTTCAACGTCATTTGTAACGTACAAACAACGTTGATTACAGACGTCGATTTTAACATGTTTTACATCATTTTGGACGTCACTTCGAACGTTTGTTGAACGTTATTTTTTAATGTTGCGACGAACCACAATGAAACAAATTTGCAACGTCATAGGTGACATGCAAATAACGTTTATTACTGACGTAAAATCTAACATTTTTAGACTGGTTTAGACGTCTTTTACACGTTTAATTAACGCTGTATATTTAACGTTCCGTAAAACTATAATGCAACCAGCTTAGAACGTCATACGTGACGTAGAATTCACGTTCATTTCTGACGTCACAATTAACTTGTTATAGACAAATTTTAACGTAACTTCAAACGTTTGATTAACGTTTTTTCGTAACGTTGAAACAAACCAAATGCAACTTATTTTAAAACGTCATAATCACGTACAAAAAACGTTGTTTACTGACGTCAAAACTAACTTCTTTTCAGCCAGTTTTGACGTCGTTTAAACGTTTTTTCAATGGTATTCTTTAAAAAAATTGTGGCGCAAAACAAATGTAACCTGATTATAACGTCAAAGGTGACGTACGAACAAGGTTAATTACTTACTTCGAGGCTAATAACTTGATTTAGGCTATTTTGTACGTCAGAGCGAACGTTTTGCTAACATTATTTTTAAACTTTGTGACCACCATTGATGTAACTAATTTACAACGTGATACGTGACGTACAATCAACATTAAATTCAGACATCAAAGCTAATTTCTTGGAGACCAGGACGATGGACCCAAGCATTTTGGACGTGATTTTAAGCGTTTTAACAACGTTATTTTTTGGTTTGTAACTAACAACAATGCAATCTAATTAGAACTTCACGTGACGTAAAAACTACGGTAAATACTGACATCGAACCTTACTTGTGTTTAGAATTAGACTATTTTATACGTCATTTTTAACGTTAATATAACGTTATTTTTCAACGTTATTACAATCTTCAATATAACCAATTCAAAACATCATACGTGGCGTATATGCAAAAAGCAATGATAACTGTCGCTGAAGATAACTTATTTGAAACCATTTTAAATGCTATTTTCAAGTTCCAATAACTTTATTTCTTGACATTACGAAAAACTAAAACGCGACCAAATTTGCAACATCTTAAATGATCGTAGTCATTTCGAAGGTTACGGCAAACCACAATGCAACCGGATTAAAACGTTAAACGTGACGTATACAACAAGGTATATACCTGACATCGAGGTCAACTTGTTTTAGACTATTTTATACATAAATTAAAACATTTCATTAATATTTTTAGCGTTGATGCAAACGTCAAAGGAACCCTATTAAAACGTTAAACGTGAGGTAGAAACAACATCAATTAGCCTACTTACGTTGAAGGTAACTGATTTTAGACGAATTTGATTGTCATACACAGTTTTTTCGACTGAGCTGAAGTACAATCGAATCAAAATGTCATACGTGTCGTATAAAATACGTTGTTTACCGACGTCAAAACTAACTTTCCAAGTTTTAATTTTCGTTAAATAGAAATGCTCTCTTTTAAGGAATGCGTCGGGATTATGTAGCCTATGTACAAAATATTTGTTTTTTTCTGTAATGTGTTTTGATTAACTTTTTTAGAAAATGTAAAGAAGTATACTTAGTTATGCTTACATAAAATAGAGATGTGACTTAATTTAAGATAGCATTTTAGTAAGGGTAACATTGTCTTTACATGAAACAAATCGCATAAAAAAGTACTTAGCGCAGCGACCGCTATAGACGCAGTTTCCTGGATAGACAAGAATGTCGCTCCCTGATGCTTTTTTTCGCGGTTTTCGAACGGCGCGTAGACTCGTGATTGGCCAATATGCGGATGACATCACAGTCCAGTTTGAACATTTGCTATCAGGACATTGGAATTCAAAATTAAGTTTTGGCAGCTCAGCGCTAGAGTGCTCGTTAGATATTTAGGTTGTTTTCCTTAAATCATGAAGATTAGGCTTATATAAAAAGATTAGGCTTGGCGCTGGTCTAGAATCCTACCACAGTTTTAAAATCAACGCACAAAATTTGAGTTAGGGTGCGGGTTAGCGTTCGGGTGTGGGTGGGTCAAGTATTATTATATTCTTTGTTTAATAATAATACTTGACCCACCTTAACCCAAACGCCCAAATGTTGTGCGTTGATTTAATCATTGTGGTAGGATTCTAGACCAGCGCCCAATTACATTCTAGGCGAGTGAACACCCAAATTTTTTAGACAATTTTAATGCAAATCTTGATCTTTGTATCATGCCAGCGTAAATACCTTGGGTGTGCATAAAACCCCAAATGAACACTTGAAAATTCATTACTGAAGATCTTGATTAAAAGTTCAAGGTGGGATTTGAAGAAGGGTACACGTTAAAGATGTTCCTCATGAACTTGGCTGCTCATCAAAATTTACAGGTAAATTAGTGATTAATATTTTCAAGATTTTTGTTAATTATTATATTTATTTGACTCTTACTGTTTTGTTTTATGCTTGCTATTGCCCATGATGCTAACAACAAAGACTTTAAAATGTATCTTGGATGCGTTTAAATTTCTTTATTTGGGCAGCAATTTTTTTCAAAACCTACCAGTGATAGTTATACAATTACAATGTCACCAAAATTTTAATTTTATATATTTCTGACCAGTCTGCATTCTGTGGACCAGAAGCTACACAGCACAAAACGTTATCACACAATAAGTAAAGGCAAAATAAACATAATATGACAGAATTATTGGGAAAAAATTATACCATAGACTAGTACTAAGAATGGTCTATATTTTTTTAATATAAAAACAAAGTTTAAAAATGTAAAAAATACTAATATTCATTATTAAATATTATTATTGGCAAAAAAATGAGTTAAAAATTCTTTATCCTAAATTTTACCAAATAAATTCAGGTTGCACAAGAAAATACATTAACAGTGATATAAAATTTCTTTGCTTGGCTAAATTAGTAAATGGCATATCTAAATTTTGAAACTATGGTTGAATTGTGTTAGGATTCCAAACGTCTGGATCATAATATTACCAATAGTGAGAACAATTAATCACAAAACACTTTGCTGACATAATAAAAAAATCAAAAACATGAAATAACTATCAGTTTGTTTTAAATTTTTTGTTTAAGGCAACCAGTGGGCATTTATTGTACCATGTAGAAGCACGTGCACCATTGCAATTAGTTTTTTTTGGCTTTGCTCATTTCGATTTGGTTTCATAAGGTAAATGAAGTTAAAAGTTATGTTTGTAGTCATTAATCACGTTTCCCAGTTAATGCAGCTTAAACAGATGAAAGTTGGATGGGGTTTAGCTCTCTTTGTTGTATTGGGCAAATATTTGCCTTGTATTTTAAGTTAAAGTTTTTACTAAACTGTAGTCAACAATTTTCTAAAATAACCTGTGTCTTGGTCTTTATTAAATGCAGTACTTCTTACAACAATATGTTGTTTAAATTAATGTATTTCTAAAAGGTAAAAATTTTGTTAAAAAAATATTTATTTAACGTTGTTTAGGTTAAAAAATAACCGCTTTACTACTGACGTATTTTACCAAAAGTTCTAACTATTTCGATTATAATTGCAGGGTGAAAGTGCCAACAGCTCTCTCGATGTATCACACACGCATTCAGATTTGGATTAAACTGCTGGATTTTTGTTTTACACCGCTGGATTTGTATTGTTCTTATTTTTTCAATACGCTGTTGTTGTAAACGTTACTTTCCTGTTTTAATGTGCATTGTTTTACACATAGTCTGTGAAATGCAAAACTTTTTAATTTTTGTCTTTTAGACTGTGTTAGTGTAATAGAGCAATTTAAGTAACACTATAAAATTCGTGTGTTTTGCAGGTACAATTTTCTCAGTTTTCTTGTATTTTTGACAGTTCTTTACTGTCAACATTTTTATACTGCCGTGTTTGTTTTACTTCAATACTATATTATTTCTATATTTTCCTGGATGGTAATTGTTTAGAAGATTTAGTAAGAATTTGCAAGTGGAAATAATTACAGTCAGTGTATAAGTGTTTTAAAAGTTCAAAAAAATCGTGTTTCATTTTTGCGCATTATACGCAAACATAACAATGTGAACGCTTTCAATAACCTAGTTTTACAACGTAGTTTCCAACGTCGCATGAACTTTGTCCGGATCACACATTTTTACGTAAAAATAACGTCTGTGATAAACGTATAAATAACGTCGCTGAACATCGTAATTTGCAACGTCTAATCTACGTCGTCTGGTATAGACACTTCTACGTCAAAACAACGTTCATGATAAACGTATAAATAACGTAGTTGTACAACGTCGCATCTAGGTCGTAAAGTGTCGACGCTTTTACGTGAAAATAACGTTCATGATAAACGTCTAAATAACGTAGTGGCACAACGTCGCATCTACATCGTTTGGTGTCGACGCTTTTACGTGAAAATAACGTTCATAATAAACGTATAAATAACGTCGCTGAACATCGTAATTTGCAACGTCTAATCTACGTCGTCTGGAGTAGACACTTCTACGTAAAAATAACGTTTATGATAAACGTATAAATAACGTAGTTGCACAACGTCGCATCTAGGTCGTAAAGTGTCGACGCTTTTACGTAGAAATAACGTTGGTTGCAACGTCTTATCGACCAAACTTAAACCAAAAATCTACGTCGCTGCGACGTCAAATTGTTAGCTGGGGTCTTGCTTACGGTAACTTTATCTGCCAAACGATGTTCCTGTTGTATTTTATTAACCGCCGTCTTGTAGCTGCTTATATGCTTTGTATCTACTTTCTTCGACCGAGATTTTTGTTTGGAGTCAAGATAGACCTATATGACATGTAAATAATTTCTAAGCACATAACTCACAAATTTTCAATTGTGCTGACAGAAGGTAATCTATCTGCATAAAAGGTATTACAAGCTTTTTAAAGTTTTTTTTACCTTTACTGTTTTTTAACTTTTAATTGTAAAAGTATAGATTCCTAAAAAAGAGCTAAAAATTCTGACAAATCGGCTACAAGTCAGTCAGAATACCAACACAAAGCCTCTGGTTCGGATAGAATACAACAGACTCCGATATAATAGACACAATAAAATAGCATAAAACAGCAATATCTTCCCGCTCCAAGCGTTATAGTAACAACATATAGCGACATATATTAATTACATGCATAGGAAGTAGTATAGAGCAAATAGAATATCTATCACTTGGGTACCTTGTTATCTTTTATTTATAAACAGTGGAAAAGGCAGAACGGAAAGGTAAAGTACAGCGTTTCGACAAAAGAAAGAAATGTTTACCCAGGCCATTGAGTCATCTCCTTAACTGTATTTGAACCAAGTTTTCAGTTGCATTTTTGTGCACTAGATAGAATGATATATTCAGGCTTCCTAAAATTACTTGTCTTGGACGTAACTTTGTGACGTCATCTTCAAAATTGTTTACGTGTTCAAAGAATAAAATTTAACGCTTCGGTGATAAGTTTTGTAATAAACTAACAAGGAATAGTATAAATATCTCAGCCGATCTACTATACACCATTCTGTTAATCCAGGGGCGGGCAACTTCTCCGGTTTGCGGGCCATATGGGAAAATAAAGTACTTGGCGGGCCGGATTAAGTAGGCCTACTGCAAAATCTTGCATATTTTCTCGTATAATAGCGGCTAATGTTGTACTCTTTAAACACAGCCACAATTTCATTGCACATTAAACATACTGATTACTTCCCGACTTGAAGAATAAACTAAGTGCATAACTTAGTAAACAGAAAATCAGTTTGTTTGGAATTTGATGTTATAAGATAACAATATTTCGCTACTAAAAGCATCATAAGTATAATGATTTTAGTAGCGAAATGTGGCAAAATGTGGCCGCGGGCCACAATATCATTTAAGGCCGGATAATGTCTGCAGGGCGCTCAAAATCCCGTCGGGGGACGGACTGTTGCCCGCACCTGTGTTAATCGCACCCCATCTTCCAACAAAAATGTTTGTTTTTAAAAGGAACAACTATAGGTAACTGTGTATTTCAAAGTCATTGTTATTTTAATTAGAAATCAATGTCGTAATTTTTTGCTAGGTGACACTCTTGGAAGACAACTTAAAACTTATAAGATTGACGAGGTTTCGCACAACCTTGCTAGGACTGATCAAAGTGAAAATCGAATAAACGAAAATAGTACCAAGAACACATATATATTCTTATTTTAACTTGACCTAACCCAGGGGTTCTTAAACTGGGGTCCATGGACCTCTTGAGGGTCCGTGAATTAGTTTTAGTGGGTCCATGAACGCCTAATGGAAATATGAAGGTAAATTTAAGAAGTAGTACTTTTTTTAAAGAAAGCAGTTCAATTAAAAACAAAACGGTTTTGCACTGACTGTATTTAGACTTCATTCACTTTTACATTTTTAGACTGAAATCAACAAATTTATGAAGTTTATTTGTATTATGACGTCATTTTTTTGAAAATTTTGCCTATCATAGTCCACGCGACGTCAAAAAAAATTTTAGGGGTCCGCGGTAAAAAAAGCTTAAGAACCCCGACCTAACGCAATTGCGCGAAAGCGGGCTAATTTTGAAAGATATTTTGCAAACATTTTCAACCGATTTGCATTGTTTCAAATTGGAGAAAAACGACTAGCCAAAACAACTAAAATTTGTCAGAACTAGTTGTTTTAGTCCTATTGGCGTAGGCTGTAAGAATTAGGGCGAAGATCTTAATATAACGGACAAACTGATCGTTATCATACAGGGTTGCAGGATTTTTAGAATAGAAAATATATTCAAGCCTTATGAAATTAAACACAAGTTGTTTTTTTCAGCCTTAAATGGCTACACATTAACTAATAAATATCAAACCAAGTAGGAAACTTAAGACACAAAAATCAGCTTGTTTGGATGTTACGCGATAAATGTATTTTACTTTCTTATAAGCAACATCAGTGTTTCAATTCCAACTAAATTACAAAAAGACAAAAGAGAGAAAAACAGATAAACTTAACGAAATTTGCTAGGATTTGATGCGTTAACTTGTTAAATGTGTGAAAAAAGTATGATCACATCGATTTTTTTTAGAAACTTACAGTACAGTCGTTTAAGTAAACTGTATAATTAATTATTATTGTCGGTTGTATTTAGACGTGACGTCAGTTTAGAGTTAATCAAAGTTTTTTGAAAAACCTTGAAAAAGAAACACTTAAATTGCGCCAAACGAATAAATTAACAGCACAAGATTAGATATTTAAATTAATTTTGGCGATATTTTTTTGTACAAGCAAGTTGATTATGCTACTACCAATAACGATTCGAACACTTTTTGCTTGTGGGACATGCCGTTACGGATTTATCGAGAATCTACTCGTTTTAGTGTTAAAAACGTCGCTAAAATCAATTAAAATACCGAATAATTGCGACAAATTAAAAGCTCAAGTATCTATAGGCCGCTAGGGTCTACTGCATGATGGCACTATGAGCAATGGTTTGCAGGGTTTTAGATACATTGGGGGAATATAACTTGCAGTTTTGATACAGTTACTGTTACGACTTTACTAGTAATTCTAGAAAATTACCTAGGCCTCCTGTAAAGTCGCTGTGAGTTCTTATTTCCGGGCATTAAATAACCTACCAAAGAGAACTTATATTAAAGACCACAACAAGAAAACCTATTGTACAGATGTATTGGTTACAAGAGTAGAATATTACCACACCACAAACAATAATGACATTTAGACACACACAATTACTTACAAAAGCGTCAGAGAGAGCATAATGAAACTTAAAGTTTTACTCGCTAATTTCACAAGGCTACACCCAGACGTCTATTGAGCTGTAGGCGGTCAGCCGCTCGTAATATGCGCTAAAACAAAACTCCTTTTCACGGGAACCGATGTGCTCCCGGAAACCCCAGACCTGCCTTACAGGGCGGCCGTTTCGTGGAAAGATAACATTGGGCGGACCTTTTCGTGAGAAGTTAAACCGCGGCGGAAAACAAGCGATAAATGATCGTGAGATTTGCAGAATTGTTTAGAGACAGGAAAAAACATGTCTAGAGTCCAATTAACGGCGAACACCACAGCGCACAAAAATATTACGTTAATATACAATTATACATGTCTCGAAATGCGAAAACCTATTTCCTAGCCCTACATTTAAGAACAAAGGCGCTAAATTAATAATGAATGTTAGAATTTACAGTCGGCGTAATTAGCAACCGGTGATAATTTTGTAGTGCTATACGCACGTAACAGTTACGCTCAAACAATGTTTTACAGCAAAGGCTTGGACTTCTCTTCTGTATCGTCGTTGGCCTTAAAGGACACTTTAGCACCAATGCTGTTCTGTGCAGGTCTAAGTAGTGCAATTTCTGGAACAACCTCTAATGCATCTGAATAAACAGCAAGCAACACACCTAGATTAATTTAAAAAATATATATTATTCACTAAAAATTAGAAAGCTAAGAAAAAGTTACGTTTAACAAATAAAGCAGAAAATAATTTTCCGCAGATACAAAGACCACGTAAATTAAAAAAAAAACGCTTAAACTATTGTCTTAAGTATAAGTTGTATATCAAATGTTGTTTTTTATCAACAGAAGCATACATCCGGTGTTAAAATCCAGTATTCAAGTTTTTCAACTTTCGAGTTAAATGCGAAATATAATTAACCTGTTTTTTGCATCCAAGGAATGATTGACATTCTTACACACCCGCCAGTTTTACAAGTGTATCCACTGGGACAACAATGCTGATGGTCGTCACAGCAAACGGCCTGGCAAAATACGAGCACATAAAGGTTTAAAACAAATTTCCATGCGAGTATATTTTGAACACAATAATATAAAACAAAGATCTGGGCGGTTTATAGACTTTCTTGTTATCTTTTATTTATAAACAGTGGTAAAGGCGTAAAGTACGGCGTTTCGGCAAAAAAATAAATGTTTTTTACCCAGGCCATTGAGTCATCTCCTTAACTGTATTTAAACCAAGTTTTCAGTAGGTACCACCTGGTTTACGTGTTTACATTATTTTGTATTCGTTTTTTAGAGACAGATGATGCCGTGATTGGCGAAATATAGTTCTCTTTTATAAACTAGAACCTATAGTGACTGATTTTGACTGAGACAAGAAAGTCTATACTGTTTTTCTACCATTCGAAGTCATTGTCGTCATTAACGTGCATTAGGGCGAGGAGATATCGTACTTTTTTACATATTCAGTTTGCAGTTCTTGTTTAATAGTTATTTGTCGGTGAAATAAAGGCTGTGAAGTAGGAACAAGAATATTCGAGACTCGACGAAAACGCACATTTGGCCCGAGTCGGTTTAGGAACTCGGGACTCGGCTTAATTTGTTTGGCCAAATCGGGCTGGAAAGTCGGACTCGGGTTATTTTAACCGACTCTGCAGTCCTGTGTTTTATTATCTCCTGGGCCTACCGATAATTATCCGATATTATAAGACTTCCCACGTTTTTTTATACTGGCCTTCATGCAGGGAATCGAACCGAAACTTTATGAACCGATTTTGGGTCAATTTTTTCCGAACCGTAACCGACCCTGAATAGTTTTTTTATTTTTTTAAGAAGCCGAACCAGAACTGAACTGAATAATTTGCAAGAACATGAACCTTAACCGAACTTGTAAACTAAAGCGGTTCACTCCAGCATGACTTCACAACTTGTATTTTTATGCCATGTTATGCCATGTGAAAAATTTTATGACAAAAATGTGAATATGGATTAAATAAAACGTTGATTTTACATTTTTTAGTTATTCAATAATGAGTTGCTGTTTTTTTAATGCGTCACGCAACTTAGCTTAAATGACTTACAATTAACAGATTATTATCCATACATTTATTGGCCCACATTTTTAGATTTAACGCAACTGATATTGTATCCAAACCGAAAAAGTGAAGCGGTTTTGAAATAACGATGGTCGAACCGGAGCTGAACCGGAACTTTCAAATTGCTCGCAACCTAAACCGGACCTGAACCGGATTCCGAAAAAAATCTTGAACCAGAACCGAACCTGAACCGGAAAAGTCAAACGGTTCGACTCCCTGCCTTCATGTGGCCAACCATCGGATTATTTCCAAAAGTGAAACTTCTTACATTGGGCACCGGACAGCATGCCCATCGTCCAGAAGCCAGTCTACAGCAGGTGGTTCCATCGTTGCAGTAATATGAGCTGTCACAACGAACACTGCTAGCTGTTTCGCCGATCCCTGTACCTGCAACTGTATAAGTTCATCTTTAGTGAAATTACATCGCAAAATAGGTATCTCCTGGGTTTTATATTATTATTTTTGGCACCGGGCCGCATGAGAAACAGAAAATGTCTTGGCGGGGCAAGAAAGTAGACCAAGGCTTCTTTAATGCATATGCTTCTTCAAATAATAATAAATTCTATTACCACAATTACCAAACCAACATCAATAAAGTGATTTTTTCCTTTGTCATATTTTTTTTCCTTTTTTTTTTCTTGGATTTTAATTGAAGTTATTTCTCAATGTATTATTATATGGGCCGAAAATTTATTTTCGGGACATATCTTGTTTTTGCCGTTATTCTTTTTTGGTTTCCTATGGTTTCCTATGGTTTCCTATGGTTTCCTATGGTTTCCTATGGTTTCCTATGGTATGTTCAGACCGATTTTTGTCCGAAGCTTTATAGAAAAAGTAGACATCGTAGAACCTTCAAATTTTCAGACATGGCGTAGAGTATTATGTAGGTGCTTTGTAAAAGTTTATGAGGCTGCACCCCCAGGGGCCTTTGCTTGGGGGGTAAAAACCTGAAATATTGCGTTTTAGCTCTTGGTAGCTAACGACTGCCATCTAGCAGCAGAAAAACTTTCATACAGAATTCGTTCATATACGCGCGTGAGACTTTCATTGTGCGAAGTGGCACGTCCAAAACTGGGCTCGTGCGACTTTAAAAAAAAAAAAGAGGCTTCTCTTTAGTAAAATTACTTAATGGTCTTAAGAAACAACTTATTTTACCGCCGCAAATTTAAATGCGAAATCTGGTGGCAACTCCAATTCAACATATCAACACCAGGCCTACACAACTTAAAATTGTGTGTTGATATGTATATATTTTGTTTTTCATTTTCCTTAACTGGTTTCTGCAAGCAAAAACAGATATGGGCCGAAAACTTCCCCACTTAACTTATGCCTTTGATGCGAAAGGGGTTCAAATATGGCGTATATTTTGGTTAATGATCGAAACATATATTTGATCAATAGAAATTACGTAGATAATGCGTATGGCCATTTTATTACATTTTGACCAGCTTACGTGTTTGAAAAGCAAATATTATCATTCTCTTAAAGACTTAAAATGGTTTAACGCCTATGGTTTGCTATACTTTTGTAAACTTTTACTCGGTAAATTTTTACCATAGCTTGGTCCGAGCAATCACTGTTAAAACAGGCTTTAAATCTGTCGTTTCAAACAATATGAAAAACACTATTACGTGCCTAATACGCAAACTATTAAATCGAAAGTTTTGCTAGATAAGTTTAGGCCTGATGTTGGTATGCTGGTTGGAGCAAGATGCACAACAGGTGCTAACAGAGAGGCGTAGACTGCCTTAAGATTTCGCAATTAAACTTGCGGCGGTAAATACACCCTATTGACACTTAATTATTAGGCGAAGCTTATAGCGAAGTAATTGGTCGCCCCAAAAAATGCTGACGCCGCATTTAAAGCAAGCATTATAAATGTGTCGCCGATATTCTGCCTTGAACATCCCTACTCGAAATGCTTCCCTCCGTTAATTGTACGGTGGGTGAAACTTTATTCACGGCCTTACCTCTTTGTGTATTACCGCGACAATACGATGAAATACGATTTGGAGAATATTGGAAAAATCGTATTTGGAGAATATTTGCTATTTGCACCTGTATAGTATGTCACTCCAGTCCAACATATCAACACACAATTCTTAGTTGTGTATCATAATATAATAACTTATGGCTTTGAAGCGAAGGGGGTTCAAATATGGCGTAGATTTTGGCAAATGATCGAAACATACATTTGATCAATAAAAATTTACGTAGATAATGCTTACGGCCATGTTATTACATTGTGGTCAGCTAGCATGTTTAAAAAGTCAATATTTTCATTCTCTCTAAATGATTTAACGTCTATGGTTTGCTATACTTTTTCCAACTTTTACTGTGTAAATTTTTACCATGCCTTGGTCTGAGCAATCACCGTTGAAACATAGTTTAAATCTGTAGTTTTGAGCAATATGCAAACACGTTTATGTGCCTAATAAGCCACGTTTTATATTGAAAGTTTTGCCAATTTAAATCCAATAAACGCAAGATTTATTTATTTATGACGCCATGTTATGACGTAGCTTTGTAACGTCGTCGTTAAGAATGCGTTAAACTTAAGCTTTTTGTTGTTGCGGCCCTTGTATAATTATATTTGCTTAGACCTGGTGTTGATATGTTTGAATGGTGCAACAATTACAACATGTGCTAACAGAGATGTGTACACTGCCTGTAGGATTCGCATTTAAATTTGCGGTGGTAAAATATTTTGTGTTGTAAGAGCAATAGGTTTTTTTACTTAGAGAGGCCTCTTTATGAAAGGCAAGTCGCATGTGCATAGTTTTACTAGGCAAGCCACTTCCAACACAAATGTTGCACGCGCGGGACAATAGGGCGCAGCAGGGATGCCAGCAGCCGCCTCGTCGCGACGCGAGCTGGACAAAGCAAGCGAATATGAGCGAATTCTGTATGAAAGTTTTTCTGCTGATAGATGGCTGTCGTTAGCTACAAAGTGCTAAAACGCAATATTTTAGGTTTTTACCCCCCAAGCAAAGGCCCCTGGGAGTGCAGCCTCATAAACTTTTACAAAGCACCTACATACCACTCTACGCCATGTCTGAAAATTTGAAGGTTCTACGATGTCTACTTTTTCTATAAAGCTTCGGACAAAAGTCGGTCTGAAACAAACCATAGGAAACCATAGGAAACCATAGGAAACCATAGGAAACCAAAAAAGAATAACGGCAAAAACAAGATATGTCCCGAAAATAAATTTTCGGCCCATATAACTAGAAAACATTTCGTACTAATTAAATTTAAGAACAGAAATTATTTCTGTTTAGTTTAGACAAACTTCGAATATAAATAATAAGAAGAAACAAAACGTATTCTACAGCAAACTACATTCGGTATATTTAAACTGAGTTGTTCATAAATCATAAATATTTATTCTGCATAAGCTGCAAGTACGAAACACAATTAACCTAAATTGAGTCAACATACAGGCGAGTTAGGGTTGACAAATATGAAGTTTGTCTTCCGCAGAATAGCTCCTCATTTCATTCTCTGCCGAAGGGAACAAAATATCCCCCAAAAATATATCCCTTGACAAGCCCATACAAAATATATTATCCCTCTTTGTAATAGTAAGGTTCACGTGCGGCTGCGCTTGGCTGCTACACAAGGCTCAGCAACTTCAATTGTAGCGTCGACTGAACAGGTCGGGTTGCGTTTGACTGCCGCACAATAACTCATGGATAATATTAACTATTAACTTGCGCTCTCCTTTTCACATGAGCGAAAAACACTAAAAACCGGGAATGGAAGTTCTTCAGAATTTTGCCATACCCTGGTCCGTGTAATCACTGTTAAAGCACAATTTAAATCTGTAGTTTCGAGCAACATGCAAAACACTTTCATGTGCCTTATGCGCAACCTACTTAATTGAAAGTTTTGCTAGTTGTTTAGGCCTGGTGTTGATATGTTGGTTAAGGCAACATGCACGACAGGTGTTAACAAGAGGTCTACGTTACCACCATATTTCGCATTTAAATTTACAGCGGTAAAATATGTCGTTTTGTAGCAGCAATAATTTATTTTTCAAATGTAGCCTCTTTCTGACAGCCAAGTCGCACGCGCGAGTTATTTCACCAGTGTCAATAAGAGGTGCAGCATGGTGTCTGTCTTCGTGCTTCGCAAACTCAACAAAGCAAGCAAATATGAACGCATCCTGTCCTAAAGTTTTTCAACCGCAAGATGGGAATCGATAACTACAGAGAGCTAAAACGATGACGTCACAATATTTTAGGTTTTTTGTCAATTTTACTCGATAATGTTTTACCCTGGCTTGGTCCGCACAATTCTGTTGTTCGAGCAATATGCAAAACTCTTTTATGAGCCTAATACTCCACCTTTTAAATCGAAAATTGTGTCAATTTAAATCAAATAAACGCAGTGTTCTTAAGATTTATTTTTGTAGGACGCCATGTTATAACGTAGCTTTGTAACGTCTTCCCTAATAATGTATTCAACTTTGTGGTTTGCTTGCTGCGGCCCTTATATAATTTTAATTTGTTTAGGCCTGGTGTTGATATGTTTGATTACAGTAACATGCGCAACAGGTGCAAATGGAGAGGTGTACACTGCCACCAGATTTCGAATTTATATTTGCGGCAGTAAAATATGTTGTTTTGTAAGAGTAGCAAGTTATTTTACTAAGGAAAGCCTCTTTCTTAAATGTAAGTCGCACGCGCCCAGTTTTACTAACGCAGCCAGTTCGAACAATGAACGTTGGCATCCCTGCTGTACCTCATTGTCCTGCGCGTGCAACGATTTTGTTCGAAGTGGCTTGCCTAGTAAAACTAGGCGCATGCGACTTGCCTTTCATAAAGAGGCCTATCTAAGTAAAAAAACCTATTGCTCTTACAACACAAAATATTTTACCACCGCAAATTTAAATGCGAATCCTGGAGGCAGTGGACACATTTCTGTTAGCACCTGTTGTAATTGTTGCACCATTTAAACATTTCAACACCAGGCCTAAACAAATATAATTATACAAGGGCCGCAACAACAAAAGCTTAAGTTTAACGCATTCTTAACGACGACGTTACAAAGCTACGTCATAACATGGCATCATAAATATATAAATATTGCGTTTATTGGATTTAAATTGGCAAAACTTTCAGTATAAAAGGTGGCTTATTAGGCACATAAACGTGTTTGCATATTGCTCATAATTACAGATTTAAACTCTGTTTCAACAGTGATTGCTCAGACCAAGGCATGGTAAAAATTTACCCAGTAAAAGTTGGAAAAAGTATAGCAAACCATAGACGTCAAATCATTTAGAGAGAAAGAACAGATTTGCTTTTTAAACATGCTAGCTGACCAAAATGTAATAACATGTCCGTACGCATTATCTACGTAAATTTTTATTTATCAAATATATGTTTCGATCATTTCCCAAAATCTACGCCATATTTTTTCCCTTTCGCTTCAAAGCCATAAGTTATATATTATTATACACAACTTATAATTGTGTGTTGATATGTTGGATTGGAGTAACATACCAGAACAGGTGTAAATAGCAAATATTCTCTAAATACGATTTTTTCAAATATTCTCCAAATTGCACTTCATCGTATTGTCGCGGTAATACACAAAGAGGTAAGGCCGTGAATAAAGTTTCACCCACCGTACAATTAACGGAGGGAAGCATTTCGAGTAGGGATGTTCAAGGCAGAATATCGGCGACACATTTATAATGCTTGCTTTAAATGCGGCGTCAGCATTTTTTGGGGCGACCAATTACTTCGCGATAAGCTTCGCCTAATAATTAAGTGTCAATAGGGTGTATTTACCGCCGCAAGTTTAAATGCGAAATCTTAAGGCAGTCTACGCCTCTCTGTTAGCACCTGTTGTGCATCTTGCTCCAACCAGCATACCAACATCAGGCCTAAACTTATCTAGCAAAACTTTCGATTTAATAGTTTGCGTATTAGGCACGTAATAGTGTTTTTCATATTGTTTGAAACGACAGATTTAAAGCCTGTTTTAACAGTGATTGCTCGGACCAAGCTATGGTAAAAAATTACCTAGTGAAAGTTTGCAAAAGTATAGCAAACCATAGGCGTTAAACCATTTTTAGTCTTTAAGAGAATGATAATATTTGATTTTCAAACACGTAAGCTGGTCAAAATTTAATAAAATAGCCATATGCATTATCTAAGTAAATTATATTTATCAAATATATGTTTCGATCATTCCCCAAATTCTACGCCATATTTGAACCCCTTTCGCATCAAAGGCATATTTTAAGTGGGGAGGTTTTCGGCCCATATCTGTTTTTGCTTGCAGAAACAAGTTAAGGAAAATGAAAAACAAAATATATAATATAAAGTACACAATACAAAATATTAAAAAAAAAATTAAAAAAAAAAAAATTAATATAAAGTAAAAATTGAAAATAAACACTAAGCCCTGAAAATATATCCCCTGACAAAATATACAACAACCGCACCCCCGTCTAGTTTTTCGTTGTTTAGGTATTTTTATTAAAAAAAATTCTGTTTTTAGTTATAGATTTCATTCACCCTTGTCTCATGTTATGATAAAACTACCTCGTCTATATATAAAGACACAAAAATTACTTAGGTTGTTTCGATTTTTGTTACGATCAACTCAAGCTAAGTTTTACCATTTCAAATCTACAATTTCACGAGTAGCGAAATATAAAGCTACAAAAGCACAAAAACACAGAATAACCACCCTGCCGCAAGCTATCATCAATTTTCAACGGATCACCCTTGTTTACCCTTTTGGTTGGTTCACCCCTGCAACAATTTTATTTACCCTGGGGTGAACGTGAATTCACCAGTTTAAGAAACACTGGTTTAGAGTACAGAACTCGAACTTAAAATTTTAGGCATTTTAAAATGTTCGCACTTTTTTGCACATTTTGGCGTGAACATTTTTTGTTTGCATATTGTGAGCACGTAAATTAAAAAAAAAACGCTTAAACTATTGTCTTAAGTATAAGTTGTATATCAAATGTTGTTTTTACCGACAGAAGCATACATCCGGTGTTAAAATCCAGTATTCAAGTTTTTCAACTTTCGAGTTAAATGCGAAATATAATTAACCTGTTTTTTGCATCCAAGGAATGATTGACATTCTTATACACCCGCCAGTTTTACAAGTGTATCCACTGGGACAACAATGCTGATGGTCGTCACAGCAAACGGCCTGGCAAAATACGAGCACATAAAGGTTTAAAACAAATTTCCATGCGAGTATATTTTTAACACAATAATAT
Organism: Ascidiella aspersa; assembly: GCF_963924565.1. Classification (NCBI taxonomy): domain Eukaryota; kingdom Metazoa; phylum Chordata; class Ascidiacea; order Phlebobranchia; family Ascidiidae; genus Ascidiella; species Ascidiella aspersa. The sequence goes on along the minus strand of NC_139451.1, from coordinate 30,570,664 downwards.
AAAACAAAGATCTGGGCGGTTTATAGACTTTCTTGTTATCTTTTATTTATAAACAGTGGTAAAGGCGTAAAGTACGGCGTTTCGGCAACAAAATAAATGTTTTTTACCCAGGCCATTGAGTCATCTCCTTAACTGTATTTAATCCAAGTTTTCAGTTGGTACCACCTGGTTTACGTGTTTACATTATTTTGTATTCGTTTTTTAGAGACTGATGATGCCGTGATTGGCGAAATATAGTTCTCTTTTATAAACTAGAACCTATAGTGACAGATTTTGACTGAGACAAGAAAGTCTATACTGTTTTTCTACCATTCGAAGTCATTGTCGTCATTAACGTGCATTAGGGCGAGGAGATATCTTACTTTTTTACATATTCAGTTTGCAGTTCTTGTTTAATAGTTATTTGTCGGTGAAATAAAGGCTGTGAAGTAGGAACAAGAAACTTCGAGACTCGACGAAAACCCACATTTGGTCGGCGTCGGTTTACGAACTCGGGACTCGGCTTAATTTGTTTGGCCAAATCGGGCTGGAAAGTCGGACTCGGGTTATTTTAACCGACTCTGCAGTCCTGCGTTTTATTATCTCCTGGGCCTACCGATAATTATCCGATATTATAAGACTTCCCACGTTTTTTTATACAGGCCTTCATGCAGGGAACCGAAACTTCATGAACCGGATTTGGGTCAATTTTTTCCGAACCGTAACCGACCCTGAATAGTTTTTTGTAAGATTTTAAGGAGCCGAACCGCAATTGAACTGAATAATTTGAAAGAACATGAACCAACATGTGAAAGAAAATGTGAACCGACTTAAAATAACAATGGTCGAACCGGAGCTGAACCGGAACTTTTAAATTGCTCGCAACCTAAACAGGACCTGAACCGGATTCCGAAAAAAATTCTTGAACCCGAACCGAACCTTACCCGGAACAGTCAAACGGTTCGACTCCCTGCCTTCATGTGGCCAACCATTGGATTATTTCCAAAAGTGAAACTTCTTACATTGGGCACCGGACAGCATGCCCATCGTCCAGAAGCCAGTCTACAGCAGGTGGTTCCATCGTTGCAGTAATATGAGCTGTCACAACGAACACTGCTAGCTGTTTCGCCGATCCCTGTACCTGCAACTGTATAAGTTCATCTTTAGTGAAATTACATCGCAAAATAGGTATCTCCTGGGTTTTATATTCTTATTATTGGCACCGGGCCGCATGAGAAACAGAAAATGTCTTGGCGGGGCAAGAAAGTAGACCAAGGCTTCTTTAATGCATATGCTTCTTCAAATAATAATAAATTCTATTACCACAATTACCAAACCAACATCAATAAAGTGATTTTTTTCCTTTGTCATATTTTTATTTTTATTTTTTTCTTGGATTTTAATTGAAGGTATTTCTCAATGTATTATTTTTCGTTATTTACGTATTTTTATTAACAAAAATTCTGTTTTTAGTTATAGATTGCATTCACCCTTGTCTCATGATATGATAAATCTACCTCGTCTATATATAAAGACACAAAATTACTTAGGTTGTTTCGATTTTTGTTACGATCAACTCAAGCTAAGTTTTACCATTTCAAATCTACAATTTCACGAGTAGCGAAATATAAAGCTACAAAAGCACAAAAACACAGAATAACCACCCTGCCGCAAGCTATCATCCATTTTCAACGTATCACCCTTGTTCACCCCTTTTGGTTGGCTCACCCCTGCAACAATTTTATTTACCCTGGGGTGAACGTGAATTCACCAGTTTAAGAAACACTGGTTTAGAGTACAGAACTCGAACTCTAACTTAAAATTTTAGGCATTTTAAAATGTTCGCACTTTTTTGCACATTTTGGCGTGAACATTTTTTGTTTGCATATTGTGAGCACGTAAATTAAAAAAAAAAACGCTTAAACTATTGTCTTAAGTATAAGTTGTGTATCAAATGTTGTTTTTACCGACAGAAGCATACATCCGGTGTTAAAATCTAGTATTCAAGTTTTTCAACTTTCGAGTTAAATACGAAATATAATTAACCTGTTTTTTGCATCCAAGAAATGATTGACATTCTTATACACCCGCCAGTTTTACAAGTGTATCCACTGGGACAACAATGCTGATGGTCGTCACAGCAAACGGCCTGGCAAAATACGAGCACATAAAGGTTTAAAACAAATTTCCATGCGAGTATATTTTGAACACAATAATATAAAACAAAGATCAGGGCAGTTCACCATATTATTCACAACAGTTCTTGTTTAATAGTTATTTGTCGGTGAAATAAAGGCTGTGAAGTAGGAACAAGAATATTCGAGACTCAACGAAAACGCACATTTGGTCGGCGTCGATTTAGGGACTCGGGACTTGGGTTAATTTGTTTGGCCAAATCGTGCTGGAAAGTCGGACTCGGGTTATTTTAACCGACTCCACAGCCCTGCATTTTATTAGCCCCTGGGACTATCGATAATTATCCGATATCATCGAACGTCGCATGTTTTTTTATACTGGCCTTCATGTGGCCAACCATCGGATTATTTCCAAAAGTGAAACTTCTTACATTGGGCACCGGACAGCATCCCCATTGTCCAGAAGCCAGTCTACAGCAGGTGGTTCTATCGGGGCAGTAATATGAGCTGTCACAACGAACACTGCTAGCTGTTTCGCCGATCCCTGTACCTGCAACTGTATAAGTAAGACATCTTTACTACAAAGGCGAAATTACATTGCAAATTAGGTATGTCCTAAACCTAAACCAGGGGTGGGTTTTTTTATTGTTGGCCGGGACAAAAATTGGGACCACGGGTTCTCTAATGCATATGCTTCTTCAAATAGTAATAATTTTAATTCATATACATATGCTATATATTCAAATAAATTTGATCGACTGTGGAAAGTGGAAGTTTTTGTTTCCTTGGTCATATTTTGATTTTGATTAATTATTTTTCAATGCAAACTGAATATGTAAAAAAGAAGATATCTCCTCGCCCTAAAGCACGTTAATGACGACAATGACTTCAAATGGTAGAAATGTACTTTAGACTTTTGTTGACTCAGACAACAAAGTCTAAAGTAGATATTTTTCATTGTTTGTAGGTATTTTTATTCAAAAAATGGTGTTTTTAGTTATTATAAACAACTTGACGGACGCATGTATCAACATTGAACAAGGTTACCAACCAGATTTTTCAAGCCAAGGTATAGATGAAATTTTTTTATCTGGGAAATGTTTTCGCCTTTACACACTTTAAACTAAAACAACTTTTAAGCTTCAAACCTACCGTTTTCAAGGTCAGTTAACAACTGAACGGCTGGGACTCTTTTGGAAAGGGCGGGCATTGCAACAAACGCCAAAAAAACTAGTTGATACATCACATTCATTTTGGTAATTTCAGGCGTGTTTTTAAACTGTAATTGAAAGTTTTTGAATATTTGTATAAAGTGGCAGTTTTCGTTTGTTTAGATATAGGCCTGTGTTGCAGTATAACTATAGGCTTGATCAGCAAAGTAGCTGGTTTAACTGATTGTTTATATACGTTTAATAAAACAGGCTTGGGTTTTGAGCAAAAGATACAAAGTGTATGCATTTTAGTATTAGGTGATAGTTCTTTATTTACACTGAGATATATTATATTTTAGCTATAGCCTTGATCTGCAAAATACCCGAACTATAGCCTTGTCAGTTGCATAGATGTATTATTATAGGCCTATTAGCTTGTTTATTTGGGTACTGAATGAAATGACTTACTTCTGACTTTTAGGCTATGCTTATAGTTAAATTCCTAACTTCTCTTCTTTATAGCTAGGCTTGATTTGCAAACACACATGGCTAAACTATATGTATAGGCTACACTGCTAGCATATATTCGGCAATAACCAACGCGTTGTAAAGTTTTAGACTTATGGTACGCAAAAATCCTTTTTTTTTAAATGTTTTTTGTGCTCTTTGATAATGAGCGCCCGCCCTGAAATAGTCTTAGTAATTTTCACATCCACAGTTGGTCTTTTTAGAATTTTTGGACTTTGCCAACTCACGAAAAAATTGATATTCAAAGGCAACTTCCTAAGTTTGTTTAAAACTTCTGCGCGGTATTGCGATGATTTTGTTTTAATATTTATTCACAGATCTGTGCAATGTTGTGCTGTTTCCATCGTTTTCCATATTCACAGAATTGTGCAGCCTTTTCAATGCACGTTTAGCTGAACTGCGTGAGATGAAAATGTGCGTTTTTAATGTTTTAAACCCCAATACAAAAAGTTATATGGTTGCCACGGTTTAATGGACTGCATAAACTTTCTTGCACGAAAATTTACTAACTGCAGCACACTGTGCACCCACCAATGTTATGAGTTGTTAAGGGAGTTCTGTGATTTACCTCTATCTATCCATTTTCGTACAATTTTACATACTTATGCTTTTTACAGTATTTAAAAGACAATTAGTTTAAAAAGTCTAAAGCTATGTAAAACAAACCAGTTTTTTTCAGCCACGGAATGCTTGATATTCCATCGCAACCACCAGTTCTTTCATTGCAAGTGTATCCATTGGGACAACATATATCTCTGGATGTACAGCAGACAGCCTGCAAGAGTTTCGTAAAAGTTTTCTTGAAATTGGATGTTTAATGATTTGTAAAACACTCAATTGCTTGTAAAAATTAGGCGTAAAAACCAATACCTTGTACCTACTTCTGTATGGGTTTATATCTCCATTTTAGTTTACGTCTAAATACCACCTTCAGGCCTTATGTTACTTGTAAAGTATCTTTTAACAATTTAAAATTCAAGCTCTTGGCAAAAGTGGAAAACCATTAATTTAACTTTGTTGTCCCATTTTACAAAACATTTGGAATAACAAGTGCAAAACAATTTGAACATTTCAACTTTAATAAAAAGTTAAACAACCTAACAATATATTTCAAAAGTAAATGATAAATAGAACAAGTTATCTGTCAAAATTACTTGAGTCAAGTTGTTATTACATTTAGGTTACTCTATACTTAGTACTTTTTTATTTATAAGAAGGGATAATAAAATTTAACAAAAAAAAATCCTTAGGAGAGGCTTGCCGAGATCAGTCTGCTTGATAAGGATGCAAGCACGGCCAACCTAGAAATACAACTAGCCTGTGGTGAGGTTCGAACTCACGACCTCTGGTCTTGACTTGCTTGCACTGTCATCCTGATCAATCGATTTCATTAAGCCTCTCCAAAGGCATTTTGTGTAGTAATGACTAAGCTTGAACTTTATTCTGTCGGCAATTGATAAAAAAGTTAAGAAAAATGAGGTATTTACGTTTGGTAATGGGCAGCAACCGTAAAGTCCACTTAGTTGTTGACAGCAGGTGTTTGTATCAGGACAAAGGGAATGATGATCCGGACACAGTTTACTTTCCAAACTATGCTTGGCAATCTTTTCAAAAACTGAAAAACGAAACAAAATTAATTGGCTATGCAAAAAAGGCAACAAGTGTGCTTCAAGCGTATCTATCCAGAAATAGTGTAACTGTTAGACTCTAACATTACCAGAAGCTACACAGCGCCAAAAAGTTAGCACAAAAAAAGTATAGTCAAAATTGACGTATTTACGACTAAAATTTTAGATAAAAAATTATACCACAATATTGATAATGGTCTATAATTTTTGAATATGAAAAAAACAATAGGAAAACTAGACAGGGTGTGCGGTTTTTGTATATTTTGCTAAGGGGTTATAGCGCGGTTGTACTATATTATACCAGGGGGGGTACAGCGCAGTTCCACTATACTTTACCAGGGTGTTATTCCTTATGTATTCTATATTCTTTAAACGGGTCTTATTTGTCAGTGTCCATATACTCCCAATGTTGTGCTTCCAGTTTCGGTGCTTTAGCAGGCAAAAGCGGATGTGGCCCGAAGTTGCGTGTTATAGGTTGGACATGGTACACTTTTACAAGATAGATTGCCAGTGGTCTTAATATAAATTTTGCTGCGAAGCAAACCTATAACTTGTCTTTATAATTAATAAATATTTGACAATTTTTTCTTGCACCCCTATACGCCTCTAATTGGGGACAATAGTCAATAGTGTGACGTAATCGATTTAGTTCTTTACAGCTATCTACTCCAATCTAGCGGCAGAAAACCTTCAATACAGAATTTCTTCATATCGCTTGCTTTATTCTGGCCGCGAAGCGGCTGGTTCCCTGCTGTGCTTATTTTGTCCAGCGCGTGCAACATTCATCGTGCAAAGTGTCTCGTCTCAGTGAAACTAAGCGCGAGCGACTTGCCTTTTAGAAAGAGGCTTCTCTTGGTATATTAACTTATTGCTCTTACAAAACAACATATTTTACCGCCGCAAGTTTAAATGAAAAGGCATGTTTGCAATTTTTATTCTATCAAAAAATCACTTTAATTTCTATATTTTTGGTTAATTATCTTCCCCCATGGGTTAATTATTTTGAGTTGACGGTCAAAATTTTGCTGTGAAGCAACCTATAATTTGACTTTATAATTGAAAACTATTTAACAATGTTTTTTTTAGTTTTTTAGGCACCTCTAAACACAAAAACGGCCGCATTTTAATTTTACCCCCCTAAAATACTCCCCCTTTTTCAAGAGGTAAAATGTTTATTTTAACATCAGCTTTAAATGGTTCTCTAACATTTGTGAAATTTTCAGATGTTTATGTCATTTCCTTCCAGTGTAAATATATCATTGAAATTTCCTAAAGTGTTTTACATTTTGACCCCCCGGATGAACAGTTCAGGGGTAAAGTATAAAATTTTGTTACTTAGCATTGTATATGTCATGTATCCATCATCCAGAAATATATGAGATTTTTTTAAAAATTTTTTATCTCTGAAAAGTACTCAAAACCAAAATTAACAAAAAATGACAGTTTTGCCCCCCTAAAAACCACCCCTTGGAACCTGGGCAAAATTTTTTTATATTAGAAACAACTTTGGGAAGGTATTTAACAGTTGTGAAATTTTCATGTTCCAACTATGTTTTTTTCCTTGTCAAAAGTGTGCCACAAAAAAATTGACTGAAAAAAAAAAATAATAATTTAGACAAAAACAACATGTGTCCAAAAAAAAAATTTTTTTTTTCGGGCCACATAATAATTCAGACAAAAACAACATGTGTCCAAAAAAAATTTTTTTTTTCGGGCCACATAATTATGAAAAATATTAATATTCAGTATAAATATTCATTATAAATGACAAGATGAAAACATTTCCGTACGATTTAATTAAAAAAATTGGTGCAGACCCTAATCGCACCTTTCCAGCGATACCACACTTTCCAGCGATATAACATTCTACTTTTATGACGTGACTTGAAGTTGACTTGCTCTGATTATGACTTGACTGGGACTTGAATTTATTTATTCGAAAAAAAAAGTTATTTTTCAATTGACTTGACTTGGACTTAAGACATTTCTAAATGACTTGTTTACAACACTGGTATTTTGTTGTTAAAACTTTACATTCTTCAGTTTCATGTTGCGTACAACCATTTTTTTTAACAGAAGCAATTTTATGAATGTGGTAATGAGATGTGTTCGGCATCTCCGCTCGCTTTAATTAACATGATGATATTGTGCATAATGATTTTTTATGACGCTTTTTACCCAAGTTTATCTTTTAAGTAAACTGAGTGCATAAGTTCGTCACAACAACTTTAAGGGTTCACCAAACCAAAAAAGGTTGAAGAGCACTGCACCACAGTATTGCTCGTAACTTAATTTCCACCCACCTTTTTGAATGGCGGGCGAGCGTTCGTGTACTGCTGAAAGCGCAGGCAGGGCAGTGCATAGCAGCGCCAGTTGACACGTTAGCAAGAATTTCATTTTTGCTAATGAGCTTTATCTAAAAAAGAATCTGAAAGAGTTTTTTGGTGTAACGTTAAACGGTAAGTTAAAATCCTTGCCCATTTAGGTACTATAAAATAACTTTTAGTTTGGTAAAATTTCCTGGAAATTAGTTGGTTTGAAAAAAGTTGTCTGTAAAAGTGTTTCTTTTTTTGAAACCACATTCATGAGATTATTATTTTCATGGTGTTCTTAACCGGAATTGATTACAATACCACATCATAAGAAATAACAACTTGTCGGCAAACTTTTCACCAAAAAGACGCAAGAATTAGGTTGCAATCATATTTTAGCTTTTATATAGAACACTAAGAACACGTAAATAAACTGTATGTATATAGGACTAAAATTTAGTTACAACAAGCACTTAGCACCAGCATCAAAATCTAAACCAGGTGTCGGCAACCTGTATCAGGCACGGCAATGCAATTCAACTTACCCACCAACTCCTTGACAAACTAGGCACGAGACCAACCCTTGTTTTTTTGGCTAGTGTAACTTCGTCAGTGCAATAATGATTTGCACTTCGTGCGAATTTTCTTTATGCATCTAGTATATTAACGTTTAAGGAGACTTTTAAGTGTAAAAACGCCGTGCTTACACTAGAAGTAAGGTATACCTGACTGCATTGCAGCCTATTGCGTTTTGCACAAAAACATAACATTTAAACAGATCTATTTAAATTACACGACAAACTAAATTAACAGTAAAATGTCATCGTCTTTATCTTTAAGTAGTTTTAATACAACTTTCATCTTGAAAATGGATTACGCCTGGTGGCCTCGAATTTTAAATCTAACAAACGTTTTTTGCGCTTCGCAAGAACGCTTTGCTGCTTCCCTAAATATCATTAGAACAAATTTTAATTTTACAGTTGTTCTAAGAAGTGCTTAAAAGTTGCGTTTTAATAACATACATAAGTGCTTAAAAGTTACACGTATTAATAGCATACATGTCAGTTCAAATTTACTGACAGAATCCTTTCTGAGTTTGGTTTTGACCTTCAACTAGGTAAAGGTTGCCGACTGAAAGGCGTAGCATGAAAACTGACAAAAGCAGCATCATTTCCAAATTTACCAGCAAAGCACCGCTTTTTCTTTTAATCGAAAACGTGCCGAAGGACAAATGCAGTGTTGATTTACTGCTTCCGTTATTCTGCACGATGTGCTGTGCACAATTCTGCACAATATTGCCGAACGCGTTATAATGCGATCATTAATTAGCATACAATTCCTTCCGAATCAATAGGGACAATACATATAGTTCCTAACTTTTATATGGTTTACTTATCCCTAACCTGCTTATCTGTACAACAAAATTATTGAGTGTTTTTATGTATTAAAAGCATGTTTTTGACAGTGCCCTTCACTGGTTTCACAAAAGGGCGTATCCCGGCACAAATTAAGCAAGGCCCGAAGAGAAAACGTCTGGTATGAGTTTAAAATCATAACACAACAACCAAATGCGTTCTTATGCAAACGCAAGTAGCGAGCAATAACATTGAGTTTCCGCCTTGGCTGTAAAAATAGCATTTTGGTCGTGTCCGTGTTAATGCAGTATCCTTTGCGCTAATGCTATTCGTGTCCACATTTTTTTTCGAGAGACACAGGCCTTTCGCGTAAATGATCGTCAGCCGTTTTTTTTTAATTCGAAAAAGGTTTACCACATTTTACACGATTTGTGACGCATTCGAGTCCGCATTTTTTCTGAAAAGTTAACTTTGAGAACACAGGCCTTTCGGGTAAATGCTGGTCAGCCGTTTTTTTGACATTCGAAAACGGTTTACCACATTTTACACGATTTGTGACGCATTTTCATTGTATACGTGGCAATGCAATATCCTCTTTGCTAATGTTATTCGAGTCCGCATTTTTTCTGAAAAGTTAACTTTGAGAGACACAGGCCTTTCGAGTGAATGCTCGTCAACCGATATTGTAAAATTCGAGAATGGCTCACACTCGTTTAAAACGCTTTATGAAACTACCCCAATAAAACTGTTTTACACTTAGCGCTATTTCCAACATTTTTAAGCATTTTAAGTCTGTGTTCATGCCCCGGAAACAAAAATCCTGGATTCGTTTCTGCTATTCATGCATTTGGCACCAAATGGTGCTTTTTGAAAACGAAAATATATTAAACAAGATCATGTTCAATACAATCCTAAACCTCGATAATATCAGACTTTTTAGTTGAATGATGAACCGCTTTATTTGTTCGCGGAACAGATGACTTGATTACGATGATGCGAGATAATATGGAGCAGTTATATGATATTCAGATCAAACTCTTGTCCTTCTTTTCTTTGGTGGCTTCAAAGTAAGATTTCTCCTCACTGAGTTTATTCTGTGCTGGAACGAGACGTAAACTCTCAACCATTCGGTTCAATTTGTTTACTGCACCTTTAAATAAAACACAGCTTGATTTATAAAATTGATTTGGCTAAACGTAACATTAAAGACTATACAGAAGTAGGTATCATTATTACCGCCTGGAAATCTTTTTCTTCATGAAAATGTAAGGCTTTTGATATTCTTACTTCTAGATTTATTCGAAAAGTTTGAAACAATGCTGCATGGGCCTTAATATTCTCACTACATCTTACTACAACCTCCAGTCAACATGCTCCAATGAAAAAAACTGATTTGGCAAAATCTAAAAGAACATCAAAGACCATACAGAAGTAGGTATCATTTTGAACGTTTGGAATAAATCTTTATTCATGAAAATGTAAGGGCTTTGATATTCTTACTTCTTCGTACTACAACCTCCAACAATAATCTTAAGATTAATTCGAAAAGTTGGAAACAAAAACCTACTTTTGCATAGGCCTTGATATTCTTTCAGCTTCTTAGTAAAACCTCCAGCCAATGTGCTCTAATGATTTGGTAAACTAAGGGTTTTTTGCTTTCCAGCTTTGCGACAAAAAACGTTCTTATTTCTAAATCATTGGTTGGGATGCCCGATGTTTTTGATAATAAGTACATTTGTCCGAACCGATAGCAAATGACGTCATTGCTGTACTCAAACCAGCGCAATAGATGGAATATAAACATTCAAAGGTAATAGATTTACCTTCTTGGGTAGAAATCGCTGGGTTAGATCGCAAATCATGACTGAAATAACGATACCAATCTATAGCATCGGATTAGCGGTACAACCTGAACGATCCGATATTATCGGGCTACCACATTTGTGATAGTTCAGGGCTGCGACGACATTAGTCTTCAAGCGACACGCGACATTTAATTTTCAAGCGACACGCGACAATTTAATCATTAAGCGACACGCGACATTTAATCTTCAAGCGACACGCGACAAATTAATCTTTAAGCGACACGCGACAAATTAATCTTTAAGCGACACGCGACATTTAATCTTCAAGCGACACGCGACATTTAATTTTCAAGCGACACGCGACAATTTAATCATTAAGCGACACGCGAAATGTAATTTTCAAGCGACACGCGACAATTTAATCATTAAGCGACACGCGACATTTAATCTTCCAAGCGACACGCGACAAATTAATCTTTAAGCGACACGCGACATTTAATCTTCAAGCGACACGCGACAATTTAATCATTAAGCGACACGCGACATTTAATCTTACCAAAGAATTGAAAATAAACTTCCTGACGTTAAAGCGAATTTTGACCCAATAACCTGAAAAATATTGTATTTCAAAGTTTCGATTCATCTATTTTGCTTGTTGATCATATTAATGACGTCATTTGCTATCGGTTCGGATCGCCATACGTTTTGTCAAAAATATCGTGTACGGTGTGGGAATAAATGTCAATTATCGAACATCCCTTGTAAGAATGTTAAATAAATCACCACTCTTTAGTATACTTCTTATAAACATGAATTAAAAAAGCACGTTTGGTGAATTATTATAGATTAATTTGTCCTACATTATGGTACATATATTGTAATATACGTTACAAACCAGTTTTTTTCAGCCAAGGTATTGACAACATTTTGGTGCAAAAACCTCCACCACTGCAAGTGTATCCTTGTGGGCAACAATGCTGTCTATCTTTGCAGCAAACAGCCTAAAACAACAATATTCCTGGTTAATTTAATCACATTTTTGAATGTGCAATGCTGCACAAAAAATGCCAACATACAGTAAGCAAGTTGCTGGCATAAGTTGTAATAATAACGCTATAGTGGTGAAACCCACAGTATAATGGTTTGGATAGTAATATTTTGGCGATGTGGTAATTGTTCACAAACTTACTCCTTGCAAAATTTAAGTCAACTTTCGTTATTATTTCAGTTGCTGCCACAAATTTAATACAAACAGTGGAAACAGTATTTCGAATCGTTGACGGTGTCTTTTGTTTATTTATGTTGTTTATAATGATAAATCGGTGCTATCTACATGTAAATTTTTTTTTTAATTTTATCAGTACTGGTAAATATTATACCAGGCTTGGACAACTAAACATATTTTACCTAGATTAGTTTTTATTAGATTACAATAGAGCATTTCAGTTTTCCCAAATTAGATTAGAATTCGGATTAAAATTATTTGTTTTGACTAAGAGACTAAAAATGCCGTTGCACAAAGTAGCACTTTTGGTAAAATCCGAATTAGATTAGAACTAGAATTAGGCGCATTGTGCTCTAATATATTGAATAAGAAAACTAGAATTATCTAGTTGTCCAAGTCTGGATCATACATGGTACATTTTATGTGTCTATTTTTTCAGGTGCAGTATGTTGATCTTACATGTGTCCTTTAATACTATTATTGCATCTAACCTATCAAACTAAAAGAATGAACAACTGCATACGTTGGGTACAGGGCAGCATCCGTATTGTCCAGAAGAAAGCTTACAGCAAGTGTTTCCATTTGGGCATTCTGAGGCTCCATCAGGACAGATTACACTTCCAATAGTCGCAATAGAAGCTAAAAATAAACAATTATTATCAGTCGAAATAAAGGTTTTGGGCTACAACAATCAAGGTAAAACATAATACAAAAAATAACTAAGAGCTAGAGCTAGCATATTAACGGAATAGAAAATGGGGGCAAATCACCACCGAAAAAAAACCAGCAATTACTGTTAAACACCTTTGTCTAAACCAGAGGTTATAACAAAATCGAAGTTCGAGCTGACCTAAAGCGAAAAACAGGCCTGGTTAATTCTGCCGACTCGCGTATATTGCACTAATAGAAATATAATACAGTTGTTGTTAGATGCAATTCAAGTCTAAACATTTCAATTTTGATCTAATGTGTAAATTTCTGCATTTTTTGACCAATTTAAAAATAATCGCCCTACTGATAACCCTTCTTTTTCATTTTACTTAGGAAACCATTTCGCTACGAAATTGTCCCTACGTTTTTGTATATTATGTAATAGGAAACAAACCAGTTTTTTTCAGCCACGGCATTGACAACATTTTGGTGCAAAAACCTCCACCACCGCAAGTGTATCCCTGTGGGCAACAATGCTGTCCATCTTTGCAGCAAACAGCCTATACAACAATAAAGTACTAACACAATTATATAATGTGCAAATTACAGAATTTATATAAAAAAAAAATCCTAAAGTATTATTTAAAGCTTAGAAAATTGACATATGTTTGGACAAATTTAGAATAGTTGATTAATTGAGTTATAATAAACACTTTTTTAAAAGAGAATATCCAGTAATCAGAATATAAGTACTGTCTGGGGATTCGTCTATAAAGACATAATTCCAATTGAATATAACACGAGTAACGTAATAAATTGGCAAACGTTTTGTTGCCAGAGATTCAATAATTACCAGTATCATAGTTGCTTACAAACGTTTAAATTACCGTTAAATTCATTCCTAAAGTATAAAAGGGAGTTTTGCGGTAGTAACGTTTTAAAACAAATATTAGCACTACAAAGGAACTAGACTACATACGTTGGGTACAGGGCAGCATCCGTACTGTCCAGAAGAAAGCTTACAGCAAGTGTTTCCATTTGGGCATTCTGAAGCTCCATCAGGACAGATTACACTTCCAACAGTAGCAATAGAAGCTAAAAATAAACAATTATTATCAGTGGAAAAAATGACAAACTATGTGGACTACAACAAGGTTTCTAGGGAAACACAAAATAAAACCCGCAAAGCAACTATATCTAAAGCACAATAATCTATAATACCAAAGCATTAGGACCAACGCCATAATCAAGCCATGTAGAGCGTAATAGACGCGACAGAATAAGATCTAAAATTGTCGGGAAAGTCCCAAATTCCTCTGAATAAGGCCTAAATTGTCCAATTAACGCAGAAACTGTAGGAAGTGGATATGGGACGCTCGGGGCCATCTGCATCCGCCGTTTTTGTATCTTACTGCATGTTTTTTATTGAAATTGATGAAATGCTAAATAAGACCAAGTTTTGAAAACACGCAGCAATAGCTTGGCATGTAGTAACCTTCTCTTATGCGCCATCAGACATTTTTTTGACTTTCAACATCGCATTGTTCAAGTGTTGGTTTGTGATGCTTTATTGACGACCGTTGGAACACAAATCAGTTTTTGTTTCAATTTTTTAATTAATGAATAAACAGTTTAGCTGGAACCAAGGTAAAACATATTACAAAAAATAACAAAGAGCTAGATGTAGCATATTAACGGAATAGGAAATGGGGTAATTGCAAATCACAACCCAAAAAAACACAGCAACACTTTTAAACAAAATCAGTTCCAGTTGGTATAATTTTGTCTAAATCAGTTCTAGCTGGTTTAATTTTGTCTAAATCAGTTCCACCTGGTTTAATATAAAAAACTAGGCCGGCGTGGTTAATTCTGCCGGCACGCGTATACCTTATATTGCTTCCATAAAGATATAATACAGTTGTTGCTAAATGCAATTCAAATCTAAGTATTTTAATTTTGATCTAACGAGTAAATTTGGACAAATTTCTGCATTTTTTGGCAATTCAAAAAATAATAAACCTACGGATAACCCTTATTTTTAGTTTTACTTATGAACCACTTCGCTGCGAAATTGTCCCTATAGGTTTTTGTATTTTATTTAATGGAAAACAAACCAGTTTTTTTCAGCCACGGTATAGACAACATTTTGGTGCAAAATCCTCCACCACCGCAAGTGTATCCATGTGGGCAACAATGCTGTCCATCTTTGCAGCAAACAGCCTATACAACAATAAAAAACTAACACAATTACATAATGTGCAAAATTTATAAACAAAAATGTCTTTAATATATTCAAATCTTAGCAAACTATCATATTGGATAAATTTAGAATAGTTGATTTTAAAAGATAAAATCCAGTAATCAGAAAATAAATACAGTCTGAGGACTCGTCTATATTCTATAAAGACAGAAGTACACTTAAATATATATAATATATGAGTAACGTGTTGACAAACATTTTAGGGGCAGAAATTTAGTAATTACCAGTATCATAGTCGTCGCTTAGAAACGTTTAAACTATCATTCATTTCTAAAGTATAAAAATTCGCAAGAGTTTTGCGGCAGTAACGTTTTAAATCAAATAGTCTACAGTAAGCACTACGAAATAGGCTACATACGTTGGGAACAGGGCAGCATCCCCATTGTCCAGAAGAAAGCTTACAACAAGTATTTCCATCTGGGCATTCTGAAGCTCCATCAGGACAAATTACATTTCCAATAGTCGCAATAGAAGCTAAAAATAAATAGTTTCCAGACAGCAGGCGGCGGCAACCTTATTCGAGTCTCGGGTCTAACCAAACTAACGCGCGTAAAAAAAGCGTTTGTTTGATTTAAATTGGCGAACTATTTAATTTACGTCTCACCTTGATTTAAGGAGACGTGAAGGTTAAAATAGTTAAAAAAAATTGGGCTTGATCTTGCGCCCAGTTTGAAAATGAGGTCGTGGTTCGGATGATTTTTACTAGCTGATGGATCCGGCCCGTGGACCGTAGGTTACCGACCCCTGGTCTAAAGCAATTTTATCTATCGCCAAACGTTATCGGCACTATCCAAAAAAAAACCCACTATGATCACTATCATAATTAAGAACGGAACAAACTGCACATTGACACTAAAAAGACCGGTCACTTTTTTATGTCTCTTTTCATATTAATACTTCCATTTTTTGGTATAGCCTTATTTTGTTAAAGCAGAAAATGCTTTTTGGAGGTTAGAACTAAAATGTAGGTTACTAAAAGTTTTAGTTAAAATATTGTACAAAATTTCAGGTAGAGATCATGAGTTACATTGTTGTAGCTTATTTAAATTCGTTAAATCGGTTTAAGTCGGCCAATTTAATACTTTTTAAGAGTTGCTTTGTTATGCAATGACGAAAAATCAGTTAATGGAAACTAATACTATTTAATAACGAATTGTGCGAAATTTGCAGCATTGTAAAGACTTTGACTGAAGGTCACTTTTTTAATGACTTGACTTGAGTGTACTTAAGTAACTATTTTTTTAATTGGCTTGACTTGACTCAAGTCTTTTGGTCGAAATTATCTGACTTGACTGAAGTCTTTCGAGCAAATGACTTGACTTGACTCAAGTCTTTTGAGCAATTGACTTGACTTGAGTAAAATTTTCTTTGAGTTATTGCTCATAACCGAACGAGTTTATCAGTTAACCTTTTATTTTTATGACAAGGACTTCGCTTAAAGTTGACTTTTTCTAATTATGACTTGAACGGGACTTGATGTGTTATTCATTCAAAATGACTTGACTTGAGTGGACTTAAGTAACTATTTTTTTTAATTGGCTCGACTTGAGTCAAGTCTTTTGGTCAAAATTATCTGACTTGACTGAAGTCTTTCGAGCAAATGACTTGACTTGACTTAAGTCTTTTGAGCAAATGACTTGACTTGAGTGGACTTAAATAACTATTTTTTTTTAATTGGCTCGACTTGAGTCAAGTCATTTGGTCAAAATTATCTGACTTGACTGAAGTCTTTCGAGCAAATGACTTGACTTGACTTAAGTCTTTTGAGCAAATGACTTGACTTGACTTAAGTCTTTTGAGCAAATGACTTGACTTGACTTAAGTCTTTTGAGCAAATGACTTGACTTGACTTAAGTCTTTTGAGCAAATGACCTGACTTGACTCAAGTCTTTTGAGCAAATGACTTGACTTGACTCAAGTCTTTTGAGCAAATGACTTGACTTGACTTAAGTCTTTTGAGCAAATGACTTGACTTGACTTAAGTCTTTTGAGCAAATGACTTGACTTGACTTAAGTCTTTTGAGCAAATGACTTGACTTGAGTCAAGTCTTTTGAGCAAATGACTTGACTTGACTCAAGTTTTTTGAGCAAATGACTTGACTTAAGTCTTTTGAGCAAATGACTTGACTTGACTCAAGTCTTTTGAGCAAATGACTTGACTTGACTCAAGTCTTTTGAGCAAATGACTTGACTTGACTTAAGTCTTTTGAGCAAATGACTTGACTTGACTCAAGTCTTTTGAGCAAATGACTTGACTTGACTTAAGTCTTTTGAGCAAATGACTTGACTTGACTCAAGTCTTTTGGTCAAAATTATCTGACTTGACTGAAGTCTTTCGAGCAAATGACTTGACTTAAGTCTTTTGAGCAAATGACTTGACTTGACTCAAGTCTTTTGAGCAAATGACTTGACTTGACTTAAACTATTTGGTCAAAATAATCCGAGGGTTAGAACAAGTTTTTTCATTAAGCATCTTTTTATAAATTGGCTTATTTATCTTAGTATTTGCACATAAAACATTTTGATTTCTTTACTTTACTTGCGTTTATGATATATTTTACCTGAGTTATTGCTCATAACCGAACGAGTTTATCAGTAAACCTTTTATTTTTATGACAAGGAAAGTTGACTTTCTCTAATTATGTCTTGACTGGGACTTGATGTGTTATTCATTCAAAATGGCATGACTTGGGATTTAAGTTCTCTAAAAAATAACTTGACTTGGAGTGGAGTTATTTTTACATGACTTGGGCAACCGATGACTTGTAATTGACTTTTATTCGAAAACACTTGAGTGGGTCAAGTCATTTTACAATGGCTTGTTTACAACACTGCAAATTTGTAACAACAGAACGCATTCACTTTAGTTTTTTCAATTCTCCGCCAACAGATTGAATTCTAATACACTACCAAAGTCTTAAAGCAACCAACCAGTTAATTGCAGCTGAGTTTGAGAAATAGACGACCATTTGCTACATGTTCCATTTTTCAGGTTGCAATAGTAATTGTTTGGACAACAATGTTCGCCATCGCTGCAGCACATCGCCTAACAATTAATAACAAAAAAAAAATTATTAAGCTTGATAATGAATTGCAATGCAAAAAATATTGAGTAGATCGACATAATCTTGACTATGACGTTTTATAAGTAATGTTTTGATTTCCTTCTAAGTCACATTAACTCAGTGGTTCTTAACCATGGTTCGATTGAACCTTTAGGGTTCTATGGAGCTGTTTCAAGGGTTCGGCAAAAACGTCCTCTGAAACATAAATGCTGTTATTTCATGCTAAATTCGAATCTTTTTTATGTGCCAAGGTGTCATGTAACGTTATAAAAATATATCAAACGTCTCAATAAAGATGATGTCGATCTAAAACAGCATCTTACATTAGGACGGGGACAGCAACCGTACACTCCACTAGAAAGCATACAGCAAGTTTCACCGTCCCTACATTGCGAGTGGTGATCAGGACAAAGAAGATTTTTTCCTCCATGCGGGGGTACAATACTGGCCGCTTCTAAAAACATTGTAAAGATGAAGTTTTATCGGGGATGAAACAAGTCTTCCTCTGCGCAAGAAAATGATAAATTACCGTAATACATTTTTTTAACCCAGTTTTCTTATTGCACTTCAGTATAGTGCGAAACATGATAAAGCCAATATTTTAAATCATTTTTTTTCTCGTTCATTCTATACCCAGGGGTGAAATTAGAATAGCTTTCTTACCGGAATGAAGGATTTTTTTGTTACCAGAAAGATGACGTCACACCGAGGCGTCACAAAAAAGTATTGTTAACAAATTTAGGCGACTGGTATCTTAGTCTAACTTTTACTTCAGGATATTGCGATAAAGCAAAGGAAATGCATTTAGGGCAATAATAGTTTTACCGCAATGCTTCAACGAACAGTCGCTGTTTACTTTTCACCATTGTAAGCATGTAGTTACAACAAAACAGCGCTATCGAAGTTTCAGGGCTTCAATATTTAGTGACGGGCATTGGGCGCGTCGACATAAAAAAATAAAAACATGTGAAACACAAATTTTCTCCCAAACTAGAATTGCGCGTATCACAAGCTAAATATTGCATAAATTTACGGCAAAATGTGACGTCATATTTCATTTCCTAAGAAACCTGCTATAATCGCACGAACAACTTAAGCTGTGGGCCTTATAGCGCGAAGCGCTAAAAATATTTGTTAAGGCAAAACTTTTAAATTGGATTTAGCAGGAAGCCACTTAATTAACTATGTTACACAGTATTTACTTTACAGAAACATGCTATACAAATACTGATTGACGTAACAAAGGTATGTCAAAACGTGACGTCCTAAAAGGACCAGTCATGAAAGTAAGTCGGGAGTGGTCCGAAACAGCATTCCAGGGAAAATAGGCATGCTTTTCACTAAGCATTGTCCCGATAATTGCTTATTTATACACGACGATCATTTTTTTCCTATTTGGCAAATGACATAGAACGAGCCCAGTTTTTGTAGGTTTATTTTAAACGTATCGCCATGACGTAACTTGGTGACATCATCTCTCAAAAATTACATGCTTTTCGGTACGACAATTGTTTTACTTTCGCCGTTGGGTAATTTCCACATTTTAACTCACTTTATTTGGTGCTTTTTGGTTAATACAAATCGGGAACAATTCAAAATGAAGAAAATCTTTTGGTTGGCACCAACCTGATTTTTCCATCCATGGCTCCGTTAGCATTCTAGAACATGTTCCCATAGTGACATCACAAGTGTATCCATTGGGACAACAATGTATATTGTCCGAGCAGCACACAGCCTACAGCAACAATAATACACATGGTTATAAAGTTGAAGTGTTGTATTGTCAGATAACTCACAAATCTGGTCGAAGGGTTCTTTGTTAAATAGGGTTCTTTACTGCGCAGTAACAATAAAACTCAAAGAAAATCCTTGGTAAAACCAACAGTAATCAGGGTTTTCAAACTTTGAGTTTTATTGTTATTATACGCGTCAGCGGAACAGTGATCGACAAGCAGAAATCTGCAGAAACGTAAAGCAATTTGAACAACTACCTACATTTGGCAGCGGGCAGCATCCATATTGACCAGAAGCTTGCATACAGCAAGTATTTCCATCCGGGCATTCAGATTGTCCACCGGGACACACAACACTCTTTAATCCATTTTCATTAAAAGAACTGGAAGCTTTGTAATAAAATTAAATGTAGAAAAAAGTTTGTAATATTTATAGAAAACTCACCAATCAGTCTGTAAAATACCAGAAGTTCGAATTCAAATAATGACCAAAAAAGTTAGAACTATCCAAAACAACTTTAATTAAAAACACAGAATACTGCATTTAAATGCATAAAGATAGCAATATTATGTTAAATGGTTGAAAATATCAAATGAAAATCAGAAAGAAAGTTAAAATAAAAAATACAAATTTGAAAAGGTATACACAAGCAGTTACCCTAAAATACAATACTTTAGTTAGTATATGTTTAGAATTTTCTCTCACCTTTTTCAATACCAGTTGACTGCGAAATAACAGCTGGTCGAATTCCGTTAATGGGACTCGGCAGTGCAATGCATAACAGCGCAAGTTGAAAAGTTAGCAAAAAATTCATTTTTGTCAGCTGTTTTTCATCAAAATAAAGCTTTAAGGTAAGTGATTCTCAAACAGTGTGGCTTCAGAGTTTTTTAAATGTGCCACGTAACTTGTTTTTATTCCGAAAAATATCTGCTTTGTAGTACAAATACGCATACAAGAAGCGTGGGAGATTTCAGTCGATACTATTCATTGTAAAGGCCATTTTTTACTACAGCTGTGCTGAGCTGAGCAAAGCGTAAATTGCATTTAACTTGTATTGTGGGAAACGTTTCACGTTTTGCTGAACTCATCCCCGTACAGCTAAAAGTTACGCTTTGGAGCGATTTTGCCCAGCTCAGTCCAGCGCAGCTGTAAACGGGCCTTAAAACTGATAACACTTAAGGACATTCATCTATTGCCTTGGCTTGTATTAAGGCCGATTATCAATTAATAAATTGTTGTTTTGTAAAAAGTACGCGGCGATTTTTTTTCTATTTTTGACTCTGCCACAGGCTTAAGAAGTTTAAGAACAAATGTGCTACAGCTATACACTTAATAGACACTAAAATGTAGTGCTGCAGCATACTAAAACAAGTTATGCTAGCAGTTTAACGGACTCATTATTACCAGAAGAGCGGTAATAGCCTCCATTTTTTTCTCAAAAAAGCCAGAGAGAACTCAAACACCAACAACAAACAAAACATTCGGTTTCCGGTACGTTTTCCAAAACGTTCATTTTCTCTGCTTTGCAACATCACGAAACTTGCTGGCAATTAATCAACTAAAGCTGACAGCCTGTTGGCATTTAACGCAAACTGACTGATTGGTGTGACTGCAGCAAATTGACAAAGCTGCCTTGCTTACAAAACAGCTTTTATTTATTACCTGACGAAGCACGGTTGTGCGAATACTTGTCAAGAATTTAATACAATTTTTCTTTATACAGTGCCACCTGATTCCTTTTTACATAACACTGAAACAGAAAATCATCTTTTGCTGTACAACACTAAAACAGCAACGTGCTTTACTAGGGCTGGTAACAACACGATTGACAAGAAAAAAACTCGCATGCGTTGCAGTCAGGAAATGACCTTTAGTTCCTTTTTACCATGTTGCAAAACCAGTTCGAACCGAATTTTCTGCTTAACTAGGACATTCAAGCCTTGGATAAAGCTAGATATAATGCTAAAAACGATAGCAATTATCCTTAAATGCGCGTTTTTTCTGGCTTGAGGTTGAAACAGCAACAGCTTTAAAACATCACGCAATGCTTGCTGACTGAGAAACGTTTTGCTTCGGGCTACAGTTCTCCCAAGAGGCTGCGTTTTTTTACTTTTGGCTTTTCTAAAGCTGATAAGCTCTTGAAATAATTAGCGCGTTCAGCACTCCTCGTTTTCCGTTTGAGTTGGAAAAAAGTCCTTTAAACAGGGTTAAAAAAGGCTTGATAGGCTATACAAGGTCGGTAAACCATAAGTTAGTATTGTAATGACTTATGTCACTGCTTTCAAATGACTTGACTTGACTTGACTTAAGTAGTTTAGAGAAAAACTTTGGGTTGAAATAAAGTGTTTTATTAAGCATTTTTTTATAAAATTTTGGTTATTTCTTCTAATTTTTGCACATAAAACAATTTGCGTGCTGTACGGTATATTGCGTTTTTGGTATTTTTTTTTAGTTGAGCTATCATTACTTTAGGACGGGAACGTGTAATTTTAATGACAAGGCCTTGACTTACTCTCAGTAAGAATGACTTGGACTTAAATTATTTTGCAAATGATTGGCTTTGACTAAAAACTCATTCTAAAATATTTTCACAACACTCTCATAAATTGCCAGTGTTGTATTGGTGTAAGTTAATACTGTTTTGTTAGCAAAATAATACATTAGCAGAAATAATTTAGGATGTAACTATTATTAGCCACGTCGTGGAATTGTTTCCGCAATTGTAAAATAATTGTTTCAAAAAAACTTTTGCGCAGAACCAGTGGTTGTAATCATTTTTGACTTTATCACTGTTTTCAAATGGCTTGAATTGACTTCAGTCCTTTGGACAAATGACTAGACTTGGACTTTTGTCAAATACCTTGGGTTAAAACTAAATGTTTAGTTAAATATTTTATTAAAAAGTTAGGCTTATTATCCTAATATTTGTACGTAAACAATGTTCATGCTGTATACAACGTTTTACATTTATGTCATTGACTTGACTTGTTGTTTTTGCAAGACTTGACAGGGACTTCGACTTACTTACAACACTGCGCAGAACCAATCTCAACAATTTTTTTTATATACACTGCATTTGGCGACCGAACCAAATCAAACGGCGACCCATGGGTTAAGCAACACATAGTTAAATTAAAACCACACGTTCTGAAAATCTGGTTTGAATTTTTGCACACCATCAAAAAACACAGAATTCCTAATGGATGGCTTAATTGGTGTCAATAACTGATTTTATGACAAGGACTTTAACGTGGAAGTTATTTTACAAATAACTTTGACTTTTTGTTTGCAAACGTAAAACATTAGAATAAATAATTCAGAATTAAATTATTATTGGCCTTGTCTTTAAATTGTTTCCGCAAACATCAAATTTTATTTTCAAAAAAATTTTGCGCAGAACCAATCACAATAAATCTAACCATATTTACTACTGCAGTTGGCGACTCAACCTAACCAAAGGGCCATCTAATTTTATGTCGCGAGCCATGGGTTGAGAAACACCGACTTAAATTAAAACCACACGTTCTGAAATCCTGGTTTGAATTTTTTGCACACCATCAAAAATACAAATTTTTAAAAGGGCAGTTTTATTGGTGTCAGGAACAGATTTTTTTGACAAGGACAATGTGGAATAATGTGGAAGTTTACAAATGACTTGACTTTTACTTTTTGTTTGCATACGTAAAACGTTAGCATAAATTATTCAGAATTGTATTATTATTATTGGCCATGTTCTCGGAATGTTTCCGCAACTATCAATTTATTATTTTCAAAAAACGCAGAACCAAAGACAATAACTTTAACCATATTTACTAGGCTCGACCTAATCAAAGGGCGACCTAATTTTATGTCACAAGCCATGGGTTGAGCAACACTGACTTAAATTAAAACCACACGTTCTAAAAACCTGGTTTGATTTTTCGCACACCATCAAAAAACACAGATTTCCTAATGGACGGTTTATTGGTGTCAGGAACTGATTACTTTAAACGCTTTCAACAGCGAAATGGTGAAGAAGAAATGCATAATTACGGCACAGTGATATAACGTTTAAAGCAAATTGTCGAACTTCTCTTCAACAGAATCAGTCTCTTCAAAGTATAGTTTTTCGACAATTTTTTCTTTTGTCGGATTAAGAAGTGAGGCTTCAACAGTTCGTTCAAGCCCACCAATGGCACCTTTGAAAACACAAAAAAAACGTATGTTAAGATTTCCGATAATATCGGACCGGAGCCGATACTAAGGGGCGGGTTAAGGCGGGGTCCAAAGGGGCAAAGAAAAACACAAAATATACCAACAATTTGAGACCAACCGACGTTATTTTTGAAGAAAATCTGTAAAGTTATAATCTAGAGCAGGGATTCTTAAGCTTCTTTCACCGGGGACCCCTAATTTTGCTTCGCCTTGACCACGATAGTCAAGTTTTTCAGAGCTGACGTCATAAATTGACGTCACATTACAAAAAGACTTCATAAATCTGTTGATTTCGGTCCAAAAAATGTGAAAGTGAAATGGAGTCTACATACAATCAGTGTAAAACAGTGTAAAGTTTTTTTTTTAAATTGATTACTTTTAAAATATACACTAATATTTCAATTAGGCCTTCATGGACCCCCTAAAACTATAGTTCAAGAACCCCCAAGGGGTCCATGGACCCCAGTTTAAGAACCCCTGAGTTCTGATCTAGAGATATCACCGCTGGTGTCTGGTCGTATTGTTGTTTAAATAAAATATCCATTACGTTTATTTTGAGACCATCAGAGCATAAGCTTGTGCCGTCAGTACGTGTTTGTTACTTCACAATATGAAGATACCAAGACAAGCTTTTTATTTAAGCCTAGTAAACATCTTAATTGAATCTGTTTGATAAGTGAATAAAGCGATGGTATTTCGTGTTAATTGTGGTTGGAACATTAAACAAAATTAAAATGACCTATATGCCTCTGACTACCATACAAGATACAACCCAAGGTCCATTGAAACCTTAAGCCGGCCCTGCCGATAGCGTATGCCTAATGGAAGTATCGGTACTCGCCCGACATTAGGCTGGTATCGGTGCCGATCCGATACCACGCAGATTTAGGCAATTCAGTCAGGTTTTGCGATCTAACGAAGCGAATTATCGATATAATTATCAACACTTGGCTTTCTAATGTTCTACTATGAGCTACGTAGATGAAGTAATAATAATAATATTTTATTATTTTTTTGGTAATATCGGAATAAAAGCCTGCTCCGACACTTCTAGGTTTTGATATTTTTTCCATATAATAAGATCAAAGCAAAACCATAAAGGTTGTAAAAAAGATCCAAAACAACTTTATTCAACAAAAGCAGAATATTTATATTTATTAACTAAGTAGTTTAAGAGTATCTTTATGGTAAAAAAATATTACAAATAAAGACCTATATAGTTTATTTCTATAAACTAAGAGTAAAATACAAACAAACCATAATTCCTCAGCAAGGGCGAAAGCGTCATTAATTTGGAGCAAGATCCAGCCCCAACATTACAAGTGTATCCTTGTGGACAACAATGCTGTCCATCATTGCAGCAAACAGCCTACAACAATAAAAAACCTTTAACGGAGGTAATTAAAGTGGGTAAAGGTTTGTCCTTGCTTCAACACTGCTAAGGATGTCCGATAATATCGGAATACGTACTCGTCCGATACTATAGTAGTATCGATACTCGTCCGATACTACAGTAGTATCGATACTCGTCCGATACTATAGTAGTATCGATACTCGTCCGATACTACAGTAGTATCGGTAGTCGTCCGATACTATACAGTAGTATCGATACTCGTCCGATACTATACAGTAGTATCGATACTCGTCCGATACTACAGTAGTATCGGTAGTCGTCCGATACTACAGTAGTATCGGTAGTCGTCCGATACTATACAGTAGTATCGATACTCGTCCGATACTATACAGTAGTATCGATACTCGTCCGATACTATAGTAGTATCGGTAGTCGTCCGATACTATACAGTAGTATCGATACTCGTCCGATACTATACAGTAGTATCGATACTCGTCCGATACTACAGTAGTATCGGTAGTCGTCCGATACTATACAGTAGTATCGATACTCGTCCGATACTTCAGTAGTAGTGATACTCGTCCGATACTACAGTAGTATCGATACTCGTCCGATACTACAGTAGTATCGATACTCGTCCGATACTTCAGTAGTATCGGTACTCGTCCGATACTACAGTAGTATCGGTAGTCGTCCGATACTATACAGTAGTATCGATACTCGTCCGATACTATACAGTAGTATCGATACTCGTCCGATACTACAGTAGTATCGGTAGTCGTCCGATACTATACAGTAGTATCGATACTCGTCCGATACTTCAGTAGTGATACTCGTCCGATACTACAGTAGTAGTGATACTCGTCCGATACTACAGTAGTATCGATACTCGTCCGATACTTCAGTAGTATCGGTACTCGTCCGATACTACAGTAGTATCGGTACTCGTCCGATACTACAGTAGTATCGGTACTCGTCCGATATCAAGGTTTCAAACGGCGTCAGAGCTAGAAATGTTTTGTGAATTTTTGTTAATGTTTAAAATGCAGCAAAATGCATTTGCAAACGGGTGTGGTAATAGTTAGAAATATTACTTACAGCAACATTTTTAGCAAATTACTAAATTCAATTACAGATACCCTGTTAAAAGCGGAATTTTTGCCTTAGTTTGCAGCCGAACGCGGTTATTTCTACTTTAAAAAGTAGCTTTATGAAAAATAGTAGGATTAACTGGAGGTATCTCCAAGTGAAAACACTTCATTTTTAACGAGAGTTATTTGACTCAACGAGTAAAGTCCAAGTTAAACCATTTGTCTAAAAGTCTAACGTCAAGCCAACTCCTTTTGGTCGAAAGACTTCGGTCAAGTCATGTCATATTACCTAAGCGCTTTAAGTCAAGCCATTTTGGTCTGAAGACTTCACTCAATCATTGACTTAAGTGAACTCGTTACAACATTGTTGATTAAAAACAATATACCAACATCTTACATTAGGTATTGGGCAGCATCCCCATTGTCCAGTAGTAAGCTTACAGCAAGTGCTTCCATCTGGGCATTGAGATGTTCCACCAGGACACACAACATTTCCTACTTCAGTTCCAACAACCAAACTGGAAGCTGAATAAAGAAAAATCATGAATTAGCAGAAAAGTTTTCTTATAGACAACCAAGTATCGATAATTAATTACTTCACCATTTACCACTAACAGTCGTTTAAAAATCGGAATTTAAGTACTTTTTAAGGTAATTTGGTCATATTCATTTACAAAAGCTTTTAGTGAAATGAACGTTTTTAAAAGAATTTGTCTCACGTAACCTACCAGTTTTTTCCAGCCAAGTTGTAGTTGTCATTTTAGAGCAAGATCCAGCCCCAACATTACAAGTGTATCCTTGTGGACAACAATGCTGTCCATCATTGCAGCAAACAGCCTACAACAACATTGCACTATGTTGAGTATGTTATATCGTAAACATTTATAGAAGTTCTTACATTAGGTATTGGGCAGCATCCCCATTGTCCAGTAGTAAGCTTACAGCAAGTGCTTCCATCTGGGCATTGAGATGTTCCACCAGGACACACTACATTTCCTACTTCAGTTCCAACAACCAAACTGGAATCTGAATAAAAAAATCATAAATTAGCAGAAAAGTTTTCTTATGGACAACCAACATCGATAATTAATTACTTCACCATTTACCACTAACAGTCGTTTAAAAATCGGAATTTAAGTACTTTTTAGCGTAATTTGGTCATATTCATTTACAAAAGCTTTTAGTAAAATGAACGTTTTTAAAAGAATTTGTCTCACGTAACTTACCAGTTTTTTCCAGCCACGGTGTAGACAGCATTTTAGAGCAAGATCCAGCCCCAACATTACAAGTGTATCCTTGTGGGCAACAATGCTGCCCATCATTGCAGCAAACAGCCTACAACAACATTGCATTATGTTGAGTATGTTATATCGTAAACATTTACAGAAGATCTTACATTAGGTATTGGGCAACATCCCCATTGTCCAGTAGTAAGCTTACAGCAAGTGCTTCCATCTGGGCATTGAGATGTTCCACCAGGACACACTACATTTCCTACTTCGGTTCCAACAACCAAACTGGAAGCTGAATGAAAAAAAAAATTTTATTAGCAGAAGAGATTTCCATATTTATTGACAAATAATTGTAGACATTAACTATCAATTTGATATAACTGTAGGCGTTTAGCAATTGGGACTTTTTACAAGTAAAATCACTTTTTACAAGCAATAACAATCTTACAAGAAGTTAAATTAAGAAAGCTTGTTTTGTAGCAAAGGTTTATCAAACTTATGGACAACCAGGTATAGATAATTATTACTTATCCATTTACCACTAACAGTCGTTTAAAAATCAATGGTTTTAGGTATTTTTAGGTAATTTACAGCAAACGCAAACCTACCCGTTTTTATCATAATCAGACGATTCTGACAAAGTTGCAATTTTAAAGTTATATTCTTACATTACCTACCAGTTTTTTCAAGCCAAGGTGTAGTTGACATTTTGGAGCAAGATCCAGCCCCAACATTACAAGTGTATCCTTGTGGGCAACAATGCTGTCCATCATTGCAGCAAACAGCCTACAACAATAAAAAACCTTGGTTACAGAGCATAAAGGTGTTGTGTAAATATTACTGATCAGGCTTTTTAAAACAGGTAATGTTAATTAATAACGTTATAGAAGATCTTACATTAGGTTGTGGGCAACATCCCCATTGTCCAGTAGTAAGCTTACAGCAAGTGCTTCCATCTGGGCATTGAGATGTTCCACCAGGACACACTACATTTCCTACTTCAGTTCCAACAACCGCAATTGAAGCTGAATCAAGAAAGACAATTAATTAACAGAAAAGCCTTACAAATTTATCGACAAACATAGGTAGACAATTAACTATCCATTTACTATAAATAGGCGTTAAGGAAAAAGTAATAACAATCTTACTAGAAGCTGAATTAGGAAAGCAATTTTTTCAGGAAAGGTTTATCAAACTTATGGACAACCAAATATAGGTAATTAATTACTAGGGCCATTTTTATTTTAACCTAAAAAAAAAATTTTTTAACTTTATTGTTATCAAATTTTAACTTTATTTTAACCTAACGAAATTGCTTGTTTGTAGAGGCCACAGTTCTTCCTTGAATTGATGCCAGTTCCCCAAACATAATATTTTGTCGATTTCAGACCCAAACGTAATAATTTGTCGCAAAGTCAAGTTGTTTTATGGATTATAAAAAGTGCATCGGTTTTTTTGGCGATAGATTTAGCTTGCTTAGCCTAGGCATTTTTGCATTACACAATGTCAGTAGGATATTTCTAAAATTCAAATTGTTGATCTTTGAAAAGACCACGTTTATGAAGATAAAGTTAATATGGTTTAATTGTGTCGCAGTTCCTGATTTACAATGCTTCCACGACGATTTTTACAAAAATTACACTCAAGAAACACAAAAACTTTGGCAAAAAACAGAATTTAACAAATTTTAACTTTATTAAAAAAATTTAACTTTATTGTAAATTTTAACTTTATTTTAACCTATAAACTTCCTAGAAACAGTCCCCTAGGTGCTGAAAACAACTTTATTCTTTGATTCGTGGACAGACGAGGTCCTTAAAAATTTTTAACTTTATTGACTTTTGCGGGCCCTATTAATTACCTATCCATATACAACTAACAGTCGTTTAAAAATCGGAGTTTTCAAGTATTTTTTAGGAAATTTAGGTTATTTATTTACAAAAAGTGGGCTTTTAGTGACATAAGCGTTTTTGTTAGAGAATTTGTCTCATGTAACCTACCAGTTTTTTCCAGCCACGATGTAGACAGCATTTTAGAGCAAGATCCAGCCCCAACATTACAAGTGTATCCTTGTGGGCAACAATGCTGTCCATCATTGCAGCAAACAGCCTGGAGTAATAAAAAAAACTTGGTTAGAGAGTATATAAGTGTTGTGTAAATATTACTGACGACAAGGCTTTTTTAAAACAGGTAATGTTAATTAATAACGTTATAGAAGATCTTACATTAGGTTGTGGGCAGCATCCCCATTGCCCAGTAGTAAGCTTACAGCAAGTGCTTCCATCTGGGCATTGAGATGTTCCACCAGGACACACTACATTTCCTACTTCGGTTCCAACAACTAAACTGGAAGCTGAATCAAGAAAAAAAAACATTTCTTTAAAGGTTCCAGATTGCCAAATTGCGGGCTGAAGCAGGACTTTGATTAAAAAAGCTTAGTTTCATTATTAGCTTGCTTTTCAATATTCGGTGTTAATTTTGACAAAGTAAGAATAACTTAAAATTTGTCTGAAGTAGTCTAAAAATGTTAAAAAAACTTGATATGTACACTAGAAAAAACACAGTCTAATGAAACAATTAGGTAGTTCAAATAGATGGGGAACAAAAATATAAGCTATGAATTTTTACACCCTTTAAGTTAGGCAACAAACCAGATTTTTCCAGCCAAGGAGTAGACAACGTTTTCATGCATAAACCTCCACTACTGCAAGTGTATCCATTGGGACAACAATGCTTGTGATCACTGCAGCAAACAGCCTACAACAATAATGGACTTTTTGGTTTTCAGGAAATTTCCTAATAAACACAGTATTCAAACCAGCCATATTCGTTTGTCGAAAAGCAGCTTCAGAAGGGTTAGATCACAGTCGTTAACATATATGTTTGTTCATCTTTCATTCAAAAATACTTACTACATTAAAATCACAGATAAATATGCTTCCTAACACAAGAGCAAAATTCGTCCCACAACTCTAATATAATTTATCGGCACTGCACTAATCAGATTGATCAATTTTGCTCATTTTACCAAATGAATAATTTCATTTTGTATTGAATCATACTTTAAAGTGGTGATCTGCTATTAGATCGTATCACGGTACTTTTGGCTCAAATATCTGTCATGGGTTGGAGACTCAAATACCAATTCTTGAACAAATTATTATTGCCATGTATTACAAAGATATATATCCCACATACAAAGTACTCTTGCTAAACGTACTATATTTAAATGACTTACATTAGGACTTGGGCAGCATCCCCATTGACCAGTAGAAGATTGGCAGCAAGTGTTTCCATCTGGGCATTGAGATGTTCCACCAGGACACACAACATTTCCTACTTCCATTTCAACAACCGCAATCGAAGCTGAATCAAGAAAAAACATTTCTTCTAAAGTTCAAGATTATCAAATTTAGGAACTGAAGTGGGACTTTAAGTAAATCAATAAAATAAAATAATTTTTTTTTATATGTCAGGGTTTGCTAAAATATATTTGTCTGTAAACATTGGTCATAAAATTCTATGCAAAGTGACTATTATAACAAAATGTTAATATTCACAGTAGGGCTGCGGAGTTGTTTAAAAATAGCATAAGCCCAACTCCAACCAAATGTGCAATTTGGTCGAGTCACGAGTCCGAACTCTGCAGACTGTTACCATTGATGTTACAAAACAAGGCGGATATTCCGCAATCCACTCATAGTTGTGTTATATAAATTCATCCGCCCGCGATATATTGTTGGAAAATACTCTAACATATGCTATTCCGCTTTTACAAATCACAGTTTGCCGTCTTATCAGTTTCAAAATTTGGTAATGTGCATGTCGGACTCAGGCAGTTTTACTGAGTCTCACTGAGTCATTGGTATAAATCCAGGAAAACAAACGGACTCTGTTAAGTCTAGAGTTAGTCTGACTCCAAAGCCCAGGTTCACAGTAAAAAAAAAACTACTGCCATATGCTTGGGCATAAAATAAACATAGTGTGAAACACTTTTAATGTATATAATCTATATTTTGTGGGTGAGATGTGCAGGTTAAATTGCCATATGTCTTATATTAAATTGAATTTGATATCAAAGATCCTGCAGTTGGTTGTCTTATGGAGGTGAATTTTGTTTGTATTTACAAAATAACCTATGAAACTAACCGGTCTTTTCAAGCCAAGGTGTAGACAACATTTTGGAGCAAGATCCAGCCCCAACATTACAAGTGTATCCTTGTGGACAACAATGCTGTCCATCATTGCAGCAAACAGCCTACACCAATTAAAATAACTTGTTTAGAGAGTATATAGGTGTTGTGTAAATATTACCGACGAGGATTTTTTTAAATTTAACCAATATACACCAAAAATTTACTTTCAGATGTTTAAATACTTAAAATAGCATGTGTGATTGAATTGCAGGTGTTAAGAGAAAAAAATACTCTAAATTTGGTTTAACATAGAAATATTGCAAATATGAAATCTACGTTGTAATGATGGATTTTCGACTTGCTCCCCTCTGAGCTCGTGTAACATTATTGGTAGAGTGATGGTTCCACTATGGTCGAGGTCGTGAGTTTAAATCTTACCAAGGGATAATTTAATAGACTGATTTAGTAAGTTTTATTGAGGCTACCATCCACATGTTTTAAGAGCAAATTATTTATAGAAGATCTTACATTAGGTATTGGGCAGCATCCCCATTGTCCAGTAGTAAGCTTACAGCAAGTGCTTCCATCTGGGCATTGAGATGTTCCACCAGGACACACAACATTTCCTACTTCATTTTCAATAACCGCAATTGAAGCTGAATCAAGAAAAAACATTTCTCTAAAAGTTCAAGACTGGGTTTTAAATCTGACCAAAAATAAACCCTAGCAAGACCCCTAAGTCCATTTAATTAAGAGTCTGGCCCAGACTCTACAGCATGTATTCCACTTATTTACATAACTTAGGTTGACATTCAGCAACCCACTCATGAGGGTTGGTGGTGCGTGTGCATATTTTCTTAATGTGTACTTTCCTGTGGTTTTTGACAAAGAACAAGTAATTTCAAGATTTAATTACGAGTAACCTAACGTTTGCCTGGACTGGTCTAAAAATGTAAAAAAAACTTGATATATACACTAGAAAAACACAGCATAATGAAATAATTAGGTAGTTCAAATAGATGGGGAAACAAAGATGATCTATATACTATATATTTTACTATAATAAAAATTGGATTACAAAATTTACTGATTAGAAAAATGAAATTTCTACACTCTTTAAGTTAGCAAACAAACCAGATTTTTTGAGCCAAGGAGTAGACAATGTTTTCATGCATAAACCTCCACTACTGCAAGTGTATCCATTGGGACAACAATGCTTGTGATCATCGCAGCAAACAGCCTACAACAATAATGGACTTTTTGTTGTGAATTAATTTCTTCAGTACTTCATTAAAATCACAGATAAATATGCTTCCCAACACAAGAGCAAAATCCGACCTTCTACCCTCATCTAATTTAATAGCATTGCACTTATTGATAAATTTCATAATAAAATGGAGATTTGCTATCAGCTCGAATTGCTGTATGTTTTGCCCGAAATATCTGGCATCTGTATTGAAATAAATGGAGCTGGTCTAGAATGCTAGTAAAATTTCGTCCGGGGTTTATATTTCTTACATTATTTGGATTAGGGTGCGAGTTAGCGTTTGGGTTGATCAAGGATTATTATTATATTTATTTTCCCATATTATTCTCATTTGATTACTACCAAAAAAGTGGTAGGATTCCAGACCAGCCTAAAAAAAAATGTCACTTAAAAATCAGACATCTTATTTAATTAACATCAATTATAAATATATATTTATCCCATATATAAAGCACTTTTACTAAGCGTGCTATATAACATACATTAGGACTTGGGCAGCATCCCCATTGACCAGAAGAAGATTGGCAGCAAGTGTTTCCATCTGGGCATTGAGATGTTCCACCAGGACACACTACATTTCCTACTTCATTTCCAACAACCGCAAACGAAGCTGAATCAAGAAAAAATGTTTCTCTACAAGTTCAAGATTGCTAAATTTAGGCACTAAAGCAGGACTTTTGAGTAAATTAAATTAAAAAAAAAATTATATGTCAGGGTTTGCAGACATATAATTGTCTGTAAACATTAGTCACAAAAGGCTATGCTTAGTGACTATTATAAATAAGAATATTCACAGTAGGGCTGCGGAGTTGGTTAAAAATATCATGAGTCCGACTCCAGCCAATTGTGCAATTTTGTCGAGTCACAAGTCTGGCTCCAATTCTACAGTCTGTTTTAAACCTATCGATGTGACAAAACAAGGCGGATATTCCGCAATCCACTCATAGTTGTGTCATATAAATTCATCCAACCACAATATGTTGTTAGAAAATATTCCACCATATGCTATTCCACCTTTACAATTAACAGTTTGTGGCCTTATCAGTTTTAAAATGTGGTATTGCGCATGTCAGACTCAGGTAGTTTTATGTAGTCTTACTAATTCCAGAGTTCACAATCAGCGAAACAAACCGACTCTATTAAGTTATGAGTCATGAGTCTGACTCCACAACCCTCATTAAGATTAAAATTGTTCGCTAAAAGTTTGGGCATGAACTATACATTGTCTGAACACTTGTATATTTTTTGTGTGAGATTTTCAGGTTAAACTGCCATATTGTCATATATTAAATTGAATTGTCATGGATATCAAATATCTTGCAAATGGTTGTCTTATGGAGGTGCATTTTGCTTGCATATAAAAATAACTAAGATGAAACTAACCGGTCTTTTCAAGCTGAGGTGTAGACAACATTTTGGAGCAAGATCCAGCCCCAACATTACAAGTGTATCCTTGTGGACAACAATGCTGTCCATCATTGCAGCAAACAGCCTACAACAATTAAAAACCTCGGCTAGAGAGCATAAAGGTGTTCTGTAAATATTGCTAACAAGGCTTTTTTTTGCAAAAACCAGCATATACCTGAAATTTACTTTCAACGTGTTTCAATATTAAATTAGCATGTGTGGCCAAATTGCAAGTATTAGGTGGAAAAACTACCCTAATTTGGTTAACATAGAAATGTTGCAAATATGGTTTCTACATTGTATTGATGGATTTTTGACTTGCTCCCCTCTGAGCTTGTGCAACACATTTGGTAGAGTGATGGTTCCGCTATGGACGAGGTCGTGAGTTTAAATCTCATCATGGGTTAGTTTTTCTAGCCTGACCATGCTCTTATAAATTGATCGAGACTGATTTAGTAAGTTTTCTTGAGGATACCACCTACAATGTTTTTAAAAGTAAACTGTTTATAGAACTTCTTACATTAGGTATTGGGCAACATCCCCATTGTCCAGTAGTAAGCTTACAACAAGTGCTTCCATCTGGGCATTGAGATGTTCCACCAGGACACACAACATTTCCTACTTCAGTTCCAACAACCGCAAGAGAAGCTGAATCAAGAAAAAAACATTTCTCTAAAAGTTCAAGACTGGGGTTTAAATCTGACCAAAAATAAACCCTAGCAAGACCTCCATGTCTCAAGTCCATTTAATTAAGAGTCTGGCCCAGACTCTCCAGCATGTATTCCACTTATTTACATAACTTAAACTGGGTTGACATTCAGCAACCCACTCATAATGATTGGTAATGCGTGTGCATATTTTCTTAATGCGTACTTTCATGTGGTCTTACAGGGCTCACTCAAGTCCCATATTTGACTTCAGCAAAATAAATAGACTCCGCAGTGTCCCGATACGCAGCCAAAAATGTGTGTTTTTAGTGACTGTTTTAGGGTTAATTTCATAATTAACTTGCTTTGCAATATTCAGTGTTAATTTTGACAAAGAGCAAGTAATTTCAAGATTTAAGTTCGAGTAACCTAACGTTTGCCTGGACTGGTCTAAAAATATAAAAAAACTTGATATATACACTAGAAAAACACAGCCTAATA
Organism: Ascidiella aspersa; assembly: GCF_963924565.1. Lineage (NCBI taxonomy): Eukaryota > Metazoa > Chordata > Ascidiacea > Phlebobranchia > Ascidiidae > Ascidiella > Ascidiella aspersa. The sequence continues at coordinate 30,535,007 of NC_139451.1, read as the reverse complement.
AAACAATTCAGTAGTTCAAATAGATGGGAAAACAAAAATGAACTATAAACTATATATGTTTATTTAAAAAAAAGAGATTGCAAAATTTCCTTTTAAAAACATGTAATTTTCAAACTATTTAAGAGGCAACAAACCAGATTTTTGCAGCCAAGGAGTAGACAATGTTTTCATGCATAAACCTCCACTACTGCAAGTGTATCCATTGGGACAACAATGCTTGTGGTCACTGCAGCAAACAGCCTACAACAATAATGGACTTTTTACTTCAAATATTTTCACGTAATTTTTTAGAAAATAGAGTACTCAAATTAGCTGTAATCGTTGGTCAAAAAGCAGCTTCAGAAGGGTTAGATCACAGTCGTTAACATACATGTGTGAGTGCATCTTTTATTGAAAAATACAGTACTACATTAAAATCACAGATTAATATGTTTCATAACCTGAAAGCAAAATCCCACCTACTACCCTTTACTGAGCGTACTATATTTAAACAACATACATTAGGACTTGGGCAGCATCCCCATTGACCAGTAGAAGATTGGCAGCAAGTGTTTCCATCTGGGCATTGAGATGTTCCACCAGGACACACTACATTTCCTACTTCAGTTCCAACAACCGCAATCAAAGCTGAGTCGAGAAAAACATTTCTTTAAATCAAGGGTTCTTAAACTCTTTTTACCGTGGATATCTTTTTTTATTTCAATTTGACTTTCAGGCAAAACAAACTGACTTTGTCAGTTATGAGACCGACTCCACAGACCTAATTCGCAGTGAAAAAAAAAACTATTGCCAAAATTTTGGGCATAAACTAAACACTGTGTGAAACACCTTATATATTACACATAAACATTCTATATTTTTGTGTGAGATTCCGGTTAAATTGCCATGCGTCTTATATTAAATTAAATTGTCATGGATATCAAATATCTTGCAGTTGATTTTTTTATGAAGGTGCATTTTGCTTGCATTTCAAAATAACCTATGAAACTAACCGGTCTTTTCAAGCCAAGGTGTAGACAACATTTTGGAGCAAGATCCAGCCCCAACATTACAAGTGTATCCTTGTGGACAACAATGCTGTCCATCATTGCAGCAAACAGCCTACAACAATAAAAAACCTTGGTTAGAGAGTATAAAGGTGTTGTGTAAATATTGCTGATGAGGCTTTTACTTTCAGCGTGTTTCAATATTAAATTAGCATGTCTGATCAAATTGCAAGTGTTAAAAACTACCCTAAATTTGGTTTAAAATAGAAATGTTGCAAATATGATATCTACATTGTAAGGATGGATTTTCGATTTGCTCCCCTCTGAGCCTGTGTAACACATAGCGGTGTAAACCAGGTTGTGAGTTTGAATCTCATCACAGGCTGGTTTTTCTTGCCTGGCCAATGGCCATGCTTTTTTAATTTGATTGAGACTGATTTAGTTAGTTTTCTTGACGCTACCACCCACAGTGTTTTAAAAAGCAAATTATTTACAGAAGATCTTACATTAGGTTGTGGGCAGCATCCCCATTGTCCAGTAGTAAGCTTACAGCAAGTGCTTCCATCTGGGCATTGAGATGTTCCACCAGGACACACTACATTTCCCACAACTGAATTTGGAGCTTAATTAAAAAAAACATTGACAAGAATATTAAATTTTTATGCCATTGCAATAAATTGTATTGAATTCTCGTCAATCTTTCGCACAACCCTGCTTCATCAGGTATTTCGATATTATGATTGACCTTGGCTCACTATATATTAAGCTTTATAAATACACGTGCAAAATATTTTTTTAGTTTTTGAAAAAATTAGATTGTGATTGTCAATGATAGCTTTCTTATTATTTTGTGACCTCTTGACTTTTGAAAGAGTATAAAAAGAGAAAAGTGGGTTACCTAGAACACCGGGTTAGGCACACCCAATATTGGTTATGCATTACTTTAAGTTAGGGTTGGGCTTAGCGCTGGGGTTCACACAACTGTGGAAAGTATGGCAAGTGCACCCGCGAGTTTTTTTCAACCTCTTAAAAGTGCACCCAAAAAAATCTGAAATGCACCCCAAATATTGTTTGACCTTTGTTGTACCTGGTTACCCGGATTTTTTCGGCGGTGCACCTGCAAGATTTCGTCAAATGTGCCATACTTTCCAGACTGGGGTTCACATGGTGGTAATAAAGAGTTAGTAATATTTTTCATTTATTTCCGAATCTATTTGTAGTACTCAATAGCTCGGCAAAGAGCTAGGCAATCAAATGGGCTGTGACACATAAACCCATCAGTGATTATTTATCAATTTTAACTACTTTGTTATTTAGCTTAACCTGCTTCTAATTAGGCAATTAATGATCTTTCAAAAATTGTTTTAAAAAGTTGTTGATCCCCATCTGGAAAGTATGCGCCAACTGAAAAAATCTAAGTGACTTGGTGCAACTAAGGTCAAAAGAGCACCACATTACTATGACAAAATCAGGTTCATATTCAGTCCACTTGACATGCTTTCTACAGTTGGTTGTTCCATATAGTAATCTTAAACACAAAATGTATTGCTTTTATTGGTACATTTTAATTTGGTTGCGGCACAATATGTTCGATGTAAATCATGAAAATTACAAAACTGCATTCCATTGAGCGATAGAAAAACGAGAACTACAATACAATGATGAGGTTTTTGCTTTTGCATTTCTGCTGTATGTTTGCTAGTAACATAAATGATTTTATGTGACCAATCTGTATTTTCTATCTGATTAAATAAATAAAAAAGTTAAGTAACACTTTTAACAACGAAAAAGTCAGCCAAAATTCTGTGGGGTGTATAACAATCGTTTAGTTTGCAAAAACAGCACGCTATATGCCGCTTTGCAATGTTTTCCATGTAAAGTGTAAAAGTATTTGGTGTAACTGTAAATACAGCTTAAGGCCCGTTTACACTACAGCTGCACTGGGCGTGAAATTATTTTCACTACAGCTGCAGTGAGCTGCGCTGGGCTTGAGTTTAGCAAAGCGTGAAACGCTCGCCACAATAGAATTTAAATACAAATTACGCTTTGCTCAGCTCAGTGCACCTAGCGGTTGTCGAATTTAAAATTTAGCAACCACCAGGGTAAGTAGCGAGCATTTCATTCATGAGACATAAAAGCAGTCCTTATCGTTGTTATAGGTCAAATGTATAACGATCGCATCGTTCCCGTACCGAGTACGGTTGGCGTGGAGCCGGGCATAATTCCTCTTTGCAGGATTCTAGCAAATAAAGCGGTCGTGCAGTGCAGCGGACAAAAAAATTAGTTCGTGTAATCATCTACTAATCTAGGGGCGAGCAACCGACGGCCCGCGACAAAATTATGAGGGGCCCGCAGAAAGTTTCCGGTCTTACATGACAATGTGGCCCGCGGCAACAGTCTGCCGCAATCCCCCACAACTTCCCGCGCTATTTAAAGAATATTATGGTAATAGTTTATTAAATACTGTTTTTGGTCTCTATGCTTCAAACTTAAAGTTTACATTAAATGTGATTTATTCCTTGTATAGGTGGAGAAATACACGATTAATGTATCGATTTAAGAATCCGTTTACCCAAATAGTCATTGGTCCGAAAGACTTAGGTCAAGTGAAGTCATATTACCCAAATGACTTAAGTCAAATCAAGTCATTTGAAAACAGTGACTTAAGTCAAGTCAAGTCAAGTCATTACAACACCGCTAATCCCTCAATAAAACCAAAAACTAGGCCAACACCGACACCGGCAGTGTTTTTTTTTAAGGTGTTTTCAAATATCTCCAGCGTTTTTCCAAAAAATAACTAATAATTCGTTTAAGCAAATATGGCTATTTTTTGGTATTTAAATGAAACACTTGCAGTCTCTTAAAACTACTTACCGGTCACCCAAACCAAACCTTAAAAAAACCCTGGACACCGGTATCAGCAATAATGCAGATAGGCCTAACGATCCTTAGTATGATGCCTGCACCAGCGTTACAATTTAATATTACACTAAATAAAATATCCAAGAAAAAAAATCAAGAAAATAAATGAGCTTATCTGGCTTTAAGGTTACAAAGCTATCAATTTTTGGGGACAATTTGAACACCGCGTTGCTTAATTGCACAAATATACCTAAAAAAATTAAGTTTTCAATACGTTGTAAATAAAACAGACCGTAACGTTTATTTGGTTAAACTTCGATAGCTTTTGATTCATAAACGGGCCATGATTATTGAACGCAGTGAAACACGAAATAGATATATGAAATATTGCCCTTGACTAGAGCTGAAGTTTGACCTATACATCACTTTCGGTTTGTAAGCAAATATTGATTAAAAGCACACTTCAGATGTCTAATAAAACTGTTTTATCACCAAACTACGGCTTGTGGGCCAGATCGGGCTCGCCGGTTATTAATATGATTAACCGAAAAAGTCCAAGCTAAATCTTAATGATAACTAAAACACAAATTACATTTTAGTTTCTGTTTTCTTCGTTTAATAACAATTAGGATAAAGCCTGGCAACTGTAAGGCCTGACAATCGCGGCCGGGTAACTGTTAGTAATATTTACAATCTGATTTTTTTGGATAAAAATAAATTTGTCAAATTATGATAAGGCGCAAATTAATAATTAAAGTTAGAATTCGCAGTTGACAAAATGACAAGAAAAACACGCTACAATGATATCTTAATTACTGTTATGGGAAGGAAATATAAATGCTATGCAGCTTGCAATAACAACTGTAGTGGGTATTAATAAATTCTCGTACTGTTAAAATTTTGTGTAATCGATTTTGACTTTAAATTTTTGGCCGGACGTGTTTTTTTGACTTTTTTTTGCCGAGTCAATAATAATTGCACTACTTATAAAAGCTATGTTATAATTCGATAGAAAACGCAGCGTTTTTGACGCTTTACCTACCTTTTTTAACTTCTGTTGCTGGTGCAATTGCATCTGGGAGAACACTTTGCGTGAGGACGGGCAATGCAATATACAACAGTTGCAATGTTAGCAAAGGATTCATTTTGCTAACTGTTTATTATCTGAAATAGATTACAAACATTTGTCGGGCTGCAACGAAATTCACTCAACATTTTTTCTTCGTCTTGTATTGTAAACCATAAAATAGATTTAAATCAGGAGTTTGACTTTTAAGAGAGAAAAGTAAATCAGCGAATAATGGCCTTGCGAGCGCGTAAATCTACTGTAGTAATTGCTTCATTAAAAAAAATAAATTCTTGTTAAGAGCAAAAATTTGGCATTTATTTTATTTCATTTAAACAAACATTTCAAAAAAAGTTGTAACGAGGAAATTTTGCCTGTTTTGCGAAACATATATTTTTCTGTCAAATATACAAAACAGTTCCCCTTTTCTTCTTGAATAATAACCTCAGTATTTAATTGACTAGGCGCACGAACCTTTGTATTACATTAAAAAGCCTAAACAAGATTCGTTAAACACGAAAATGAGATCAGAAGAAAGTTAATGTTTTTAAACAACCTTTCAGCTTCTCAGTCTTAACAAATGCACACCACAAACTCGATGGACAACGAATAAAGGGACTCTGACTCTGGAGAAAACGGCTACCACAGTGTCGACACGTAAACCGCAAACAACCACGCCTCCCCCAAAGAGCAAAGGTTGTCACGTGCATCGCCTTCATTTATATTAAAGTGCCAGGTCGAAGGTCACCCCATCAAGGCTGTATCTATATGCAAGGCTAATCTATGTATTCTGATTACTAATTAGCGGATCAAAGGTCAGCCTCCTAATTTGCTGTGCGAGACAAGCAGGGAGAAATATTTATTCCAGCTTACCCAAAACAAAACTGTAGTTTCGCCAGTAAATATCCCCTCCTGGTACCAAAATAACGAGTTAAAGGTTTACCCATCAAGTCTGTATCTATATACAAGGCTAAGCTAGGTATTCTAGTCACAAATGAGCGGACCAAAGGTCAGTCCTGTTATTTGCTGCGTGAGACGAGAAAAATGTATGTCAGCCTCCCCCACAAAACACAAAACTGCAATTTCTCCTAGCGTTTAGATAAGGTATACTGCCTCACATTGGCTTGCACAATTTGGCAGTTATTTAAATTCTCCTCCCCAGGTATCATAATATTAGACCATAGGAGTTCCTGTTCTCTACTACGCGAAGAAAGAAAGAAAACTCACTACCAGCCACCGAAAGATAAAACTACAGTTCCGCCAAGTAATTCTCCCCTCCTGGTACAAAAATACCGAGATAAAGGTTTACCCATCTAGGCCGTATTACTATGCAATGATAATCTAGCTTTTGGGTATACAATAGCGGAACAATGTTCGGCTTGAGCAGTTTATGCGTGAAACAAGGAAGAAATATTTATGTGAGCCCCAGTAAGACAAATCTGCAATTTCTCCTAGCGTTTACCCATCAAGGCTGTATCTGTATGCAAGGGTAGTCTGTCCTTTCTGTTCACAAATTGGCTGATCAAAGGTCAATCCTGCTATTTGCTGCGCGAGACAAGAAATATGTATGTCAGCCACCCCCCCAAAAAGACAAAACTGCAATTTCTCCAATCGTTTAGATAATATTGTCTCACATTTGTTTGCTCAATGTGCACTTACGCTTTAATTTTTTCTCGCATGGTATCATAATATTAGACCAAAGGAGTTCATGTTCTCTACTGCGCGAAGAAAGAAATACATGTTAGTGGCAGGCACCACAAGACAAAACTACAGTTTCGCCAGTAATTCTTCCTTCCTGGTACTAAAATACCGAGTTAAAGATTTACCCATCAAGACTGTATTACTATACAATGATAATCTAGCTTTTGGGTGTACAATAGCGGAACAACGTTCGGCTTGAGCAGTTTATGCGTGAAACAAGGAAGATATATTTATGTCAGCCCCGCAAGACAAAGCTTCTATTCCCCACGCCGGTTTCGATAAGGTACTGTCTCACATTGGCTCGCTCAATGTGCACAATCGCTCAAACTTAATATGCCAGTTAATTCAATTCTCCTCTAGGCATTATGACAAACCAAAGAATGGCCTGCTCTCTGCTACGCGAAGAAAGAAATACATGTTAGTGCCAGGCACCGCAAGACGGAACTACAGCTTCGCCAAGCAATTCTCCCCTTCTGGTACCAAACCGAATTTAAAGTCGTCCCATTAAGACTAATCTATCGTTTCTGGTGATAAAATAGCAGACCAAAGATCGGCCTTGTGATTTTGCTGCACCAAGTAGGAAATACTTGTTTCAGTCACCTCAAGACAAAGCTGCTATTCCTCCCAGACTTTTAGATAAAGCACTGTCTCAAATTGGTTTGCTCAATTTGATAGTTATTTAAATTTTCCTCCCCAGGCATCATAACATCAGACCAAATAAGGAGTTCCTGCTCTCTGCTACGCGAAGAAAGAAATACATATTAGTGCCAGCCACCGCAAGACAAAACTGTAGTTTCACCAGTAACTCTCCCCTCCTGGTACCAAAATACCGAATTATCAAAATACCGAAAAAAAAAGAAAAAAAACCCGCAAGACAAAGTTACTATTCCTCCCAGCCTTTTAGAAAAGGTACTGTCCAACATTGACTCGCTCAATGTGCACAGTCGTTCAAACTCAATATGCCGAGTATAACAGTTCCCCCAACCTTTTGACAATTAGGCTACTGTATAGTACTAGTTCGCATAATGCAGAAGGTCACTTCCTTACACATTGTAGAATTTGGCGTTCTGTGCATTAATGGAGGTTTTAGCGAACTTGTTCGCCTACTACCAACGAGATTACTGTTTGGATCTATCTTGCGTGAAGGTCTATTAAAATACCGAATGTTAGCTCCATTAAAATGTTTCTAAAATCGTTGACGAACTTCCAGATTAGCATGTTTGTTTTTTTAATTGCAGTAAATTTTGTATAGGTTTTTGGCTTATTTGGGCATGGTTAAGACGTCAATTGCAGTAAGTTTGGTATAGTTTTTTTTAGGTTGGGCATAGTAATGGCGTTAATTGTAGTAGCCTTAGTTTGGTATCACTTTTTTTGCTTATTTGGGAGTAATGAAAGTAATTGGTATCAAATCGCATCGAGTTACGCTTTGTCCAAAATATCGGGTATCGGTAGCGCAGTAAAATATCAAGTATCGAACATCGCTTGTCGTTACGCCCACGGTTACAGTTCAGTGCGCAAACACAAAACTCTTCGATTACACTGCAGCGAACAAACAAAACGGCAACGCTGTACCGATTCCAGAGTAACACCCGGTGGCTGTTCAACCCGTGACCCCCTTTTAATTGGCTAATGGACACCAATAAAACAAGAGATTAATCATTGGCAGCTTCTCGTAAAAACTTACGCCGAAAATGGCTAGGGTCGGAGCTTAATTCAGTGACTTTTAACCGGTGTTCTGCGATGGTTTTACGTGAAATATCGTTGTAATAATACGATTTGAAATGTGTGCCTGTTGGAATATAGCCTGAATATAACTTTTGTGGCCACTTTTTTGCCCACCCAAACAGGCCCAGATATCACACTAAGGAAAACTGAAAGTGTATAATTTTTCTTGTGTTGCTTATTTTACTGCATCATTATAAACTTTCGATTGGTGTTTCGCAAAACTATTTTAATGCATAGAATATGCTTTTGCTTCGAAAGGTTAAAAACACTGCCTTATTTGATGAAGGCCTGTTACTTTTTATCGAAGCAAAATACCACATAGTTTAAACGCAAAAAAGATTGTCAGTACTCCCAGGCCCAGCTAACCGATTTTATTATTCTATCAGAAACCGTTATAACAGGAAGTTTTTTAATCATTGAAGGCACAGGCCACAGACCCAACCATTCGCCTATATACAAATAACTCGTTTTTACCCCTTTGTAGGCATCGCACGCTTGACTGGTTATGAACTGCTAGCAATGATATAGGTGCCTGCTGGATGATGATATTTAACGTGGTTTTTGTCAACTGGTATATAAGACTAGCAAACAAATAACAAGGTAAAAGGCGAGCAAAAGGATTAAAGTGAAAATCAAGTATGGTCCATGCTCCATTGATGCACGACTAGCAATGCAAGGCACAAAACCTGACATAGCTTCAAACATACTGCACACATTCTTACAATTTTAAGTTGAAATAGGCATTATTTTAAGACAATGTGTATAAATACTAAACCTATGGCCACATAACAACATCAAAACCTGAATAAAAGCTTGCTTAAAACACCTGAAGCTCACACACCTGTAGAAAACCCCCACTAATTTTGTGGAGTCAAGTTACACTAACCAAGGTTTTACTTCAATCTTTGCTGACGCTGTGTGTTCTACAATCACCTCCAAGGCTATACAAGTAGAAAATCGGTAGGTATAACAAATTGACCAATGTTAAGCTAGTAGCTCTAACTGTTTTTAATGCCCAATCCCCGTAGTTTGTGTGACTTGGCTATACTGTAATTGCAGAGTCTTGAAATATATCTTGAGACTAGTTAAGTACCGTACCCACTGCCTATATTACTGAGCTGATTGACTTGCTGATTGTAATTTTCACCAAGCACATTTAACTATGCGCCTTACAATACACAATCACAAACAATTGGCATCCGCCCTAATAGCACAATAGAAATGGCTGGCAGCTTAAGAACTATGGCTTTACAGCAGCTACGGTGAGCTAGTAATGTAGTAGACTGCGAAATTGCGGTGTTTACCTGTTGTACAGCGGCGGCGCATTGCTGTTCAGCCAATTTTGCCCACAGCGTTCGGCTTTGAGCTGAATACATTTTTTAACAAGTTGCTAAATGTGGCTTTGTGGTCTGACAGGCTTGTGGTTTATGTGGGATGGCTAAAGTATTAGCCAGGAGTCCAGGACATTTTCAAACATTTATCCGTTCTGAAACGGAGAAAAAAAAAGGTGGGCTAATCTTTGCACAAAAGTCTAGCGGAAACGCGTGGGCTTGCGGGGGTTTGTGTTATGGAATTGATGCTAGATAAGTTAATGTTTAAGGATTTAGCTACAGACTTAGTACTACTTTATGTTTACACTCACAAAAAATCACCCCATTTTACGAAAATTCAGAGCATGCTTTTTTATTTGCACCAAGCGAACTGTCTAACATACGGTTGTTTTATATTGCAACAGCTACGACGTTGACTACCGTACTGCTGTATCTAACTCTAATAAATCAAAACTGAACAAACTGTAACGGCATTTCCAAGTACATATGTCAGGTTGCTAGACGTAATCTATATTAAAAAAATCAGCATAACTACGCTCTTAATGAAAACCCCTTCACAGCGCTGCAAGTCTTGTCACAAATTGCAAATATTTAAGGAACGTTCTACCTCTCTCGCTGTAGAAGATAAAATATAAGAGAGACTGGTTTGAGGATTAGCTTGTAAATTGCCGACTGAATTAGCCAGGCCGACCCAGCAAGAAAAGGGAAGTAGAGGTGAAACATTTAACACTTTACAATGATGCGAACACGCTATAATGATATACAACAAACAGACATGCGTCGCCGCTACAAAGTCAAACTGCTCCACATGTCGTTGAGATACGAATGGTTATATACAGCATCAGCATGTAGTGCTTAGCTCTGACGGAAAGATAAAGGCATACGTACAACGAGAGAAACCAAAATGAGATACGTGGACTCGACTTACAAACCATTTGCCTTTTAACCTAAGGTAAACTTCACTAACGACTATCAACTAACAAAGCGAAAGTAGCGAGTCTGTTCTGATATAACCTACAGACAATGTTGCAAGTAGGTCATTTTTTAATTTAGTAAATCAACTTCCTTTAGTGCAAGTTTTTCTGGTGGTGCTTTATAGTGCTTTGAAATTTGCATTTTTCAGTAACTCCATTACACGAAACCAACATTAAAATTCGTCGCCATACCAAAAAGTAAAACATGGATTTCACCCAAACTCTGTAGTCATTTTGTGTACTATTCATTGGTGCCGTTATCGTTGGCCAGTGCGACTCCAGAAGGGTCGATCACAGATTACATATTGTGTATATATATGATTCAGTTTACCCAAACGTTGGTAAAACTGAATCATATATATATAATGGTTTTGATGATGCAGAACGAAAGTTAAACGATCTCTAATGAACTGAAAGATGTGCTGTAGTTTTAGGGTTTCATTTGCATGGTTTTAAATTTCAGGTCAAACATAGTTCAATTTAATTTGGCAAATTGACTTTCTTTTTAATTTTATGTTAAAAATTTAAGCTGAAAAGAAAGTACTATAGTCCCCCTTTGAAGATTTAGTATGCGCCTAAATTATCGCAAGAAAGAAACAAGTTTCTGATTAGGCCTCGGTTTGTTTGCTTTTGACCTGAACCGTTAAAGAAAGTCGTTTTGGCTTTTAGCGCTAGCGGTAAGGTTTTATGGTGTGTAAATCAACAATAAAGAAAGTCGTTTTAGTTTATCTGGCCCCGTATGGTATGTCAACCTGCCAAACAAATGTGGGAAAACGCTATGTGTAAATGCTATTTTCAGAAATGCACCTATAGTTGCATTATTGTTAAGGGTGGCAGTTAAACTTCTTTGTTTAGTGAATGACAGCATATTTATTCATACTTCCCGTCGGCTAAAATAGTTCTGCTTACTAAAAAACATAAATTTGCACCGTTGTTTTGCTCACAAAATTACTTAAATTCGATTTTTTAGGTTTAAAACGCACAAGCTGTTCGGTGCGTTTAAATTTGTCAAAAAACCCTATTTTCCATGTGAAGAATTGCTACTATACCCTATTGCATGTTTATGTTAAAAATATCAGCAAACAACGAAAACGGAGACATTTGTGCGTCTTTCACAGTCCTCAAAGCACCATTCATTTTTCTTCATAAAAAAGTCTCTAATATAGAGAAACTATGTAAGTTGTACAACTGGCGACTAACGTATATTAATAAACTAGCGGGAGCGTTAACGTTCAATCCACTATTGGACAAAAAGCCGGCTTCATCGGTGACCTAACAAATACTTTTATATTTAACGTATTGAAACAATAACTTACATCAGGTAATCCTCAGCAGTCATTGGGCTTAACAGAAAACCACGACATATCAATGTTCCGGAAGTGTAATGCCAAACCGGAACATTTTAATAAACCGACGTGGACGACTAGGACAAAAGGCCAAAAAACCTATACTGGAATCGCCAGTTACTTATTCTAATAGTTTCTATTCTATCTGAATGAGGAACCAGTATACGTGAAATATATATTCCTTTGAAAAAATGTCTGATTCTGGTTTTCAAACTTTGGGGTTTATTGCAAAACCAATATAAACGTTTGCAGTTAAGTTAGTTGATTACCCCCATATGAAAAAATAATGACCCTCCTAGTGGTAATAATGCAGGTAGACAGGTATCGATCGCAGCCTGCCAGTCTACACAGGACCGGACAGAAACTGTTCGCCGCGGCTCCCTGGTGAGTCGTGTTGATTTTTCGACGACCATGATTCCGAAATCGAAACTCGGCTGATATTATCGGTCTACCTGGTAAGAACAAGGTACGCGGTGTTTCATTTTATTACGACAAACGGCAGTGAACTGGTACGGGACAAAATAAGATAAAAAAACAAGAAATATATGTGCAGCGTTACAGACCGCACAGTGACACGACAATTGCATGATCAAAACTTCATTTTTCGATTGCGATTTGAAATTTCCTAAAAATAGCTCGGCTGGCAATTATAGAACTCAACTTTCGAAAAATAAAAATCAGCCCAGCGTAATTGCGAACAACATAAACAATGTTTTTAACGTGGTTGAAAGACAAACGTCAATTAATTTTCTTTGCAAAATAAAAAAAAACGGGTTGAGTTGAAGTTTTTGGAAGTTAATTTTATCAAATATTCTGAATTTTGGTAACATTAAAGAGGTCTATAGCTACTATACTGACTTTCTATAAAGAAAATTGGTAGATTACATTAGCGGAATGCTTCAAAATTGTCTAACAGCAAAAATCGAAAGGGTTTTTTATCGGAAAGACAACGAAAAACTACCATGAAAATGTTTGCGTGAAAGCACACTATTCATTCATTGTAAAAATATAATCGTAGAAAAGATTTGAGAACTTTCTAACACAATAATACAACTTTGGCTCTATTCAGCAAACGTGCATATCCCATATGTGTTTTTATTCGTTTGAGTTCTTCCACAAAAAAAAAAATAAGTATTACAAAACGAGATTTTACTTTTTTTGGCGAAACAATTTTATTTAAAAAAAATGCTGTCGAAGACAATGTAATTAGGCCGTAACATTTCGACCACTGCTTTATTTTAAACAGTTATTTCCAAAACTCAAGCGATTTTGCATCAAACCCTGGGTTAATTAAGAGGAAGATCCAGCGCTTGATAGTAACTCGTTTTAGGCTGAAAATACAGCACATAACTCAGCTCAGCCTTGTTGACTCAGCAAAAGGCCAATACGCTTTAAATTCCGCGTTAACATGAACAGGTCGTAATATTTCGAGCCTTGTGGTTATCATGCCGTTTTTTTTCGAGCCCTGCAGAAACAGGTTGTAATATTTCGAGTTTTGCGATTAACAGATCTGTTCTATTTTCTATTAGGTCGTCATTAATAAACAGGTCGCAATATTTCGAGCCCTGCAGAACCAGGTCGTAATAATTCGAGCTCTGCGATTAACAGGTCGTAATATTTCGAGCTCTGCGATAAACAGGTTGCAATATTTCGAGCCCTGCGTTAATAAGACCCTAATCGAGTGCTCGGCTACTTTTGTCAGTTTTGCTCGTTCAAAATCCCTTAGCCGCAAAAAAACGAAAAATTTTAGGAAAAAAAGAACACAGAACTGATCTCAGCTGCCATTTGCGTACTCTGTCCCTTGTAGGCCTCGACAGACCAGCGAAAAGTCCTTGAACGCCTCGCGCCACTTTCGTTTGTTCTTCGCTTCGCGCAGCATCCGTTTATGGAAGGCGGCTTTTTGAGCGGCGTCGATCCTCGCGCACGGGAAGTCAGCCTCGTCGGAGAGAATCTGCTCCGACCAAGCGCTGAAGCTGGCAAGGTCGCATTTTGCTAAAGCGAAGAGCACATCAGCGTGATGATCTACGCAGGTGCGAGGCGCAGCGCCGCCGATAGCATTCAGCGAAACTTTGACTAGTTCTTTGCCTGCTTGGGCCAGCGCTGCTGCCACGCGTCCGTTATTTGTGTGTAGGTTAAGCAGCTCGCTTGTGAAGCAGACTCCGGATTTTGCGGACTCGCTGTCGGGGAGGTAGAGCGTCATTATGGCGCAGCGGAAGAGATCAAGGACGTCGGTCTTCCCGGAGTCCATTAAGCGTGTGAACAGAGCTGGCTGCTTGCGACAAACAGTGGTGAGGAGGTACATAAACCCCTGGGCAATGTCAGGGTTCTCGATGTGGGCGCCAGAGTCAAAGAGAGTCCGCGTGGTTGTGATGACAACTCGGAGGAGAACAGGAACCGCTTCCTTGCTGATGTCGCTTCCAAAGACGAGGACAATTTGCTCGATAAGCTCCAGGACCGAGTGGTAAGGAAACGCTTGGTAAACGGTGGCTAGCATCTCGCAGAGCGGAGAAAGAAGTGGCGCGAACGCTTCCACCAGAGTGCGCACCGAGCGGTCGTACAGCGAACAGAGAGTCTGAACGACCTTGACGTCGCGCACCCAGTGATTGAGAATGTCCTTGAAGATGGGCATTAGTTGTCGGAGAAGCTCAACCACATGCTTGTTGCGGTCGGCGTCACTCGGGAGAATTTCTCCGTCTTCGTCCCGTCGCCTCCGATCCAGCGTCGAGAAAAGATGCGAAAGAAGCTCGAGGATTCGCAGGATGCTGTTCCGGTTGGGAGCTGATGGAGTTTCCTTTGAGAGAGCTTCCAGCTGGTGGATGTGGAGCAGGAGAAGGTTCTCGGTGTGTCGAACATAAGAGTCCTCCGGAAGTACGGAGAGGATGTGTCCGGCCGACTGGATGAGCCATGACTCCTCGTTTGGCTGGAGTGTGCCTTGGGTGAAGACCTTGATTGGAAATAGGAGTTGAAACAAGAACAACAGTAGGCGAAAAAAATTGGTTATGGTATCAATTATATATAAATTTGTCCGAATAATTTTTTTTTATTTTTATTATAGGTGCTTAATTTTTTTCCCCAGTGTAATGAAGTTATTTAGCGAAATATATAAACTTAGCCAAATAAAACAAACAAACTAAGTTTTGTATTTTATTGTTTGGCTGCATATATATTTATTTGCTAAGTTTTCACGACTCCTCGTTGGAGCGTGCCTTGGGTGAAGACCTTGATTGAAAATATGAAACGTATGGAAAATGGTTAAGGGACTTGAGGTAGTTACATTCGGGCCACAAATATTGGGAATAGGAGTTGAAACAAGAAAACGCTGTTATGGGGTAAATATAAAGTCGGTTATGTTGTTAATTATATAATTGTCTGACAAATATTTTTATTATTTGCGCCAGCCTATGATAACCTACTTCATTCAGAACACAACTTAACTAGGTTTTAAACATTGCAATATATGAAAAACGTACATTGTCACTTTTGGCCAAAAATGATTTTGAAAAATCCCTCATGAGACAAAATTAAATATGTAAATACCTTGGAGATTTGTTCCATCACGGAGCTTCCGTAGGGCGCCATCTGCTCTGCACACTCTCTTGTCAATCGGCGCAGGGTCAGGACCGCCGAGAGCGAAAGATCCGAGTTCCCGATACATGGCACAACAACTCTCATGAGTACTTGAAGCTGCTCCGGATGACGACTCAACCACTCTGTAAGTGTCCCAATCGTGTACAGGAGCGTATCGGCAAGCTGAACCGATGTAAGAGGGATTTGGGCAAGAATTCTGGCAAGGCTATCCAGGCATGGAATCTCACTTGAGGTTTCCGTTAAAGTCTCAACGATTGAGTGAATTCCGAAGAGGCAAGTCTCGATTCCGTGCCAGGACTTCTTGATGTCGGTTGCTTGTTGCAGCGTCTTTTGGAAGCGATCGAAGATGAACATCAAGACCTGGAGGCCGAGCATTTCGAGGATGTACATTAGCGAGTCGGAGATGTCTATGCGATAGATGCGATGCTGTTCTTTTTCGTCAGCGCTCCAGCCTTCATGCGAATTATCCGAAGGGTAGCTGGCCTTGTCTAGCAGGACGTATACAAGTTGGTAGAAGAACTGTAAGGTGTATTTGCGCACTTCCAGTCCATCTGTGGTTGACAGCGCCTGTAACTCATCCTGTAGCGAGTACCAGAAAGTGAAGGAAATAGGACTCGATATCTCATCTGTGGGATATTGCAGTGGAACATTTGTGCACTCCATGACAAGGTAAATCAGCCCGAGGCCGTTTTGCGGGTCGTTGCAAGTCTCAAGGATGATCCTGGTTTGGTTCTCCGCCAAACTACAAATAACTTTGGTCAGGCCGAGGATATTTTCAGAGTCCTGTTCCTCTATGGCTTTGTGGAGCATCGGTTGAAGCGATAGCACAATCGGAACAAATTTTTTTGCCGTTTGGGGATAATCGCTAAGTAGCGGCGAGCAGAAAGCATTCAGCATGCAATCGATGCTCTTTTCAAAGAGTTCTGGCTCTTTGATGGATTCAAGGACCTTAAGCATTAGATCCTCACACTGTGGTGGTGGAATACCAATAGCTATCCAGCTTGACAAGCAGTTGATCACACGCAACTTGTAATTCGGATTCAAAAACAGAGTCTTCAGTAAGGATAATACTGACTGCATGCCTCCACGAAGCAGCGACATAACCATGGACTTGTTTTGCTTGTTAAGATGTGAGGTGTGGTATTCCTCTGGTAGAACGGTGAGGATTTCGAGCAATGCTAAGTGTTGGAAGTTTCGCGTTTGCTCGTCCAACGCCGGCCCTTGCAACTTCTCGAGGATGTCGGAAAGCGCTTTGGGCCAGATCTTGCGGATAGTGCAGTTGATGATGAAGGAAGAGAAGACAACGCAAAGGCGGGTTAGAACAATCTTCTTCTCAGGCATCGTGCAGAAAAGTAGCAGTTGCTCGAAAATGCGATCTCGCAGTACGTCGATGTCGCACTCTGGGATGTCGCTCCACGAGGCGCTGATCTTGCTTACAAGGCAGCTTGCACCGAAAAACTGAACCTCTGTTGCTTTACCGTTTTCCAGAAGCATCCACGCAAAGTTCCAGGCCTCTTTGGCTCGCTGTGCTTTCGTCAGCCATTGTTGGGCTTCATTTTTGATGCTTAACGACGGATCGAAGTATAGCTGGCTCAAGGCCCTTTCCACGTTTTCTGCGGAAAACTCAAGAGCACCGCTCATTTTTGGTTCGGTTTAACCGATACACTAAAATACTAGCCAAAGTGAAAACCTGAAACAAAAGACGAAAATATTGTTGATCAGTGGGATCACAGGAAATCGTTTTCTAATCTGTAACAAAATAATTATGGGATAACATGAAACAATTCCCTGTGAACTTTGCACCATGACTATGTTGGAAACACATTTTAGTTGGGTTTCTTTACTTTGAAAAATGCTAGAAAACATTGTTCATGTTAAGTTAATGATCAGTATTATTTCATTTTTAAGCATTTATTAAAAATTATAATTTAGATTGCACGTAACATAACACCTTTGAAACAAAACTAAAGTTCAGGAAGTATATAACATATTTTGGACATTATGTTCGAACAAAAGCTAAAACATTATAGTTTTAACCTATCTTCATTACTTTTAGAGTATTGTTTGCTTTTAAAATAATTGTGGAATAGGAATTGTAGAGATAACACATTGCCTTATTCATAAACAAAGCAATTTTGAAAAACGCAAATTTACCACAAAATTAAATAAATTTCTAAAAGAAATGGATATGTACTACGTCTCATCAGACATTGCGATTTCTACTTGATAGTCCGGCGTTTTACCGTTTATGAGTTCAACAATCCTTTGTTTGACCTCATTTCTTTCCATTGGCGGAAGCGAGGTTAATTTTGGGATTAAGTTAAGACAAAATAAAGTTGTATCGTCTTCGTCGTCTGGCTCAAAGTCTATTTTTTTGTTCCAAGATTTTAGGGGGTAATCTCCTTCGATGATAACGCGAAGACGATTTGGGTCTTCTTCTTCAGTATTTGCGCTCTCAGTATTTCCAGATCCGATTTCGTCGAACATGTAATCACCTTTTATGGCAAACTTCGATTTTTGCTTATTATATTTGTTTTTTGTTTGGCCGCGTTTCCGTTTGGCTGGCGAATGATTCAACGAAGCGTTTTCCGTTACATCGTTATCCTCATCGCGACTTAAAGGCATCGACACGCTTTCCAAAACGCCGGGTATTTGATACTTTTTAATCTTTGGGAGTGAGTACATGTTAAAAATTGTCTGCGAGACCGGATGATTGTGCTGCAAATCGCAAGAAAATATGTACAGCCTTTGCTTTAATCGGTCGGCTTTTAGGAAAATGTTAACAGGGCAATCCAAGCGGTATGTTTTTGTCTTCTTTCGAATGCCACTTGATTTTGATTTGTAGACGCCGGCGTGTTTGCAGCGATACTTAATGTACGCATACTTGTATTCTTCGAGAAACTTTGGATGTCCGTCGGTGATGCATCGGTTAGCCCGTTCAACTGAACGACTGTCCGCTTTGTAGAACTTACAGTAAGCCATGACTTCGTACATTTTCAGCCATTTTTCAAAGTCGGCAAAGTCCCTAAACTCAGTGCCGAGCAAATCTTTTTCCATAAGATTAGCATCCATCTGTAGAAATTGGTTGTTAAAAACAAAATGTAGCTCAAGTGATGAAAAATACCATGTAATGGCCATTCAAATAAAAAATATATAACTTATGACAAGGAATCAAATGTAAACTCAAATTAAATATAAAAATGCAAAATCAAGCAAGTAAATTGTTTAAAGTGAGAAAAACTTATAAATGAATAACCCAAATTTTATAATTAGTCCTTATCTAGAATCTTACCACTTTTTTACACCAAAGAAACGAGTTGTAAAAATTGAAATTGCAATAAATAAATAAATATAATAATACTTGAGCCACCCGAACCCAAATATTGTTAGCAATATGAACCAGCGCCAAAAAATGTTTAATGAAAGTTTCAACGCAAGTCATCTGACTAAAAGGCATTTGTCCAAGTCCAGTAATTTATTTAAACGACTTGAGTAAAGTCATCTGAAAACAGTGACTTAAAACAAGTCATTAAATTGAGGGATAACATTATTAGTTGATTAAATTATTACGGGAGATGTGTTTGACCTCTATGATCACCAGGTTGAAAAATAAGGCCGCGGTTTCAGTTTGGAAAATATGGCCGTGGTTATTTTCGGCGCTCTTTTACTTATGTACGTGAAAATTAATAAAAAAAAACTTTCTTCAAATGCCGCATACCACAACGCATATTGTTTGGGTTAGGGTGCGTGTTAGCGTTTGGTTGAGGGTAGGTCAAGTTATTATTAATAATAAACATAATATGACTTGACCCACCCTCACCCAAACAATATGCGTTGTGGTATGCCGTATTATTTTTTTTTTTTTAACTTTTCACGTACATAAGTAAAAGAGCGCCTTATTTTCAGTACAGTACTCCATTGTCAGTCAAGAAAATTTTACAAATAACGTTAATACAGCCACGCAATTTCAAGCTAAAAATCGTCTCCCCCGCAAAAAAATCCAAAGTTTGCCATCTGGTATGGCCATGCCAGTCTGCTATTTATGTCAATTAACGGCACAATCTTGGGTGTACAGTACAAAGTTTGAGGCGCATAGGTGTGCAATTACGCATTTTTTACTTAGGTTGGACATCCTAGCACAATTTATCTTTTTTTCGAAATTTAAGTAAAGTGAAGAGCGCTGAATAAATATCTGATGTGCAGTTCAGTTGCACTGAATTCAGGATGATGCGGCTGTGCTTAAGCTTGACTTTTTAAGAAAACACCTAACGTTGTAGAGGTTGCATTTTCGTAGTAATAAATTGCTTGAAAATTATAAGTTCATTTTATAATGTTACGAAATATCCGACAACGAGATTACATGCAAAAACTCAATTTAGAATTTCATACTTCTAGTCGCGTATTCGAAAACAATATCATGCGGGTGCTTAATGTTTGACGAATTATGTACAACTGTTGCAAATACAAAGCTATTTTCATATACAATGTCACCAAAATCGTTGTGTGAAAAGTTTAATTTTTCGTGTAAGCTTTTTACTCAAGAAAACAACAATGTCATAGAACAGCAGATTTTAAAGACGGTCGCTTGGAATCGCTTGTGCATAACGACAAATTATTCTGCATTTTCTGTTGAAAATAATATTAGTAATATATCTTCGTTGAATAGCTTGAACAATACAAATCATTAGAACACATTGTAAAACAAATAAGTGGTAAACAACCCACAAAAGGAAGTGCTATTTACTCAAAGTTAGAAAAATATAAACAAGCTTGTTTTAGATAAAACTACACAGTCGGTAAAACAAATAACTTAAACGTCTTAAATAGAGTTACTTTATCGCTACACTGGCAATACACTAGTTAGAAATTTACCAAAATAAATTAACTATGTAAGCAAACTACACAAGAGAACCACATCACAATATGATTTACGATTTTTTGTTGTTTTTTTCGTCGAAAATCACCCCAGGTTTTGCTCGTTCAACATAATTCTTAACACAAGAGAAACCACCAAAGCGTAACAAGTATTTAAGTAAGTATTTTTTGCGGACCAATTTTGTTTATAAATCATTCTTTGCTAATATTTTTAATGTAAATGACTTTATTGTAAAGTGTTCAATGTATACTTTCGTTGAAAAAAATCTGTATGTTTCTAAACGATAAATGCTATGGAAGGCTTTATTTTTTTAAAAAAAGAGGCACCTGTTTAACTAGAAGTTGCGTTGTACCTTAAAGGAAAACTTCGACACCTGAAGTTTTGACGCTTTTTTGTCGCGGAAAGTATTTAATTTAGCTGGTAGCGAAGAAATCCACTGTTAACGCAGCGCCAGCCGACCCGTTTTGCGTAAATTGCCAGTGTTCGGCGCCCGCAAAAACGTATAAAACTGTATAGGGCCAAAAGTTAATATTTAGTTGGCTATTTTTATATAGCCTATAACACTGGGCTCAATATGGTTTGCCGCTTTTTTCTTTTTCTCACTTTTCCAATAATCAAAAGACTTAACAGACCTGCCATGCAATTATATTACGACAGTAAAGCGTGTTAAAAAAATACAACAACAACCAACAGTATATATCTCTACAATGCTTCAATAAGTTTTGTGATTTAAGTGCGGATAAAATGAAACGCACAGTGTTGGAATTTTTTAAATGGTTTTAAATAGGTCATTGCGACGGAATAATTTAGTTGTAGGACTTGAGATAACAAAATCATTAGGTTAGGTTCAAGCTGCAAGTTTATTATATTATAAATTTTATTTAGTATTTTACCAATCTTGTTTTAATGTTCTGAATGTGGTAGTGGCCTAAAGTTAAAAACAAAACAGCTTTGTTGCTAATAATACAAAAAATAACCTAATAAAAAACAACGAGATACAAAAAAGAAAAAAAATGCAGTTCTGAAATATAGTTGTTGTATAAATAAAAAATGCGACATAACGCAAAAAGGAACGAATAAGTGGGTGGATAAAATTTCGCATAAAAGACTAGATCTAAATTACAGACGACCACGAGCTTTGCAAAAAGGCACATTCCAGGGGTTAATTTGTAAGCATTTTAATATTAAGCAATTAAGAATAAAAAGGAAATCTAATAATTGTACAACGCCGAAAAATTTAATGACTCATAAGGGCATCGCGACGCACAGTTTAAAAACTCTGGTCTAAACAATAGCGTTTTATTTTACAGTTAACTGTTTTTAATTTTTTGTATATTATACATGCTATTCATAACTTCCATGTTAGTTGTTTGTTTAAAACTAAAATCACACATGATAGGCAAACAATATTTTTGAGAACATTTTGAGTTGACTCATATAAAGTTTCCCAATCAATTACGCCCTAGAGAAATGTGTCGTAAAACAGAATTGTCAAACTGAATTGTCAAACAAAACGGCAATAAAGACAAGGTCTGTTCCAACATCCCCAGAGCGTTACAAATTAAACGCGCTTTGCTGAACCCTGGGGAAAAGAGCAAAACCAGTATAAGTTGGACTTGCAATGTTCTTCGCGTTGTTCCAAAATAACGATTCTGGCCTTCTTTGGACATAACTCAGTTCTGGGATAAAAGTCTGTACATTATTTCCAACCGCTTTAAAGGCGAATAATAGTGGTTCAAATCCGAACATGTTTAGCATGAAAATCGTTGGACTTCGAGTTTTTGCCAAATTCAGTGATAAAATAGAGCTTGTTTAGGGCTTAGAATATTCTTTGTCTTGTCCCAAAATAACGAATCCCGCAATGATTTGACATAATTCAGATTTAAATCAAAGTCTGTTTGATATTATCCAACCGCACTTTTAAAGCATTTAATAGTCGGTTCAAATCCGGACATGTTCAGCATAAAAATCGCTGCGAGAATTAACAACACCCCAAACGGGGGTTCGAACCCGGGCCGAAAAATCCGCACGCAAGCAGCAGAGTGACCGCCTGTTTTGTCACGGAGCCTTCTTCTTAACTTCATTTCCAGTGGCCAAGGTGGTTGTGTTCCTTAAAGAGTTGGACGGAGTCGCGGTGGGAGTGGATGAGTTTGCTAAGGACCTTCCGGAGTTTTCGCTCTTCCCTGGTGGCTTGCATCCGAAGATTGGCGCGAGACGTGAGAGCCACATGTTGCGCACTCTCTCCTGACGAACGCAGTTCATGAGGAAGATGAAAAGACCCTGAAAGGAGAAATAGGTGAAGATTTATTCATTGAATTACATAATAGGCGAATACTAACAGTGTTGTAATGACTTAATTCAATGACTTGAATTAAGTCACTGTTTTCAAATGCATTAACTTGACTTAAGTCTTTTGGACAAATGAAAAAATGACTTGGGTTTAAATAAGTATTTCTTTATAAGTATTTTTCTTTATCTAAATGCTTAACGTTTTATTTTTACGACAAGGACATGATTTGACTTGCTCCAATCATGACTTGTTATTTATTCGAAAAGACTTGAATTGGACCTAAGTTATTTCACAAATGACTTGATTGTCTGTTGTTGAAAAAAGAAAGCCACTTAAACAAAAAAAAAAACATGTTCCGCAAAATACTCTGTCGCCTGAGTTTAAACACTTTATTTTTTAACTTATTATTAAAAAAATAATAAAAGTTAATCAGCCATGAAAGGCATGAGAGTAGCGTGGAACCTACAAAATACATTGCTTCTGGTTCACAAAAAGGCTTTTATTAAATAAAAATCTAAAAATAACCTGGAAAGCATTGAGTAGCGTGAAGAGCCAGGCCATGATCTGCTGATAGATGACGTCATCAGATACAAGCATGAGAAATCCGAATATCCACGTCATCCCCATCATGACGCAAACAAGAATGGCGATCATGAAGTTGTCCTTGTGACTGCGTTGCTTGGCGGTAGATTGAACCTGGGACGAATAAATTGGCGAAAAGATGTAATTCGGTATTATGACACGAGTAACGAGTTCCGAGGACAACGGTGGATTTGGCAAGCAGTTAAAATGTAATTCGGTCGCTTTACCAACTGAGCTACACAGGCTTGCTTGTATTAGCAGAATGTAGGGGGCATTGGCGTATGGTTGTTTCTCGACTTGCTCCTGAGTTCGAATCTCACCGCAGGCAATAGTTGTTTTTCTAGCCTGCCTTGCTTGCACCATTGATCGACAGATTCGGTTAGTCTGCAATGGCTTTCGGCGTATTTATGATACATAAGCCGTTATCGTTGGTCAAAAAGCAGATTCAAAAGGGATAGATTACAGTTGTTAACACACATATGTGTGTGCATCTTTCTTTAAATGATATGCTACTTTATATCCCCTTCAATATGAAGTTGCTTGTACTAAAATAATGTAGCGAGTATTGGCGTATGTTTGTTTTAAACTCGCTCCTCTTGAGCCGGTGTAGCTGAGTAGCTAGAGCGACGGTCCCGGCTTGACCGGAGGTCGTGAGTTCGAACCTTACTGCAGGCTAGTTGTTTTTCTAGTCTGCCCTGCTTGCATCAATGATCGACAGATTCGGCGAGTCTGCGATTGCTTTCGGTCTACTCCTAACGAATAGCAAGCATTGGCGTATGATTGTTTCTCGACTCGCGCCTGAGTTCGAACCTTACGGCAGACTATAGTTGATTTTTCTAGCCTGCCTTGCTTTAAGCTACTATTTTTGGTTTTCTTGCAGATTACTCGTCTCTTTTTATAATTTTATTTGTTTTTTGTAGCTTTTTATTCTTAGTAGTTCTTAATGGATTATTGGTGAATTCGCGCTTTTTCTATGAAGATTTAGTTCGTTTAATAACGATCTTTTAGCCTAAACTCAATACAGAAATAACCATTAAACGCGCGTCTGACCTCACATGGGGATCAAATCGACTCCCTAATTTTTCCTACAGATAACTCGCTCATTTTTTCAATGTTAGTCAGTTATAATATGCTTACATACTTATGGCATTTTTCGATAAAATAATCTTTTTATAAATGGAGAAAACGATAGTTTAGCCAAAACTCATAAGAAGAAAATCCAAACTTGGATTTATTAAGGTACTAACCTTGTTTTTCCTGCAGATGATTTTTCCCATGATGAGTCCGAATAGAGTTAGGTTAACGAGGGTGAGCAGACCGACGGGTAGAAGAAATCCGAAGTAGAGTGAGTAGTTGTGGAGCCAGCACATGTGGCGTGCTCTGTACTCGGACTGGAAAAATATGTCGCCTAACCACAAAAAAAGAAAACTTATAAGTCGTTATAAGGTAACTTAACACGTGTAAACTAATTAATAAAAGAAAATTAAAACGGTATTTTTTTTATTTTTTTAAAGTGTTTTTATTATGTTGTCCGCACCATTTTATGCTATTTTTTAGAGCATTTCGTTTATTACCTATTTGACGTGCTCTGTACTCAGACTAAAAAAATATGTCGCCTGAATACAAAAAATTAAAACTTATGAATCGTTATAAAGTAACTTAGCATGTGTGAGCTAAATTATATTAAAAAATTGAAACGGTATTTTTCTGAAGTGTTTTTATTTTGCTGTCCGCAGCTTTTTACACTGTTTTCGAGCATTTAGTTTATTTCCTGCCAATTCCTCACTAAACTTTTATTAAGCGAACAAAACTTAAGAAATAAATAAATAAGTTTAAATTATATTAGACTATATAAGACTTGTCTTCGTATTTGCCCCAGTAATTTCCTCAAGTATTTAGTAAATAGTTTTGAGAAGCAATCTCAATAAATTTAACCATGTAAGCTACTGTATAGTCGGCGACCCAACTGAGTCAAACAGCGACATAATTTTGGGTCAAGGCCTGTAGGTTAAGAAGCACTACACAAGGCTATAATAAATGCTCTCAGTAGTTCAAGCGATTTGAAATTGACTCACCTTCGACTAAATTCTGTTGGTCAAAGTAGAAGATGGCCACGACTGCGTTGACGAGCACCACCACAAGCGGTGTGACGTAACAAACGATTTCCGGTATCCTGGACGGCTTGTCTCCCATAGAAACCTTAAACAACAAAAATTTGGTTTTAATTTGACGTAATAGGTTCGACGGTGGTTTACACAATTTCAAACATCCATCAAACCCAGTACACCGAAAGCCATCGCAGGCTCACCGAGTCTGTTGATCTATGATGCAAGCAGGGCGGTCTAGAAAAACAACTAGCCTGCAGTGAGGTTCGAACTCACGACCTCCGGTCAAGCCGGGACCGTCGCGCTACCAACTGAGCTATGCAGGCTCAGAAGGGACCGAGTCGAGAAAACCAGTTGGGATTTGGATTTTTTTTAATTCTGCCTGAAGCGAGTTATTTATAGTGTTGGGTTGGAGCAAATTATTTTTATTATAAAACATATCGTTATGTGCATAAATTATTTTTGTTTGGAGGAGAAAGTGTTGATTTTGCAGTTGAAATCGTTTGACAAATGTGGTTGAAAGACCATCCTGTACTCCCTACTCGCTCACTTCGTAGATTCGAGTAGCCTTACCCAAACGCATATGTTTTCTTACGCTTTCTAATGAAGCAAGCTATACGTATTTTATCCAAAGTTTATGGAAAAGTAGGCAGCAAGTTTTTAAGTTTATTTGGGCTTTGATCTTCATTCTACGTCTAATTACAACCCCCAGCTATTATCTTAACATGCATTCAAAACGCCGACAAATGCTGTTTACTTCTGTATGGGCGCTTCAGCGGTTTTGCTGTAAGGTTCGGTATATATGTTTCCCATATATACTGGGTTTGCTTTGACTAATTTTGTTGTTACTCAGAAACGATTTGGATTACTTTCAGATCATCGTAGTCTATAGTACACACACCGCAAAATAATAACGTAGCCGGTTGTGTTTGTTAGCTTATACGATAAATGGTAAAAAATATGTTGTTCTTTGATGCAAACGTGCGAAAATGAGCACGCGATGTTTAAGGCATGCTATGCTTGTTAAACTCTAACATCAGGACTGCGGAGTCAATTTAAACCAACCCGAGTCTGAATAAGGGTAGAAATAAAGTAGAATAAAAGTAAGGCCGAATCTCAAGACGATTAAACCGAATCCGTCGAGTCCCTGTTCCGGCTCAGACTCCTCAGCCTTGTACGACATCCAGTAACTTAACGTAATATTGGATACAGAGCAATTTGCCTAGAAAGTGTACGTATGTGCATGTCGAACTCGGGATTCGACTAGACTCGAGTAGTCTTTCCCGAGTACCGAGTCCGACTGATGTCGAAAAAAACAGTAATTTAACTAAAATCGGATTGGTACAAACATTCGCTAAAGCGGGGTATGCATGCGTATGTAGAAACTCAGTGAGCGCGTGTCGAACTTTGGATTTCAGTAAAATCGAGAAGTCCTACCCCAATACCGAATCTCACTCGAGCCAAATAAACGGACTATCTTAAGCACCGAGTCAGGGTCCGACTTCTTGTCTTCCACCCAGTAATTTAACTATAATAGGGTAGAAACACAACAGTTCGCCCAAAAGCCCGACTAATGTCGAAAAAATCCCAAGTATCGAGCCTGAACCCGCCCTGCTCATAACAACATAAACAAGAAGCAACTCATACCGTTACTAGTGCCCTGTACATGTTGTACGCGTTGGCACTCATCCAAAGCCAGCAGGCAAGTAGGAAGTAGTGGAGGGCGGCCGTTGTGACGTAACAAAGCGCCGTTTGTCCGACCTGACCGGCGCCGGCCAAGAACACGAGGTTGACGACGAGAAGACAAGAGCAGATGTTGAGCAAAAACTTGGAGGTTTGACGCTTTCTAAGCTCTCTGTATACCCAAAGCATTCAAATGACCATAGGTAAATTACAATTAAAACAAATTCTACAACAAATTGTTTTATTTTAGTATTATTATCGTTTAAGTCAATAACTTGACTTGACTTGTAAAGATATTGAGCAGAATCTTGGAGGTTTGACGATTTCTTAGCTCTCTGTACACAGAAGATTTAAATGGCTATAGTTAAACTACAATTACAATTCTCACAAAATCTCTATCAAAGTTTGAAATTACGTTACGTCTTTCGCTAAGATAAACAGATTAATATAGCGTTATAATGGTACAAGTCAATGACTTGACTTGTAAAGACGTTGAGCAGAAACTTGGAAATTTGACGTTTATTTAGCTCCACACGTGGTTAAATGGCTTTAGTTAATAAAAAAAAAATTACAATTATCACAAAATCTCCATAATATTTTGTAATTACGTCTTTCTCTAAAACGAACAAATTACAAGTTTTGTAATGTCCTAAGTAAATGACTTGAATAAACGTTTAAATATGTTGAGCTTCCTTAGCTCTCTGAACATGTGGTAAGTTTAATTAAATTACTTTATTTGAATTATAATATGATACATCCCTGATCGAAATTTGTATTTTTCTCGCTATTACAATCACTCTGTCCTGAACCGAACAAACTACCAGTGTATGTACTAAGTTCATGAAACAGGTGATTTAACTTCAACGTAGGTATTTTTATTTAATATTTGTTTTCGGGTTGCAACTTGTAAAGGCAAAGACGATTTGAATTCGTAATATGTTACTCATTTATAAACATGTGTTTAACTGCTTGTGTAAAGTAGTACTGTGGTAAACTGGTGAAATTTTGGAAAAACGCTAATAGTTAAGCGGCGTTTTTATTCATAAGACAATTTCTAGCTACGTTGCTCTTCTAGCTACGTTTGCATCAACGTAGTTCATATAGGTGAGTTGGTTGTATTCATTGTATGCTGCCAGTGAATATACCTCTTAACACTTGAAAAAGGCTGTAATATTACTTTTTTACTTTAATAAAAAATAAACCTTAAACGATCAAATGTCTAAAGCTTAAGTTAGTGTTTTTTTAAGTAAAGGTTTAATTTACAATACCAATGGTAATGGATTAAGGTTACTTACATTTCTTTAAAAATTTGTGTTAATTGATTACTCACATTACTGTCAGGTAGATGATGATTGTAGCGATAAGGGCGGCTGAAGAGAGAGAACAACCGATGTAGCTCACAATGCCCAGGATAAAAGCCGATGGCAGTACCCTGGTGCTCTGGATTAAACACACAAACTCGTGATACGACACAATAAGATATATTACAAAAATGTGATATAAAACTCTATACTAAAACGCCAAAAATGATCGAAAAAATCTACAAGCACAAAATTTTCTCTTATTTGACTAAAAAAAAACCCGTAGTGGACGGTGTGATGCAGGTATAGTTCTCAAATATTAAAAATACTTTTCAATATAGCATTTTCCTCAAAGCGTAACAACTTTCTGCCATTATACCCAATACACAACTTAGAAAAGTTAGAAAAACGTCGAAGAATTTGTCAAATACAATGTGGCGTAGAATTTGTCAAATACAATAAATATTTAAAATTATAGAAAAAATAAAATAACAGTACGCTACCAACCAACAAATGGCACAAACGAACACCGTATTTAGGCATAAATCATAAGTTTTGTCACTACACACATGTACTTACTACGATCATAGAGAAGCTTGCAAGCTTATAGCATTCGCACTTTGGGGGGTCGGAGCCGGGGACCAGGGTGCAAGCGTTGGGGCTCCATCGACCGTCTTCGCGCTGATAAGCGTTGCATTGTGTCCTTACAACTCGAGACTGGACAAAACAACATCAGATAAATTTGCAGTCTAAGTTTATTTTTTTTTCATTAATCTCCTTTCCTATAAAAAATAGTTGTGTTTTAAATTACGTCAAGATTTCAATTCAGCCTTCATGAACCCCCTAAAACTAGTCTACGTACCCCCAAGGGTGCAAAAGACCCCAGTTTAAGAACCGACTTCGGCAACTAAAACACAATCGTTGAAATCTAGGCTTTTTTGATAACGAATTTATTTTGAACGCAACAATTTGAAAAAAAAGCATTAGAAAAAATAGACTGGGTGTGCGGTTGTTGTATATGTTTCCAGGGGGTTTAGCGCGGAGCTTATATATGTTATAAAGGAGGTATTGTACAGTTATACTTCTTCTTCCAACGGATCTTATCCGTCATTGCGCATATACTCCCAAAGTTATTTTCCGTTTCGGTGCTTAAAAAAAAAAAAACGGATGTGAAAGAAAAATGGAATAATAATTCTGAACAAAAAAAAAAAAAAAAAACACTCGCGAGTGGACAAAAAACAAAAATTAAAAAAAGTAGAAAAAGCCGACTAGAAATGAATAGTCAATGAAAAAATTTTTTTTCTCAAGTTTTTTTCTAAAAAAATCTTGCAAAGCGTAATTTGCAATTATATTCTATTGTGGCGAGCGTTTCACGCTTTGCTAAACTCAAGCCCAGTGCAGCTATAGAAAAACGTTACGTTTTGTCGCGATTTTTACGCAGAGCGCAGCTCACTGCAGCTGAAGTGAAAACAATTTCACGCCTCGTGCAGCTCAGTGCAGCTGTAGTGTAAACGGGCCTTTAGTTTACTTTTGTAACAGCAAATGGTGACCCACTGACCAATAGTGTCCCATTTCCTGATTCGCGGTTTTGTATCCAGCATAAATTTGAAATTCTCCGGCGATATCAAAAATTGCTAATCGCCGCAAAATAGTTTCGTGCGTTCGACTGAAGGTTGGATTTTACATGAAATAAGCAAAATTGTTAACCAACTGACCAACAAGGTTCCGTTTCCAAGTGGAGTTTCACCTTGGCGTTCAGTTTCGTTATTAAATACGATATTGACACCAACATCCGTTCTCAAAGGGTTAAAACCTCGTATGTTGGCAGATACAACCTGAAAAAAACAAAAAAAACAGTTAGAATGTTACTAAAATAAAATATTGCTTGTATTCCAATAAGATGTGTCAAAATAATATTGAATTTTTTTGGATATAAAATTAGGTTTTGAATATAAAATGGGAGTTACTTTGTGTATTCCATCACTAAACAAAGTTTTTAGTAAGTTGTAACCTACCACAGGAGGAGATTGCACCGCAGGATAAAGGACAGGGGTGGCGTGCATTATGACCGACGTACGGACTGGGTCAGGGGGTGGGGCATCGCTGGGCGTGGCCGTCGTTTGCAGTCTCTGATTGGCTGATGTTGTGGGCGTGGCTCGTGTCGTCACATCGGATTGGACGCTGGCCTCGGCTTGGTCTAGCAGAATCCCTGTTTAAAAATATTCAAATGGAGTTGTATTTTTTGTAGCTTCCTTTTTTTTTTTATAAAAATAAAACAAATATGGGCGACAAATCGGTTTTATTTCCTAAGTTGTGGTTAAAAACTTTATCAGCTAAAATAAGCGGTTGGTAAGACGATTGACTTAAATGCGAGTCTAATTTTTACTTCGGTGTTATTTTAACTTATAAATTAGTTTCAGTAACGACTTGTCCAATGACCAATTTATGAAACAATACTAAAAAAATAAAAATATTATAATTTACGGTAGACGTAAAAGACAATATGACGAACCCTAAATGATAAAAATTATAATTAATCAAATACAAAGGTAATTTCTATAAGTTAAAGGAAAATGTTTAAATTAATTTATGACCGAACCCCTAAAAAACATAAACGCAAATTTATGAAATTAAAATACCAACAAATATAAAGCAAATTAAGATAGGCGCAATTCTTTTCCTTTAGTTAATGCTACTATTTTTGTTTAGAATAAATTGGTTCTTCTACTTGGAGTCACACTATAGGGAGCCCAGAAACTTCTTCGAGGTCCCCGCACCCACTTTTTTCAGCAAAAAGCATTACATTCTTTACTTTGCTAAATTTACTTTTAAGCCAACCATAGATAGAGAGCAAAACCTTCCAGGAACACAACACACAAAATGTCCAACTTTGTTAAACTTTAAAATCGTTAAACCAAGGAAATATAAAGAACTATAAAACTACGTCCAACAGTTTAATTTTTTTAATTCAGTTCGTTCCACTAAAAGCAGAAAAATGACAATTCTGAGTCAAGAAAAAAATAGCAATCGAATAAAAACGCTTATACAACTTTAGATCATAGTAAAGAAAACGGTGAAAACGAAGCCAGCAATGATAGATTTGAAACTTTTAATCGGGTAATCCCCGAGCGGTGTTTTACCTGGGATGGTGATGACGACAGTAGAAATAGCGAAGGCGGCCCTTTTCTTTCTTGAGCCCCCGTTTGAACCTGGGTCAATGACTTGGGTAATTGTTATTGTCGGGTAACTACCGTTTTTGGAATCCTTTGGGGGCTCCGTGATCTACAAATGGACGATTGTTTAATTATTTTAGTTTTATGTTATTATTATTGTAGACATCAAACTATACAAATTCGAAGTGTAATTATAAAGTCGATTATCCGACACAGATTGAAATAATAATAGTAAAAAAATGTAAATTTGATTACAAGAAAAACTTTCCGCAAAATTTAAAAACAAAATCGTAAAAGGTCAATTCACCCGTAAGGTAGTTCTAGGGTTAATTGTGCAAACATTTTGATGACCTTTTTTAGGCAATCTTCGTCAGGCCAATGAGCTTGAAAAAATATATATTTGCAGCCAAACATTAAAAAACTTAATGGAACATGCCTACAAATTTGAAATATATAAACAAAGAAAATAAACGATCTGTTAACGTGATATTACTTTTTTCTAAATAGAGGTGGCTTAATGTCAGCATTTAATCAATACATGGGCCGCGACTTGAAATCACCGTTTGATTTGGTTGTGGCGCGACTACATGTCCCCTTTAGATCCACCCCTGATTAAAGCTAAGTGTATATTTTTTAATTTACACATTCAAAATAGTGCATGTTATTTAGTGATATCAACAGAGTGGGCAAAAAGTACAGTTATTCCACAGTGTTGGCTTGGGAGAAGAGGTAGCATTGAATGGCCACCACGCTCACCTGACATGACACCAATGGATTTCTTTTTGGGGGGTGTTGAAAACAAGGTATATGAGAAGAACCCCAAAACAATAAATTTACTTTTAGACCCAAGCCCTACTTTTTATAACTGTAAGCCAACTTGTGGCCCACTCTGTATATATAGACCTGTTTTTAAAGCTTGTCTCCTCTTATTTTCTCTGTAACTAATATGCCCTGATATTTTATTCACGCATCTACAATTTTAAGACATTTGCTTAAAATTTCGCGAAGATAACAACGCAAAACACTCACAGTGAGGACTTTGTTGGGTGTTGAAATTGTGAGTGAGTTCTCGTGTGGGGGCAAATCAACCCGATCAGCAAAAACTTGGAGGGCGGCTGCAATCGCGTTCTTTACACTCGAGTCCGATCTGAAAGGCATGTGCAAATACATGCATGTGTAAGGATATATGTTCAAGCACTATAATACAGTTATTTAGCAGTTTCACTAAATCTTGATGCAAAATTCCATCGGAGTTTTCTGGCATAACGAAAGTAAGTCATTTTATAAGATGTACAAAGAAAATAGAAGAAAAATAGTCCAAAAAGGCATTTAAGGCTCTGAGTAATTTCTTATTTACTTGAAAGAGCGTAGTGATATTGTTTGTTTTCTACAATCAGTATTTTCGAAACTTTTTAATGAAAATGTTTTTTTGGAATTTGGTATAATCAAAGTCATTTTTTGTGTCGGATTAAAAGAGAAAGAAAGTCAAAAAAGGCATCCTAAGCCGCTGAAGTTATTTCATCATCTACTTCCGAAAATTTAACCAAATAAAAAATTCAATAGTCAATGCTGTTGTTTTAATATTTTTGTTGTTTTATATAAGTGTTTGTGTTAACAAACATTAAAGAACCCTGCTGTAGTTTCACCTTATTGTAAAACAAACAAGAAACCTATGAAATTTAAATTAACAAATCAAGAAACCTATAAAATTTAAATTAACAAATCAAGAAACCTATAAAATTTAAATTAACAAATCAAGAAACCTATAAAATTTAAATTAACAAATCAAGAACCTATGGATTTTAAATTAACTCACGTCGGATCTTCAGCGTTGTTGTTCTGAGAGGAAGGTTCCCAGCTGATTTCGATTTGGTCAATTACGATAAGAATATCGTACAACATGTTGGCGTCGATCTGGCAAACCAACAAGTAAATATTTTTATATCCTGTTGCGCCATTTTCTGTTTGCCACACAGCGAACTCTGCACGTGTAAGCGACGTTTTAATGCTTTATATCGATTATCTGAACGATTAAGAACAAGTTTACGCCTTAAAACGATTGCTGGAAACATTTAGTGATTACTAGAAAACAATATAGGCTACCAATCTCCTTTAAGTCACAGCAAGTTTTGAGAAAAGGAAGAATTGTTGTGAAAACTACACTAATTTCGATGTTCCTTTCAAGTTAAAATACACTGTCAATTTGACACAATTGACTTTTTTTGAGATCAGATTGAACAAACGCCCAGTCTGAAGTTTTAATATATGGTTTATACGAATTCAGTAATTTGAATTGAAATTA
Source organism: Ascidiella aspersa (assembly GCF_963924565.1). Classification (NCBI taxonomy): domain Eukaryota; kingdom Metazoa; phylum Chordata; class Ascidiacea; order Phlebobranchia; family Ascidiidae; genus Ascidiella; species Ascidiella aspersa. The sequence continues at coordinate 30,501,116 of NC_139451.1, read as the reverse complement.
TCAGTCGTTTACCTTAACTACTGTAGAGTTGGTCTTGGTGAGTTCAGTGAGCCCACTTGCAACCTCATCGGCTGCTATTTGAGTCCCATTCCTTGGGATGTTGGCCGTCAGAAGCTTTAGAGTGGCCAGTGTGGATTTCACCGACTCCGTTGTAGCGTTTTTTACGTCTATCTGCGTTTTTAGTGTTAATAGAACGAAAACGCAAAAGGTTATCCATATGCCTGTTCTAGCCGGCCGTCTGGTAGAATAGGCAAAAAATATTTTCAATTTTTATATTCTAGTCTACATTTAAAGATTTGACTTTTTTCAGGAATTTTAAGGTTATTTTAGAAATATTCATAAGAATCTGAAGGAAAACTTTAAATGCAAAACTGAACCTTACAATTGGAGTAGAAAAAGAAGCGTAAAGAATTTTTAATAAGTACTATAAACAAATGTTAAAAAACTTCAGAAAAGAAGCTATCAACTACTAAACTATATTGGCTGGATTAACCCTATAATATAAGTTGAAAAAAAGTAGCACTGTTGAAAAAAATGTGTTTTCAAGTTGTCGAGCTTTCGCACAACCGCGCTCCATCCAGTCAGAGTAAAAACGAAAACGGTGTCTTCATTTATAGATTTGAATTCTATTTTTTTCAGGCATTTTAAGGCTGCCTTTGCAACAAAACTGAACCTTGCACTTAGAAAAAGAAGTCGTATTGATTCACGACGAACAATCGTTAATAAAAATCGGCGCTGGTCTAGAATTCTACATCTTTTTTACAGTAACGAAACGAGTTGTCAAAATTTAAATTGCAAGGAAGAAACAAACAAGAGAGAATAAATATAATAAGAATACTTGACCCATCCAACCCAAACGATAACTAGCACCACAATCAAAATAATGTTATCAAGTCCGGACGAACATGTGGTGTTTAGACCAGCGCTAAAGCAGCGCTAAATTAAAGACGCTATTAATTCCGTTTTAAAGTATAGTGGCCTAAAACTAATATAAGTTAATATTGATCCAGATAAGTTTTTCAAGTTTACCAGTTGTACAACGTTGGTGATTGTTGTACCGCAAGTCAACACGTGCAGTTGCCGCCAGTTTGCTACGCTTGGGTGCGTCTCGTTCCGCTTGCAATCCGCCGAAGCTATGGAAACGCCTGTTAAAGTCAACATCATTAACACAGGGATTTGCAACTACGGCCCGCGAACGGTTAAATATGAACATGACAACTAAGTTTGAACACCGTATGCAAATTACACCATAACTGCATCAATGGTTCCTAACCGAGGTGCCGTTGTTATAGCTCAAGGGCGGCGAGAAATAATGGGAAGTATTTTAAAGCAGGGGTCGGCAACCTACATTTAATGTTGCTGGTTTGGTGCTAACTCGGATACACGCATTATTAAAATAAGCTGTTTATTTTAACCCTTTGTTTTAAGGTTGCGAGGTTGCGTGATATATAATTTCCAGAAAAGCTTTTTTTTTAAATAAGATATAATATACTTGGTACCGTAACAAAGGTTTTTATATTTAAATGTTTTAATGTTTAACTTACCATCTGAGCACGTTTCAAAAGACGAAGCTGTCAAATCTACTCTTGTATAAGGAAAGTTAAATGTCATGTTGAGTTTTTCGTCCAGTATACCAGTTTGCTCACAAAAGACTGCAAAACAAAAGTGACAAACATTTCCTTTTCAAAAAAGAAAACACAGTGCAACTTATTACGCGAAATAACACGCGCTCACATTTTATATTCCACTGATACAACCCTAGTACCGTACGAGTGCCAATACAATCACTTGCCGTCCAGTATAGGCTCTGAGGTTTATTTTGCGAAACCATTTTGGTAAATAACGTTGGTTTAACAACGTTTTAGTTCAAGATAGACCCTAGCATTTTGTCGGAATTTAACAAATGTTCAAAGGTATTAACCATATTATGTAGGGGATCTAACCAAAATAGATGTAAATAGCTCAGTGAATAACCGTAGGACATTTGGCGTCGCGTGCGACATACAATTTACACAAATGTTGGTAGCAGATTTATTACAGTCTTTATCTGATGTTCAGTAAACACTATAACTGTTATGTTTACTGATAAATGAGACCAAAATGAGATAAGTGGATCCCACTTTGACTTTACTCTAGACTCTAGTCTTTTAGACTCTAGACTAGAGTTTTGCGACAGGGCGAAAAACCACTGAGCCAAGGTTCTCAACTTGTGGATCACTATAATAGCTGGAGAAAATTTTATAGGCAATTTCAGTGCCATGATAGGAGTTAAAGTTAATTTTTCATCCTCAACAAGTCTATACTTACCAACTGGCGGAATAAAAACAGCGGTGGTGGCCGACAAGGATTCTGCAACGAAAATTACTTTTTAGTTTCTTTTTTGCCTAACTGCGTTGACCAATCCAATTTTGCCTGAAGGATTATACCAACTTAGCCATACAAATTTGCCTATATCTGTGATCCAGATTGAAAAAAAAAACAAAGGCTCAAAAAAATATATATGGTTCCGTTGTTTCAAAATGATTCAGCGCTTAACCTTGTTGTCTCAGTCGAGTCGTCAGAAAAACCTATCCGGTATGGTCGAGGTCGTAAGTTCGATTCTTACCGCCGCATAATGGATTTTCGATTTTTTGCTTGTTCAATAATCCTAATTGTCTTATTTCTGCAAGCTATTATCAATTTAAATTTGCTACTGGTGTATCCCGACATGGCCGAGGTCTTGAGTTCGAATCTCATCAGGCTATCGTTTTTCATGCATTATACTACGTAGTTTAACTAGCACCGTTAGATACCACCATAACAATGTAATTAGTTACAACAGTTTGCTGGAATAATTTCAGGCATCAACTGGCCATTGGCAGACTCTTTAGTATAAAACTATCTATACGAGTAATTAATTCGCCAAGCCAATCTAGTTGAAGCAATCAAGGTGGTTAGGTTATAAATAATCGAAAAACAATACATTCCAAAAGGTTTGTATTGCTAAATCAGACAAGTAACGTTACAACTTCCAGCAATGCCACGGCTAAATGATGTACAAATTAACCTGCAGTAGTGGGAATGTCCTTTGGTGGCTGGGTAAACAGCTCTAAATGGCTGCTGGTAGTTTTTCCATCAGATAAATCAGCAGCCGTAGTAGCAGCAGCTTGTTTGGAAATCGGTGTCGTGGTTGTGTCTAAAAATAAAACAGCAAAGCAGTAGTTCATGCTGCTTCTTAATGCATTATAACGTGAAGAGTTACAACACCGTATTTATTTGATAAAACGAAACTATTAACAACCTTAATTTGTGATAAGAATTTTTTTATTGTTGTCTTCCAATTTAAAGTAAGACTAAATTAAATAAAATCAGTTAAACTAAAAGTTTGGTTTACCGTTAATTAGAAAACTAAATAAACAAAATAAACTATACTTTATTAAAAAATGACAAGAACAGTTTAACATGCATTGTAAGCTACAGGTTATTTTATACCAATTGTTGTTGCAGGCATGTCTTTAGTTGTTAATTCCATAATTTGTGTTGTTGTTGCTTCCATGATTGTTGTAGGAATTTGTGTTGTTGTTGCTTCCAATGTTGTTGTAGGAATTTGTGTTGTTGTTGCTTCCATGGTTGTTGTAGGAACTTGTGTTGTTATGGGAATTTGTGTTGTTGTTGCTTCCATGGCTGTGTTAGGAATTTGTGTTGTTTGTGCTTCCATGGTTGTTGTAGGAAGTTGTGTTGTTGTAGGAATTTGTGTTGTTGTAGGAAGTTGTGTTGTTGTAGGAATTTGTGTTGTTGTTGTTGCCTCCATGGTTGTTATATGAATTTGTGTAATTGTTGATTCCATCGTTGTTGTAGGCATTTGTGTTGTTGTTGCTTCCATGGCTGTTGTAGGAATTTGTGTTGTTGTTGCCTCCATGGTTGTTGTATGAATTTGTGTAGTTGTTGCTTCCATAATTGTTGTAAGATTTTGTGTTGTTGTTATTTCCCCGGTTGTTATGGGAATTTGTGTTGTTGTTGCTTCCATGGTTGTTGTAGGAATTTGTGTTGTTGTTGCTTCCATGGTTGTTATAGGAATTTGTGTTGTTGTTGCTTCCATGTTTGTTGTAGGAATTTGTGTTGTTGTTGCTTCCATGGTTGTTGTAGGCATTTGTGTTGTTGTTGCTTCCATGGCTGTTGTAGGAATTTGTGTTGTTGTTGCTTCCATGGTTGTTGTAGGAATTTGTGTTGTTGTTGCTTCCATGGTTGTTGTAGGAATTTGTGTTGTTGTTGCTTCCATGGTTGTTGTAGGAATTTGTGTTGTTGTTGCTTCCATGGTTGTTGTAGGAATTTGTGTTGTTGTTGCTTCCATGGTTGTTATAGGAATTTGTGTTGTTGTTGCTTCCATGTTTGTTGTAGGAATTTGTGTTGTTGTTGCTTCCATGGTTGTTGTAGGCATTTGTGTTGTTGTTGCTTCCATGGTTGTTGTAGGAATTTGTGTTGTTGTTGCTTCCATGGTTGTTGTAGGAATTTGTGTTGTTGTTGCTTCCATGGTTGTTGTAGACATTTGTGTTGTTGTTGCTTCCATGGTTGTTGTAGGAATTTGTGTTGTTGTTGCTTCCATGGTTGTTGTAGGAATTTGTGTAGTTATTGCTTCCATGGCTGTTGTAGGAATTTGTGTTGTTGTTGCTTTCATGGTTATTGTAGAAATTTGTGTTGTTGTTGCTTCCATGGCTGTTGTAGGAATTTGTGTTGTTGTAGGAAGTTGTGTTGTTGTTGCTTCCATGGTTGTTGCAGGAAGTTGTGTTGTTGTTGCTTCCATGGTTGTTGTAGGAATTTGCGTTGTTGGTGCTTCCATGGTTGTTGTAGGAATTTGTGTTGTTGTTTCTTCCATGGTTGTTGTAGGAATTTGTGTTGTTGTGGATTCCATGGTTGTTGTAGGAATATGTGTTGTTGTTGCTTCCATGGTTGTTGTAGGAATTTGTGTTGTTGTTTCTTCCATGGTTGTTGTAGAAATTTGTGTTGTTTTGGCTTTCATGGTTGTTGTAGGAATTTGTGTTGTTGTTGCTTCCATGGTTGTTGTAGGAATTTGTGTTGTTGTTGCTTCCATGGTTGTTGTAGAAACTTGTGTTGTTGTAGGAATTTTTGTTGTTGTGGCTTCCATGGTTGTTGTAGGAATTTGTGTTGTTGTTGCTTCCATGGTTGTTGTACGAATTTGTGTTGTTGTTGCTTCCATGGTTGTTGTAGGAAGTTGTTTTGTTGTAGGAAATTGTGTTGTTGTTGCTTCCATGGTTGTTGTAGAAACTTGTGTTGCTGTAGAAACTTGTGTTGTTGTTGCTTGCATGGTTGTTGTAGAAACTTGTGTTGTTGTAGGAACTTGTGTTGTTTTTGCTTCCATGGTTGTTGTAGGTTCTATTGTAGTTAGTATTGATTTTGTTGTAGTGTCCGGTACAGTTGTAAAGGTTTCATCTTAAAAATACAATACTAAATTATATCCAAATATCGTATGTTCTAGATTTATGTTCGTAATACCACATACGCTAGATGCCTTACGTGCAAAACATCTATGTTAGAAGAAAATGGATTTTTACAATAGCATGACGTTTGTGTATTGGGCAGAAGTTCATGATAGTTAAACTACATTTTTGGAGCTGCTTAACATTTTTTGAGCTGCATGATAACGTTTAGTTTTTTCTTCGTGCTTGAAAAGACTTAAGCCTTATCACTTAGCTCAGGTAAATAACCATATATATGAGCATTTATTAAGGTTTGAAACCAAATCTTCAAAGTGGTTTTATGTTGCCAAAAACAGCAGCTGTTACGTCATAATGCGATTTATCTTAAAGACAAACACGTTTATTACACTGCATTATTTTAGTTTAAAAGGAGGCGTGACGCATTGGCCGTATGATGCTAATATACACATATCTACCATAACTTACTATATCTTGCAGTCCACTTAAGTCTTGTGTCATTTGGTGCTGGTGTCAAGCCGTCAGTTCTCTCAACTTCAACCTTAAAGCCCCATTCTTTGATTTCCGTCACTAGCGTGACGTAAACATAGCCCGGTGACGTAGTTGTGACGTTTAAGATGACGGATGTGGGAATTTGACTTTGGCAGGACTTGAAGGAAACCGAAAGATTGAATATTTGTTGTGTTCCCATATTAAACTCGTAGCAGCCTTGGGTCTCAGCAACGCCTGTGCAATTAAACAGAACCTCATGTAACCCAGTGTTGTTATCACTTAAGTCAGTGGTTCTTAACATTTTGTAACCTGTCGAACCCCTATGTTATTCTGCAAGCGTTCGTCGAACCCCAAATTTTTGATCACTATTCGTTTCTTCCTCCTAGTGGTTGGAACTGGGCATCATCAAATTATAAACTTGCATTTATATGGGTTAAAATACCAAACTTTTTAATTTATAACGGTAAGTGACATCTTGGCACATAGAAGAGATTCGAATTTAGCTTGAAATAACAGCATTTATGTTTCAAAATACGTTCTCGTCAAACCCTAGTTTAGACTTGACTTGTAATGAATGGCTCAATGAATTGACTTAAGCGCACTTAAATTGGTACAGTTTTGCCAAAAGTGACAAGAAAAAAATTATACACTCTATGATATGTACATTTGCAACTAAATTAGCATATAGGGTCTTTAAATCGTTCTAAACCAACATCCACAAACTAAAATCAAGTCTTACCTTGGAGACTCTGATTCGCCGCTCTTTCGCAAACAAAGCCTCGTCGGAACTCGCATCTTCTACTTTCCCAAAACTCTGCTACCCCAGCATGAACCCCTATTATTGCGCAATCGTCAAAATCGTCGCCGTTCAAATTGAGCGGCTCTCCGGCAGTCACATTCCACATGGATTCAGAAGGAAGCAAACGGTCACCGTTTACCCACTCGAATGTGGAAGCGTTGCCTCTGTTACGAAGTCCGATCCAGAAACGGCCTAGAGCACGGAAAAGTACTTTAAAAACTTCTTACCTGGTGGTTTGAATAATAGAAGACCTTGTAAATTTAATTTCTTCAATGAAGAAATAGTGAAGAAAAACAAAGATCTTGTTAATTTAAATTCTGTAATGAAGTAATAATAATGAACCAATTTTTTTTTTTTTTTAAAGTAATAAAATAACTTGTTAATTTAATTTCTTCAACTAAGAAATAATAAAGTGTCTTGTTAATTTAGTTTCTTTAATGAACAAATAATGAAGAACCGTATTAATTTAATTTCTTCAATGAAGAAATAACAAAGTGTCTTCTTAATTTTATTTATTCCATCAAGAAATAATAAAGACCTTTTTAAAGAAGAAAAACAGCGAAGATGGTTTGAATTTGAAATGGCTCTTATAAATTACATTTCGTAGAATCTACCAAACGCATTGCTAAAGTCCAGCGGTCTTGCTATTAATCTCTGACTGGTTGTTCTTTACCAAACTTTAGCTTTAAAGCAACTAAGAATGCATTACTTACCGAGAAGTGTAGCCACGTGGTTGAGAAACGCCATAGTTTCAGGAGTTCGGATCATTCCCAGGGTGCCCCCCAATTTCTGGCACAAAAGTAGGGATTCATCCCAGGTCCAGAAAAGCCCCGGGGCCACAAGGTACTCCAATGAACCGCACTGGTGCCATATTTGAACTGCATAAAAAACATCAGGTTTAGGTTATCTCTTTAGTTTTAAAGTTTAATTCTCTTGTGTTGTTTAAATGGTATTTTGAAAAAAAAAACTTTTTGTGTTGTTTAAATGGCATTTTTGAAAAGAATTGTATTTTTTCGAGCCGCTTGCCTCAAAAAAGAAAAAAACTATTCATTTGTTGAACATCATCGATTTTAAGCAAGTTTAATTAAAAAAAAAAACTAAAATATACAAAATTTCCGAAATTACCATAATTATATTAATTATTTTTGGTGAACAGAATACATTTAATTTTAACAATTTTGTTTTTGCAAACATCAATATGACTAAAATGACTGTTTTCCGTTGTTGAAATATGCGCCTATATTACTTTATCTCTCTAACCTGGTTCTGGAGTCGTAATTGCGTCTGTCGTCGATGCAGCTGTTGTAGCAAGTTCTAAAAAAATTGTTAAGTTTTAAACAAATTGACAAGAGTCTATTTATAACTAAATGAAAATCATCAAAAAACGTGTTTGGTTAAGACGACTTTAAATTTTTGGCAAAAACATTTGCAACTGTAGCACTCCGTTAAAACTGTTACTGTTCAACCGAGTCGGCTCATTGAGTGCAGTTATTTGTTCCTAACCTGATAATAGTTAATGATATTTTAAAATTAAGTCGCAAAATGCTATAGGGGATATTTTTTGTTACACTTATATTTTAGTAACCTGGTGTTGTAGTCGTAATTTCTTCTGTCGTCGATGTAGTTGTGCTAGTAAATTCTAAAACAAAAAACAAATGTAGCTTAAGTTACAACGACGTAACGCTTTAAACCAGTGGATCAACCTTTTGAAACACGCCCCCTATTTACAATATTAACAAAACTCGCGCCCCACTTTGTTTCAAAATAAACAAACATAAAGCAGAACAGCAATTTATTTCCGGGTAAGTTGCATTAATGCGAAGGATGTTCTGTTTTTTGGATACCAAATGTTTAATTCGAGTATTAGTAGCAGGAAATATCACTTCGCCTTGTTTAGTCATAATTCAGACAGAGTTCGTCAATTTCTCGCGCCCCCACTTTTAAACCTCACAAGCCCCCCAATGGGGGCGCGCCCCCCCCAGTTTAAGAACTGCTTTAAACGAATCGACCGGAATCTGTTTAGTATACAAGTGAATGAAAAACAACAAAAATGAAAAACAACAAAAATGCTTAAAGTATTGGAATCACGGATAGTTTGAAGCCTACATTTTTGCACTCTGTCAAAACTGCAAGGCCAACATTTTAAAAGACTGGTCGCATGAACAGACACCGGACCGTAATATTACCAGCGTTCGGTATCATTAACCTTGGAAACGGCGACTTGGATGGGTCAGCGAAGCCTCGGAAAACAAATATAATCCTATCAAGGTTTGGTTGTTCTATTAGTATTTGCCCGGTAACAACAGTGTATATATTTCACAATTAATTCGATTTCGTTGCCTTTTTCTGCCTATGCTACAGAACCCTTATAGTCGCGCTTATATTTCTTTTACGTAGTGTTGAGGTCGTACTTGGTTCTGTGGTAGATTCAGCTGTGCTAAGAAGTTCTGAGGGAAGTGAGTTAAAACAATTTTGACCCATATAATTTATTTAACTTAGATTTTGTGTAATAGAGCTTGTTGTAATGTAGACCTAAGTTGTATTAGAATTCTGCTGGTTTGAAAGAGAGATTTTGCTAATCAGTTTATTTTATAAAACTACATATAAACTGTAGCTAAGTAGTTTTAAACATTATCGACTTAATAAAAAATGGCACGCCAGCCCCCGAAAAACACTCAATTTGTTATTTAACCAATTGTCCAAAAATGCTAAATTCGTTTTTCAGCCAATTGTCAAAGAATACTAAACTTATTAAACAGCCAATTGCCATTGTTTATTTACAACACAAAACAATCGCGGCAATTAACAATTACTTTTGATATAGTAACATTATACTGCACTGGAGGTTATCATTCACATAATTATATATATTGGTGTGAAGAAGCAAAGGTCAGCTTACCGAGGGACACTTAGATGCAGCAGTGCACACTGCTACTACACAGCTTAAGGCCAATCTATCTTCAGAGTTTGGCTAAAAAACAAGCGTTTGGATAGGAGCAGTTTGGTCAATTGTAAATGATTTGCTTGATTAAATAAACAAATGTTTTTTTGTTTTTTTTTATAGATGTCCGATAGTTTTGGATCAAAGTCGTTACGCGATGTAAAGTGACAGCAAGTACTTCGACCGATAAGGGAGTATCGGTCCTGATCTGCTACTAAGTTTTTTGTAGTATCGTTACCGATAAGGGCAGTATCGGTCCTGATCCAATACCAAGGTAAATTTTTAATTACATTCAAGTTATTAGATATAATGTAGAGTTTTCAACTTAAAAGGTAATTTTTAGGAAGATATATTGTAATAGAAATCCAAGACAAACCGGCTTCCTAACAAACAAAAAAATTCTGCCTGATTCAGCGTTTCTCAACCAGTGGGCTCACTGGTGGGCCATAAGAACATTTAAGGTGGGCCACAGACCAATTTAAAAAAAGTTTTATTCCTAATTTAAAAAAATGACCAATTTAAAAAAGTTTTAGTTTTATTTGTGTCACTATATTTAATTTTACAGGAATAATGGCTTGGGGAGAAATTACAAAGGAATGTAAATTTATTGTTCAGCAGCAAGTATCTCACTAATGCAGGGTTAAATAAATAATCTGTTTTAAAATATGTTCTGCTGTCTTTTGTTCTAAACCTATTTTACAGTTTTTTTTATTTTATAAAACTATTGGGCCACAGAATTTTTTTGCAACTTAAATGAGCCACAAAAGAAAAAAGCCTAATTCCTCTAGAAATGACCCTAAAAATGAAAAAAAGAAGATTATTTTTGCTTATATGACTATCGTAATGGCGTCAATTGGTTTTCGGTTGGATCACAGTAATTTTATCCCACAATACGGCAATTGTTTTTTGAATAAAATACTTTAACATCACTAATCAGGTATAATTTTATAAGTTGTTTTTTATTACAACTTAATCATTAGATTTTAAATTTAACAAGTCACTGCTTTCTATACTACAATTTTAAGTTGACTAGAAAAATAACGGATTCTAACCAACCAAACTCGCACAAACATATAAAAAAATTTACCAAATGCCAAACTAACGAAAATGTTATCTAAATAATACTTAACTGTGATAAAACTATAATGTAATATATAAAACAAATAGTGGCATACCTGTTGTCTGTGCTGATGTAACAATTGGGGGAGAGTTTGTCGTTGTATCATGATTGAAAGCTAAAAAAGAACACACGAAAAATGATTTTATATTTAATTAGGATTTGGGGAAGTTACCTACTGTAAACGATAGTGGTCGGCAAACTGTAGACCGCGGCCCAAATGCGGGCCTTTTGGCCTTTTTCAAGCTGTGTTTAATAGTTTATTATTTAGTTGTGGGCCGCGTGATAACCAAACATTCATTTAACCGGTGGTGTCCAACATAAGGCACTAATAAAAAATGGCACGCAAGCCCCCCAAAATACCACCAATTATCAAAAATGCTAAATTTGTTACACAGCCAATTGTCATTGTTTATTCACAATACAAAACAATCTCAGCATACGACAACAAACAATTACTTCTGCTATTATAACATTATACTGTTTTTTTTTCTATAAATGCGCTTTTAATATTAGAAAAAAAATAGTTGTTAAACTTTGGCACGGGAAGAAGTTTTAAGATAAAAATTGGCACGCCGGCATGTTTGAGTTGGACACCCCTGGTTTAAGCTGTACCTTAAAAGTTGGTATTGCTAGAAATTTTATCTTGTTTCATCAGTGCATTACAGGGCCTCCATGCGTTTTTAAAAACTGATTAACGTATTTTTTCACGCTCCAACTGTTGCCTCTGTAAATTCCTAATCGTTTTGCCAGGCCAGTGTGCAGCTTGAACCGATGCAGAATTGTAAGAGAAATGCAGAACTGTGTTTTTCCTACACATGATTCTTTCAGGAAGCTGACTGAAATTAGTCATACAGCCTTGTTTGATCGATGCAAGGTCTTTTATAATTCTTTGAATTAAATAATAATGAACTAGCTTTTTTGAAAGAAAGTTTGTAAGTTTAAAAACATTAGGATAAAATAAGTACACCACTCAAAAAAAAGCACGTTTCTTAGAATTCAGCACGCTAATGTTTTTTAAGACAATGTACTCAAATTCAAGCATTGAATGCAAATTCCAACCTTGATACAGGACTGGATCAAGCCGTTTAGAGGCCCTAAGCACTTAAGACTATGGTTCCCCTAAATGTGTCATTTAAAATATAAACACAATAAACCACATGTTATCTGAAATTGAATAAGAATACGTTTTAATATTTCTACTAACTATGAGTCAAGTGAGGATTAAATTACATAATTTTTGTTTTGGAAATAGTTCTCGTAGCTACAAACGTTTATAGAGAGGTTTAAGATAATACTTTAGTACAATAAGCAAAAATTGTATTTCAATTGGGCCACTATTGATGTCTGAGTCGAAAGACCAACTCGCATTATTTAAATTAACACTGAGTCACCATTGAAAATTCGGCTATGAAAATGTCTGCGGTGACCCCTTCCCTTGGTGCCCTAAGCATGTGTTTTTTTGCTTTATGGCTAATCCAATTTAGTTAGTGTGGAACTTAGTTGGCGTGTTGTGGCATACGTTGTGGCATACCTGCTTCACAGCAAAACATTAAAACATTTGTAAAGTAATACTTCATTTTTATGTTATAGTTGCACATAAAACAATAAGTCACACTTTTTTGGTTATTCAAGTTAAATACTACTTATGGCTGTTTAATATTTTCATGTTGTCTCACTGCTATTTAATCGAAAAATATGTAAAAAATCAATATTCCTTGATTTATGGTAATTTATCTACACTCCCCTGATCTCGGCGTAAAACAATTCTTTTTACGGAATGGCTTCAGCTCATGGGTTAGGTTGTTATGATAGCGCAATGAAACGTTGCCCGTAATAGTAAAAATGGCTTTAAAAACATTTGTTTTTGTCTTACCGATAAAATTTGGGTCAGTATTGAGGTCTGACCAACTCTATTAATTTCAGTAAACACTAAGGCACCATTTAAAATTCGTCCATGAAAATTTCTTTCGTCCCCCTTCCCTTAGTGCCCAAGGCAGGGTCGCTAATTTTGCCTATTGATTAACCAGCCCTGCCTGCATTTTTAAAAGTAGTTTAAAACCTTTTTTGTCTTACCCGTAAAACTACCGACCAATCCCTTGTCAGTCAAGGAGCGGTCGGAATGAAAGAAGATATGGAGATGGCCCGAGGTTGAGTCGAAGCTACGACCACTGTGGTTTCCTTGAAGAGTGGCCAACAGGTTTGTTGTGCCGTTGCTGTCGTAAATCTGTCGGAAAAGCGCAGCTTTTAACGCTGAAACGACAGCCCACGTTTTTTACGCACTGAAAAACGTGAACATTATTATCAACGGGTGTTCATGGCAAAGTAATACACTGACGCAGTGCTTTTTAAACTTTAAAAGTTTCATCCGCACTTTTCTTAAGTGCGTGCTACCATCCACGGGTTGAAAAGCACTGCACTTACGTATAAGAGTTTTGAAATGACTTACTTGACTTGGGTCTTTAGGAAAAATGACTTTCAAATAAACTGTTTATTAGGCATTTTTCAGTAAAAAATGCAGTTATTTATCTTAAGTTTTACCCGTAAAACATTTGCTTGCAACATGTTGGGTTTTTGTTATTTTTTTAGTAGAGGTATTGCTCATATCCGACTAATTGCTCAATTTTAATAGTTAAACATTTGCTTGCAACATGTTGGGTTTTTGGTATTTTTTTAGTAGAGGTATTGCTCATATCCGACTAATTGCTCAATTTTAATAGTTAAACGCTTATCCCCACTTGACTTGAAATGAAGTTTTTTTTTAAAATTACTTGACTTCGACTTATGTCATTTCAAACTACTTGTTTACAAAACTTCTAATATAAACGAAACACTAGCGTTAGATAGGAAACGGAATCATTCTGCGACGCCCTTACATTTACAACGCCGCGCGTTTTTTTTTCTTGTTTTTTTACATTCAACCCCCCAAGTTTAAGAAGCTCTGAGCTTCCTTCTAGTTGCATAATTATAGATATAATTTTAAAAGCTGTTTTTTTGTTTAACAAACCTGTTAACTTTGGAACTTTGGTATTTGCATATAGGCTACTGTCAAAAAATTGTAAAAAAGTAACTTTAAAAGCTGTATCTCTTGTTCAGAAAAAGGAAGAAGCAACCCCCGAAGACGGTTTAAACTCTCTTAATCCACAGCAAACCAGTGTTTGCATTGCCTTTTGGTTTTCCAGTTTAACATGGTGCTCACAGTGATTAAATAATTTCACTTCAGCATTTATACGAAATTGTTTTTACCAAAGTTACTTCTGATCTATTCTACACAAGGTTATTGTTTTTTTGTCAATTTTGCATGTAAGTTCAGTTCGTAGAACACGCTCGATTCAAAATAAACTGCAAGATTTTTTGCAATAGTTTGCGACTAAACATAGTGTTTTCTATTTTGAAAAGTAATTTTGCAAACGGTTAACAAACTAAATTAACCAAATATCCTAATTTTAAAGCAATTCTTTATTGTATAACCTTAAAACTTTGCTTTTTTGGCAATAGCAATGACGTGACATGATATTTAAGCAGACATTTGAAAAATCACCCCTGATATATTCTTCACAAGGTTATTGTTCTCATAAGAAGCGTTTGCTTCACAAATAAAAAATATTGAGCAAAACGGAACCTTAACCTGAACCTACCTTTAAGTAATCACAGCATAACTCCGTTAACAAACTCTCGACCACGAATCGAACTTGGGCGCCTGCTGGGGCCAACAGGTTCCAGTGGCACCTCGCGTTGTCTGGGTAATTCCCCGTACCCCCGGGGTAATTTAGGGTCTGGGGAGTGAAGGTCGCGGTCGCATTGAAACCGCATGGCGCTGGAAGGGAATAAATTGTTAAAGAGACTCCAGCCATAAGGCATAAAAACTTTGTTTCACGATAGATTCTAAACATGCGTCATAAGTTTGGCAGCTAAGCAAGTTTCAGTGAATAATTTGCACGTAATTAAGTCTTGTTGTAAAGCTGAGGCATACGGTTAGAATTTTCGAATTTAAATATTAGTGAAAAAATGTTGGGAAGATTATAGAGGTGTGAATATGGCTTGGCAAAAGTATCATTCATGGTAAAACCCGAATTATATTAGAATTAGAACTAGCCGCATTTTCCTTAATTCTTTGAATCACCGAAATAAGAACAACATCAACGTCGGAATTAAGCACAGTTCGGAATAAGGCCGAAATTGGACTAATAACTAATGGTATTAGTACCGTCTAAATCGAAATAAGTTCTAAATCTGTCGGACTAAGACCATAATTAGCCTTGTACAACATTTATCTCCGGAAACGTAATAAATTGTCAAAGACACTCCAGCCATAAGACCGAAATAATAACAACATCAACGTCGGAATTAAAAACAGTTCGGAATAAGACAAAGCAAAAAATTATCACCATTGAGGTCTGAGTCGTGTGACCAACTGTAATAAATTCAATAAACACTGAGGCACCATTTAAAATTCGACAATTAAAATTCCTGTGGTTCCCCCATCCCTTGGGCGCCTAAGCATGTGCTATTTTTGCTTTATGGTTAATCCAGCCCTGCCTTCATTTTTAAAAGTAGTTTGGAAACTTTTTTTGTCTTACCCATGAAACTACCGACCAATCCCTTGTCAGTCAAGGAGTGGTCGGAATGGAATATGATATGGAGATGGCCCGAGGTTGAGTCGAAGCTACGACCATTGTGGTTTCCTTGAAGAGTCGCCAACAAGTTTGTTGTGCCGTTGTTGTCGTAAATCTGTCGGAAAAGCGCAGCTTTTAACGCTGAAACGACAGCCCACGTTTTTTACGCACTGAAAAAAATTTGTCGGGAACATTATTATCAACGGGTGTTTGTCGCAAAGGCATACGCTTACGCAGTGCTTTTTAACCTTTAAAAATTTCATCTGCACGTTTTTATTTCGGAAAATTTCCATCTGCACCAAACTAGCTCAGTAAGTTTGCAACCTTTAGTTTTATTTGTGAAATAACAATGAAAGGGTTTGTGTATTATAACCGCCTAAGCCTTGACCGATATAAAATAAATAGCTTAAGCTGCAATGAACCACTATACAAGCTATGTTACTGCACCTGTAATGCATAAGTGGGCGCACCAGCTTATTTGATTACTGTATTACACATAATAAAAGATAATAATATGCATCATTTTCATCAGCACATTCATCCGCACGATGTTTGTCATCCGCACGATGTTTGTCACCCGCATTTCAATTTTTTTCATCCGCACAAGTGCGTACCATCCCACGGGTTGAAAAGCACTGCACTTACATATAACAGTTTTTAAATCTTTACTTGGATCTTCAGGAAAAATGACTTTCAAATAAAGTGTTTATTAAGAATTTTTCATTATAAAATTGAGTTATTTATCTTAAGTTTTGCACCTAAACCATTTGCTTGAAACATGTTGGGTTGCTGTTATGTTTTTAGTAGAGGTCTTGCTCATATCGTTAAACGCTTAATTTTTTTGACTCGAGCATAATTTGAAAGTGACTTTGTCTAATCATGACTTGACTGGGACTTGACGTGTCATTTATTCAAAATTACTTGACTTGGACTTAACTTCTTTAAAAAATCACGTGACTTGAAATTAAGTTTTTTTACAAATTTACTTGACTTCGACTTATGTCATTTCAAACTACTTGTTTACAAAACTTCTAATATAAACGAAACACTAGCGTTAGATAGGAAACGGAATCATTCTGCGACGCCCTTACATTTACAACGCCGCGCGTTTTTTCCTTGTACTTTGAAATTCAACCCCCCCAGTTTAAGAAGCTCTGAGCTTCTTCTAATTACATAATTACAGATAAAATTTTAAAAGCTGTTTTTTTGTTTAACAAACCTGTGAACTTTGAAACTTTGGTATTTGCATATACTGTCAAAAAATTGTAAAAAAGTAACTTTAAAAGCTGTATCTCTTGTTCAGAAAAAGGAAGAAGCAACCCCCGAAGACGGTTTAAACTCCATTAATCCACAGCAAACCAGTGTTTGCATTGCCTTTTGGTTTTCCAGTTTAACATGGTGCTCACAGTAATTAAATAATTTCACTTCAGCATTTATACGAAATTGTTTTTTACCAAGGTTACTCCTGATCTATTCTACACAAGGTTATTGTTTTCTTTGTCAGTTATGCATTAAGTTCAGTTCGTAGTACACACTCGATTCAAAATAAACTGCAAGATTTTTTGCAATAGTTTGCGACTAAACATAGTGTTTTCCATTTTGAAAAGTAATTTTGCAAACGGTTAACAAACTAAATTAACCAAATATCCTAATTTTAAAGCAATTCTTTATTTTATAACCTTGAAATTTTGCTTTTTTGGCAATGACGTACCATGTTATTTAAGCAGACGGTTGAAAAATTACTCCTGATCTATTCTACACAAGGTTATCCTTCTCACAAGAAGCGTTTGCTTCACAAATAAAAAATATTGAGCAAAACGGAACCGTTAACCTGAACCTACCTTTAAGTAATCACAGCATAACTCCGTTAACAAACTCTCGACCACGAATCGAACTTGGGCGCCTGCTGGGGCCAACAGGTTCCAGTGGCACCTTGCGTTGTCCGGGTAATTCCCCTTACCCCCGGGGTAATTTAGGGTCTGGGGGGTGAAGGTCGCGGTCGCATTGAAACCGCAGGGCGCTGGAAGGGAATACATTGTTAAAGAGACTCCAGCCATAAGACATAAAAACTTTGTTTCACTATAGATTCTAAACATACGTCATAAGTTTGGCAGCTAAGCAAGTTTCAGTGAAAAATTTGCGCGTAATTAAGTCTTGTTGTAAAGCTGAGGTATACGGTTAGAATTTTCGAATTTAAATATTAGGTAAAAAATGTTGAGAAGATTATAGAGTTGTGAATATGGCTTGGCAAAAGTATCATTCATGAAAAAAATAAAGTATACTTTTTAAATAAAGTATCATTCATGGTAAAACCCGAATTATATTAGAATTAGAACTAGCCTCATTTTCCTTAATTCTTTGAATTACCGAAATAAGAACAACATCAACGTCGGAATTAAGCACAGTTCGGAATAAGGCCGAACAATTCGGAATAAGGCCGAAATTGGACTAATACCTAAGTACCGTCTAAATCGGAATAAGTCCTAGATGCGTCGGAATTTGACCTAAATTGTCAGAATCAGGCCTAAACAACACTTTAACTAACCTCAAACCCCACCCTTAAGTACATCACTAACTCCCCTGATAATTTCAATACTAACCCATAGAACCAAAATAGGTATAATACCTTATAGTCGTCTAAGTCCCAATCCTTCGGAATAAGAACAGAATTAGCCTTATACAACATTTATCGCTGGAAACATGAAAAATTGTTAAACCTTTTGACGCTGAAACGTGTTAAACATATACATATGCATCTTTATGAAACCCAAAACCATTAACAGCAGGTTTCTGCTTGTCGATTACTGTTCGGCTAACGCGCATATATAAAAAAGAACTCTTCAAGAGTATAAATTTTGCTATACTGCCATCGTCAGGAACTGGAACTGACGGATCTGACGATGCCAGTGTAGACAAAATATATTTATTGACAAAATTGTAGACAAAATATATTTCTTAGCAAAATTTCCGGTCCTTTGCTTTTCTAGGGAAAACTTTGAGTTTAATTGAGTCGTAGATATTGACACTTTATCCCCGCTATTTTAGCGTTAAGGTTTTATGGACAATTTCGACCAGCTATTTGTAACGCAGCGCCGTCGTGGGGTTTCAATGCTTTTCCGAAAAAAAATTGGTTGAGTGAAAGTTGACAATATAACTGTTGGCATTCTTCTTATTTTGGGGCATCTGGGTAAGCTGTAGCAAGAATTAGGAGAAATACTGAAGCTAGATAGAAAAATGAAGCCGATTTACTCGACTTTTTGGGCTTTCTTCATTAATTCATCTATTTTTAAAATGGAATTTATTTAAAATAACACATGCAACACACGTTCAAAGTTAAGTTGAATTTCAGACCTACATTTTTTTCTTCTGGTTGTACATAACAAAATTAACTGATAGAAGATCGCGCACAGGCGTCAAACTTAACTTACGTGGGTCGTATTTAACCGTCCAAGTCATCTGAACATCCGTAGATATCCAGGCAGCGAAGCATGAGCACGCAACATCAGCCCTTATAATGTTAATAGTGAAGCCGCATCCGGTGTGGTTGACCAAGGTTGCGTTGAACTCCAGGTTTGGTGAGGAAGATACGAATCCGACATATATCCTATCGTACGGTTGATCGGAGCAGGTTGGGTACGCAATGAAGATCATTTTTGGTGCGACAAAGCTCCCAGTAAAGGCGCTAATGTTTACTAAGCCAGTTAAATCACCTGTTGAAAGAGTTCAAATGTAAGTAAAAACCATCAGTATATGCAGGGTTGGTGTTGAAAAAAAATTTACTCTTTTTTGCTATTGCGCAAACTTTGTGCCATACACATCAAAACCGAAACTCACCAAGTATTTTATTAAACCTGGCATAAGCTTGCTTAAAGCTCGTGGCATCTCAAAAAAACACTTACCTGTTTTTCGAAAAGGAGAAAAATAAGAATAATTAAAACAATTATTCAATCATGCTTTTATTTGCAAGTCAAATGCGATCTGTAGTTTTGTTATAATGACAAACCGGTTGCAATGTGCACTTTTTGATGAAAAGTTCACTTTGAGCCGCCTGAGAAATACGAATGATAAAAGCCAACATGCCAAGGAAACGCACTTTCTGGTGGGTGTATATTGCTAACAATAGAAATGCGTGTCGTTGTCGTTAGTTGGTGCGGCGATCAGTTATTAGGCGAAACCTTGCTAGTTTGGGCTGATGTTTGAGTTGCTTAAGGAAGCTGTTTGTCTTGTGTTTCCTTTACAATCTTATGTATGAATTTCGGGAGTTGAAAAATAAATTTATTTTAGAAATAATTTTGTGTCTTCCAATCACTACTGACTCGGTGGAAATACGCATTTTCATCACAACTATTTTTTTACCCCTTATTTCCCCTTACTTTAATTCCCTTGCATTCACATAGCTACTGTAAGGTCGACCACACTAGAGCACTGGACGCTCAACCCACTTTTACCACGTTCGGTACATTTGTTTAACTCGTTGTTGTAGTTAATGTATTTCTCAAAACGCTTTTTTACATGTGGAGCATAAAACACGAAAAAATATATCACTTACTGGTTGCTTGTGTTGTTTCTGCTGGAGCGGTGGTCGTCGCTAAATTGGGAACAAAAAATAAACAACAATTTACAAAGAATGTTTTGCGGTATTTCAATGTCAAATTGAAGAGGGTTGATGATTAAATCTATAATAAACTTAAATTTTGTGTTTGTATAGTGTTTAAATCTGGGGTCGGCCATCTTTTTCTAGTCGCGGGCCAAAACCAAACTTTTTTCCACTGAAAATTTTTCCACTTTCGTTGTAAAAATGGTCAAAATTTATTTGAAATGGACTCTTGTCTAGTTTGTCAAAGAGGCGGAGGGCCAGATGAATTACATTGGAGGGCCGTAGGTTGCCGACACCTGGTTGAAATGCTTTTTTGCTTTGCTGGGTACAAACGATGGCTTGTAAACCACTTTTTTAAATTAAGTTTTGTGAAGTTAAGAATAAAACGGTTTGTGCTCCCCTGTTTTTGCTTATCTGTTTTTTTTGCATTTTTACAAAAATACAAATAAACTTATTAACCCACCCGGCGGTTGCGGAACAGGATAATACTCTCCTATAAAAGGGTAAAAAAAATTAATTTAATAAATTTTCCGGCAATTAGCAATTTAGTTTATAGTCAACTCAAGATTCTATGTTGTGAATATAATATATTTCATTAAAGCTTTTATTATTTTACGTTTTTCCAGGATTTTTGTGCGACAGTTTGTTTTCAAGCAAACAACCTACCATTTTGAAGATCAAAAAGAGGCCATCCAAAAGTAGTCAAGATCAAAATCCGTGATGAAATGGACAAACACATTATCCCAACTTACAACTTGACAAGTTTTGTTTAATTCAGCTTCTTTAATTTCTAAGTAAGCTCATAATATTTGCTTTGTCAAGTAGATTTCCAATTACCTTCGCAAGAAAATGAATAATGTTAAGAGCGTAAAGTTATTAAACGACGCTTATTATTGATAACGAACTCCACCTTTGCGTAAAACTTGGCCTCGATTTAAAATATATTTACGGTTAAAAATTAACGCATCCTAGCAATTTACTTTTTTTCGTTTTCGCTTTATTGTGACTTATTCTGTTACAACTGAGCCCTGTGTAAGTTTAATTCAATAGACTTTTAGAACAATAACGTATTACATTGGCGTAAAATTTATACAGTTTTAATGGTGAACATGCTTTAATGCTCTAGAAAGAATAGCGGCAATTACTTGATTAAAGTTTAACTGCTTGCATAACACCCTATCGCCCTTGGGCAATATTTGCTGCGCCCTGTACACTACTTGCCTAAATTAGGTTACTGAAAACCTGTTTTTCAGAGTACAGCCGTAAGATTCATGTCAAATACCGACTGTACTTCATACAGTTTGTAAACCGACGTAATAAACCATTTTTTGCTAAAGCGGTTTAATTGGGAGTTTGCTCACTTAAAGCAAAACTTGTTCAAAAAACTTTGAGCTATTTCGAGCTTTTTAAACTGTCAGATATTTCGAAACTTCTAAAACTTCAGGTATTTTTAACCTTTTAAACTTCCAGGGGTTTCAAACTTTTAAAATTTTAAAACCTTAAGTATTTCGAAACATTTAACACTTTCAGGAATTTCAAACGTTTAAAACTTTCAGGTATTTTGAAACTTTTAGGTATTTCGAACTTTTCAAGCTTTCAAGTATTTCAAAACTTTCAAGTATTTCGAAAATTAAAACTATTAGGTATTTCGAACTTTTCAAACTTTCAAGTTTTTCGAACTTTTCGAACTTTCAAATATTTCAAAACTTTTTAAACTTTCAGGTATTTTAAAACTTTTAAAACTTTTAGTTATTTTGGAACTTTTAAAACTTTAAGGTATTTCGAAAGTTCTATTACTTTCAGGTATTTCGCAACTTTCTCTGACGTTCTTTGTTACAGGCGTCGGAAAGGTAATTTCAATTGGCTTACCGCGTCACATAACGACCTGACAATTAGTCAGCCTGAAAAAAAGCACAGTGGAGTCAGTTTGTTTCTTTTTGTTGTAACGCGAAGCCCCGGAAATAGCGAAACGGCCCCTGACAAATCGACTTGCTGCCAATTCGGACAGGTACATTGTCGACAAGCGCGCGTGCTTAGCTCTATGACGTCATAGTTGTTTTGGTGAATCGCGTCCAAACGTTAAAACCGTCGATTCGGTGAGTTGGAAGATAATTTAAATCAACGCTATTTTCTATCAATCTCTATTGCGTCAATGCAAACCGCGCGAAGCGTCCTATTGTGACGTAATCGTGGCGATTGTTAATGGCGCGACAACTCACGTACTCAACTGTTAATGTACATGTTACTTTGTTATTACTTGCACGATTGCAACATTGCAATACACATATTTCATAAGGTTAACATTTTTCGCGTGTTACGAAAAACCTTAACACGAACATTTCCAGGATATGGAACGTTATATTTTTTTAGTCGTACGTTTGACACTATAAATTCCGGTAAGCAACGAAAAAAAAATACTACGTCTAATAACTTAAAAAATACAAACTTTTATTTTAAATTTGTCAAAATTACCAACACTAAAAACAATTGATTAAAAACTATATAAAAACATACATTTTGATATTTTTTTTGGCGTGAAAATTGCTAAAAATTTGACTAAAAATCGCCTCAACAAACAACAAAAATCCAGTTAATTGTCTAATGAAGAGAGATAGTAATCAACTGACTTGCGAAAAATCAACTTTTTTGTTTTTATTTTTACCTTTAAACCCTAAATTTGCTCGCAAATTCTAATAATACAAGCCACATCATTCGAAAAATCTTAATCAGCAGGTACAGTAAGTACGTTTCAAACCTTGTAAACAGAAGTCATAATTCTTCCTTGAACTTAATTGTTACCAAATGAATAATCACAATAACATATTGTCAAAAAAATCAGGTTTGCGACCTAAAATCGGATTATTTAAAACCTCCTAAATATCAATACTTTGTATTCCAAGATACATTAACTTGAAAGCTTAGTTCTGCTTACTGTTTTCATGGCTACTTTCAACAAAACAGCTTTCACGTGTTTTTGCAACAGTCTTTTCGTCAAACATTTTTATGATTTAGCATTTTGAAATACATACTGCATATGAACAATGTTCTTCAATAATTTTGTGCCTTTTCGTAAGCGAGTCCAACAGTGGTCTAAAATGTAACCATTTTAATGGTCAACATGCTTTATTACTAAAAAAACAATAGGAGCAATTACCTATTTAAACTTACACTGCTCGCACGTTTTCCTCAAGCAGACAATAACTTCCTGCGCCTCGTACGCTAATTGCTTAAGTTGCGTTACTGAAAACACTTTACGCGGGATACAGTACGTTTAAGGTTAAGCAACAAACCTTGCTTTGTACAGACGGAATGTAATGTATTTTGTGATAACTTTAACTGCCTAAAGAAAACAGGACTTTTAAGTTAGAAACTGAATTCGTCCTAATTTCTGGACCCAGATTGTAATTAAAATACCCTTTTTTATCTGAATACCATGATTTATGTTTCTTTATCTAAGGCCAAGAAATATATTTCCAAAAGGTGCAAAATTGAGGCTGTTGACTGTTACTTTATACCAAATAAACCTATACAAACTAACAAACTTCCTAAGAGTTGTCTATCAGTGTTTAACAAAGGCATTGTGCTTTTTTGAAGGGGTTTGAAACAGTAGACATTTCTGTAGTTTGAAGATTAATGGCTGCCTTATCAGCGCTGCCGGAAATTCAATTGGCAGATCTACCACAAGTATCAATCCTGGAACACTAAACGTCGCTATGGAAAAACAATATCAATAGCGGAGCTCACCAACTATTACATATTTGTGTAAGGTAAGGTATTACCGAATAATGTTATTGCATGACACAAATGTAATGATAGTTAGGCTACGTTTATGCAAATTTTAGCTAAATAGTATAAGCACATTGGATGAAATGGCAGTGTTTTCTGTTAGGGATTGTGATGTGTTTGCTACTTACCAACCTGGCATACAATTAACGCTAAAGGGTCGGTAAAATTGTATGTTGCTGTTGAATATTTTAACTGTTTAATGAGCTCATTACACTTAACTTTGATGCGACAAAGCACAATGTTCATATTTTTGTTGGACACTCGGTTTAGCACTTATAAAAAGGACGGCAAAATAGTAGTTCATTGCTATTCGATATTTCGATGTGTACTGTTGATCAACTATATAGGTTAATAATATTACAATAAAATGAAGCGGAAAATATGAATATATTGCTGCTGAACGCCTGTATGAGCGATTGTCACTGTATGATTTATCGTGATCTGTTGGTTGTTGTTAATCGTTAACGGTTTCACCCATCAGGCAGTGTTTTCCAAACTGGGTTTCATTTATTATAATCCAGGATTCCAGGGTTTTGCGACTTATTTTTAAATCCTAAAGAGTATGGTTCTAAGAATATCGTTGCATTAGTAAGCCTCTTATACGACTATTTGTGTATGATTACCTACTTATAAAACTCTTTTTGTTAAATTAAATGTGTTATTTCAGTTCCGTTCGTAAAGACCTTATAGCGATTAAATGATTCACCAGTTTTGTATTCAAAGATTTATAGAAACAGACCTAAATCGATAAAGGTGTTCTTCTATGAAACATTAAACGTGTAAAGGATAAATTTGATAGCTCATGCTAACAAAGACGTTTTAGATTTACTATTAATGATGAGATATTTTGGTAGTAGCCTACAGTTGCTTTTAGAAATGTCAAATGCATTTTTGACAATATTTAATAATATACTTTGTTGCGCACATATATATTTTGAAATCTGTTCTGTAATGATTTTGTGTAAGGTATTTCTGTGATTTTTGTCTAAGGTATTTGTTGAATGATTTTTGTCTAAGAATGGTCATCTAAATAAATTGAACGATTCTTAAGGTAACAGCGCGAAAGCCCTCTAGTGTCTATATTCTCTAGATTTTGTTTCCGCTAGGTGTCGACTATAAACTGTACTACCTCTTTGTGAGGTTTATTTGAACTTGACAGCAAAAGAGCCATTTTAATTAAAAATCTACGATTCTGTCCTATTTTGTGTATCTTGTGGAGATTCTACTGGTTATTAGGCAATACGTTTAGAGAAAGCTTTTTGCAGAGCACTGTTTTAAGAAAGTGATCGTTTGCTTTTTTAACAAGCTGGAGATTTCGGGCGTTTATTAAATGTAATAACGATTTTGATTGCCAAGATAACCTACAGAGATTGTTTTTTTTTTTTTCGATTCGACCATATAAAACCAAAAGGCGGACCACTTAGATGTCTCAAAAAGACAAAAAATATCAAAATTCAGTTCGCTACTCATATACTTGCTTTATACAAAGTGTCAAAAGATTTATTAACTTTAAAATTCACTCAAGAAAATATTTTACCAACTAACATAATTTATCAGCCTATAAAGTAAAGGATTTTGTGCGGACCACTTTGAAATTTTCACGGAGCCCAGTTTGAGAACCATAGCTCTAAGCATTTGAAATATGCTTCCTTTTCTAATTCTACTCTACTTTGTGCTTTGCTTGCGTGTTTTAATAATCGTTCTGTTGTCGAGTTCGCCGTAAATGCGATTTTAAGCAGATTTCAGATGATTGAAGTTTAGATTTCATTCAAGTTTCTCGTTTGTTGCCAATTCGGCAATTTCCCTTCCGCAAAAATTGTCAGTTCGGCTTCCATTGACCCTGCACCCTACATCTAACAAGACAGCGTTTGTGCAAAACTTTTTATTGTAGCGGCTGCAAACAAATAAAGGGAACAAAAGTAAGCGGTGCGACCGACTAACACAAGCCTGGAACAGTAAAACAGTCGCTCTGGAAGTCGAAGCTCCACCTTCTCGCATCTGGAAAAGAGAACAAAAAAAATCGTATCAAAACAGTGCCAGAGCGAAATGGTCGGAGGTTGTAGTTAGACTTAGTAAGAATTCCAAAGCCCATAAAGAAGTAGGTAGACTTTTGCGAACGTTTCGAGTGAATCTTTATTCAATTTTAATATTTAAGATTTATTCGAAACGTTCAAAATGCTGACTATATTCTGTATAGGCTTTGATATTCTTACTACGTATTACTACAAACTCCCGCCATTACTTTGAGACCAATGTAATTAAGGCAAGCTGCGGGCGGAAATAGTAACACACATCTACGTTTAAATTCGCAATTGCTTGCAGTTCAATTGATGGTCCTTCGGGAAACGGCAAGCTTGCAGTTTAAATTAGCCGCCGAAGAGTGTCTGGTTGTGTCGATTTTCTTAGCACCAAATACTAATACTTACAGCGCAGCCAGTTTATAATTTTGCAGAAGATGCAACCGTTTTATTAGATTAGTAGATATATTCTTTATACCCGTAAAGCTGGTAACTCCAGCCATAATTAGCTCGACCAACATAGACTCCAAACA
Organism: Ascidiella aspersa; assembly: GCF_963924565.1. Classification (NCBI taxonomy): domain Eukaryota; kingdom Metazoa; phylum Chordata; class Ascidiacea; order Phlebobranchia; family Ascidiidae; genus Ascidiella; species Ascidiella aspersa. Next base: position 30,474,785 of record NC_139451.1, on the reverse strand, counting down.
CTTGCCGATACCAAAAAAATATGGGAATCTCATCGATTATTTGCAATCAAACACAGTGATTCTAGCATGAAAAGTAGACTTGACAGATAACAGATAACAGATAACCAGCTGGTAGAAAAACTAAACGCTTTTCCGTTTGAGCAAATCGGGGCCAAATAAATCTGGAAAAAAAACTAACCGTGGATTGTTTCAATTTTAAAATTTTTTCTCGTTTTGCCGCTGACTTTGCTATAGTATTGACGTCATTCGGTATCGAAACGCGATGCTGTTTGTCCAAATATGGGGTATTGGTAGCTATAGTAATAAAAGTGAAATATCGGAGAGTCTAAAGTCAATTAAAAGTCTTTATTTAAATGCCAAAAAATAGATGTTTGGTAATATAAACTAACAGCGCATTGAGGCGCGAGTCAGTTGGAAAGTTTACTACAACCAACATTGATAACGAAGGGTCTCCCAAAAGTAAATGCATTCACTGTGTTGAGTAGTTCAAATCTGAGGATGCTTTTAGGCGCTCAAGTCAAATTTAAGCCAAATTTAAGTCAATGTAAAGTACAGTCTTAACAAAACTTTTTGGTGCAAATAAACTCGTTTCTTCCCCAGCAGTGTTGCATTCCCATTCCCTTATAGCCGGTATCCGAGTTCGCATTTGCGTTTTGAATGCGTTCGCTGTCTTAGCATTGTCAATTTCTACGGACGAATTTGTACGGTTAAGTCAAATTTAATGCACGTAAAGTATTACATAAGCTTGGCACAACTAAACTTGTTTGTTTCCCCAGCAGTGATGCATTCACTTTCCCCCAGTAGCCGGTATCCGAGTTCGCATTTAGACAAGCCAAGCCCTCGGGACTTTACAGTGAACTCTGCAGCGTTTGTGTATATGCGATGTATCCGACACCCAACCAGCCACCAGCTGTGCCCTGTACCCCCTGGGACCTTTCGCGCATCATTCAGGGCCGCGTGACGTCATAAAGACGCTTTATCGCGAGCGCGCGCGTTCGTGGCCCACCGCCTTCCAAATCTTCGCGCCAGATACATTAGACTGTTTTTTGGACTAACTTTAAAGGTTTTTTTATAGGCGGATTTCAAACGGTGACAAAGTACTTTGAAAAACAACATTTAATTTCAGGATACGAGTGCTGTTCTTTGTTTTTTTAACACAAGATTTATTTAAAAAAAATTATCTATAATGGTGCCGTATTTCGAGATACCTTTTAGCCGTTTTAAAAGCCGGATGTAAAATAAAATAAACAAATTTCAAAACAACAAAGTTCTTACAATTTAACGGTCCTGTTGTTTAGTTGTACAACGTAATTCAAAGTTAGATTTAAATAATATTATACTTTTTTGAAACAGGCTTATATTTTATGTTAATTTGGACAATTTTGTTTTTAGGGATTCAGACGAAAAACATTTGAAAAACACATAAAAATACTTTCTAAATAACATTTCTATTTTTTGGTTACTTTGGCGCATTTTGAATGCAGAATTTAAAGGCTGTTTCTTTTGAGTTTGTCATACTTCAAAAAGGAATTGATGTTACAAACAAGAAAAAATAAGACCGGTACCCACCATATGCATGTCATCTTCTTTCAAAGGGTTTTGATCACAAGGGCTTTAAATCTTCTTTGCAGACGTAACCCTCTGCATTTGGCGACCTCGCGTAAACGTAATTGTGGTCTGATACGGGCCAGTCGTAGCGGATTGCCAGCACCTATAAAAAAAGAGTTTGGGTTAACTGTCTGTACTTACTAGCTTCCATCAACTTAAAACCATCAGTTGCCAATCTACTGCATTGCTATTTTTTTTTTTTTTTTTTTCATCGGTTGCCCAAGTCTTGTCCCAAGTTAACTCATTTTTTAACGGTCATCTCCAAGTTAAATCACTTCTAATACTCTATTAAATAATCTGTGTAAATGGCCGTATTTGTCTAATTCCATTATTTGCACTTACTAGCTTCTACCAAATTGGAACAGCCGGTTGTAATCCTACTGCATTGCTATTTTGTATAGTGTCCCAAAAGTATATATTGTATTTCTAACAGTAAAACAAAATTTAGTTACTAGATTTCTTGGTTGCGATTAACACAACACTTTAAACAAACAAGCCGATCAGATCGATAAAGACGCAGCGATATATGTAAAGCGTTCAAACTTTTGTACTTAAGGTTGATCGTAATATTGCTAAGGTTGCATAAATGTAAAAAGAGAAATTGCCGAAACGTTTGCTAATAAAATAATGAATATTTTATCTATTATTTGGGCCACTCTCTTTCTACTGAAGATTATGAACAGATCCGTGTTTAGTGTTCCAAAAAAGAGAAGATATGGGAAAACGTACACAATTGTGGGAATAGCATTAAATGGTAAAATAAGCAATATGAACTAAAACATGTACGTAAATAATTAAAAGAGAAAACTATGGGTTCGATTGCAATCCATGGCTGGATGACACAATTGAATCATAGTATCGGATCTATCACAGCTATCCGAACCAATTTTACAGACATCCTCGGTCACATAATTATTATCCTATTAATTCTCCAATGCTTTTAACACTGAATCATAGCTAGTTAGGTTGTCAACAGGCCTGGTGTTTTTTCAGCGGTATTTCCCTGTTGTTGAGGTCTTTAAGTGTGGTAGGTTGAATGCAGTTGTGGATTTGCTCCGTCGGTCGAATTCCCATCACGAAGTTAGCGGGAAAAAATCCGTTTCGCTTGTCGCACTCGCCCTAACAGAACATATTAAGTGGTTACATATGTTATTTATATTGTTCTCTGCTACAACCAATACACAGGCACGCCGTAAAACCCAGACACCGCAACAAGCTCGTAACCCGCCAAAGAGCAAAAAATGCGTGGCATACGCCGACGATGTAACTTAAACAATATTACACCCACATTTTAGTGCAAATCCGTTTTATTTTTAATTAAACTCTTTTCTTTGAATACGCCGACCATATTTTCTTGAAAAATATCACACCAACATTCCACCCCTAGGTATTTTAAACTGATGATGCCAATATATCAGGCGAAATATATATATTCTGTATATATATTTAAGGCACCGATCAATTGTATATGGCCTACAATTTTTACAAAAGGCGAAAAATTTGTGATAAAACAAAGGCGTTTTTTAAACTGTAGTAGTAACTGGCAACGAACGGTTTTGAACGGATCAAAAATATAAAAATACGTAAAATGAATCACTTCACGAGCTATAAATGTTGCACGGGGCGATCAATTGGCGATTTTCATCACATGTAAAAAAATATTTGTAGGAAACACATCTGACTTCAGCCGTTTAGGTGTTTGTAACCAAAACACCATCGAGCAGAATTTAAACAAAAAAGTCGTCTGTTGAAAATATTTTATTTTCAAAGCGCGACAAGCATCAATTTAATATGAGGCCATTTGTCAGCGTACTCTAGTTCAGGGTTTCTAGACCCCTTATTTGTTTTGCTTCGCGTGGACCACAGTAGAGCAAGAAAATGTCAGAGATGACGTCATGAATTTACGTCACAATATAAAAAGAAATCTGCTGATTTCAGGATAAAACATGTGAAAGTTGAATTAAATGTAGTCTAAATGCATTTAGTGTAAATCCGTTTTATTTTTAATTAAACTCTTTTCTTTGAAAAAAATAATTACTTCTTAAACATACACTATTATTTCCATTAGGCTTTGCCCTTCATGCAGGCCCTAGAACTAGTTCACGAACCCCCAAGGGATCCACGAACCCCAGTTTGAATCCCCCCTCTAGTTAAATGTAACTTAACTGATATAAATTGCCAAACAAGGCTATGAACGTGTTTTATAAGAATTTGATAAGCAGCGGCAAGTTAGATTTGAATTTATCCATGGTTCACTTTAAATTTACAAAAGTTTAGTGAAGGAAATTGTGTCAGCAAAGCTTGCCACGCTTAGTATGTTGGGTCGCCTTGAAAAGTGTTTGGGCTGTCATATCAGTGGGACAAGGCCATCCGTGCAAAGGAAAAATATTTTGAACGCAGCAAACACTAAAGCTGGTATAAGCCGCGGTGCGATCGCATAAGTTTATTGTTTATTTAAAAAATCTTCGAATATTTTTACTTACAATCCACCAGGATTGATCTTTGTCGTTGGTGACCACTACTTTATCTCCAGGTCTGCGAAAAAATAAACACAAGAAGTTTAATAAATATGCTGTTGCTACCAGGCATAGTATATTTAAAATTGGTTCTTCTGACATATATTTCTTCAACCAACGTTTCGGCTTACTATACGGCAAGCCTTCGTCAGGGACTGACACACAAAGCCAACAGGGCGCAAAGTAAAATCACACAAAGAAAATTACATAGCGTTAAGTTTATGCGCGGGGTGAACTTGTAAAATCACCTGCAGCGAATTGGCAGTTCGTTGGAATTTATATAGCGTTAATAAATATGCTGTTGCTACCAGGCATAGTATATTTAAAATAGGTTCGTTTGGCATATATTTCTTTAACCAACGTTTCGGCTTACTATACAATTTAGGCACTTTAACATATACATTTGTCTAAATAGATTCGGTCAAGTCAAGACATTTTAACAAAACGACTCAAGTCCACTTGAGTCAATTTATTGACTTGTGTTAATATAACAGTGTGGTATTCCTTGGTTTGTACATCAGTAAGTTGTTTTAAAAATGACTTGTTATTAACGCTATACATTCCACTGTACAAACGGGCATTTAGATCGTCCTACCACCATTGGCCACATTTTTACCGCAAAGGCTTTTGACGTAATCGTTGCGTAACATCTCTATGACGTCATTACCTTACGTCATACTCACTTTAGACTGAGGTCGCTTCTCTGCTGAGCTTCGTACTTGTAAAGGGCAACGTATAGGTTTCCTTCGGCTGCTAGTCGGTCCATCTGTTGTAAGAAACGTAAACGTCAGGCGAACCGCGTGTGACGTAATAGGCAGTCATAGTGACGCAATACACGTTAGTTGTGACGTATATGTGTTGCGGCGCAAGGTGTAACTGGTTTGAAGGCTGTTATTGGATAGTTGTGTTTTGAAAAGCTACGCGATTTAATTAGCTAACCAAGTTGAACACCACGGCTCGAAATAGGCTTGGTTCGTTGTTTAATTGTTGTGATGTGTTATATTGTAATATATAAGAGTGTTACGTTATTAAATAATAAACAAAATTGATAAATCGGCGTTTTATTACAAAAATACAATATGAAAAAACAGCAACTCTTCAATGCGAACAGGATTGCATAACATCCCCTTCGGCATAATATATGTAAATATATGTATTGTCGCATATTTTAGTTTAATACTAAGTAGTATTTGTATCTTTTACTAGTGTTTTCGCTTCTAACTGAAACGCCCCATGCATAAGTGCTGTCAGACCTACGCGTATTGAAAACTGCTACAACCCTCCATATAAGTTTTACCTGTTGTGCTTTAAGCTGCCCTCTGGTGGTTGGTTCTCCTGCAAAAAAGTAAATTTTACTTGCTTGCATAACTTATAAAGTAGGAACACAACATCACTGCACAAAAAATTGATTGCCTTTTTCAACCAATTTATTACTTTATTTAACAATTACTGTGGACATCAAATAAAAAAACCTCTACTTTTCATAAATTCTACAAAATGTTAACACTGTTTAAAAAAGACTGAAACTTACACATTTTTACACAAAAATAAATGATTTAAACTTTGAAAATCAAGTCGGAAGGACTATGTGAAATTACTGAACATATAAATTGTGTGTTTGAATATATTTTAGGAAAATCAAGCAGAATTTCTAAATTTTTGGTTTCGTCTTAAACTGCTAAACAAACATTGGATCATATTGGTCGGAGGTTGTAATAAGAATATCAAACTCTATAAAGAAGTAGGAGACATTTTGAATATTTTTTATTCATTTTCAACACGATGTTTAAAATTCTACCTGCTTCGTATGGGCTTCGACATTTTTACTACGTTTAAAAAAATAGTTTTCACACCCTAAAACGATTAAATATTTTTTTTCACAAATTCACCATCTCCACTGTCGTCCTTGCTGCTTTGGCTTTTCAGCCACTGTTTGCACTGTTGTGCGTCCGGGTGGGGCGACTCTTCCCTCACTTCTTCGTTTAGCGAGTTCGAACTCGTCCGCAATTCGAGTTGGCGAGTTCCCAGACCCGGTTCTGACTTCTGGCCCGATAGTGGTTCCTTCTGGTCCCTGGCCCGCGCCATGGAACCGGGGATATTGGGGTCGGATTTGGAGGCAGAGACCCCAGATTCGGTGGAGGGGTTACGCTGTAGGGATCCGGGTGGGGTAGTAGCTGGGTAAAAGAAAAAATACCACATGAAATGTACCACATGAAAAATAACACATGAAAAAAACGCATGAAAAAAACGCATGAAAAAAACGCATGAAATATTTTTTGTATGGCTGAATGAATAATAATGTACAGAAAAATAATAGATTTGCGTGTTTTGTTTGCTTTGAACGCCATATACCCACCACGGATTGATCATTTCTTTTAAGTGCCATGACCAAAAAAATTTGCAAACATTTAATAGCTAGGTAAAAAAAAAAATAAAAAAAAAAAATAAAAAAAAAATAAAAAAAATGTAACCGCGTATAAGCTTGAATTGGTTTAATATTTCCTCAGTTTCACACGAGACCAGCTAGTTCGCTCGCCGTTCAAGGTAAAAAAGGTGGTTTAAAGGTCAGAGGCGGTTCAAAGTTTTAAAGCGGACTGCTTCCGTGCTAATCCTTCAAAGCTGGTATTATTCAACCCATCGCACTCGGGCTGCGAATATTTTGAATTGACTATAGGCATTTTGATTAATAATAAAAGGAAAGAATTAATTATCAAAGGCTGATATCTCCACGAAGTTTAAGGCAAGTGAATTAAAATTCAGATTAGCCTCGCATCAAATTAAGTCGGTTTCATATTTTCACATTTTCACACGAGACAAACTTTTTCGCTCGCCGTTCAAGGTGAAAATGTGGTTTGAAAGTCAGAAGCGGTTAATTTAATAAACCCACAACACTCGGATTGCAATTATTTTTAATTGAATAAATCTTTTGATTAAAAGGAAAATGAATTGATTTTCAAACACTAGTATCTAGTCACTGAAACATTTATATTTATATAAGTGCGTACAACTGCGATCGTGGTCAGTAAGAAGGGCCAGATTGCAGTTGTATTATACTTATGAATGTATTAGTAACTTGACGTTACGGCCTATCCCCTTTATATGAAAGCCTTACTACCAGATAGGCTCGTAGCTAGGAAAATATAAATACGTTATTAATTAAAACACTAATATCTCTGCAAGATTTAAGAACGAATGAAAATTTAGCTTGACCTCGCATTGGCTTAAGTCGGTTTAATTTTTCCACATTTTACAAAAGTCAAAATCACGTGTTGCACTTTAAATTCAAATACTAATTAGGTGTGGATCTTAAACGATGGCTAAAATGTCTAAGTTATTTGACAACAGCTTGGATTAGTGTGAAGGAGTTTTACCTAAATAATTTTTTATTACTTCACCTTTCAAAGTTGAAATCTATGCGTTTAATCGCAAATTAACCCTGAAATCCTTTTATATTAATTTGGTATGTTGTACTTATATATTAATAATTTAAACCTATATTAGTCTAGGTATGCTAGATATACCCTGTATTCGTTTTGCTTCAAAGCGTGTCTTTATTTTGACCAAATATATTTCCTTGTTCCATGATCTGTGTTATTTTTTGCCTTTTTTAACGTATATTTATTGGCAAATCTACAGTAGGGTAGGTATAGCAGGCAATGGCCCGCTCAAATTTTACTGTAAACTAGATAAACGATAAAAAATTATCGCGCTTTCGGTAAGTTTTTCCATCTTTTTATCACGCCCTAACACCGCGACTGCACTTTCCACCAAGTTTGGTTTAGTGTGAAGGAGTTTTACCTAAACAATTTTTTTTATTACTTCACCTTTCAAAGTAGAAATCTATGCGTTTAATCGCAAATTAACCCTGAAATTCTTATATATTAATTTGGTATGGAATCAGTAAGTATAGTACTCACGATCTTTGCAGGATCTCAGTATAATCCCCTCCTTTAGAACTTGATATACACTGTCCACCTTGTTTTCTGTAAATACATTCTTTGTAATGATACAATGATTCAGTAAGTTGGAAATATTTTTTTCGTTGTACATTATATATGGTAGCGTAAACTTGGTACGTTACGCACGGGTCTGTAAAGTTGCCTGATATTGAATGTCAAAGCCCAAAACGTCAAGTAAATCGACATCATCTTAAAAAATACGTTTCGAAACTTTTCGCGATATGAAATTCTTTTTTAGACACATTGGTTAATAATAATGCAAGCGCTTATCGAAACGTATTCCTTAAAATAATGTCGATTTAGGAGAACTAGACACGGATTTGTTCATAATCTTCAGTAGAAAAAGAGTGGCCCAAATAAATGATAAAATATTCATTCTTTTATTTGCATACGTTTCGTCAAGTACTTATGCCATCTTGAGTGCGGTAACATGAGGTTGATTCGCGTTTATCTCAACCTTATTTTACCGCCGATGTCCCAGCAATCTACAAAGAATGAATCTTGGCGTATGGTTGTTTCTTGACTCGTTCCCTTCTGAGCCTGCATATCTCAGTTGGTAGAGCGATGGTCCCGGCTTGACCGGAGGTCGTGAGTTCGAACCTCACTGCAGGCTAATTGTTTTTCTAGTCTGCTCTGCTTGCATCATTGATCAACAGATTCGGTGAGTCTGCAATGGCTTTTCTGTGTACTCTTTTATCATTTATTTGGGCTACTCTTTTTCAACTAAAGATAATGTCGATTTATTTGACATTTTTTGCTTTGACTTTTATTTTCAAAAGCAAGGCTAGTTTTGTTAGTATTAGTGTCTCCCTGATTGGAAATGAGAGTAAATAGAAAAACAGAATAATTCATTCTGATGTCAAAAAAGGTTAGTAAAAGGTGGAAGAAATAAATACAAAAATCAACAATCTTAACTCAAGAAATCGTAATCAACAAAGTTAAAGAAAAAATTATTCAGGGCATTTCGCGTTGTTATCTAGATTTTAAAGTTCAATACAAACTACCAATATTGCCTAGTGCAGTTTTATGTAATCAATTTGTCACCAATTTATGCAATCGGTATTGGTTAAACGTGCTTGTTAGAAAATAGATATTGCGTTAACAGAAGGTCATTCGGCATGCAGAAAACGTTCTTACTGTTTCTTCGATGCAGAAATCGTGAACCTAATAGGAAGTTTTAGGAATGCATGTTTTTTAGGCAATACTACTTACTCATACACAGATTTTATCTTTCAATAAGTCAGACTTAACAATTCACGTTATCTCGCAAATTATTTTTATTTGTACGTTTTAAATCAAAGGCGGCAGTGTTGTAATGACTTAAGTGCACTCAAAATGTTTTTCCTTTGATCAAAATGACTTGACTTGACTCTTTCGGACAAATTACTTGAGTCGGACTTAAGTCATTTTGTCAAATAACTTGGGAGTAAATTAAGTGTTTTTCATAAAAATTTATCTCAAGTTTTGCACCTTAATCCCTTTATTGCTGTATATTGTATTTGTGTTATATTTTTAGTTAAATTGTCACTTATATTGGACGAGTTTACCAATGTTAATAGTTTAACAGTTTACTTTTATGTCAATGACATGGCTTGAAATTGACTTACTCTCATAATGACTTGACTGGGACTTGACTTGGGCAACCGATGACTGGTTATTTTTGCAAAAGACTTGACTTTGACTTAAGTCATTTTAAAATGACTTGTTTACAAGACTGTAAAGTAGGACGGCACAGGGGCACTCTGTGTGATTTTATTGTGTCGTACTTCATGAGATAAGTGTAGTTTAAATGAAATACAAAATACTATGTATAAAAAACAGTTGCTAGTACTGCTGCTACCATTATTACTGAAATCATCACGATTAGATGATGACCACTTACGACTAAAACCTTGCGTAATACATTTCGCTTTGAACTGCCCTCGCTATGTCCTTTGTATTTAGTTATTTGCAAATACTCCATTCATGCAAAAACTATTTTAATAGAAAGAGTTTCCCATTTCTCCACTTTTAACCTAAATTAACTCTAGACTTCGGGTACATTAAATAAATTAATCCCCTGCGGTTTCTTGCTCAAATCTTACCAGTTGAAAAGCAACTTTCGTCCGAGGGTGATTGACCAGAAGTCGACACTTGGCGGCTGAAACTGAACGAACCCATCTGAGAAAAAAGTTGGATTAATGTAAAGTGGCATTGGACTAATTACAGCTTGCTTGCTTGTAGTAATGTTTAGCGAAATTACAATAAGGTACGAGCAATAACGCGACACTTTGTACTTTATACTTTGTACTTTAGCGAAAGTGGTGGATCAGATTTGAGTTCTAAAATAAATTTAGTGGAGAAAATATGGACTTTTTGTATCGAAGTTGACACTTGTTTAATTATTCAAATTGAGTTGTTTTTCGGGCTAAAAGTGACAAATTTGAAATAGATTATATGATTTGGAGTGTGATGGCTGGTTGTTGCAGTTGCGGGTAGAATGAATAAGAAAGCCCACACAAAGGTAGAAAGCATTTTAGTCAATCACATTTTAAGCACGGTCTGTCATGTAAACAGTTATCAACACACTTTTTTTTAGAAAGTTGACTGTAGTGCCTGCCAAGTAAAAATATCAACAGTATAAACTTTTTAAATGCCAATATTGAAATCATTTTGACTAATTGATAGCTTATGCCGATATTCTCTTAATCTTTTGAACCGACTGTTGAATTTCAATTTCCTATGATTTATTTATCTCTTTCAAAAAGAGTAAAATTGTTACCTGTACTTTTATTTAGTTGTGCACAACACAAATTAAAAATCGAATAGTAGGTAAGCTGGATAGCCCTAGAAAGGTTGAGAACCGCATGTATGTACGACTCAATGCACAGAAAAATAGTTGTGATTCCTTAGTATTCCAATTGTTGTTCTAGTGTTTTTACTGCAGTGAAGCAAAGAAAAAATCCTTTATGACATGGTGCCGTAAGGCAAAAATCTGGGACCACAGGCCAATTATCACGAATATAAACGTATCCCTGGCTTACTAAACTATGCTGCCCCAACTAAAGTACGCCACCTGCAGAAAACGCTACAATATGATGCCGCAAAGCAAAATGCTGGGGGGGGGGCACTATTTTAGGCCAATAATCAGATTATCACAGATCCTACGACAGGAAAAGATTGGTTTCTTTGGAATTCTCGGTGGAATTTTCGAGTATTTACAAAACGTACTAATGATTGACAAAAAAGGTAAACAAAGATCACGCGCGCTTTTCCATGCGTTATGTCTGGCTGCTCAACCTGTACAAGTGAAATTAAACGAGCCATAGTTTGGCCATTTCGAATTCCTAGCTTACTAATTTCTTCGACGCAAACATTACAGCCACCTGGCGAAAATGCTAGTAAGTTTGTCGCAGCTATTAATAGGGTATGGGGAGGTTTACTATGGATATAAAACTGGTTAAAATATATCTGCCCTGTTTGCCTATATGTACATCTTGGGGGACTTCTCGAAGGATTTGAAAAAGTTACTAATGATTGGCAAAAATGTTGAACTAAGCCATAATGAGATTTTTTACATACACAGGTGCTTTTCGTTGTGGTATCTGGGTTTTACTGCTCAACTTGTACAAGTGAAATTAAACGAGACATCGGCCATTTCGAATCCTACAGCTGAATGCCACAGCTCATAATTATCGTTTTAATGGTGTTGTAAGAAGCAAAACTGGGGGATCACTGGTACATGCCGATAATCAGGGCCCCTGAAGAATCCCCGGCTTACTAATTTCTTCGACGCCCTCCTCCAAAGCATTTCGCCGCTCCTGCCACCGCCGGGAGACGGACTCTCTTCTCCCGCGGTCTGGCTGCGGCTTCGGTTGTACGCGGGAAGTGAGGCGAACTTATCCCGCAGGCTAAAGCGGCGCCGCCTTGATGCCGCAGTTTCGTCGCTCTCGGAAGCCGACTTGCCGTGAGCGGGGACCGGCGCGTCTTCGCAATCCGCATCCTGGGTAAGGTCAAACACCTCATCGGCTATTGGGCTCGCGGTAGGTGGTCGCGGTGACAGAGGCTGCTGCTGGTTGCTTAGCCTTATGTTGCTTGCGCTTTGTGTGTGCCTGTGCCGCTGGAAGATACGCTTAAAGCTGCTTGTCGACTTGTTGCGCAGCAGACGGCTTTTGCGCGGCGAAGAAGACCCGCTGCTGTCGAAGGAATCCTGCGCCGCGGCGATTTGTGCGTTCCTTCCCCGCGGTTTTCCGGGATCAGGCGCGTCGCTAGATTCCGCGGGCTTGTGGTCGCCCAATTCCCGCCGAACTTCTGTTGCCTTGCTGTTCGCGATATCAAAGTCGAAAGCGGACTTTTCGGCTCCCGAGCTCTCTTCTTTCGGAGGAGCGGAGTCCTCATCATCCTGAAGCGTCTCCAACATCGCTTCACGATTCGATTGGATTTCTTTTACTTCACGTCCACCATCTTCATCTCTATGTGCGTCTTCCATCAGCTTAAACGTCATTTCGTGCCGGTCGCTAAGCACAGGCGTGCCGCCGTTCGACGTACCAGCAGTGACGTCACTCGAGGACGCAGCCGTGACGTCATGTGCTGTCGTAACGGTGACGTCATCTTCTTGCGTCAACGGAACAACGATACCGTTGCTTTTAATTGTCTCAATGCCGTTTAGTTTGGCTTCGGTCGGTTCTTCTGAGAAGTTTGTTGCCTTTTGATCTCTTGGTTCCATTTTTTGAGAGTATTTTCGAACTTTGAGGGTCAAATGTTATTTTTTAGCGAAATTGCAGATTTAAAGTTTCTACCGTTTCCGTATTGAGAATGTATTCAGAAGGCAAAGGTGCTACTAAATCCCATTTTTCCAGAAACTTTTCTTATACTGAAGAGATGTAGTAAATTAACATGTCAGATACCTTTATTACATCAAAAAAGGATGATGCATCTTGTAATTTTTTATTTGTGTAAAGCCATAATGGTCACGATAATCTAAATTATTGCATTAATTCGTCAATTTGACGACTCGTCGCATGTCGATCACGCTTATTGCACAAGTTACCACAGAACCACAAAACTAAGAATATCATATTAACTCAAAATAAGAAAGCATAACCTGTTCCCTCCACGTAAACTGCCCTCACACCTAAAATATTTGACTTACAAGAACAAACTAAAAATCTGTTCTTTTTATCGAGTTTCTAAATATTGCTAAATATTAATACGATCATCAAGTTTATATAATAACTCCACGTTCTAGTTCCGGGTAAGAAACAACCAAAAATACGTCATCGAATTCATATACAAGTAAAACTTAGATTTAAAAACATGAGAAAAAACAGGATCAGACGTTTTGTTTAAAAGGAAAATATATTTCGCCAAGTGGCATCGTCAGTTCCTTAATTTTGAATGATTCGTTCGAAACTATGAGTTTTACTTGTTAATAAACGCGTCAGCGGAGCAGTGATCGACTGGCTAAAACCTGCCGCCGACGGTTTTGGATTCTATAAACAATAAAGATACACCCTATTGTTGGATTCTATAAAGATACACTCTAATGTCGAATTTATATAATAACTCAACTTTCTAGTTCCGGGTTAGCAACCCCCCCAAAAATGCCAAAAATTAAAACGTAAACACAATGCATTCTAAATATTATCAACACTGTAATAGAGTCTACAAACGTTTCGCAATATCTCGTGCCATCATCAGTGTAAAAACACGAATGTATTTTTACATTGAACAGAGTCGTTCTTAATTTATTATAGTTCAGAGCATGGCTGAAAGCACTTTTCAATTAATAACAATGCGCGACGAATGTGGATGGTAAAAATTCTCTATAATTATACCTATGTAGAATGATAAAAAAAATATATATATATATAAAAAAAAATCGAAATTATTTAAAAAAATAATTTTATATTTAAAAATATCGAAAAGGCGTACTTGCATAGTTCAAGCTTTTCTTTATACTTTTATTTAAGTTTTTAACATAAAACCTGGTTGCCTCCCCCTAAAGTACTTTGCGGACCCAGTTTGAGAACATTACCGTTTGATATTTATAACTCGGAACATCTAAAACGATCTTTGCAGACTAATTGCATCTAATACGACCAACAGCTTTCTCTATAAGCGCCCTACTCCTTAACAAACAGAAAACATAGTCTCATTTTTTCCCTAATATTTCATTTCACGGCGTTTAAATGTTGCTAAAATAAATAGAGGGGGGGGGGGGGTTTGTCGAAAAAATACGTGCTTAAATTTTTGTCCCAAAATCGTTAACTCTTTTACCTTTATGGCTTACGTACGCTTAAAAAACAAAAGAAAACAAAAAAGTATAACCACACTCGTAGTTCAATTAACCTTTTTAAAACACAAATACTCGAGAGCTACAATAAAAAAATGTTTCCAGACTGTCTCTAACTGCCGATTAAAAAATAGATAAAACACATTTTGAAAAGATACACCTTACAATTATCAAATGTTAGGAGATGCTAGTCTATGTCTCTATAGCACCTAAGACGTCCTTTTCAGCTAACTTAATGCCAGTGTATATCACAAACGGAAAACACAGCCACGTTTATTTTAATATTTACGTCATAGGGCGTTCAAATTTTAACAAAATGAAAGGTTACAAATTGGAGCGTCTAATATAAAAAAACACGGAGTGTTTCGGTAGTGAGTTTGATTTTAGTTCCAACAAGCTACTATGCTACTTTCCGCTAAATAGCTACAAACTAAACCATAGGCATATTCGTTTTATATGAACCATCTTGAAACACTAATATACGACTGCTCAAATTATGTAAAAATATGTCCAGTTTTTCTCTAAAAAAATACTTTATGTTTTACTTCTGTTACAAACGTTGAAAACCCGAAGTATAACCACATTCTCTTTAACGTATAAACACCTCACGACCATGTAATGTTTATAATGTAAGTCAGCGAACATATAAAGCCCATACAGATGTTTTTTGAACGTTTCCGAATATCTCTTTATGTAAATTTTCTTATAATAATATGACCATTTTCAACATCTACAGCATTAATTACCCAAACGCCCTTTCAGCGAACTTAATACTATAGTGTGCTGACACCGAAGTTTAAACACATTCTGTTTTTAGAATATAAACACCTCACGGCCATCTAATGTTAAAAAGTCTAAAGGTTTACATAGTTAGAATATAAGAAGTTCTTGGAACGCATCGAATATATATTTATTCATTTTCAAAGTCTACAGCTTTAATTACATAAATCGCCCTTTCAGCGAACTTAATACTAGTGTGCTGACTGAAGTTTAACCACATTTTCTTTTTAGAATATAAACATCTTAAATGTAAGTCTAAAGCTTTATGTAGTAAGAATATAAGAAAATTTTGGAACACATTGGACATCTCTTATTAATTTTTCAACATCTAAAGCTTTAATTACTTAAAACGCCCTATCAGCAAACGTTCGTGCGAGTTTGCACTCTCATGTCACAAGCAAAGTCTGAACAACCATATGCAGCTGTCTGCTAACTAGTTCAACCCTACGTAGGATGCAGTCTACCTTTCCAACTGACACACAGTCTCTCTACAGCGCTCGTCTTACTGCATTAGCACGTCTGCCAGTCAGACGGGTGATCTTGCCATTTCAGACTTTCCCAGCCTCTCCAGGGACAATTCGTTGCAACCGCTGCATTGCTGGATTACAGACTTCAATGCAATCGATATATCAGCCCATGCATTCGCACTTGGACTTCGAGACTCAGATCACACGGCGAGGTAATCACGCACTGCGTGATCATATGGTCGCGTTATGGCCTTAGCCTTCTTTCAGCCAATATTAATCGCTGGTTTGTGACCTTGTGATCAGCTTTTAGAAGTAATTTTTTTATCAAATTGAATGCAATGTTTTTGCAAGTAAATTAAAATAAATGTGCTATAGCCCAGTGGTCGTTAGGGGTCCACGACCATTTGAAAGCATCAAAAAGGGGTCACCGGTACAAAAAGGTTAAGAACCACTGCTATAAAGTGTAATTAGGAAAACGCCCGCGGGTTTCATTAAGTTTAATAATTTCCAGACGGAAACATCTCTTTGCGCAAAACAAGCTTAAACTTCGCATTGAAATTTTCTTTACTAAACATTTGCTTTTTTAAGGCCGGTCCGCCATAAAAATTTGAGTTTTAAACCGGTCCGCATTGCAAAAAAGGTGGCCGACCCTTGCTATAGCCAATTTAATCGGATTGTGATGCATCCAACCCTGATTTATTATTGTGTAAATGTATTGCTGTTTGTAACCAGGGTTCTATTCTGAGTTCTTACATTTCCAACCATTTATTATCTTGGGAATGTTAAGTACAAAACCGATCCAATCTAATTGAATAAAACCTCGAAATAATCGTGTATTGTAAAGTAAGGGGATGTACGGCCTTAGTCTATAATAATTGTTGTTTTCCGACCTTCTGATCGAACAACAGTAGTAGATTCGAATAACTGTGCAAGCTAATTGAATCAGATTGTGGTGTGGTCAACAAGATAGGAGTAAAATAGGTTTCTGGTCTTATTTATTGCCATCCCATAAATGCAAGACCACAAATTAATCACGTATTGACAGATTCATGGCAAATTTCCCGCTTTCCAGCTCAAATAATTTCCGTGTTTTGATGCTAAAGGCAGTGTTAAAATTAAGTTACAAACGGCCTTTACGATCAGTTATAAAAACATAAAATATTTTTTGCTTTGTTTTTGGAGTAAAATTTCACTTTACGAAAAATTCAAATGAATATTCCATCAGGTAGATTTGACCTTGGTTTAATAACCTGTATGAACTCATCTTTGTTGCTGGTTGAGATGCGGAACATTGTGCGTATTTGTTTCCACAAAGGGCATCTTTTATTTTTCCTTTATTTCTGCTACGGTAGTCACCTTAAACCAGGGGTTCTTAAACTGGGGTCCATGGACCGTAAATTAGTTTTAGGAGGTCCATGAAGGCCTAATTGAAATATTAGTGTAAAGCTAAAAAGTAATCATTTTTTTCAAAGAAAGCAGTTTAATTAAAAACAAAACGGTTTTGCACTGAATGTATTACGGCTCCATTTCATTTTCACATTTTTTAGACCGAAATCAACAGATTTATGTAGTTCATTTGTATTGTGACGTCAACTTATGACGTCATTTTTTGAAAATTTTTGCCTATCGTGGTCAACGCGACGTCACAAAAAAGTTCAGGGGTCCGCGGTAAAAAAAGTTTAAGAACTCCTGCTTTCAACGATAGCTGCATTAGAGTACATCAACGGTTTGAATAAGAACGCAATTTCATCACCTCTAAGTGCTTACAATGCATTATCCACGCTTCACCAACATAAATTTATCTTTAAACCCTATTTTTGCATGCTCTTAAAGGTTGGACTTAAAATCATTTTCCTATACAAAGTTGAATCAGGCCGAGATGTCAACACCTATTTAATTATGCAACGTTATTGATAGGTTACATAAAGGGGTGTTTAGTAAGTTTTTCTGTGTATCATGGCCCTTGATTTATCGTAGAGATGTCAGTAAATTTGGTGTTTTTAACTAATCGAATCAATATTCCAAATATTTTAATTTTTCCCGTCGAAATGGCCAGAATGGAAGATGGGATTGAACTTTTGCTCAAACAAGTCCAAGAAAATCCATACAATCACTTTTATATGTTTGGCGGTTATTTAATTCAGTTTTAAAACCTTTTAAAAAAAGAGGAATTCCATAATCATGGATGTTTTTATTTTTATTTGGGCAGTGAAGACATCTGTAGCTTATTATATGTGGTTGGTGATGTTTTAATCCAGGTTTAAAACCATTTTTCAAAGAAAGAGGATCGGCATAAATCATGTTTTTGCATTGATTTGAAAACATCTGTAGCTATAGCATCCGTGATACAAGAAAAAAAAGTTTGTAGCTTAATCAATATTGTAGTTAGACGTTGAATGCGTTTCAAAGTTTACACAGAACTACCTCCTACTTAAAGGGTGGACAATTATTTTTTACAGGGGACAGCATGAGAAACATAAAATGTCTTTTTTAGAGCGCGGTGAAAAACCTAATCTCAGGCGAAAACATTTTGCAAAGAGTGTTCTGCAGTTTGCGAAGTAGCACGAGTAACGCAAAGTAAGGCTAACTGGTTGATCAAAGAAACGACTTGTCGTAAAATAGATTTTTGTCAATACTTATTAGAAAGAAGTTGTTCCTATTCGCTTTTGTTGTTGTGGTTTGGCTCACTTAAATATTGGCTAAAATAAATCATATATCGGTAAAATTGTTAGTTTTATTGAGTTCTTTTTCGACGAACCACCATAATCGAAGAGTGAGGAAGTAATATTGATAATTGTAATAAAATTCCGTCAGTTTTGGTTTTATTAAAAAAAATGAAAATGTGCGTTTCGGCGATATTCATCGCATAATTGTCAAAGTTTGTCGACAGGAAGATATTGCACTCGCCCGCTTGAAAGTGCAATTCGGCCCGGCTATCAAAAGTTTACACAGAACTACCTTTACTTAAAGGGTGGACAATTTTTTTTTACAGGGGACGGCATGAGAAACATAAAATGTCTTGTTTAGAGCGCGGTTAAAAACCTAATTTCAAATCCACATAATATAAAGTGTGATTCCTTTCTAAAAACAGCTTTAAATATCTGTGTTTGGGCAAGCTATTAGGAATAGGAGTAGTTGAGACTGCGTTACATGTGTACTGTATTCAATAAACTGTTCTAAAACCAAAACAATGCGTTAAAGCAGGGAGGGGTTCGGTTCTTAAACTATTTTTACCGCGGACCCCTAAATTTTTTTTGGCCTCGCGTGGACCACGGTAGGCAAAAAAATTCAAAAATTACGTCATAAATTTACGTCACAATACAAATAGACTTCATAAATCTGCTGGTTTCAGTCAAAAATGTAAAAGTCAAATAGAGTCTAAATACATTCAGTGCCAACCGTTTTATTTTTAATCAATCTGTTTTCTTTAAAAAAATGATTGCTTTTTAAATATGCACTATTATTTCAAGTTGGATTTAGTAAACTAGTTCACGGACCCCCAAGGGGTTCATGGGCCCCAGTTTAAGAACCCCTGCGTTAAATCATATATCTGCTTAAAAATGTTTATAAGGAATGAGCCGCTGGTCGTTGTTTGTCAGACCTGTGCTATCTAGTCATATGTGCGCTTTGTTATTCATTCTAAATCTAAACGGATTTGTAAAACAGTCATCACAATTCACAATCAGCATGTCGCACCTTTTTTTACCATTAACTGTGTTTTTGGCTCTTTTTTGTGTCTTTAAAGTCAAGGCCTAGTTATACACAGTGCTATGGTGCCGGTTAAATAACCCGAGCCCAACTCCTTTACGTGGTCTCACTCCGAATTGATTCTTTCTGGAATTGTTTATGTTATTTGTTTGTAGTGGAATGTCATCTATTGCTAATTTATCTTCTTAGTTATGTTTTTAAATGTGGACTACTGTAAGAGGGAGAATTTTTTATCGATCCGAAGGGATTGTTGGCGCCGTGTTTCATACAGCTTAGGGTATTTTACATTTCAAGTGTATTTTCCCTATACATAATCCTCTGACATATGTGCTTGCGTTGGCGAAAGCGATGGGATTTGTGATTCTGCACAAGTCAAGTGGCAATCAAAATGTATCGATTAAAAATACGATTTTGGAATTGAGTGAAGATTTTGTGTTCAAGGAAAAATAAATAAAACTGGCCAATTTTTTAAACGAGGTTATTTTATATGAAACAGGTCATTTTGCTGTTAGCTGGAGTGTTGCTTTGTTTGTTAATTCTAAAATCATCTTTATTAGGTACATATGGAAATTAAAAAAAAAAGGCGAAACAAGATAATTAAAGTGTTTTCGGATTGGGAGTTTGCTAAACTGTTAGTCAATATATTTAAAATAGGTTCTTCTGGCATCTCTTTCTTCAACCAAAGCATATTTATTGTTTGTCAATATATTCGATTTGGTAAAAACCCTGTCCCATAACAAAAAATATAAAATACCTGATATATTTGTGCGATTCGTTTTGTTTGTTAATTCTAAAAACATCTTCATGGGGCTTATATGGAAATTTTACCTAACCAAAAAGAATGAGGCGAAACAATAGAATGCTATCGAATTGGTGGTATTTACTAATCAGTATATTTGGTAGAAAACCCTATCACATCACAAAATCATGAAATACCTGATATGTTTTTGAGCTTTCGTTGATTTTGCCAGTATCAAGGAAATTACCCACTATAGTCCCTAACAGGGAAATAAGCTGCAATATGCTTCGTTAATATCTGAAGTATTGACGAATAACGGATGCAAACATATTAGGTTTTTGGATATCAGCAATATATTTGTACTTATTTATAACATTTCTGAATATGAAAGCAAAGCCAAATGCATCGCCAAATCGACATAATCTTTAGTAAAACAGTCCGCTACTTACTTATCATTATCAGCTAGAATTTATTGGAATCTGTTCAGTGCTCGCTTGCAAATATTATGTTCGCTTACTTTGTGGCTTTAATTCGTTCAACTAGTACGGGTTTCACCAAATTGCTTTTATATAAGAAGGATTACTGTAATGCCTGGCCATCGCGGGCCGAAACTTTATTAAGTTATTAATATTGTTAAACGAAAGAAATATAAGTGAACAGTCACTGAAATGGTGTTAAACCTTCATAAATTGTCAATCAGTTAAGCATAACAGTATAGACTTTCTTGTCTCAGTCAAAATCAGTCACTATAGGTTCTAGTTTATAAAAGAGAAATATATTTGGCCAATCACAGCATCATCAGTCTCTAAAAAACGAATACAAAATAATGTTAACACGTAAACCAGGTCAGTTAAGCATTTCATTATAATTAGTTTACAATTGAGTCCGGCAACATTTCAACTGTACTTCATCTTCATCAAAGAGTAAAGATGCACGCACTGAAACTGTATTGAACCCTCATAAATTGTCAATCAGTGCAACATTTCATCACAATTTGGTTTTGAATCGCATCCGACAACATTCTAACTCTACTTCATCTTCATTAAGAAAATACGCAACCGGCTCGATACACGATTTTGTGTCGAACTTTAGTAACTGGATTATTGTTAACAAAGGAGATATAGATGATCATGTACAGAAACTGTACTAGGGTCTAATAAATTGTCGTCTTGTTTCTAAGACCGCAAATTGTTTCATTTGAGCTGCAACTCGGTTAAATTTGTCGTCTATCTCCGACTGCAGCTTATTTAAACGAATAGCAAATTCGTTCTCAAGCTTTCGCATTTCGAAATGCAAAACCCAAAATCCCTAGACCCTAATCTAAAGTAAGGCGCAAATTAATAATTAAAGTTAGAATTCGCGGTCGACAAAATGACAACAAAAACACGCTACAGTTTCATCAAAATTTAGTTTGGAACTGCGTCGCAAGCCGGTACAGTGGCGTAGCCAGCCGAAATTTTTTTGGGGGCCAAAAAGTTTGAACTTTTTTTGTTCATTTATAAACTGCCGTATCGAACACAAATAAATATGTTAGCAAATCGTTTTGAGCAGCAACTGACTGAGTGTTTTATCGCAATACTCAAAAACCATTCAAAGAGCAAAAACAATTTGTCTAAAAGTATAACAACATTAATAAGTATAACAAACATAATAACTAAATCGCTTCAGGGGGGTCATGGTCCCTGTGGCCCACCTGGCTACGCCTATGGGCCGGTAAAATTAACTCTGTGGACCGAATCCGGACCGCGGGCCGCAGTTTGATGACCCCTGAACTATAGTACAACTAAAATGGTTATCCAGAGAAACATGTCAATAAAATGTCTAATTTGATGCTATATATTGGGACGCATCCACCTAGCACCAATATATGTATAGCTATACTCACTGGATGGCCTTGGCATTCTTCGATGTGTGTTGTACAAGTCGCATGAAGGTTTGCTTTGCAGATCTTGCACCTCAAACCGTTTCGCTGAAAGCCGGCTGGAAATGTTAAAGTGTCGGTTAATTCAGTGGTTCTCAATCGGGGTGCCGCGGCTCCCTGGGTGCAATTTCTAATGCCCAAGGGTGCCGAGAGTTCTTTAGGAATCTGATTTTTGCTCAACTCTTACAACTTTTTGTGAAGATTAGAGTGGAATAACTCCAATTAAAACTCCCTAAGTTGTGTAGAGTTGATGTTATTTCGGTTTGTTGTAAGATTTTAGTAAATTACCTACGGAAAAATTTTGTAGGGGTGCCGCAAGCTATTTATTATTTCTGATCTTTATATTATTATATATTTATAAAGATATTTTTAATATTTTCGTCAACAAATAAGACAAAATAAAACTAATAAAACACAGCAAACAAATGTGCACACAACACACCTGTCAAACGTTAATCCACCAATCAGATAGAAAAAAAATATTTTAATTCGGTAATCCAATGTCTGGTGTTCCTACATTCATTTTGAGGACTAACCGTTCGCTAATCTCACTGGTTTCAACCAAAAAATTGCCTGGGCAAAACACAAACAAATTTAAGTATATACATTAATTCGTATTAAACGTTGGCTTTGGAAATGTATTTTGTTGAAAATATTCATATAACTTTAAAATAATCTTAAAAACTTTTCATGAGGTTTTTGTAGCAAGAGTAATTGTATTTGTCTAATTTAAAGCAATAAATTTTTTTCTTGTCTTATTTTCTGCGGAATATTTCTTCCTGCAAGTTCGTCGTATTATGACCTTCATGGCTTATGTGAGCATAATATGACATTGGTTTACTTGGAGAAATATTCCGGAGCTCTTAAGATTAAACCAGTCAAAAACCATACGTTAGGCACAGCTTTTAACTACCGTCGTGCATCAAAAAAATATACAGTTTTGTAAACAGTCAAATATGCGCCTAAAATAAAGCAATAAGACTTTTTTTTTCAGTGTCCCTTTTTTAATTTCCTAGATTAAAATCCGTTTGTAACATTTTATTTAACTCTTCGTGCTTTAACTTGTGTTGTTTTTGCTTTAGAAGAATGTGGTACTGCTAAATATTTTGGCCAAAAAATAAGTAAAAGTTGAGGCTTCTTGAAACGGCATTGTTCATTAGTGCACGAAAATCTTTACACGTAGTAAGAATCAAAGCTCATATAGAAGTATGAAGAACGTTTCGAATATCTTTTCATGTTCAACAGGATGTTGAAATAGATCACAAAATAAAGCCTCAAACCATTATGCTCCAAAAAATCATTTCAGTTAAGCATTCCATTCACTTAAAACCCAGATTTCTATAAGACTTGTTAACTATAGCTTTAAATCACACTTCGTGCATTTTTACCGCAGACTTGATGATTGGTTGGTTCGCCTTCGCCGTTTTCATGTCCTAAGCAAACCAGTTTACTTTAACACATTAGAGGAAAATAAATTTTGTAGCCTTTATTACATAAAGCTTTATCTACGTGGCCGCTCTAAAACAAGCTTTATTTATTTCTGTCTACTAGAGATGTCCGGTCCTTAGACGCCGCATAAGACCTGGTGGCTGCTTTCGTACTACGTGAAACGTAGTAGCTCAGTTGGTAGAGTTACGGGCCCGGTATGGCCGGATGTCGTTAGTTCGAACCTCACCACAGACAGTTTTACGAACAGGATTCAGCAAGCAATGGTGCTGCGGTAGTTTCTCGACTTTCTCCCTCTGAGCCTGTGTAGATCAGTTAGTAGAGCGACGGTATCGATATGACTGGAGGTCGGGAGTTCGAACCTCATTGCAGGTTGGTTGTTTTTTAGCCTACCCTGCTTGTATTATTAATCGACCGATTCTGCGATGGCTTTCGGTGTACTATTGATACGTATGCCGTAATAGTTGAATGGCTAGATCACATATGAGTGTGTATTATACATAGAATACTTGAAAAAATCTCGCAAATATATCACATGTTGAGCTCGATAGGAACGTGTTTTGGGCGTTCTCTTACCTACTAACAGTCGATGACACGCGTCGCAAAAGGTTGCCTTCTTGAAGTTGTGGTTGACCAGGATGTGACCATTTATAGCCAGGTCTGGGGTGCTTTTCTCAGTCGTCCGTCGCAGGAAAATGTCCGGAACTGGAAATAACATTGTACATTAACTCCAATATAGATCATCTAACAGTGTTGCAAACAAGTAATTTGTGAAATAACTTCAGTCCGGTCAATTCTTAAAAATAGCAAGTCATTTCTCAGTCCAAGTCATCAGTTGCCCAACCAAGTTATTTCTTAAATCAAATTAAAGTCAAGTCATTGACATAAAAATAATGCATTAAACTATTCAATGTATAACCTCGTCCGATAATGAGCAATACCTCAACTGAAGAAAAAGATACTAGGCAAATTGTTTTGCGTGTAAAAATGTGAATAAATAGAACATTTTTTACAGAAAATTTATCTGCAACACTTAATGCTCCAAGCGATTTTGCACAACTGCTTTTGACTACACAGTAGGTATCTAACCTTATAATTTGCACAAATACTTGGCAAAGCCTAGTATTAAAATAAGACAATATTTGTGATTAGTTGGAGTTGTCTTGGTAATATCTACTGTGGCTCTGCCGAGCGGACACATCATGTATTTTTTTCAGGCAACTCTTCTACAGCTTACCGCTTACTTTTGCGGAGATGTGTCTAACACTGATAGCGAAAGAACGATTGTGTTTTTCAGATAAAATTATTAATTTCCAGTGATTTTGATTGCTAGCAGTTGGTACAGTAAGATGTGTCATAAATTTATTGTTGGCATTGTAGGCAGACCTTCCAACAAAAAACAATATGCGACTTGCGTTTGTGACCCCCATACCGACCTCTAGCGGCTTTCTAAATATTTTACTTTTGCCGCTGGGCGAACTTTCAAACTACATTAACATCTACAAATCAATAACCCTTTGGCGCCCTGAAGTTAAAAAACGGAATCCCCCTTAACTTTTTGTAAGTAATCAAGAAAATAGGGAGGAGAATATTTCAAAATTACCTGGTTATCGACCAACAAAAAATGTTTATTTATGAGTATAGCGGTACCTCTATCTGTGCGGAGTTTTTCTCCAAGTATATTAAATATTCTGGTCAAGCTAAGTTAGTTTGAACAAAACTTGAGTTAAGTGAAATTGTTTTACAACTAAGAGTCAGTTATTTTGAGCTAAGAACAAGTTATTATGAATGAAAGACCACTCAAGTTATAGTGCACAGGTCCAAAGTAATTAAATTATTTACTAAATAAACAACAACACTGGTCACTTGAAGCATCTCACCTAAAAATCGCTTCATCGAAAGGCCTTTGAACCTGGGTTCCTTTCTGTCTTCGTCATAATGCTCTTTGTAGACGGGGGGAACGGGTGAGGGGGGTGGTTCGGGGGGTTGCGGTTCCAACACTTCCTGGGGGTGGTCAAAATGGTATTATGGTAACTGGTAAATTGTAAGTTAGTGGGAGGTCATTTGACGCTGAAATGTCCAACTACGGAAATAATTGACTACATCCATAAACCTTAAGTTGTCTAAAAATATTTTAACAACAAATCTCAATCAATGTGGTCTATTTAAACTAATTAATTAGGCGGAATATGGGAGTTTGTTTCAAATAAAACAAATCTGATAGAGATCATAAACAATAAATAGATTATTGAAAACAGACAATACGTGGTATTTTAGTCTTGTCATTTGCAAAGAGACCTTTGGTTTTTGGTAAAAATGCGGAGTAATTTGTTTTTTCTTGAAATAAATCAAATCGTACTTGATTTTCTAACGTAATATTTTTTATATTGTGCGCAAAAGTGAAACAATCTTAACACGTTTTTCTTAAAACTATGGTTCTTAATAAAAGCACTAAACAAAAATTCGCAAATTAGTAGAGTATTTGTAGAGTAAAGTATCACGAAAAAAACAACAACATTTGGTAATATTTATAGCAACAGTTGTTTGCAATAATTGAACACGCTAATGGAACCTATTCCGTAAACAAATCTTAATCAATGCAGGTGGTTTAAACCAATCAAACAATAAAATAGACTAATAAAAACAGAGAATTCATTTTATTTTAGTTTCGTCATTCGTAAAGAATACCTTTAAAACAATTTTGAAAACCTATTCCGTAAACAAATCTTAATCAATTTAGCCTGTTTAAACTAAATGTTAGTTAGGCGGATTGTGTAGGCTTGCAAAAACATCCAAACAAAACCACAAAGGTTGTAAAAGAGATCTGAAACAACTTTATTCAACAAAAGGGTGTTTTCGTTGTGTTTACAGTTATTAGCAGAACTGATGATGCGTTCTTGCGGAACTATATAGTATCTGCTTTTGTTGAATAAGGTTGTTTTAGATCTCTTTTACAACCTTTGTGGTTTTGTTTGGATCATATGATTTGGAAAAAAGATCAACAACTAGAAATGTCGGAGCAGGCTTAGATCCAGATGTTAACAAAAATAATAATAATAATATTATTATTACTTCATCAACTTGCAAAAACATGTAATACGAATTCCCAAACAATAATGGAGAATTAATTGTATTCTAGTCTCGTCATTCGTAAAGAATACCTTTATAACAATTTTGTGTAAAAATGCAGAATAATTTGCTTTGCTTAAATTAGATAAAACATTACTTGGTTTTAATGCCAAATATTTTGAAATATTGCAGGCAAAATGCAACTATCTTTTAACACGTTTTTTTATATCTATAGTTCTTTTTAAAGACTAAACAAATGTCGGCAATTTATTGGAAAATTTGATGAAGTTAAGTATCACGAGAAAAATTACAAACTTAGGTAATATTTAGCAGCAGTTGTGTGTAAAATAAACTTTACCAAACTCACCTCAACAAGTATAATTGGCACTTCTTGCAAACTCTTGGTTGGCCATGGTTG
The DNA here is from genome assembly GCF_963924565.1 of Ascidiella aspersa. Classification (NCBI taxonomy): domain Eukaryota; kingdom Metazoa; phylum Chordata; class Ascidiacea; order Phlebobranchia; family Ascidiidae; genus Ascidiella; species Ascidiella aspersa. The sequence continues at coordinate 30,447,880 of NC_139451.1, read as the reverse complement.
AGTGCGTCTCAAGCCTCCCACCGCCGTGCTCTCCATACGTTCTAACACAGCGAGTTTACAAAATGGAATATCGCCTTAAACTTGCTAAAATGTGGGCTGCAGGAAAAAAATAAGTGGTCAACAACTTTAAACTGTCGCGACATTTAAAATAAGCAATAGGTATATAAAAATATAAATGAAATGTAAAAAATGTATGTAAAATTCTTATACGACAATTGACTTTTTAAAATGCCTTGACCTTAAAAATATTTCTCCCATAGGAGTGGCTTAGAAACGTTATAAACTTTACTACACTTGAATAAGAGGCATATAAAAGTGACGTTAACCTCATTATCTCACACACAAGTTGCTATCGTCTTATGTTCGATTTGTCCACTAAATACTGTTTCCCTTTGAAGCAAAATACGTATGTATATCTTTTTTCATCAAAGTAGGATGTCTGATTCATTTACTCTTTTTCGTCAATAGTGTTTGCAACTGAAAAAGTTTGAACTTGTTCTTGAGCGTTTCTCTTTGCAGAATATTTCTAGTCTTCCTTGTACATTTTGAGAGGGGCGCAAACCAATGGTACGAAATTGCATTGCCAGTTGGACTAGTGTAGTCCTTCTAGACATATTTTTAATTTAGCTTAACCTGATTTTAACCTAAAACATCTGAAGGGAAAATGCCGACCAAATCTGTAAAACTTAAGCGTTAAAACTGTAACAAACTTTGCAAGTGAGACTTCTAAGAGGCTTTATTCTCATTTTACCCTGTGGAACTAAACATTAAAAGTTTGCTAAAACTTTGCTTCAAAACCATTTCTTCTAAAATTGGGTCGTGCCTCCACCGGTAGATCCTGGTAAAATTTGAGTGGGACATGAATGTTTTTGTAGTGGCAGAACAAACCATGTTCGTATGACATGTAGTAGTTCTTCTGAGACCGACATATTTGTAAAAACAAACGTTGCGCCTAGTTGTATTTTTTTATTTTTTCTGTTGAGAATTTCTTGTTTCAACTCCAATATGTTTTGCAACTGGTACTGGTGTAAACTTTACTGCTCAAATTTTTAAAACAATAGCGCCAAATTCCCACAGATTTATCTCAAATTTGCGGTAAAACTAGAAAAAAAATTTGTAACTGGTAAATTAATTGCGAAAACTAATTCTTGAAAATAAACCAAAGCGCCAAATAACCACACTTACTTTTAAATACTGTCTGGCCTCATTTGCCCGTCTAATAAAGCAGCTTTAAAACTTAAACCTTACTAAAGTTTAAGCGTGGTGTGCGTTAAACAATATTCCTTTAAACCCAAACCCTTGCGACACGTTGTAGTCGAAGCCAACGTATCCACAAAGTTTCCCTTAAAAAGTTGTACGCCAATAACTTCGTGAACCCAAAAGCCCATCGGCGACGAGCATGCATCGTTGTCACAAAGCACTCAAAAGAGACGCGAGCTTGTTTACAATTGCTTGACATGCCTGGATGCCATCCCACGAAAATACAATAAAGTGTCGCCCGCATTATAACGCTGTCAATCCCCACGCCAAATTCCAAGTTGCAGGACAGTGTTGTATTGACTTAAGTCAATGTTTTCAAATGACTTGACATGACTCAAGTTTTTCGGGTAAAACGACTTGACTTGACTTAAGTCTTTTGAACAAATGACTTAGTTTGAAATAGGGTGTGTTCATTAAGTTTTCTATTTTATTTCTTATAATAGGATAAGTTTACCAGTTATCAGTTTTAAAAGCTTAACGTTTTTTTGGCAATGACATGACTTGCGGTTGACTGGTTATAATTTTGAAGTGGCTTGGATTGATTTGGGCAACTGATGACTTGGACTGGGACATGACTTGTTATTTATTGATAATTAAATATTTGAACAAACAATCTAAATTTAATTGTTGTTCCTGTTGTTATTAAGGCTTCTACTGCCAAAAATCGAAGATTGGATGCCATAGTTATCGTGTAAAAGTTTGGTTTTGTGCCATGTCCATCACATACACTGTAGCGTATTGGGGTCTATAGTTAGGGGTAAGAGGGCGCTGGCTCTGTAGACGAGAGCCGACGGCTGCCTGTAGTAAGACGTATATAATAGAATGAATGCGAAACGTTGAAAGCGCACAATTCGGCGTTAGGTCACGCGTCAGTGAACAACGGTCACGTGTACAGTGACGTCGAATTAGGCAATATGAGTAATATTGCAGTTAAATGCTACATACAGAATTCCGATGTGTGTTATGTGCAAAAAAACCCTTGTTTTCAAGTGTTCTGATCTCTTGTGGATACAACAATTCCCGTAGTTACAGCAACATTTCGGCACTAACATTATATTTGGAAGCTTTTTATTGGTTAGCACTTTTTCCAAAATGTTTTTCTTTTTTTACACAAATAATGCTTGTAATTAATTTTTTTTAACTAACAAACTAAAATTAGTTGCTGTTCGTGTGGTTGTTATGGCTTCCACTACCAAACAACTAGGGAATATAGATGTCATAGTTATCATGTGCAAGTTTGTTTTTGTGCCATGCCCATCAAATACACAACTTCGAATGTGTGTTTTGTGCAAGAAAACCCTTGTTTTCGGTGATGTTGTGTTAATACAACAATGAGGAACATACACGAAACGTATATGGTTGTTGTTTGACTGCCTCTCTAAAGGCTGGTTCACACTAGACGCGTTTTGCTTCTAGTGTTAGCGTCTGGCGTCTAACGGCTAACGTCGTCCAATCCAAACTTCGCGTTGCCAGCGATAACTGCAAATTTCCTCGCTTCTAACCGAAAACGTCAAAGTTGAAATATTTCAACTTTTCCGCAACCGAAAGCGTTTTTTTTAAAACGTTTTACGTTAACGCTGCCAACGCGTCTAGTGTGAACCAGCCTGATGTTGTGTTAATACAACAATGAGGAACATGCACGAGTCGATGGTTGTTGTTTGACTGCCTCTCTAAGCCTGCGAGGCTTAGCTGGTTGACTTCGGTACTTAACACTATCTTTTTGCGATCCTTGGTGCTTTGTATTGAACATTTAATTATTTCCGGTTTTATGTCTTCACAATACTTGTAGTATTTTAGTGTCAAATACGCGTGTCGTTTTGGTGTCATTAAAACCGCTCAAACTTTACAGAAGTGTGCCCAACGCCTCCCCTTGTACCGCGACAAGTCCTTGCGACTTGAATAAACATCGCGGCGCCTTAATGACGTCATAGTAGCTTTGTCACTATCGAGGGGGGAGCTGTCGAATTTCGTTCTGCAAGGAAAAGAAATTTCAATGCGTTCGCCATCTCTCAAATTTTCGCCCAATAAAACTTGCGGTGTATGTAGCTTCCTATTTTGTAGTTTGGTGTTTTGGCAAAGAGCACACCCGGTCTGCCTGATTCTACATTTAAGTCTCGCTTTTAAGTTTTTTTTTGTGTATTTTTTTGTAATGTCCCGTCTGGCAACAACATTTATTTAGTTGGTAAAATCATTTGTTATTTTAGTGTAACTTATTCTTATCTTTTTGAACTTGACGTCATTTCCCCAACAACGAAGGGTCAAAAACATGACAAACACAAACTACCAGAGTTTAGCAGGGCTTAACAATAGCGCCATTGTTCCGTAACTGAGGTAAACTTCGTTTTTTTCTCTTGAGATACATTTTGCAAAAATATGACAATTTTCAAAATGCGCTTTTTCGCAACACTGATCGAAGCGTCAGCAAGTAAAAAAACACCATTAAATATTTATAACTAACTAACACTCACATTTTTAGTGTTGAGTCCTAAATCACTTTAAACTTCGCTTCATAACTTTAGGTATGAGACGGTATTAATACATTTTTTATCCCGGGTGCCTTCAAAATAGGGTATTAGCGAAATGGCATGATTAAGGGTATGGTTAAAAAGCATGGCTAAAATACAGTGTTGTAAGGTAGTCATTTTGAAATAACTTAAGTCCCAGTCAAGTCATTTGTAGAATAACTTTGGTTAAAGTCAAGTCTTTTTGAATAAATAACAAGTCAACTTCAAGTCACGTCCTTGTCTTAAAAATAAAACGTTAAACTATTGGAAATTTTAAACTCGTACGACTATATGAGCAATAATTCAACAAAAATAGCTCTATTTAAAACAAAGACTTACAGAAAACATTTCATTTAAACCCAAGTCATTTGCCAAAAAGACTTAATTAAATTAATCATTTGAACACAGTGATTGAGTGCACTTAAGTCAAGTCATTGTTTTAAGTCATTGCAACACTGCTAAATATCCAGCCTTAGATGAGATATTATTACGAGTATGCTGTAATGGTTGGTCAGTGCTACTTCAGTATAGAGCTAGACCACAATTTATACCCATGTGGTTTCGACCCGATTTATGAGTATACGCGCTTTATATATTTATTCAATAAAAGGTTAAAAAAACAGGGGATTTCGTAGGCTCAGTACAAAACATATTACAACCAAATACCGAGACACAAATCTTTATAGGAAATCAGATGGCACTTTGGCAAGTTGTATTGAATTATCGACAAGCTTTCGCACAACCGTGATTCATCAGGTCAAAGTAGAAATGAAGACAGTAAAAATCGTGTAAAAACACAAGGAAATACCGCCATTTACAAATATTGCTACAATTCTTTATGTATCAGAAAACAATTTGAAGTTTGTCATAATATTCGTTTAGATTTCGATTATCGTTCACAGTGGCTAACTAAAAATTATATAAGTATATAAAGTAGTATCAAGTTTCTCAAAATTTATCAAAAGGGGTTAAATGAGGTGATATTGTTACAAAGCACATGCTGCTGTTTCGACACTAGATTGCGATGTTACCCACAATACCACACAAGCAATAACAAGTTTAGCATCCCCAGTGACGTAGTTCATTTGGGCAAGCCCCTTTTAGCCCAAGCCCCTTTTACAATACGTACAAAAATTTTCTACTTTTCCATGGGCTTTGGTGTTTATTGTAGGTCTAACTATACAACCTTGAACCATTAGCTTAAGGCTTATTAGAAACGTTTACAAAATTATACCTACTTTCGAATGGGCTTTGATATTCATTCTAAGTCTAACTACAACCTCAAGCAATTATCTTAAGATTTATTTGAAACGTTCAAAATGCTACGAGCTTCTATACAAACTTTCTACCTCTAACTACAACTTGTCATTTTTCTTAAAAAATAAAAAACTATATTTAACCAGCTCCATTGTGTTTAAAATTAGTAATTCGTATTAAAGGTATTTAATATTTTTATCTGCCTTAAGAAAACGACAGCAATGCTAATCTGTAATGATATAGTTATAGGTGGCATTTTTTTACTTAAACGAAAACAAGGGTATAGTTAGAGTTTGTTATAATAGTCGTTAAAATTATCATTATCGTCAGCAGCGGCAAAATTCGAAGTTGTTTAATGTCACACAAACAAGTTCCAAGTAATAATTTGACCTGTCTCCGCTGCTAAAACAACTACACATCTGGAACTCAAAACGCGCTCCCGTAAAAACAACAACTTTAAGTTGCTCCGGGGTTTGGGTCTCCGGGGTTCAAAATCTTACTCGAGGATAATCACGCACAACCCGCGAAGAAACCGACGTCTGGTTTACGTAATGAATTATTCAGAGCTGTCAAACACTGAAAACTTTGTTCCGGTGCTAAAGCGTTTGCGTGTACGCGTTGGCGCAAGTTCTGAGTCTGCAGTGACACTCTTTACAGCCATAAAACCTCAGCATTTGCTAAACGAAGGGAAATATACATGTTTGTCATTACGTAGAATAAATACCAGATCCCATACAGAAGTTTTGCGAATGTTTCGAATTTGTTTATACGAAATTTAATCGCTCAGTGATTCATTGTACGTCCACTCTAATCTTTAGCCATTATGATTCAAATATGTCTCACAGAGTTTCTGGATTATTTTTAAAATGTGTTCCGGGCACTAAACTGTTTCAGTTTTTGTAGTGAGCTTTCTCGAAACACTGAATTCTTTTTAAGCACAACAATTCTGTTTAAAAAGGCCATCCATTTAACTGCAGACACAAATACTTCAAAAGCAGCTAAACTTTAAATAGGGGCTCGTTTTGATTTTAAAATCTGATTGTTTAGTCAGAGAAGCCTTAAGTTATTACCCTTTCTTTATAACTTGATTATTCTCTCCTGAGTAAGCACTATTGATCTATTCCAAAATCCTTTAATCTATTCGTAAATGTTTTTGGAAAAGTTTTAGTTCCAAGGCACTTCATCTTCTATATAGTCCGGAATTCATTTAGCATGATCCTTTCTTGAATCTTGAAGGCCCTGTTATAATCTGAAAGCCCGCAATGCATTCAAAACCCTAAATCTATCAAAGGCTATACAGAACTAAGTAGCACGTTGAAGGTTTCGAGTATCTCTTTCTTATATATATTTTCAACATAGTGTATATCTACTTCTGCATGGGATTTGATATCCTTACTACGTCTAACTACAACCTCTAACCATATTTACAAGCAAGGACTGAAATGATTGCCCTTGCCTATACGCCGAGCTTGCAACAACAAATGATCGGCCGGGCGTTGTAGTAACATTATAAGTCCGAGTCACGCGATGACAGTACGATGATGACTTCCCTGGTCCTTGGGCTAAGGTGAAGTCATTCGCGATCGCCCCGCCCCTGACTTGACCTTAGCGCCATACCTGCCTCAAGGCTTGCATGTATAGTGTATAGCAGTGATTTTCAAACTGTGTGCCTCGAGAAATTGTCAAGTGTGCCGCGAAACTTTTTGTAATTTCGGAAAATAGAGTATTTCTTTTACAAATAGGCATATACGCAAGCATTTTAGACTTGAATACGCACTATACCCATTACAAATTAATAACATTCAGACATTTACAGATAGTTTGTCAGGGCGATTGTAAAATGACTCTATTGTTGTTCTGTTAAAAGTGTGCCGCGAAATAGTTAAGATATTTTTAGTGTGCCGCGAGTGAAAAAAGTTTGGGAACCACTGGTGTATAGTGTACACTGTATAGTGCTATAGTTCACCTTACCAAATCTGATGGTCACTATAGAAAGCTGACATTTTAGGGTAGCGCTGACTACAGGGATGCCCGATATCATTGGATCGGAGCCGATACCCGATACCAAGTGGTAGTATCGATTTGTACGATACTAGTGGGGTATCATTGCCGGCCCGTACTAAATTAATTTCAGCCATGGTTTCCAATCTGAATGAGTTCTATTTTCGCTCTAGAAAGCAGGAACGTAATTTTTAGGGTAGCGCAAAAATTATCGGATCTGAGCCGATACCTGATATCATGTGGTATTATCGGTATTCTTCCGATACTAGGGTGATTTTCCGATACTAGGGTGATTCTTCCGATACTAGGGTGATTCTTCCGATACTAGGGTGATTCAATACCAAATTAATTTCAGCATTTCAGCTATAGTGTCCCATCTGACCTTGCCAATTTAAACGGTAGTTTTTGTTCAAACTAAAATTCACTCAAATAAAGGTCTTTTTTTTGCATTCAACAATTTGATTTTTGATTAGTGGATATCCGATACGAAATGACGTCATTATTACAAAATTTTGTTTATTTCTAGCAATGACGTCATTTGCTATCGGATAATATCGCGATATTTTTCGTCTTTAATATCGGGTCATGGCATCGGAATTAAACACTCAGTACGGACACCCCTGAAAGGTGTTTATTATTAAAAAAAACTACCGATACCACATATGAAAAAACTTTTAACAAATTTATTTTCTTTTAAATACATTGGTTTTAATTTATCAAAAATAACTCTCGCCAAAAAAATAGGTTTCTTCCTAAAATAATTTCGCGATCGTTTTCATTCATGATTATAGTTAAGGATTAGCAGTGTTGTGTTACACTAAAAAAAATTCTTATTTAAACGAACGAATTAGTTTATAATATTCGCAATATTCGCTAGGAACTTAAGTTGTTCTATAAACTAAAATATTTTACTGATTCTTAATAGAAGTATATTTAAAAAGCTTAAGGCAGAAAAAACGCGGCTAATGTCAATCACATGTACGTTTCATTAAGTGTTTTCGCAAAATCAATGGACGTATCTTGCTGGTGACGTCATGGCATGTCTGCCGCTCGCGCGAGTGACGTTATAAGAGGGTGTGTGCGAAAGGCTAACGCCCCTCTTAAAGTTGTTGTAACGGATTAGCTTTCGTGCTTAACGGTCCAAAAGTAAATTATTGCAAGTTTAGATTTGGATAAGGTGCTTTTTCAATACGACGGGAAAAAAACAATCACGTTAAGAGAAGGCTGTGAAAATTAACGCGGAAAAGGAGGGGCTTAAGCAGGTTGTCAAGTACTTGGAAAAGCGTTTTAAAATATTTGGGCAGGTAATAAAGATGCTACTACAAGCTTACGACGCATATAACAACTAGGGGTGTCCCATACTTGGAATCTGATTCCGATGTCTATACAGATCCCAAGCATCAGACGATATCCCCTACTAATTGGCATCGGGTATCGGCTCCAAACCGATATTACCGGTCATCTCGAATTCCAACCCTTATATTTCTGTTCGTATGCTTTCAAACACCGTCGATTTTTGTGGTGGTCCAAAGACAACACAACCAACAACACAATCCGTCGCATTTTTGCAGAGATTTTTTTTCTGCAAATATTCAACATTTGGTCGCAGTGCGTCAGCGACTTTTTATGTTGTCATCACAGCTGCCCTAACCCAAGCAACCGTAAAACCATCTCGTAAACGTTACGGACTTACATAACATTAACGACAAAAATGACGTCTGTTAATTGGACTCCAGATAAAAAGACAGAAATGTAAACAACTTAAACGTCAGAATAAAATAAAGTCCAGATTAAGACCAGGAATAATTCGTAAATCCGTCGGATTAAGTCCTAAATCGTCATAATAAGGCTTATACAACATTTTACCTAAATACACTAACTCTGCTAATAATTTCAGCCCTAACCCATTTAAAATGGTGTTATTGGTTTTGATAGAGTAGCTTATTATGTTCATATAGGTCACCAGTTGTAATATAAAGAACGTCAACTTAAGCACAATGATTAAAAGAACTCCTACTGCAATGTATTAAATATATACGTCCAACCAATACCTGCTCATCAAAATCCAAAAAACAATATTTCCGATGACTTTGTGCATCTATAAAAAATTGAAGCGTAAATCGGAAAACCGCAGGAGAAATAAAAAAAAATAATGAGAGATCTCTCGACGTCTTTTAAAATGCGAGTCCTTACACATTAGGCTTGTGCTAAATGCAGCAAACGTTAGCTAAGAAGATACTGTGGAAAGAAAACAAGCCTCCTAATATTTTACAATGCAAAGAAGTAACGACCCATCTGGGCTCTTCAACATAACCTTCGCACAACAACATGACATTTAATGAAATGTCTGAGCTACTTAAAAGTTGTTTAACTTCACTCTTTACAATATAACAAAATCAAATGCAATAAAAAAATTGCGGGGTAAGATATGTGTATTTATTGTATAGAATTGGCCAAGTTGGTTCGTCAATTTTTTAGCTGGTAAGAAGAATATCAAAGCCCTGACAGAAGCATAAGAAGCCTTTTGAATTTTTTTTTTATTCAATTTCTTAGTACAATTTCCAACCATTATGCTCCATAACTTTACCTACTATGCTTGCCTCACCTCGGCAATGAAGAGGTTTAGGTATTAAAAGCTTCACAAAAAAGCATTTCCTATCTTACCAGGAAAAAAATCAATGCCGGACATCCACGATATATAGAGCTTAAATATAGATTTCAAAATAGATTGGGGACGTCGGTACCATACTGCGATATAATTCAATCGGAAAATTTTACCCCCTAGGGAGCCTCGCAGTGCAGAAGTAATTAAATTGTTAAACCTCCTTCAAATGCAAAGCGCATTCACAACTAATTATATGAGGTCTGCGTATACTTTCTTCGCAGATTAAGCTTTCGCGAAAAATAACTTAATTTAGTTAATGCACATAATAGTTTATAATAGTTAATGCGTTATTTTTCTAATTGTGGCCGTGGCGTTGTGCATGTAACATGATCCTCTAAATCAGGGGGGTTCTTAACCTTTTTTTTACCATGGACCCCTAAAAATTTGTTTTTGCTTCGTTTGAACCAGAGTGGGTAAGAAAATTTCTGAAATGACGTCATAAACTGACGTCACAATACAAATAGACTTCACAAATCTGCTGATTTTGGTCCAGAAATGTGAATGTAAAATAGTCCCAAGTACATTCAGTAAATTAAGCATTTCCAATAATGAGATAAATATACTATTTTCGCTTGGCGGGAATCTTAAGCGTGGCAGCCATGCAGATGTGGAGTCATTGTAATAGAATTGTTAAAAAAAACCTTGGGTACACTATGCACGGATCTGTAATGTAGCTTGGAAATGAATTGCAAATGCCGAGTAGAGATCGACATCATCTTGATAAAGACGTTTCGATACGAGCTTGTATCACCTTCTGACCTATTCGACATTTTTGTCTTTGTAATTCATTATCCCGCCAAAAAAAGTAAATAAAAGTATTTCCAACATAAATGTAGTAGTTTTAATCGCTTTGCGGAAATATTTTGCGTGGTTCTATTCAAGGTCATGCAGATTGCAAGGTCATCTTGGTAATTAAAATTTTAAAACCCATTTGATTGCAAACCGCTTACGGCATCCACAACCAGGATCTCTCACTTTAAGTGCATCGACCAAATCCCCAACCACCTTGAATAATTCAAGTACGCGTAACCTGTGTCCTAATCCAGGGCAAACCAGTTCGCCGCAATTCAATTACAATCAATTAGTCTTCATTTGGCAAGGCGCCGGGGCTAAGGTTTTAAGCCTTTTTCGCTCTTCCTATTATTGATTTGGAGGACGGCAGCACGGGCCTGGGTTGAATTAAAATTGTAACTGACAGCGGGTTTTGTATTCTTGAAGCCGGTTAAATTTATCGAATACTAATTTTACAAGGTATTTTTAAGGAGACCAAATGATACTCTATGAGTGTCTTTCAACATTTTAGTGTTTCCCATGTAAAGGTGTCACGAGGTTTTGTTGCAAGCGCTGTAAAATATCCGTACAAATGCAATGCATTTTTCTCAGGACTCGTATCGCTGGAAACAACCTTCTGTTAAATCGCAAAGCCTCCTCTTGTTACGCCGCTGTTATGTCTGAGAACTACTTTTCCTTTGCGCGGTCATTTCTGTAAATCAATGTTTTCTCTTCTCTTTTAAATTACGGAACCCTATACAAAATATGGGCACTTCGGGACACCTTTGGTTCTTTGAAGTGGTTTACTATGTCACCATAAGCCTTATAAAAACAACACACATCAGCTATGCGCAATGAAGATAAGAGTTTTTGGATTGTTGCATTCCAAAAGTAGACAAAAAATTGTACCAAGAAGCTTATCAAAGAGCAATTGGTAATTCAGCACAATTTAAAAGATCGCTTGGCACCCTTGAGCGTGAGAAACCCTGGCTAAGAACCACAGCTCTATTTACACTTGAAGTATGGCACGAAATAAACGAACATTATTTTATGGTTTTATTTGTACAATTTATTTTAACATGATCCTAATACCCTTTACTTTCGTTCCATTAAACGATTTCTTTGCTCAGTAATTATTTGAGGAATACAAGGGCGTGGCGTTGAAAATACCATGTTTTATTTTTAGTCGGGTAGGCCCGCATTAATTATGCGCAAAGGTAACGTCTATATAATATATAATTTTTTGACATGATTTGCAGATGGTAAAACGAATGATCTTCAAATGTACAAATAAGTGCACCACACAATCGCCAACTGAACTTAAAATATTAAACACTGCTGGCGGAACAGGCACCTTGAAGATCTCTCAGTTTCAAATATCAACTGTCGTGGGAACTTTTTACAAAGGTATAAGTAGTGTCAAATTAAAAGTCTAAAAATACAGCTCTCTATATATAACCTTCTACAAGTACAACACAAGATAAACAAACAGAATATTATGCATTTATTGGACAATGTGCTTTAACCCGATAATAATAACCTTTAATTCGGTCCATGCAAAAAATTTGTGTGCCTATTGTTTTTTGAGGTATAGTATAGTAAGGGGTGGTTTCCAGAGGTAACGTTTTGTTGGGGAGTCCAGTATGGACCTACATGAAATATACACAAATATACATTGTATTAGATATACTTTTTTGACTTGAATTGCAAGTGGTAAAGCTAACGATCTTCAAATGTAAGAGTAATAACAAACACAATCGCCAACTAAACTTTACATTATTTTAGCATGGTCGTGCAGAGGCAGGGACCTAGAAGAGTTCTCAGTTTCAAATTTCAACTTTCGCGGAACGTTTTACAAAGGTAACAGTAGTATAAAACTAAAAATCTCAAAAATACCAAAAGTTGGTAACAAACTAAAAACCAGAAGACCTGTTTTAAGTGCTGAATGCGTCTCTAAATACTGTAACACAGTCTTTTAGCCGGTCTGTCTATAGCTGGTTCGGCAATAAGAATTACAGCTAGTTTCAGTTGTTCTCTTTCTATTTTGTAACAACACATATTTCAAAACAAAAAATGCAAACCAAACATTGCAAAAATATAGTTTCAGCAAAAAATTTCTATAGTTTGGTTTATATCACGAATTACTGCATTATTTAAAGTAGGAGGTAGCACATAACCCTAATATTTTTGAACGTGTCTCGTTAATTTTACTTTCAGTTTTAAGAGTGTCTCTGGGGTTCATAAAACTAATCCTTAAAGAAAATGTCTGGCTTGCAAATCTTTGGGAAAAAAGTGACACGTAACAGCATGTCTCCTGTAGGATCAATAAAAAACGTAATGTCATTTCCTACTTTAGGGGAATTTCCATACGTTTGTGTCGGCTGTCCTCAGGTATATGCTATTATCGATTTTGTTACATTGTATCTGGACGTTCACAGAAAGGAAGAAAACTGGTTCGAATTTTACTATTATATTGTTGCTTCCAGACATTGTATCAATTATAAAATTGTTCGTCTTTCAAAGATTTGTCAATCTTCGTCAGGCCAATAAACTTTGAACTTTAAGAAAAAAAGAATATTTACAGCCAAACAATAAATAACTAACACGGCTACGAAACAAGTCGAAAAACAGAGCGTCAAATTTAACATTACTCTATATCAGTGGTTCTCAACTTTTTTGAGCGCGACCCAAATCTGAGTTTTATGAGCATCTCACGACCCAAGCCTCAAACATCAAAAAATGTCTTTTTTCTGACATGCATGAAATAGAAAAAGACACAAACAACCAGATGTAGTACACAGTTCTATAAAACAATAATTGATTACAAACAAATGATTGATTTATTTTAGTGTGATTGGTGAAACTGAACTTTTTTCCTTTATAATATCAGTGTGGCTTGTTTGGTGACTAAAAGCTTTCTTACCAGCTACTGTAGCTGGCTGCCATCAAAACGTTCATAAAACCACTTATGATGCAATAATCCAGGTTACAGATTTGAAGCCACGTGGAAAGCTTATAATGCAATAACTCAGTTATGATTGAATTGAAAATATTTGAAAAATGAAATAAAAAAGTTCGTTTGCGCAGGATTGAATCACCATAGAGCGACCCATTTTTTTACCCTGCGCGACCCATGTTTTGGTCGCGACCCATACTTTGAGAACCACTGTTCTGTATACTAGGTCTCGGCTTTGCTGTAATATTCAAGTTGCCGACCAATTAAGCGTTAGTTCTGCCGGAAATGGGTTTGCACGCTCGCTTATGAAAATTACGGACCAAGAACCTTCTTTCTTTTTCTCTCTCTCGCATACCGATACGCTTTCTTTTTTTCGCTCTCTCTCTTCGCTAACCTGTCGCGATGGCACCAAACGCCTTTCTGATTGATTTTCCTACAACGGCACCATACAAGAAATACAACAATGCGCACTTTTAAATATTTTGTATGCAATACAGGAAAGTGCCGTTTGCATATCATTAAATTTATTGGCTGAGCTAGATTTAATTTTGTTAAACGCATAAGTTAGGCTGTCTAATGGTGTCCTGCTGTTTTCAGTTATTTGTCGTTATAGAACTACACAGTTCATACTAATTTTTAGTAGACTGTAGAAAAACGTATAACGAAGCTTCAACTTCTTTATACACAACAATAGCAACCAGCTTACCAAACGCATCGGTAAGCTACCGCCACACAGTTTTAAACACTACTAGTTCATAAGAGGACACCAAGGCTATATTTTAGCGTTAAACCTTAACACTGCAGGCGAAGGGAGTAACTGTGACCATTTTAAGCACATTGGCACTAACAGTCCGAACTATTCGCTATTTCTGCCGTACAGGCAAAAATATATCTAGAAAACTCCAATATGTCCTGCTAAATCGGCTCTTTTTGTTGGTTTCCAAAACTTACCTAACAATGGCACATCATGCAAGACAGAGTTCTTATAAAGCGACAAATGGCAACCAACCACACATATAAAACAGCGATAACAAACTCGCACTAACGTAGTGATAAATTAAACTTTAACAATGTCTTGATGCCATAGTCACAAAACTGTAAACAAGAGTAAAGTATAAGGCTATTGTGTCTTTAAATTTGCCAATGGGACCAACCTTCTGCTAGCAATAACTATGCTGCGTAGAGCCACTTTGTCAATGACTACCGAGTGGGGTCACTCAGGTTCAACGCTATAGGCACTGTATAGCGATTGAAGGCAGAATTGGAAACGTTACTATAACTGTATAAACGCTGTGTATGTAGGACTGTAGGCATGCGACTATACGTGTGTGTGTGCCTACTGCCCGTGTTATTCAAAACTGCAGATATTGAACATTTTCAGCAGTTAAAAAAAAAAAAATTATATGGGCGTGATTCATGATTCAATCGAAATCACACTTTTGATATTCATTTTTTGTAGGTGAAAAACAATTTGTGCGCCGAACTTAACCTTTATGTTGAAGTAGCTGTATTGTAAGACCTTTCATTAGATTTATCTATGCAATAATTTTAGGACAGTAGTTTTGTTCTACGTGTTATTCCCTTCTCCTTATACATACACAAAAGCTATATAATTCATATGGGCAAAGGGATTAATTTAGTCTAGTTTAGGAAATAATAAACCTAAAACGCATCAAAAATGATCGTAAGAGTTCAGCAAATGTATTGCACGTTGCGTGAAATGGACTAAAACAGTTACAAACACTCTACTAATCGATTTCTGTTTCATTTGATCGGATTAGATACATTTGTGGGAGGATTAGTGGAGATCCAAAAAATGAACAACTGCTTTGACGTTTAGGCTTATTTATGTCTCCATTTTTTTTAATTTTAAGTTTCTTGATAGCGAAACACGATATAAACAGCGTAATATATACAAACAATTCTTAAAATGCAGCCTACGATCTAACTTCAAAGGAAAATGGTAGAAATGTATAGTGTTTTCTTCGCTTCGCACCACGGTTAGTAGTTGTACAGGTGGATAAAATATATTCGAAACGTTCAAAATTATACCTGCACAGTTGCTCTGTCCTATTTTTAGTTTTTTTTTATTCAGTTCTTTTCACACTCTTTATCATTGAAAACATTCTATTATATCCTTGCCTAGCTCATATTGTAACAAACCTTTGCATTATCATATTGCGTACACCGAAGCTTGCGATCCTTTACTAGAATAGAAGGCCGTTAAGCGGCCATAAGCAATGGCACAGTGCTGTCCACTTTTTTCACACTGGTGATCATCTTTTTCACACTGGTTATCATTTAAAACATTATACTGATCTACCAACCCTTGCCTAGCTCATATTGTTACAAACCATTGCATTATGATATTGCGTACACCTAAGCTTGCCATCCTTTACTAGAATAGAAGGCCGTTAAGCGGCCATAAGCAATGGCACAGTGCTGTCCACTTTTTTCACACTGGTAATCATCTTTTTCACACTGGTTATCATTAAAAACATTATACTGATCTACCAACCCTTGCCTAGCTCATATTGTTACAAACCATTGCATTATGATATTGCGTACACCTAAGCTTGCAATCCCTACATAGAAGGCCGTTGAACACGCCTAAGCAACTGCACAGTGCACATGGCTCTCATATAACGGAAATCAATCGCTGTGCACTTGTGTATAGCACCAAGTATGTACGCAGCAGTGTCCTGACTGCACTGCAATGCACAGGCGTAGTGCGATTGCCACCAATGGGCCCACGAGATTTCGCTCATTGTGCGTCGGATTAAGAAGAACGCACGTTTTTGTGTTTTTCCGGTATCTATACGACCATTTGCTACCATTTTTATTTTTTTATTTTTGCAAAACACTTATTTTAATCGTTTCACAAAATACTATTTTTTAACATTTTGTTGAATACAATTCTTGATTTTTATTTCGAAATACCATTTTAACCATTTCATAAACAATATTTTACATTTCGTTGCAAAGCTTCTTTATTCTTTTAAACATTATTATTGGACAATAAAATGTCAATAATAAATTTCAAAGCCAAAAAGTTCGAGTAGATCGACAGCATCTTGATTAAGACGTTTCGATACGAACTTGTATCATCTTCAGTTAGTTCAGTTAGTGGCTTTGATTTTATTATTAAGCTACATTACAGATCCGTGCATAGTGTACCCAAATAAAAGGTCAATTTTTGAAAATTCCAATTTGTAAAACACGATTTAAGGCTCTTTTTTGCAAAACAATAGTTACAAGCCTTATAAAATCACAATTTAGGTTTGTTTAAACGACAAAAACATTTATTTGAACACGAAAAACTTTTACTATTTTTTATTGTTTGCACAAACTACCATTTCGACCATTTGAAAATGCTATTTTTGACCCTTATAGCACAGCATTATCTTCAAACCTTAACAAAACACCATTTTCGACCACTTTAACTTAACAAAAACGAATTATTTACAATTGTGTTTAGTAGTTCTATTTGTTCCTTTTTCAACTAGCGATTTTGATTTATATTGTTAGATTTATTAAGATTGGTGCATAATAAAATGTCTCTAAAATTTGAGAAGGCTTATGGAGAAATACGAACACATGCCTCATATTAACTCAATTGGAAGTTATTTATGCTTGTCTTATGTTTTTTCCATTTAATAAAAAAATCACTGACGAGAACTGGGTCGCCAAAGCTTCATGTTATATTTAAGCTTTAGTATTTGGGTCGTCGCAACCAGAGTAATGTTTTATGAATATTGGAGCATAATGGTTGGAGGTTGTAGTAAGACGTAGTAAAAATATCAAAGCCCATACAGAAGTAGGGAGCATTTTAAACGTTTAAAATGGTATACCCGCTCGTGTATAGGCTTTGATCCTTATTTTACATCTAACTACAAGCTACAGTCATTATGTTAATATTTATTCTAAATTTTCAAAATTCTACTTACTCCTGTATGGGCTTTGATACTCATTCTACGTCTAACTGCAAACTCCGCCATCCATTATCTTAATATTTATTCGAAACCTTTGAAATGCTACCTAACTTCTGTATGGGCTTTGAAATTCGTACTACGTTTTATGACTACTTTCTAACTTTTACGGAACACAACGTACAAAACCACATAGATAATTATAAAATAAGCGCTGGCATGAAATTTAAACGTTTTACTTTCGCATAAAGAAATAAATCAAGGCCCACAAGTGATAGCTGTTTCCAGCCTTTATCTCTAACCAGAGTAACGTTAGGAGTCCTCAATTGAGACGTTAGGAAAGTGAAAGTGGTCGTAGGATGATCCGCATTCTGTGCGAGGACCGGTCGATATTAATGTCGTTGTAATTGAACGGATGCGCCGTGCTATGCGAACGTCGTGTGAGCGATGCACAAGGGGAAATTATATGAGCGATAGATCGAAGATTAAAACGTCGGCTTTCCAACAGCTAGCATTCGATTGAAGCAGTCACAAAATTTAATTACTGGAAATATTTTAACTCACTTAGGTATAAGCGAAAACTTTAATGAAACTTACGAATTACTTTGGGCCATCAAATGAATTGCAATATACGAGCAATTTAGGCTGCTTGGGGATTTGACAGGCAGATTCAATCTTATAGTCCCATCTTTATTGAAGACCTGACGAGATGTAATTGGGTATCGATCGCATTTGCGTCGAGGACTTGATTAACCTTGGTAATCAGCCCTTTCGATTTGGAAGTATTCCTGCCCTGGCGACTAACTATATCTAAATTACAATCTATTTGCAGCTTAAAACGACCTTTTAGCAAAGTTTCATAATGAAAGTATGGCTTAGAATTTAGATTGATTGCGTATGGGTCCAAGTACTTAATGATCTACTAATTTGAATTTATCTTAAATCTTTGTTAGGTTTAACGTAATAAGAATATCAATGCCCATACAAAAGTAGGTATCATTTTGAACGTTTCGAATAACTATTTACATTTATGTTGAAAATGAATAAAGAGTTATTCGAAACGTTCAAAATGATACCTATACTTCAGTATGGGCTTTGATATTCTTATTACGTCTTGCTACAACCTCCAACCATTATGCTCCAAAGTTCAGTTTACACAACACTTATGCAAATTATGTTTCCTAAATTAACAGTGTTTGCTTTAAAACAAATTTTGGGCGATTTTTTTGTCCCATATTAAACTTAAAATACCCATTGTAAACCTTTAGTAGTTAATCATGATATACACTATTTTAACTGTACAAAGTTACAATGTTTTGAATTAGCACATTTATTTTAATGGGTTAATGCCAAACTTGAATAACAAACAAATTGGGTCCAATGTTACCCGTGATCTGATATTTTTAAACATTTTAATGTAATTTATAAAATGGTCACAAACTTGCTTAATATATTCGTGGAAATAATAATGCCTCAACTGTTAGTTCATATTCCGCTGTAGTCATTGATGTAAATCAATAACTTGAGTTAAAACAAAAATCTTTGTAAATATCATGCCCTGTCTTGCCTTTCCGTACGATACCGTACTCCGACTACAAAGTTGGCTTCTGAAGGAAAGTTCGTATTAACAACTTCTGGAGTCTTTAGACTTGCCAATAAACTAAAAAGTACCGATTCGCGAAGCATAACGTTACCGACACTAGACGATAAAGAATCTATAGGCTATGAGGCTATAACTTCGAATTAATTAAATCTGAACAAGGAAATTAGGCTTCGAATACCTACAGCTTGCACATTTTTTCTGTCCTGAACATAAATTAACTCCAGGTTAAGAAAGGCTGTGCTATAGGTTAAAAAATGGAGGTTTTAAAAAATAGAGCTTTAAATATAACCAGCACCAACCCAAAAAAATCAGGACACTATAGGAAACAATGTATAGGTTACTGACAAGTTTTGATTTAGCTGCTGTAATAATTTGAAGCAAAGTTTAAAAGTGAACCTGTTTTACCCTGTTGCGAACCTTGTTTAGCCTTGTGTTGCTAACATAACCTCGACAATGGACATTTAATATGTTGGCGTAAAATCTTACGAGCATCAAAGAAAAGAGAAAATCGATTTCAGGGCCTTTGGGTAAACCGTGGCCCTTCTTCGTCAAACACAATTGTTAATTGCTGTTTACCGAAGATGATTGGCCACCTGCCTAAACCGGCTGCCAAATCACTATATATAGACGGCATCAATTAAAAGATATACGAAACATTCAAAATGCTACCTACTTTTGAGAACGAAATTGCTATATACAGACGTCGTTTAATCAAAGGGATTTTGTGTTTTATTGTGGATTTAACGACAATCTTCTGACAATAAATAGGCTTACATGGTCGATCGGATCTCGTAATGTGTTTATTTTTTTTATTATTGTTTATTATGACTGCTGTACATCTATAGGCAGTCCGTGGCTTCATGATTTCGTTTTGTTTAAATTGTATATTTCACGTGTTGGAAAAAAGATGAAAACCCGACCAGCAGCAATTTTCAGAAGATGAGTGACACTTCGGTAACTTAGTCTTCCCCGTATTATGGTATTAACCTGTTTTTTTGTAAATACCAATGAAATAAGTAAAATTCTAAACGCCTTGGTTCAAAGAGAAAATAGTATATTCGTTGATCCGAAACATTACACGGGCTGATCTGGTGTCGGTTTTTGTCTAATTAATTATTTTTGTTGGTGGCTGTTGTACCTATGGTCTGGAGTGGCATACGGCTTTTTGATCTCAGGCTTACCTGACTAAACACAGCAAGATTTTTTTCTACTTTCAGTCAGGTATGTAAGACCACAAATTAGTTAGGTAAATTGTCGTCTTACATATTACATAGACTGAAAGTAGAACAGCAACATAAAAAGCTCGATGCTAATAATCTTAAAAAAATCATTGTTTTACAAACAATTTATGTCGAGTGTTTATGGCTTCGGGAAATATGCTGCTTTTTGGTGGCAAAATTCTAAACCCCGTGGTTCAAAGACAAAGTATTATGACGTCGTTGATCAGAAAAATACATCCGGCTGATCTCATCTGGTTTTTGATTATTGTTTTTGTTATTGGCCGTTGTGCTTATGGCTACCTAGCCGCATGTTGTTTTTTGATCTCTGTACACACAAGCTCGCCTGACTTACAACAGTAAGCTTAGTTTAGTACATTGTCGTCTTAAGTACCTGGCCAAAAGTCGAGTAGCAAGCATACATTAATCCTGTGTATTTAATGTTTAAAGGTCGTAGTTTTAAAAATAATTTGTATCGGTTGTTTGTGGTTAATAAACACCATGCTCCGCAAAGTCTACTTTTAAACCAGGACTTATGCAAATGAAGATTAATATGGTTTTCGTAAGTGACTGTAAAACCATAAGTTTTACTCACTATTGATACGGAAGCCGTAATCGTTGGTCATAAAGCAACTTCCGAGGGGCTAGATCACAGAAGTTATTAAACACATATGTTTGTGTGTGTCTTTCATTGATTGATACGGACTGATGATCCCCCAGTGTGAAGTTGCTTGTACTAACAAAAATGTGCAAGTATTGGCGCATGGTTGTTTCTCGACTCGCTCCTCTCTGAGCCTGCATAGCTCAGTTGGTAGAGCGACGGTCCCGGCTTTACCGGAGGTCGTGAGTTCGAACCTCACTGCAGGCCAGTTGTTTTTCTGGCTTGCTCTGCTTGCATCAAAGATCGACAGATTCGGCGAGTCTGCGATGGCTTTTCGGTGTACTATTGATACGGAAGCCGTAATCGTTGGTCATAAAGCAACTTCCGAGGGGCTAGATCACAAATGTTATTAAACACATATGTTTGTGTGTGTCTTTCATTTTACTCAGAGAGTCTTAAAGTGTGCTTCACGACGCGCAATTTTACAAGGGCGTCGCACAGGGATTCGCTTCGCAGGTAATATCAATTGCAATATTAAAATGCTTGCAAACATATTACTAATATTATCCCCGAAGTGCATTTAAAGTTATCGTCGCAAAAAAACATAGTGATTGATATGATTTTCGTTAAACACAAACCAATAAAAAAGATAAAAACAAATTATATATGTTAAAGAAAAACACTATTATTGATTAGTTAACTGTTTAAAACATGCCATGAAAACGTTTCAGTAATGTCACTGTTTTCTTGGTGCTCCAAACGTAGACTTTTTACCTAACGGTTAGTCGAACCCTCAATAAGTTAAGTAAAATTTAACAAAGCTTAAAGGCTGACTGAAACACAAGGTTGGATTCCGCAATGTTCGAAAGGACAAAATAACCTGCAAAGGTTTTCAAGGTGACATACAATACCGCCTTCTGTGACGTGACAATTTGGCCGTACAGCCCCTGCTATAAATAGCCGGTGACATTTCTAATTGGGGTTTTGAGCTACCAACAGGCTAGCAAACAAAACAGTCGACACCTCTATTGTTAGACCAACCTTTGTTCGCGTTCTACTTTGGATTAGGTCACAATCAGAATACTATGACCAAATGTTATGTCCAAGGCAGGTTAAGGTATGACGTAATGCCCAATGCAGCTAAAGCAGTCAAAAATATTATTATGTATGTTTTAGTCATTTATTAACCTAGGAGAATAAATATCATATTACTTGATCCCCCCAGCCCAAACGCTAACCCGTACCTAACCTAAATAATTAGCTGCAGTAAACATTACGCCTTACCTTTTCATGACTGAACATTGGTCAAAGTATTTTCCTTTTAATGGTGCTTTTAAACACCGAAAATTTTTTGCCCGCTGAGTTTGGTTTAATAAAAAAAAAAAGCATTGTCATCAGAAAAGGTCCCCTAACTCTGCGAGACAACTGGAACTAGATCGCAAAATGCCAACAATTTCAAATTAACTTTATTTTTCCAGGCAGATTGGACAACTAAAACTATAGTTTAACATATTTTGGCCGAGTAAATTGACATCATCTTACAAAAGAAGTTTTGGTACGCTTTGACATTCATTGTCAAGCCACATGACATATCCGTTCATAGTGAACCTACGTTAAAGTATGGTTGTAAGATTGTCCTTTAACAGATTAGAAAATAATGATATTCTTCAGGTCAATTATATAAGTTTATCTTAACAATCGTGCGGTATAAGCAACAAAAATATCTCTCAGGATTTACAAAATTGGACGTTGGAAAACACAATTCTGTAGCTTAAGCAATTTGATAAGTGAGAAGGTCACATAAACGTGAACAGACTTATTAAAGATTGTTTGCCCTTGTTGCATGATGCTTGTACTCTGAAGGGAAGTATTCCGATTAAAAATAACATTATATTTCTATTTTAGACTTCCAAGGTGATAATCTGTACTGTTTTAAGCGTGAAGTTAAAATGAGACAAACCGCAGTTAGAGAAGCATGTTCGGATATAGCATTGGACGGTAGTGTTTAAATTGTTCTCTGAAGGGGAGTATTTCCGATTAAAAATAACATTACATTTATATTTTAGACTTCCAAGGTGATGATCTGTACTGTATTAAAAGTGAAGCTAAAACGGGAAAGCATAATAAAAGGAACATGTTCGAACACAGCAAAGAAAGCATTGTGATTAAAAATAGCATTACATTTCTATTTTAAACTGCCAAGGTGATAAATCGTATTGTTTTGAGAGTGAAACGAGGCAAGCACAGTGGGAAAAACTTATTTAGTTTGGATTGCGTTATCCTTTATAACAGTGGCTCTCAACCTTTTTTTCACTGCGTACCACCTCAAGATTCCATAATCTTGTTGGCGTACTAACAAATTGTCGAAAAACTCAACTTTACTCAAAATGTATATAGGATTATTAACAGGGTGGATTAGATAAATAGTTAGCCCGGAAATTTCAAAACAAATGCGGCCTACTACTCTCAAAAAAGTTTCCCTTTTTAAACTTGCAAGATACAATCTAGCTGTACCGGCTATGTAAATAATAAGGCAACACGAGCAATAACTTGTTATTGGAAAACCAATAATATGCAAATCAATCAAATGACTTTACAACGAAAACTCTTCCAAGCCCTAAGGAAACATTCGGGACTTTATTTCATCGGACTCAGGTTGTTTTAAACCGACTCGGCAGCCCTGCTTTAAACTTCTGTTAGTAATTTAAAAAGGTAGTGACTTCAGCTGTAAAGATTTTGCAACAACCTGAATTTTTCGTGGCTGAACAAAATGAAGCAATACATTATGCTGTGGGCTCTTTAAGAGGCTTTACGCAATGCCCTTTAGCATATATCGCCCTTGGTTGCATTACACGTTCGGTAAAAAGGAAAAATCCAGAGTAGTTTTTGAAAGCCGATTACTATAAGCCTTTTGAAAATGGGAAATGAATCCTTTAATCCTTTACATCTTATGCGTTACCGAAGTCAAACTGAATTAAACAATAAGGTGTGTTGAGTGATTAGGGTTGTCCAAAAGTATCGAATCGGAGCCGATACACGATACCAAGTCGCCGTATCGCTACTGGTCCGATATTACGGTGGTATCGATGCCGCTCCAAAAACACTAAAATAGAAATTCGGCTTTAATTTGCGATACAACGCAACCAATTACTACCTTGAAATGTTAATTTATTAAAAAGTAGAGGCAACTGGTGTTAAATTTTTAACATCAATGCCAAGTTCAACATGGTAAAAAAACTTTGAACGTTTTTTTTTATGTTTATATTGCTTGTTGAGCATAGTAATGACGTCATTTGGTGTCGGGTGGGGTCGCGATAATTTTGCTCCGAATCTCGCGTGTCGGTGCCGGAATAAAATAGCAAGTATCTGACTTCCATGAATGTGATAAGTAGGGCGATTATTTTTTGACCTAAAAATAAGAAATTTTGACCGAAAAAATTGAAATTTTGACAAATTTTGACCTGAAAATATATTTTTTAGACAAAATTTTGACCTCTTAGTTAAAAAAAATTTACAGAAATCAACTTACCCCTTGACGAATGGCGGAAAGCAGGGCCCCTCGGCCCCCGCCCCCTCCAGAGGGGGGAAGGGGGCATTGACCCAGATGTGGGTGCCGGGGGAGGGGGTGAAATGCTTCCCATTGGGGGCGGAGGGGGATCGAACTGTAAGCACTTGCTTTTGTACTGCCTTCCATCTCCGGTGCTTTCCCATGGTATTACGTCGCAGTGATGTTTTCTGAAGTACTGCATTAGTGTCTTGGCATCGTCAAGCACACGTTTTTGACGTTTTAATGGCTACCGGTCGAACACAAATCGGTTATTTTTTGGGGTTTATGCAAGACTCATGAAAACGTTTAGTTAATATTTTGTGATTTGAAGAAGACAAACAACTACTAAAAGTGCAAACAAAAACAACACGCTGGTTATTTTAAAAAACTGTTGTGTAAATAGTTGAAATATTCAGCGACTTAACGTGCAAATTTTGACAAAATATTGACTTTTTCTGACAAGTCAAAAAATAACCGCCCTAATGATGAGCATCTACTTTCGGAGCCATCATTTACCTAAGAATTAAATTAGTTATACTTTACCTTGAATAATAGTTCAAATAAAGGTGGATGTTGAAGTGTTGGTCCCTTACACTGGCAATGACAACATTTTTGAAATGGATATGTTACGATATAACCCTATAGATTCGGAGTATTAGCAATACTTTTACATCCTGGAGTTTTTGGGAACCTTGTATAGTATTTGATGTACTGAAATAGACTATGGAACTCTTTATTTAATGGTGAAAATAAGGGCTTAAATGGACGTAAAAAGCGACATGCTTTATTGTTCAAACGTTTCGGCAATTGCTCATGCCATCATCTATCGTTTTTGCGACGCTTGTTGCGCACCTTTTTATCATTCCTTTATGCGACTAAAGTGTATATAAACGGGTGTAACTGCTGATGTGGCCTTCATATCACTGATGATGGCATGAGCATTTGCCGAAACGTTTGAATAATAAAGCATGTCGCTTCTTACGTCTATTTGGGCCGTTATTTTCACCATTAAACTTATGAACAGATCCGTATATAGTGTTCCAAAGGAACTCTTTATTTATTCGCAAATCATTTCGTACAGCTTCGTTTTTTTATTAATGAATAAAGGGACGGAAAAAAGCAACAGGAAAACATATTACAATAGGAAAGCTTTTAGGCGGCTAACGACCATTTAATTTTGTGTATTGCCATACTTCCTCTTTTTAAAGCCAAATATTGCTCGGAAGTTGGCACAGAAGATAACATTGCGAAAAAGCGTAACATAGTCGGTGCACTTTTGGCATATTTACATTAGTAAATGACATATCTTGCACATAAAAGGACACAATTTACAAATGTTTTACACGGCTCATCGTTGTGCACTCTGAAGAGTGATTGCTCGGGAAAAAATATAAGCCGCGTCTTTGTTAGTCAAATTTTGCTGTGGCGGTTTATTGTTAAACCTCTTAGTGGCAGAAAATCATCGGTATTACTTTCCGCTAGGTGCGGTAGAATGTAATCTTTCAGCACTGTGTAAAAAGTGGATATTAAATGATTACTGGTATCTTTTGCGAGTGTTGTCTATATATAACCGCGAACAATTTACGCGTGGATCAGTGGTGTTTACGTTTATACCTTCTAAAATGATCCGGGGAGTTTAGTCTGTTTAACATGGTTATGTAGATGCTTATAAAAGATTAACAGTTTTACTTTTGCAAACAATGTAAATCGGATTTTCACTAGTCTGTAACGACTTTAATTGTTTCTGAAAATTTACAACGATTATTAAGTGAAAACGATACATTAAAATGAACGTTACTTTTTTATGAATCATTTTAAAGGTAATTTTTAAAAAGCGTAAAGGTACATTTTACAATTTTTAATGACCTCGTTTTCGAGTGTTGAAATCTTTTGAAAGCAAAAATGCGATTGTATCATATTGGATCTTAAAGAATTGCCAGTTTTTTGTATTTTATAATTTTGGCTTTGTACTATTTTCAATTTTTTTTATAAACCTTGCAAGTAATTTGTTCTAATTCAAAAATATATATATATATATAATTGAAAAAATTCTTTAAGTAAATAAGATATATTACGTTATTTATTAAGCGTAAATTGCATCAAACCAGGGCCGACATTGAGAAACAAAGCGCATTTAACTATAAGGCTCCGATTTGTAGCAGTATTGTGGTGAATTAAGTAACTGACTTTAATTGCAGTTGTTCAAATGTTTTATAGTGGCCTGATATGAGTGACATAATTTTGACAAACAGCTTGTTTTAGGCAAATGACTTGCATATTTTAGTTGGTGATTTTCGCGTAAGGCTCCTTACACCAGTTTTAGGTTTGCTGCGTCGGCAATGGACTAAAATTTGACTTGTTGTTATTCTGAAAGCGACCTTGACGTCACGCAACTCACAAATGAATAAACGTGAACTTCCTTTATGTTTATTTTTATGGTGTACAAATGAACGCTTTGAGCTTTAGCGTGGAGCAAAATTCAAGGGTCTAATATTTAACCGGCAGAGGGCAGTACAGAGCAAGTAATAAGCATTTTCTAAGGCATCGAAGTCTCAACCCATCAGCTAAACCTCCCTCCAGCGTTTTTTGCATCGAGAAAAAAAACAGCGTCGTTTCAATTTCGAAATGCGCTGACGTAGAAAGAGTTTCCATTATTTCGTCATCAAATTGCGCGACGCTGATTGGACGATAGCGTCGTTATCGCGCGCGTTTCACTTCAAGGTTTGACGTTCGAACGCGACTTCTTGTCGATTCCGCGATTACAATCGGAATACCACTTTCTGTTGCACACTTTACGCGCTCTGACGGACAAACAGGGAGCTTTTAGGTTTTTATATCGGGGGAAATATAGAGATGACGTCAAAGTTCTTTAATGACCTTTGTTTTTGTTTAGGATAACAAAAAAATTGAAACTCCAAGTTTCCAACCATTTGTGGCAACATTTTTGTTAGGTTTACACTATTTTTGTAAAAAGTTTTGAAACCTCTAACCAATAAATTTTCGCAACTTTTCGTTAGAAAACTTTAATTGGTTAGTTCTTTTATATTTAGGGGTCGCAAGGTGAAAAGTGAATTTTTTAAGTCTTTAGTGATAGCCGTTTTCATCATGTACGGCTATTTAGTTTAGGTGGAAAAATAAGTACATTTATATACAATCGTACAAAAATTAACCATGTAACCCAGTGGTCGGCAACCGCCGGTCGGCGAGGAGTTCGTTATTGGTCCGTAGCAGGGATGCCAGATTAAGTTTTGATTTAAACCGCAACCGTACGTAAAATGCCCCCAAAAAATAAAAAAATAAGGCAAAAACAAATAAATGTAGTTTTCTATTCAAAACCCATTAACTTTCGTTTAAACATACTCGATGGTTGATGGTATGATAACAAATCTCAATTAGTATTGGGCACTCGTGAGGTAAACCGGTGTGCTGTTACCATATGAGATACATTGCAAAATAATTCATTATTTTGATGTTCAGGCAGGAAAGTTTTAGAAACAACGTATACATTTTAATTGGTTCATTGAAAAAAAAGTTGTAATGCATTAACTTTACTGAACGTTTGTTGTTTTGTAAAGCCGGTCCGCGGAAAATTTTTAAATTCAAACCGCAGGGCCAAAAAGGTTGCCGACCTCTGAAGTAACCAATCAAAAGTGAAATTTAACCTTGTGGTTGATTGAAAAACAATTGAAACTCGTAATCAAGCTAAAAATGTAAACTATACGTAGATTATTATAAATAAAAAAGTTAAACTATGTAACTATTATAATTAAAAAACAATGAAATATTTTTCGATAAAAAAATTAGTTTGTTAGCTCTAGAAAATATTCTTGGAAATAATAGAACCTTTGCAGCAAACGAAGGAAATACCAGCAACAAAGAAACAAAACTGCATTGAGCTTATGGTTTTTTTATTTTTTTTATTCTTATTGAAAAAAAATGTTTGTTCGCTCTAAAAAATTCTTGGAAATAATTTAAAAGTTTAATATGTAGGTAGTTTAACTTGTTTCATCTTGTAAGCTGTTTTTAGCAATTTTCCGTTAAAACTAGCTCCTTTTAGAGGTTTATTATTTTTTATCATTTTTTTTACTTTAAGAAATTGAAAACATATTGCAGAAGTCTTTGCAGCGAAACTGTTTTCTGGCGTATTTGTTCCTCGCAGGTGGGCGTAAACGTACGGACGGCAGGGAGGCGGCGCATCAATTTACGTCAAACGGGCAGGGCGCCGCGTGTTCGACAGACCGTGACGCTGGCTAATCGCGAAAAAACATACCTTGGTTCTTGCCGTTTTAAAAGGCCAAGCTTAGAGCATAAGAGGCGGCTTAGTGCTCAGGCATTTACGGGATTATGTATCGGCTTTAACGCACGATTTGTTTGCCTTGGAAAATACATACGTCATCTACCCACAGCCGTTACCCCCCTGAAAAAGGGGGCTGAACACAGTCCCAGTCTGTTTTGGGTGACAAATGGGGTTTCGGGCGAGCTTTTGGGTGTTTTTTAGGGCGAATTACGATGTTCGCTCGTCTTTTTGCATTTATTATTCGCAAGGTAGGCGATGGTCGGTATCGAATAAAACACGGAAACGGAACGGGCGGAAAGAAATAAACGCGACGGAATTCGTAAAAAAGGGAAAAGAAGAAATGCGGATAAAAACAACAACAAAAGTCGAACGCTATGTCGTCTTATCTTTTTACTGCATTGCTTACAACGAATACACATTTGTGGAACTTTTGCCAAAGTATTTAAAAACTGTTACGTTTTACAAAAGTGTAATTCCAGCTGTAATCACAAGCTTTGTTTTATAAAATCTATTACATCTTTCCAACTGGAACAAGATAAAACAATGATAGTTCAACTAATGGCAAAAAATAAACATGGTGTAGCGTTTTAAGTCATTAGCTAAAAGCTAAAAAGCATTGCAAATAAGGGCAGTGGGTAAACAAGGAACAATCAGCAAACAAGGAACAAAAATAACTGTACGGAATTTACATGTTCGTTTGTACCATTGTTTCTCAACCAATTGGTTGCGACCCAAAATTTGGTGGACGTTTAATTTGGTTGGGTCACCGACTTAAGTAGTTTTATATAGTTAGATTTATTGAAATTGGTTCTCAGCAAGGGTTTTTTCAAAATTTAAGAAAATTGCTGAAGCAAAACAACGATATGATCCATATTTAATAGCATTGACTTTAATAATGCCGTTTCTTTTGTTTTCAATTTAATTTCTTCTTTGTTCAATTCAATACCGAAAGCCATTGTAGACTCTTCACCGAATCTGTACATCATTGATGCAAGCAGAGCAGACTAGAAAAACAACTAGCCTGCAGTGAGGTTCGAACTCACGACCTCCGGCCCTCCGGTCAGTAAACACACATGTGTGTGTTCAGGTTTCATTGTTTAATTCAAGCATCAATTTAAAAAAAAAGGTTCAGCGAAGATAATTAATTGAATAGCCACAGTATTCTGTTAATATTAGGGTCACCACTAAAAAAG
The DNA here is from genome assembly GCF_963924565.1 of Ascidiella aspersa. Classification (NCBI taxonomy): domain Eukaryota; kingdom Metazoa; phylum Chordata; class Ascidiacea; order Phlebobranchia; family Ascidiidae; genus Ascidiella; species Ascidiella aspersa. The sequence continues at coordinate 30,418,079 of NC_139451.1, read as the reverse complement.
GTTGAGAAACACTGGTGTATACAAAGGCAACACGTACAAAACGAGAATTATTAAAGGTCTCACAAACGATAAACATAAACTAAAGGCAAGATGATATAAATAACGTATAACAGAAGATCAAAAATGTACAAATCGCTTATTTGTAATTGTGGGTATTTTTCTAACGTGTTGCTAAGCCGTTCCACACTACTTGTAAGTCTCATCAGGGGAGGTAATTTTTGTTTGGAAAGGGGTATTTAATAAAATTGTGATCACGTCATGATATTAGGTTTATATGTGACGTCACAAAGTTACATTAAAAAGGAGCGTCGAACTGTTAAACGTGACGCTCAAACAAAAGAAAAAGTTTTTTATTTTGATTAAGGTGCCAAAATATTTATTTTAGAGAGCGCTTTTGGTCTAAAACTTTTTAAGTTGTGGAATGTTTTAATCTTACGTCTTGGAACTTATTCACCAATATAAAAAAACAGTTGCTGCAATTATTAATCCGCAATCGTAATTTTTTTATACTTTAATATCAAAACAAACAAGAAATATGAATCAAAACACAGCCCCTCTGGTAATTTTAATTTTTTACCAACGTTTTCTGCAACCTATGCGCCTTTTTTTCTGCTTTTTTCCTTCGTGTGTTTTTCCATTTATTGTACGAGCGTTCAGTGTCATTCACCCTGACGAAGGCGGCTTGTATAGGTTGCCGAAACGTTCGTAAAGAATGAAAATTACCAGACGAGCTGTTTTTTATATTTATATTACTATGCCTGGTAGCAACAGTTTATACAAACAAGAAAATTGAACGGTTTAGCAATATTTTTTTCACGAATAAATAAAAAGAATCTAACACTTTAAAAGTCCGCAGCGCTGTACTACAATATACGAACTCATAAAAACAGCAATAAATAAAGTTCTACGCAATTCTCTATTTATTCGTTGCGTCTTGGTGATATATATTAAAACGAAATTGCATTACTATACGTTCGTCTTTTGCCTTGAGTATAGTACGCTAAATGAAAAATGTTTCTCTAAGCAAAGTAGCAATATTCGTGGTGTAAAGCAGTTCGACCCATTGGTGAGTCGCGAAGCGTTTCTAAATGTTACAGTTTTCTATTCGATCACGAAATTATTGCATTATCATTACGTAGCATTAATCCAACAATATCGCAAATATGTCAAAATTAGATGTGTTGTGTCACTGTAACTATTCCAGGACGTACGTCAGTAGTAAAGATACAGATTTTATGTAACTGGTAATCCTATTTCCAATCAGATGCATTTCATACTATTGCTAAACAATTTGGTCATATCTCATGTGGGTTGTACAATAAAACTTGCATTAAAAGTGGGTCGCGAACCAAAAGTTGGGAAGCACTGGTTTAAAGGATATAAGGAGACTTTAACCGATCTTTTTGCAGACTTTTTTAGTTTTTTTCCCATAGATAGCAGACCACCTTACTCTAGATTATTTCTTTGTGGTAAAAAGCGCGTTTTTAGAATCACTTAGCTTAGGTCTGATAACCATCTTCGAAATAAAAAAGTCGACGAACACACATGATAAAATCCTAAATCGTTCACGTGGTTTTAGGTCATTTTACTGCAGTAAATTCTAAAAATTAATCCTTTAAACGTATTTAAGCTGCTAAATATTATTTTTTTTTAGGTGTATGTTTCCTTTGATTTTACTTGTAACACAAATTCCAACCTAAATTCTTACAAATGAAATAATCATTAGGAAGAAATTCGCCTGTAAAACTAAATCTATTGAGTTGTCTCAAACCTTTTTGTTTTGAAAATAAATTCCTTTTTTATAAATAGTACAGCGCTTACTAAAAGTTTTGGGCAGACATTTTCAGTATCAAAGGTCTTTTTGTAAGGTTTAAAGTACAAATTAAGCGGTGATATCTAAAATTAACATTTCGCCTGAAATGTGTACATTGAGGTTGTTCAGTGGTTCTTATCCTATAAGGGATTATTTGCAAGGGTTAAATTGACAAGTTTTGTTGGCTCCATTTGATAATATAGTGAAGCGCTATCTTGTAAATGGTTAATAAAAAAAACATAACCTATATTGTTCAAATGGTCTGGAATTTTAACACTTCATTTAAATGCAATCTTTTAATTCATTCTAGTGTTGTTGATTAATTAAGTGACTGCTGTTCATAATTGAATACTAAAAAAGATGGTATTTGAGATGCATTGTGTGATTTAGGGTTAATGCCACTGAAGATGTACAGAATCACGTTTTTAAGGTTTGGAAACTCGTAAGATTTTAAGGGTTACTTTTTGTCCCAGTATAAATAACAAGTCAAGTTTTACTAACAAGTCGTCATTTGTCCAAAAGCCTAGGGGGAATGCCAATATAGATACCCAAAATCACTGTTTTTAAGGTTTTCGAACTCTTCAAATTTTACAGATTTTTTTGCGCTGTGTAGATCTTTCTGGGGAGCGCTGTTTTTTTGTTAAGAGGCGCCTTTAGCTGAGAAAGTGCACTGAATTCACCAAATACGGCAAAAAGCGCAATGGCCCAGACTGCTGGTCATCCATCAAAGCAAACGCTCAAAGGGGCATTTGCTTGCGAAAACAGCCCCAAATCCCTCGTGGGACTTTAACCCACGCCCCATGTAGCACCAAAACAACTCGGCAAACGAGCGTTTAACTACAGACGCCAAGTACTGCTTGCTTTGCCCGTGTGCGGTCAATTGCTTGAGGCTTAGCCCCGATTTTTACTTATAGCAGTGTAGGGAGTGCAACTTGGAGGTTGGCTTGCAACGAACGAATAAGCGCCATTTTTTGTCAGCTGGTGCTTGACTTGGTTTAAAATATTTTGAACTATACGCTTTGGTTTACTTTAAATGTTCAAGGTTTGATTGGCTTTAAACGTTTATGATTTGCTTTTTTTAGTTATTTTAAAACTGTATGGCATGTGTGATAGTTCCACACAACATTGGCTACTAATATGGGGGAAAAATCATGTAATGCGCTAAACATGGTTTCAGTAGTAACAACCATATTGATATAACGTTTCTCTACAATTCAAATGTAAAAAATTGCTCACTTAAAGTGCTGATGGCTTTGGGTCCAAAGCGAGTAAAAAACAAAACGCAAGCGGTTTTCAAAATTAATTTCAACGGGGCAGCAAAAAGGAATAAAACTTAACCGAAAAACAATGAAGGACTCTTACATGTCGAGGACGCGCTGCGCATTGCCTAGCAACCCAGCGGTCTGTGCAATGTCCACGTGGGTGACTGTCCGCGCGTGGATCTCAAACTGAGCCGGGCTGAAGTGTCGGCCGGGATAGGAGCTCGCATTTCCCGCAGATGGGCTGTAATCGCAACGATTTGCAACCGCTCTGAAGTAAGCTTTACCATTAATGTCGCCAGCGGACGTCCCCGTTGGTTTGGTGTAGCTGGAATCAAAGTAGTCACTCCCGTAGACGCCCTGTGCTCGCATGTCACTGTACGACGTATCGTACGGGGTGAACACGCGTCCGCTTGGATAAGAGGACTTGGTCGTGCCACTGCTGTCCGCCACCAGCTGTAGCGAGCTACGGTACTGGGCGCCGCTTTTTCCAGCCTGCCAGTCAAGGCTTTTGCTCGGGTAAGATGTTTCGGACATTCGCCTGCTTGCTTGCCTTTGCAGATGCTGTTGGGTGTAGTCGTAGCGTTCATGCATTGAAGCGACTGACGCACGGCGATTACAGGCGCCCTGGTACTGAAGGTAGCGGTTCCCGGGTGCGTAGGCATGTCCTTCGGCGCCGGGCGTTGTTTTTGGAGCGTCTTGGTAGCGAGGATCACAAGCCGCGTACTCCGTGGGTGCGGAGGTGTACGCATCCCGCCAGGAGTTGCTCTTAGCCTGCTGCTGATGCTGGTAGTGCTGTTGCTGCTGGTTCTGTACATCGCTGTACTGTACAGTTGCAGTCGACACAGCCCGAGCCTCATAACCAGTCTTTTCCTGCTGGTGCTGGTGTTGAGGGTGCTGGTAGCTGTAGCCTTGGCCTTCGTAGGTCTGTACAAGTGCTGGTAACGTTGTATTTTCCTCCTTAACAGAAACCAGTGCCTTGTGGTTTGGAATGGGGTCGTAGCAAGCTTCATTGTTGAGCGTTTGTGCTACATTGGCGCTTGGTTGCTGAGCCGTTTCCCGCGGGTCACTACTCAGCTTTCGCTTTAAGTTTGCGGCTGGAAATGAAGCTTCCTGGACGGTTTCGATTGGCTCCGATTGCGGGAAAATGCCGTGAGAATGTCCCACGCAACTTGAGAGCTTACTGCGCTTACTATCAGGCTCATCATCGTTTTTACAGTCGCCTGGTGAGTTTACATCGTTACCAGCAGCAGCTGTACTTGTAGTGTTCGACCGGTTATCGTCAAACTCGCGGGATGAAGAAGCTTCATTTCCCGCAGATTGTGGCGCCGTAATTTGAGGCGAATCGCCATTTTCGTTTTTCTCCGCTTCGCTGTCGCTTCCGGCTTTAGCCTTGGCTTCTCCGTCCTTTTCGTCGCTCGAATCGGCGCTGTCGGCGTCGTCGCTTTTGTCGCCCTTGTCGCCACCGTCCTTCTGTGTCTGCTGCTGCTGACGTTTGTGCTTCATGCGTCGGTTTTGGAACCAGACTTTGACTTGCCTAGTATAGGTAAAAATATATGGTTAGGATTAAAAAAAATTCCTTAATGTTTGTTGTTGTTTATCCTTGGATGTCTGATCGTCTGTGTTGGTGTAAATTTAAGCCTATAACTACAAGGTGCAATCTATAGTTTGGATTGAAAAAAGTCCTTAATTTCTGTTGTTCTTTTCCTTGTGTGCCAGTGTGGGCGAAAATATATAGTTAAGTTTTTGAAAATGTCCAAGTTTCGTGTTCCTCGAGCGAACTTGAAAATTGCGTTTTTTGTTTTAAATTGGCAAAACTTCAATTAAACGCATACGGGTTTAAATCTATTTTAACTGAAATTTGTAAATTAGATTCGAATATTGCTCGAAATAACGGCATTTATAGTCAAACTGTAATTTCACACGATGAAAGAAGCTATAGAATGATAACACTGTTGGGCTCAATAGACTAATTAAGTAAAACGGACTAAAGTTGACATTATGTGCCAAAAATAATGTATTTTAACAGTGAAACTGGACTACAAGTTTGGGGGGCATGGTCTAGTGCAAGGGTCGGCAACTTTTTCTAGTCGCGGGCCAAAACCAAACTAAAAAAGGTGTTCCGCGGGCCGCTATATGTTAGCTGTGTATGCTTTACGTTATTGTCACCGCAACGACAGTTAATCAGGGATAAAACTAGGGTGTTTTGCAATTTACACTCGATGGAGGAACAGGATTAGCGCAAAGCGCATAAAAAATATTTGCTATTTCGTAGTTGAAATAGCTAGAAAATATTTGAGGAATGGCCTCGTGCCCAGTTTGTGAAATAGGTCGCGGGCCGGATGATTTGCGTTGGCGAGCCGGATCTGGCCCGCGGGCCGTAAATTACCACCCCTGGCCTAGTGGCTTGGTTGTGCAACAATGAGCCAAGATAAAAACTCATAGCTACACTTTATAATGTAGACAATGAACGTACGACTCTCACGCGGTCCACAACTACTTTTTAAACATTGAGCTTCACAATCATAAACCTCAAAGCCCGAATACCTATCGCGGCCCACAGTTTGCAGACCACTGCTCTACACAAACATAAACAATGTACACACAAAGATCGGATGTTATTGTGTGGCGTGTCTTTGAAAGCTTTTAGCGCTCGTCTGAATCGTTTGTTTAAAAGCGGCTTCCTGGGAAAATAAACCGAGACAGGTGTCAGGTCAATTTAAAACTACTTTCTCCCAGAAAATTCGTTCCATAGAAAGCCTTTCGTCCTATTCTAGACTTTGTGATAGATAAACTGCCAAGGAAAAGTTGTAATAAAGACCTGGAATCCATTCAAAAGAAATGTCGGTATACCCTAAAAACCAAAAAAGGTGCCGAGGTGCGCCCAGAACTACAAAGGTTAACGAAACTGCTCTATAAGGTGTTCCTAAACTATAGAAACGGGACTGAAAGTTTAAAAATGAAAACTTGACGAAAATTAAAAAAGAAACGGTTATTTGTGAAACAAGATAGAAACGGCAAAAATAGGTAAAAAAAAATACGAAAAGTGTATGGCGTTAAAATTTGAAAGCAAACTTTTTAAGGGATTTTAAAGAAAACCAAAAAAAATTTATGGATTTTAAGATGTAACAAATAGTTAATTTGGAAATATCGGAAAATGGAAGAGCGTTTAAAGTAAAAAAAAAACATATTCGGAAATGGGTTTTCAAGAAAAAGTGGGGTTTAAATAAATCGAGGGTTTTAGAGAAATCTTCAAGGAAACAAACAAAAAAATATATAAAAGTTTGACTTTGAATAACGTTTGACAAAACATCCAAAATAAACGCAAAATAGCATTTAAAAGGGGAAACTTAAAAATAATGAAAATATTACTTAAAAAGTAAAAAAAAAAAAAAAAATGTTTAAAAAAGAATGAAATAGAGTGTCAAAAAATAAACCTTTTCTAAAAGAACCTTTTTAAAAAAAATATAAAGGTTAACCTATAAGTACCGGGAAAAAACGAAAAAAATGCCTAAAGTGCAGCGAAATAGATAAAAATTGCGGGGGAGGCGCGTTTTCTCCGGGAAAAAATATGTTAATTTCTGTCGCTAAAGGTTGTCCTTGTTTCGGGTTACTCATTTACTTCTATTTAAGGTCATTTTGGGACGTCTTTCTATTTTCCTGTTTAAGTGTAGCTCAATAATGAATTGCAAAGCCTAAAAGGTCGATCAAATCGACATCATCTTGATTGAAACGTTTCGAGAAGTTGTATCATTATAAATTATGAGTCAATGTGACACTAATTCGGATCGAAACGTCTTAATCAAGATGTTGTCGATTTGTTCGACCTTTTTAGCTATGCAATTTTTATATCTTTTTTTCTTTATCAAGTTTTTTTTTAACAATTTAATTACCAGGGCCCCACATCTGGATGCTCGCATAGAACCACGCAAAATATTCTCGCAAAGCGACTAAAAATAGTACATTTATCTAGTTAATGTTAATAATGCTTTATTTAATGAATGTTTTTCGATTTCATTTTCTCATGTTTTGGACCGAAATCAGACAGATCCGTGCATAGGGTACACAGGCGTAATGATAATTAAAAAATACATCTAGGTAAGGTACACAAGTTTGTATTAAAACGTCTTAATCAAGATGATGTAGATTTATTGACATTTTTAGCTTTGCAATTCGTTCAAACTACATTACAGATGCGTGTATATACTGCATAGTGTACCCAGGCGTAATAATAATAATCAATTGCAAAACTATAAAAAAATCGAATAAACCGGTACCCTTGGTTAAAACGTTTCGATATACTGCCTTGTATCATTAACAGTCAATGCGCATGTAACGTCTTAATCAAGATTATGTCATTTACTGGGCCATTTTAGCTTTGCAATTTATACTCAAGCATACGTTACAGATCCGTGCATAAGGTACACAAGTTTGTATTAAAACGTCTTAATCAAAATTATGTCGGTTTATTGACCTTTTTTTAGTTTTAAAATTCATTATCAAGTTAGATTACAGATCCGTGCATAGGTTACCCAAGCGTCATGATAATAAAATATACCTCTCTGTAAGGTACACAAGTTTGTATCATAACGTCTTAATCAATATGACTTCGAATTATTGACTTTTTTAGCTTTGGATTTCGTTCAAGCTACATTACAGATCCGTGCATAGTGCACTAAAATACTTAACCAAGTAATTTTAATAAGGTTGATTTAGGGTTAACATCGCAATCGTAGAATATGAATTATAACAACGGCCAACAAGTCAAATAGTTTAATTTGAATCGCATAGTCTAAGGTTTAAATTAATATACTTAGTTTTTGGCGCATATCAAGCGAATTTTGATAAAGTTGATCTTAACTTAAAATGCTGGAGGATCTCAAACAAAGGACGACGTTCAACTTTGGGTTAGACAACTTTGGGTTCCACTAAAAAGGAATTGGCATTAGATAAGGTTTTGGATTGGGCTTAAGTGCAAAACAAATGTGGTGTGCAATGATAACAACTGCAATAATTTTTGGGTTCCACTAATAATTCGGTTAAAAAACACAAATATTTGGAACGAACAAGTAGGCGACACAATATCCGCTGGACGTAATGATACTAAACGAAATACCTCTCTGTAAGGTCGAGCAGACTGGCGATCTCAATGCGCCGCGGCCTGCAAAGATACTTGTTGTAGTGGAACTCTTTTTCCAGTTCCAGAAGCTGAGTGTTGGTGTATGCAGTCCTTAGTCTTCGAGAGGCGCCTGAGGCACGAATTCCTGCAAGAATTGCAAAGATATTTTTTCCCTTTGCTTCTTATATAAAGGAGTCAAGTCTGTTTAAGAGAGAAGGCGTTTATAGCGTTAAACGCGCGAGAAAACCTCTGAGGGTGAACGATTTACGTGATACGGCGATATTGAATTTCGGTTATCGATGCTTTAACTTTCTTGAAGTTTTATTGTGCAATAATGATTTTAAGTTTTTTTTATTTTGCAACAATGATACGACGACATTGGATTCGTGGCGCCGATAAAACTAAAGTTTATCGATCAGTATCTTTTTTTCAAAAATCAGTATCTTTTTTTCAAAATCTTTCTTCAAATTGCTTCAATTTATGTAAACTTTATATAAACGTTTAAAAAGCATTTGAGTTGGTTCTGTTTATTAAAAAATAACTCAAAAGAAAATACTACCTCGCAATCACAAACGAACAACTGTAGGAATTAAAAAAAGCAGTCAATTCAAATATCTGAAAATCCTAAATCAAATGCGACTCTGCGTTTTCTAAGACGTTGTTAAAATATTATGGAATTACATTTTTTGTAAAGAGTTTTACAACTTGGTCTCTAACAAACAGACATTTTCAGTTCGGTCAAGGATTTCAACTAAAGCAGAAAATTACTGCGTAATTACCTTGCCTAAATGCTGGGAACTTTCATAGGGTCAACATTGAATTGGCGGATAGCCCACTGCTTTAATATCAAGTTGATTTTATTTGTTTAACTTATCGGTCTATGTCGTCACAGTTGAGATGTTAGGATTAAAAAAAAAAAGACAAAAAGTCAATTCAAATCTTAGAAAATCCTAAATCTAATGCGAATTTGCGTTTTCTTAAGGCGTTGCTGATGGAATGTTACAACTTGCCGTCTTGTTTGTAACTAAACTTGAACTGGGATGTGTTCAACAATAAAACACAAATTATAAAGAAACCTTGCTATTTAACTCCATATAGTGGAATGTATTTCATCCAATATTTAGGATTTTTTTGAAAATTAATTTCAAGTCGAAATAGGCCGAGTAAAAATAATCTAATAGAGACGTTTCGATGCACAATTATACACAGCGCATTAAAAAGTTAATTGGTGATGATACAATTGCGTTTCAAAACGTCTTTATAATAACGTCCATTTACACGACCTATTTGGCTTTAGGGTTCATTTTCAGCTTATTGCAAATTTTGTTTGACAAAATTTATTCATTTTTAAGCTATATTATAGATCCGTGTATAGTGCACCTAATTAAAATGTATGTAGTTTTTATTTAATTCTATTTTTTTAACAAAAATTGATTCATTTTGCGCGACATTATAGATCCGTGTATAGTGTACCTATTCAAGATTAAGTCAAAGAACTTACCCCAGAAAGAAACGCAGGACTATAGCTCCATAAACAAAGAAAAAAGCAAACGTAGCCCGATTAAAAAACAGAAAAATTATCAAGAAATAATTGAGTGACATCATATGTTGAACTTGATCAACTCTCGACCTGGGAACGATTTTCGGTATTTTTCCGCGCGCGCCAATTCATTCGCTGACGTCGCAGCTAGAACGACCTGGCCTCGGTGTTACCTGATGTTGCTACGAGCGGGTGAGATCCTAATCTTACATCAAAGTGGGCCCTTGGGTGTTTTGTTTCCGACCATTTCGAGGGCATTTTTTTACCGAGTCAGGGCAACTCTTGGAGACCTAAGAGCAGCCTATATGAACGACGCGAAAAAATCATGAAACTATTTTCTTTTAAGTATTATTTTTTTAGGTTATGACCAGAAGTACAATTATTCTTTTCTTGTTTTTTGAAAGAAAGGCACAAAAAATCATGAATTTTTTTCTCTCAATACGTTTTCTTAGGTTGCCGAACAAACTTGGATTACTCATTTTTCTTCTTGTTTATTTACCTGGTAAGCAATTACTGTAGTAAGGTTATCGAGTGCGTTTGAAATGCTGTGAGGCCACATTCACAATATTTATTAAGGCGATAGTTTGATAATTAAATCGGAAATGTAATGTTTTGCGATTGTAATTTTTTTTGTTTTTTTAATTTAATTTAATTTATTAAAGTTACAGTAAATGTGGAATTCATTTTTATTTTCGTTAGTTAAAGAACTAAGGCTTAATAAAGTAAACATCTGTCTTATCTCCTAAATTAGGTTTTAAAATCCAATACAAAATAGGTTTATGACTCATATAGTTTTAGTTTTAATAACTAGAGTTGAAAAGGGGACGAAACCGCTTAGTTCTAAAGAAGCCTTTTCATCGATTTTACATGATTAGAAATCGCTTAAATCTTGCGGGTTTTTTTTCTCACAGACAGCAATCTTGGAAACTCATACAAAACAAATAACTGCGAAGACGAGATTTTCTCCCTTATTTTTAAGTCATCTTAAATTTAATCGCCCGACTAAATGATTTTGTTTACTTATTTTCGATTATAGTTTTTGTTTTTAATTTGTAAACAAAAATATTTTAATAAAACGAAATAAAAAAAAATTTAATACTGACAATTTGGATGATTTAAAGCGTGTATTATTTTTACTTCACTAAAATCAACTTTTTTTGTCAGTATCTCTGTTTGCCAGCAAAACCAAAATGTTAACGGTTGTGCTTAGAACGAACGAGTTAATCGCAGGCATTTTAGCCTATTATGCATATAGGCCTACTTTATATTGCAATAATGCAAAAACGACATAAGAGGGTGTGATATTAATACCTATAGATTTCATATCACGGGTCGTTTGTATGTTGCATATGAAATATACAAAGGTTAAAATTGATTTAAAATGAAACCTGTAAACAAACGACCGAACTTTTGTGCTTCAAGTACATTTTTGATAAAACATTTAGGAAAGGCATTCAAATGACTTAGAACTAAGTTATTATGCAAATATTTTAGCATGGATTAAGAATATTTTGCAAATTACTTGACGTTAAGCTTTTATCAAAATCAATTGACTTGTAGGCCAGCCTATGGTATTTAGCAAAACATTTGACTTGGATCACGATTTTGTAGCAAAATGACTTGATTTAAACTTCGGGTGATTGGAAAATCAATTGACGTTATATAAGGTATTTTGCAATTGACTTAATTTGAATTTACTTTTTTTGGTAAAAAATTAACTAGGACTTAAGGTATTTTGTTATCATTCAATTTGGATTGGGATTATATGGCAAATGACTTCAATTAGTTTGAGTTATTTTGTAAACTATCTGACTTTGGTATTTAACAAATTACTAAATTGGGATTAGGTTTTTATTTGCAAGTGGCTTGACATATTGACATGCATATACCTCGGCTTTTAGAAAAGAACTTAAATTATAGATACTGTAAATCTGTCATTGTTTCAAAATGCAGGGTTTTGAGATATTTTGCAAAGTGATTGCCTTATATTAAGGTTTTCTTACAGATGACTTGACATTCACCTGGGTCTTTAGTAAAGGACCTAACCTATAAACATATGTCATAGTTTTAAAATGCCAACTATTTAACTTAGTTTAAGGGTTTTGTGCAAATTAATCGAATTGGATTAAAGTTTCTTGCAAATGATTTGAATACAGCTGGGCTTTTTTGTAAGGAAATAACCTATAAACATATGTCATAGGTTAAAAATGGTGTGTTTATAGTACTACGCGTCGAGACTCAAAAATACTCAAAATCGGCATACACACCAAACCAGGCCAACGAGCAGAGCTGCCAGTCATTTATGGACAGCAAATACTTGATTAGGTTTAAGTTTTTTTGAACATTACTTGATATACAGCTGGTTTTTTTAGTAAGGACTTAACCTACACACATATGTCATATAATACTGCGCGTCGAGACTCAAAAATACTCAAAATCGGCGTACTCCACACCAAACCAGGCCAGCGAGCTGAGCTGCCAGTCATTCATGGAAAGCGGCCGGTGTCAAGCAGCAGAAGCGATAACGAGCCCAAATCCGGCACTTACGCACTCAACAAATCCGCTTTTGGCCCTTCCTAATCCGATTAAGCGCGCCCTGTCGTTGGCCCTCGACAGTAGCAGCTACAAACCGCGCTATCTCTACTGCGAGGTGCCGGGTAAATATTTTGACATTGTCCAAAGTGACGCGCAAGCGAGAGCGAGAGTAGCCTTTGATGCGCGACTAGTCGTTGTCCATTTTGCAGCCCACTGCTGCTGGTTCTCAAGGCTGCTGTTTTTGCTGAGAGATGCGAGACAGCGACGCCGTTTCACGCTTCGACGCTAGTGCTGTTTCTACCAGCCTAAGCCAGGTGAATTACTGTTATGGCCGCGGGGCGCGCGCGCGATGCGACGTGACGTAACAATGGCCGGAACGCCATGGACAATCGATAAATGGGCCACGTCGGATTTTGCCGCAATAAAAATATATCGATACATACAAAAAAGATCTATTTAATTTATGTTACCTTTGAATATATTGTTTATGTTAATTCAGTGTTTTCTAACAATAGTACACATTTGTTTTATGCTAAGCAAAGGCTTCGTTTATTTCTGTGTGCCTAAATTTGCAATTGGTTTGGTATTATAGGCCGCTTGCTAATTTTGAAAAAAGTGACCTTAAAAATGAATGTGCTTTCGTTTAAGTATAAGTTGGTTTGTTTTTAAATTGTTTCAGTAGCAATTAAAAATTAAAAAAATTGTATTTGTTTTTGGGTTGAACTTTTTTATACTTCCTAAGTATCGAAAAACACAGAACGTAAAAATAAATGTGATGCAGTTAAAACATTCAAGTAATAACGAAACCGTCGGTTTATACAAGGATTTGCTTTAAATGATTTTAAACATTATTGTATTTTTTAGGATTTTGTGCTTAAAAATTCTGTAAAAGCTTTTTTTAAACTCAGTCGTCTACCGAAAGTAGCACTTTCGCGTTTTTAAAACATCTTATAAATTTGTCCCAAATAAATCTTTATGGATAAAGTCGCTGATCAAATAAATCAATGGTGACGCCTTTGTTGCTGTATTAAACTTTTGTCGTAAATATACTTAAATAACTTTAAGCGTACATATAGGATATCATAAAGTAGCATGAAATACGATAACAGTCTGCGTAGGGAAATTATAGGCAATGTATTACTTCCTTAAGCGGAATTAATAGCTAATGTATTGACTCACATAATGATCAAACCAAATTATCGAATGAAACGATTAGGCGGTCTCTACATGAAAACTCGCTTCTTGTCTTAAGATTTTAATAAAAGATAATAAATGGAACTATAATTTTTTTAAATTTAGTGTGGAAAAAACTTACCATTTTAAAACAAATACTTGCTCGGTAACTAAGTGCTCAAATGCATTTGGTCACTGTTTATTTATATAGCTTGAAAACTAAAGGGGTAATATGAACAAAAAGCAAAAGTTAAAATTTTAACCTTTTATCGCCATTTTACCAGATGTTTAGTGCTGTTTATATGGACAAGCATTTTCTAATTATTTAGGATGAATTTCAAACTGTTTTAAAGGGTGAACGCAAGCTTTAATTGTTAGTTAATAGTATACCGGACAATTTTTGGGCACAACCTTTTTCTGAAATTCATTAATGACGTAACACGCGTTCAGAAATCGTGACGTCATTGACCGATATACGTTTCCACAACATTGTTATATTACGCACGACCCAGTGGATTTGCTAGAATCATGGCTATGTGCTGGTAAAGTGTTGTGGCAATAGACGTGTAACACTTAAGCTTTGTACTGTGACTGAAGTGCTCAAGTACAAACAGGTATAGATTGTGAGATTAGGCACGTACGGTCTGTCCGGGCTGTTGCCTTAGTGGCGCAAACTGTTTGCCGTGTTTTGGAGCATTTATCGCGATAATCAACCTACACACGCACTCTATTTCTGATGAACTCAATCGGCTGAGCTGGGACTTGAACTCGCGAACCCGGGAATTTGCGAGTTTGAAAATCAATATCACATGGCGATTTGTTACAAAATGAATATCTGTTTGAGTTCAACGACGTAAATAAATCTCAGCATTAAATCTAAAAAAATATTACACTTTATACCTAGCGTTCGTATCCACGTAGATATAACCCTGAAATGAATAAGTCCCGAATAATAATGATCGATATAATATACCTGAAAACTACCAACTTGATTAGACAAACAAAAATCAGTGCGTTAATATAAAACAAGGATGATTGGACAACAATAATACCTAGTTAATTTTTTTGTAGGTAGCGAATCTACAACTAAAGGTACTTTAAAATTTGTCTTGTCAGTGGTGTTGCGGAATGTGCTACATCTTTACAGAAAATGCAGATGCTATTACCGAAAAAAAAAACATTTAAACCCCGTGCGGCCAAAATAAAAGTCATTTTTGATTTCTATTCAACAGTATGACTTCATGACAACTAATGTTTTTGCGCATTGAAAAGGTAGAAGAATAATTCAAAAAGGAAAGGGTATTACACATTAATAACATAATACGTAATAAGAATATCAAAGCTCATACAGAAGTAGGTAGATGTTGAAAATGAACGAAGATTTATTCGAAACGTTCAAAATGAAACCTACTTCAGTATGGGCTTTGATATTCTAATTACGTCTTACTGCAACCTCCAACCATTATGCTCCACAATAACATATTATATATTGAAATAACTGAAATAGCCTTCACAAAATTAGATTGGCGCAAAGCGAGAAAAAAATGTATTTTCGGCCTGATACCCAGTATGTAAAAGAGGTGTGGGCAATCACGGGTAACCTTTGTCTATTTCACCGTTTCAATAACTAGGTATGGTAAAGGTTAACTACATAATGGCAGTTTAATGCAGATAATTATTTTAATAATAGTTGTCCGCTGTTTAACAGGAAATATTCTGCCAGTCATAATATGAATAGGTCTGAACTGGTTGAACATTAGTTCACCCGCACATTTGCTATAGTAATATTTTAACTGGAATTCAACATAACACAATTAATACGTAATACTTTATCAATCTGTTAACTGCTTAAAATCATTTACTTTGGCAAAAGTTCTAAAACAACTACTTTTTTTGTTTTTAAATGGACTTATTTTGGAACAACAAAAATCCATACTCTTGGTTATATATGTAATTTGTCAAAGAACAATACAATATTTCTTTCTCACTGGAAAACGCAAGTAATAATTATACTTACAATGTATATTTGGGCGATATTGTGAAACTTGTTCTGACTCTTTTTTATAATTTTTTAAAGCGGAAAAGTATTATTTTTCTATTTAGGGTCGAAACAAATATAGTTTGTTTTGAAGCCGTATTGTTTTATTTACGTTTTTGTAATTAAATACATACAATTTAGCAAATAAATTGACACGTAAAGTGTTGCCAGAGTAAACACAAGTATTGCAACTTGTATTGTTTACTGATATTGCAAACTGCGGGGTACAAAGCAAATAAAAACAGCTAATCAACGTTTAACGACGCTGGTGCAACAGTCAACAAAGTTAACCTTTTCGACAAACAAAACATGCGCGCGATAGTTTGATCACAATACTGAGTTTTTGAAAACAAACTAAGTGTTTAATTATATGCTTTACGGTCCTCCTCAAACGTTTAACTACTTAATACTCCTGAATTGGAATGGGCAACAATAACATGATGTGTTAAACAAGCGGCCATTGTTGTAATGACTTAAGTCAATGACTTGACTTAAGTGCACTTAAGTTATTGTTTTCAAATGACTTGACTTGACTTAAGTCTTTTGGGCAAATGACTTGGGTTGAAATGAAGTGTTTTCTTTTCCTTAAGCATTTATTTATAAAATTGAGATATTTATCCTAATTTTTGCTTGTAAAACATTTTGCTTGCTATATGTTGTGTTTTTCTTATTTTTTAATTCAGTTATTGCTCATAATAGTAGGAATTATTTCCAGTAGTTTAACTATTCCAATGGTTTAACGTTTTATTTTTAAACCAAGAACATGACTTGAAGTTGACTTGCTCAAATTATGACTTGACTGGGACTTGACTAGTTACTTATTTAAAATAACTTGACGTTGACTTAAGTTATTTAAAAAAAACTTGATTGGGAATTAAGTCATTTCAAAATGACTTGTTAACAACACTGCCTGCGGCAGAACTAGCAAGGTTTTATGACACGCAAGTCGCAAAGCAATGATCTCTAGACTAGATAAGCTGCTGTTTAAATAACAATAGACAAGGATCTTACAGACTCTGAGAACAACCGTAACTCACCCGAAGAAGATTTTTATGTAATTTTAAAGGTTATCCCACTATTCCCTCCTCAACTCCAACGTGGAAAAAGTTTACTCCTCAAAATAAAAAAATTCTACCCTAAGATATAACTTTCAACTGTATGAGAATTGAGAACCACTGCGGGTTGGATATCCGGTATACGTTTTTATGTAAAACACAATTTCGTCCAGCATACGTCGTACAGCACAAACGCGAAATTGTGTTTTAAAATTGCCGCTTTCCCTTAATTTTTTTGTGATGACAGGTGCCGTTATTTGGTAACTCGACCGAACAAGACAAAACACACCTTTATATACAACGGTGATGCGCAATTTCTTACAGGTGCACTTGCACAGGACACATAGAGTTAACAGTAAAGGCAAACGGCGTCATGAGTACAAAAGCACATATTGAAAGAATGCAGCATTGAATATGTTATATTGGAAATCACCTTGACCCTTGTAAGATAAATGTCGACGTCACTTTCTGATCAAGAACAGCAAAACACTTTAACCAAGCTGCTAGCAATTCACGTCAGGCACTATAATATATATTTCGCTACCAAAGGCATCGTCATATCTTAAATTGAATCATATTACTCTTGTAATTGGATCATATTACTCTTGTAAGGCATCCCAACCTGTTCGTACCTACTCTTACCAGCTTGTCAAAACAAGAATACCGGTATTTAAAGATTCCTCTAAAGGAAATCACACGTTGTATTATTTGTATTTGAAAACCCTTTTTTGACATGGCCCGCCAAGACATTTTATGTTTTTATTTTGGCCCGCTGTCAAATATAATTGCCCACCCCTATATACAGGCGGAAAAACCTTGGTGTGAGGTGAAAGGTATAAGTTTCATTTGTGTTTGCGAGGCTCGACTGATTAAGGTAATTGCTGTTTGTGGTGATTTCGCGGGGTTACACGTTTATTGCTGGGGCCATTCAGGCCACACCTTGACACTTCAACGTAACGCGATACGACGATGAGGTGCGAAGAACGCTGGCACCTCTTACTTTGCTACAGAAAGTTTGTGGGAATAGAAATGAACATTGTCAGTTACTGGCTGAAATTGGTGCATTAGATGAAATGATATTTTTAGTACCGTTTACTTGCTGAAAGCAAAGTCTATGTTTTTTGACGGAAACGATAAACAATATATTTTCTAAAACTACATTTAAAGTATCTCAGGACTCGGCTACATCGCACAATTGGCCGGAGTCGGATTTTTTTTTAATTGTCTCCGTAGCCCCTTGTTTAAAGACAATTATCTTAATGAAGGGGTGTGGCCGTCCTTCGTTGTTAAAAATCCAACCTTCGCAGCAACACGTAGTAAGAATAACTAAGTCAATACAGAAGTAGGTATCATTTTGAACTCTTCGAATATTTCTTTATTCAGTTTCAATAAGTTTTCTATGAAATAAAAGATATTTGAAACTTCAGTTTCAATAATTTTTCTGTGAAATAAAATATATTTGAAACTATTAAAATGAAACCTACTTCTGTATGGGCTTTGATATTTTCACCCAGTCTTATTACAACCTCTAACTATTATGCTCCATTAAGCAAAAAATATTCTTCGTTTGCTTGTTTTTATTACGACGCGCACGGCTTGTCGCGAATAATTCTGAAAATTCACTGTTTCGAACAGAAATTGATCGCTTCGACGCTTATTGAATGTTGATTTTGCATTTTGTTATTTTACTAGTAAGTCGTTTTGTTAATCGCATCTATAGAAAGTTCAAATCCCATATAGGAGTACAGTAACAATTTAAGATGTTGAAAATTAATAGATAGATATTCTAAATCTAAAAGATTAAAATATTACTTTCAAAAACTAATTTTCTAGTGTTTATCGTCTTCGTAACTTGCAAGTAGCAAAATTGCTGGCAGAAATTTTGGTGTAAAACTGCTGCCAATCATCCGTCAAGCACTAGCAATTCGTCACGATCGTCACTTATATCGGAAATCAACGCAAAGTGGGGTAGGAGTGTGTGTGTTTGGGGGGGATACCATCAAAACCGTACAAAGGAAAACATTGTATGTCCGTATTAACATGGATTAAAAATTAAGATAAGACAAGTTCTCTCTCGACGGCCAATAAAAGGTACAGCCGGTTAGCCACCAAAAGCGAAAACATGTTTTTGTCTTACCCCGTGAATTAAAAATTAAATTTCGACTAAACTTGTCTCTCTACAACCGATAGAGGACCAGCCATGCCATGTACATGCCCATCAAGCCTTCAAAAGTTTGCTTAAGGCATCAGCTTAATCTGGCCTCGTCTTGGGCAAATATTGATAGAGTCTAGCGGCCCCGATTGTATGCCAAGCCCACACAGTAGCGTTTCTAGTGCCTATAAAGCGACGTTCTCGTGTTTGTCGATTCACACCACTTCGCAGCCCTAAAGCAACATTTACTTTACACCTACACATTGCCAATAGCTGATGCTTGGTTAATTAATTATTAATAAACGCGATTTCCGAGTTTGATAGTTTTGTCAACCCCAAGGCTCATGGGCTATAACCTTACATGCTGATTTCGTTGGATTTATAACATTGGTAGGTTCAATTTACCAAACGCTTTATTTTAATTATAGAGTTAAGCGTATAGAATAACATTTGTCAGCGATCTTTCGGGAATATTTGGTGCTATTTTTAAACTTTTTTTCTCTATTTTTGTTTTAGTAGCTCTTTCGAAAAACTTAAAAGAATTGGAGCCTTCAACATTCATTGCACGTTTCAAATTGTCTATGCGGCATTTCTTTTTGCGTTTCTATGCAAACCATTAGACATTTATTTTACTGCTTTAATCGCTGTAAAAAATCAAACCCACCAACGAAAGACAAACATCAAAAAGAGACCAAAATAAACCGGGAAACCAAGTACTTCAGTCAAAAAAACTGCCGGCTGAACCGAAATGTTCCTAAAGTCCGAATTCCCGCAAAAATAACAAACAAAACAAGACAGAGAGCCACAAAAGCTTCGTAGACCTTATCTTAATTGGGGCGCTTGGGGTTAAGTTGCAGGGTCAACCAAAACAGCAGCTGGGGTCCTAATCAAATTTACCCAGCAATCCGGGGGTGGGGGGCAATGAGTTTGGCCCCAACAAAAGGCTCCAGAGTGGGGCCAAGAGGCCACCCGATATGCGACAGACCACCGTGAGCACAAATGCTGGACAAACACTATAGCCTCTGCAGTGGTCAGTGCGGGGTTAGTATCGAGTTTCCGCGACCACCAAGTTAAAATTCGCTTCGGTGCCGTTTTGGGGGTCCACGGGGTAAGGAATGTGGGTGATAGTCACAGGAGATCGCCCAAGCGTGTTTGCCCCATGGGTCCCAGCCCCAAGTCTCTCTTGAGCTTCCAATGTGTCTATAGTTGCATTTGTTTTGAAATTGTACTTAAGCCACTGGTTTTTGGCGCGAATTTAGTCATAGTGTTTTAATTTTTGGCTTCACTCGACATAAGTTTTTTTTTGCCTAAAATGAATGGATATGAATTACGCCAATACGCCATAGTCTTTAAAGGAATTGACGTGAATTTATTCATAGTGTTTTAATCGAATAACTTTTTGGTTAAATCCTCTCTAACTAATTTGATGATATGCGATAAACAGCCTGCTTGCATTTGTTTGTTTTTGATGGTAAAAGAAAAATTGAATGGTTAATAGAAACACTAACAATGTAAATATATTTTTCAATTTATTGTACTCAAACCTCACACAAACAACTCACTCCTCTCTTATGTTTCTTATGTGTCTATAGTTGCATTTGTTTTGAAATTGTACTTAGCCACTGGTTTTTGGCGCGAATTTAGTCATAGTGTTTTAATTTTTGGCTTGACCCGTCGTAAGTTTTTTTGCCTCAATTGACTTGGATTAAGTTTTAGTGTTCTGATTGAATACACTTTTGGTAAAATTGTGGTAGCTACTTCGATTAATGGTAAAACAGTTTGCTATTTGTGTTACTTTTTAAGGTTGCTTTGTGGAATCGGAATAGAATAAGTTTTACAATATAGAAAAATATATTTCAATTCATTGTACTTAATCCTTACGCAAACAACTGACTCAAGAAACTGAACAATAAACAAAAAATTAGTAGCTTAAAAGTCAACAACTAAGAATCCAAAATAGACACTCTAAGCATTAGTAATGCCAGACCTCTCTGAGTCATCGAGCTAGAAGTTCGATCGTGTTTGTAAATAGATAAGACAAATTCGAGTGAGTTTTTTTCCAAAATTTATTTTAATTGAAAATGGTGAATCTATTGATCGTCACAGTTTTGGTTGTAGTTGCACCAGTGGGCTAAATTTTTGTATGTTTATTTAAAGTTATGTGAATTGGTTCCCCGAAAAATCAACAAAGACTGTAACAGTTTAGTCAGTCAGTGTTCTTAAATTATTACCACACTGGTTGTATTTGTATGAAACAAATCAGCGCCGACACCTCACACATTGTAATACACTCCGAACCGTTGTCAAAAGTTGAGTGATTTTTTGGAAATTTAAATTTATTTAAAAATAGTTTATCTTTTGGTCATCAAAATTCTGTTTTTATTTGCACCAAGCAAAGCAACCTTTTAATCATACTGGGCTAGAGCTTTAAATGTCCATGTAAAGTTATGTAACGTTAAAATTATGTGAATTGTTTTCCAAAAATGTAATGAAGAAACACTCTTCAGTTAAGTCGGTATCTTAAATTATTACCACCCTGGTTGTATTTGTATATTTGTATGGAAAAAGCAACCCCAACCACCGCTCGCATTGGTACACACTTATCTGAAGTCGTGTAGAAGTATTTACAGTTGTCTCCATATACAGTAGTCTGGACCCTCAGGGCGTTTAGAATTCATGGCAAAAAAATGGCGGAGTCAAGTCTTTGAACTCGGTACTGTTGGCTATATATACATCCGTCCTATCGCAGCAAGGATCTAACACTCTTTTCGTATTAACTGTACACAGTCGGCGTGAAATACCAGCGTAAGCATTATTTGACGATTTCACGCACTTCTCAAATCTCCAAACGACGAACAACGCAATATATGACGACCGCAAAAACGTCAACTAACGAAAAGAACATTCACTTGTAGTTTAATAAAAGTATTAAGCGGCTAGACGGATTGTCCTGGTTTGGAAAGGTAAAACCTTAAAGCAGGTTTCTTAAACTTTTTTAAACGCAAACTAAAAAAAAAAAATTGGTTCGCTTGGTCCATTCTGCATTACGTTTTTATAGATGATATCATAAAACCAGTCGACTAAAAAAAAACTTGAAAAAATGTGAAACTGTGATGTGAGTTCAAATACATTCAAGGAGAAGGCGCAAAATCGTTTTTGTTTTATTTAAGTCTAGTTTGTTTTAACATACACTGATGCGAAAAAAAACTAGCCCATGGACCCCAGTTTAAAAATCCCTCCCCAATGCAATTTAAAAAATAAAGAACACAGTAAAATGCGTTGCGACATGACCAATCATGTTTTTTCGTATGGATAGCAGGTGTTCTTCAATAGCTGGTAAACTTGAAATCTATGTTTATCCCTGGTTAAACAACGATTATTTCACGTATATAAAAGCGAAAGATTTTCTAGTTTAATTACAAATGCTTTAAAAAATAAGAAAACGATTGAAATAAGTTGCGTCAGGCCTTCACAATTTTTCCCCATCCCTTTAATTTCAGCAAATTAGGCCAAGATTCAACATCCGGGTATATAATGAAAGCGAGCGAATCAATGGGCTTAAATCAGTGGTCGGCAAACATTTTTTGTCGCTGCCCAAAGAACTCTTTTCAGAGCTATTAAAGGCCGACTACGTAAAACCACTACGAAAACAGTGGCGGATTCAGGATATTTGGTTTTAACGTGAAATATTTCACGGCGCCTTTAAGCTCAAAGCACTGCAATATGAGAATGTAAAACATGCTATAAAACGAAGAATATAAACGCGCGAAGCGCTAAAAAAAATTACGTACAGTTCAAGTTGGAAAAAATATAGTTGGACAGGCTCTCAGGATCACATTTGGCACGTGGGCCTTTCCAAGCTGAGCCAATTTAAAAATTTTATCCTACACCAACTTTTAAAATAGGTGCAATAAATGCACGGCTATCACGCGGCCCACAGTTTGCCGATCACTGGCTTAGACTGTCATCTTCTTTGCTTGGGGCACTACGATCCTTAGGTCTGGGGTTCGATTCTCGGCGAAGGCAGAGCTTCGTGTTCGTGAAAAACAAACACCCAGCGAAACTTTTGGAATGTTTTATTACCAAGATTAATTTTTCAACAAAAAAAGTTTGTATAAAACAATGTAAGACAGGTCAATTTCTGCAAAAAACGACGCACACTTTCAGACGAACAGCTCAGCAGACGTCGGCCGTCGGCGACTTTCTACAGAAATGTAGTTTGCACTAAAAAACGCATTTGTGTGCAACCAATTTCAGTAAAGGAGTCCCGGGGTGATAAAAAGAGTTACTTCATGCTACATAATGTTCGCTTACTCTGCAAAAAACACGATACCAGGTCGGTTTCCAGTAATTTTTTTAGCTGCTGTTTCTGTGAACTGTTTGTTCCTTGTTGTAATTTGTGTCACGGCGAAAGGTTTTGTTCAGTCGTAAGACTGATTGTCGTTAAATCAATAATAAAATGACTTTTACCTGCTCTTTATAATCCTTTTATGTAAATATGTATAGAAATATAGCTGTAAGGCAGGTCAATTTTGCATAAAAACGAGACGCCCGTTGACGTTCAAAAGTGTCAGTTTGGTGTACAAAAAAAAAACTACTCTATGTTCAGTCGGAGAGGACTTTTACCGGAGTGAGAATAGGAAATTAAAACATTAAAAATTAAACGTTTTGTGTGAAGTTTAGCACCATTAGTTTGTTACAAAAAAGACAGACACACACGTATATGTGTTTGTCTGCCACAAAACAAATATCGGATTATCTGTCAAAATAATTAAGTCATGACTGTTTTCAGTGAAAAATAACTTTTACCGAAACTTCAAAAATATTTTGCACTGAATGTACTTAGACTCCATTTTACCTTCATATTTTTGGACCGAATTCAGCAGATTTATAAAATTTTATTTGTATTGTGTGAAGTTTATTTGTATTGTGTGACGTTAATTAATGACGTCATTTTTGAAAATTTCTGGCCTACCGTGGTCCACGCGAAGCAAAAATAAATTTTAGGGGTCCACGGTAAAAAAAATGTAAGAACCCCTGTTTTAAACGAACGGCTCGGCAGCTGTCGGCGACCTACGACAGCAAAAAAGGTCGCGGTTCTCACACGAAGCGGGAAAGCGCGCTGGCGAGAGGTTGGGTCAAAACGTCTAGGTGTCGGCGACGCAAGTCAACAGGACTGACAGGCGGCCAGACGAATGATGGATGGGCCGACTCACGGTTCAAAGTATCGTAGCCGACCTGGCAGCACACGGGCACACACAGGGAGCGGAGAAAATTTCGCATAAATAAACACAGACCGTTTGCCCGCTGCTCTGTGTATAGGTAAGTGCTGCAGTGCACCAATGTGGTCTTGTCTTGCAGGGGAAGCCTTTCTGAAGGTTTTTGAGTCGGTTTGGAAATGTACGAAAGCAGTGTTCGATAAAATCGACACATGTTTGTTCCTCTTTCTTGTGACTTAACCGTTTCGGCGATGGTCGTGATCGGAGTAAATTAAAACGTAGATGAAAGACGTTGAATTCGGTCGTTTTTCGCGAGATCTTATCCGAATTCTGACTTGAATCTTTTTAAAAAGACTCCTACAATAACTCCTTATCACTAGACACCAAAATTGTAAGCAATAGTGGGGCCCCGTTTTGTTAACGTTTTTTCGACTATTTATTTGTTATTTCTTGTTGTTTACTAACACCCCTTTGATTTTTGTTGAAACGTGCATAAAGTTTTTGCTTACTTAAATCTGTATAAACGACCTTCTTTTGGCGCTAGTGAGAAACGGAAAAACTATACGAATTACACAAACTAAACCTCTAACATTTACGTTTGGTTTTTGGCCTGCGCCCTAAAACGGCTGCCAACCCTCGTCTTATAACGCACAGCTGACGTGCCGTAATTGCGTGAATAAATTGCACCAGCGCCAATTGTGAGCCCCGGTATCACTTACACAATTTCCCATAAACGTCGTTGTTTCTGTCCAGTCTTAGTTGTGTAAACTCACTTGGTCTGCCAATGATTTGAAGGAATGCGCGATCGAACTGAGTCACACAGGCTCAACGACCTGTGACTGTTACAGTTTTACAGTGTATAACTTAACTGATGCAGATTACGATTTTGACAAACTGTGATATTTTTCGACCTGTTTATTTGTTTTTTGCGACCTGTTGATATTGTGAAAAATGATGAGAAACTGACTAAACCAAGACCTAATGGAAAATAATTGCAGTTGGATATTGTTTGAAGATTAAGGTCAATTGTTTGTCTAATTGTTACCACTTATCGTTGGATAAAATAATTTTACTTACAGGCAAGTTAACCACAACCCTGTGAAACAAAACTGAACCTAAAAATATGTTAACATTTTTGCGTCACGTGAACAACTGTCACTTTCAAGCAGAATAATAAAATATTTAAGAGTTTAGAAGTTTAAAGTCACTTTTTTACAAGTAAAATGTCTCATTGGTTGCCAACATGCAAACACCAAGAGCCAACTTAAATAAAAATCTGTGGTTTTTTATACAGAGAGTGTAAACATCATTTCCAAACCAATTTCGTGTACACAATTACGACGTCAGCAGAAAATATAAGATAGCACAAAATATAAAACCAATGTAATATCTTCTTAAGTTTTTATTTTGTTCAATGCCGTCTTATTTGTAAAACGTAATTTACAGAATGACTTTGCGTCTTTGCGTACAATTACCAGGGAGCAGAAACCATAAACATTGAAAACAATCTTGAACGAAAAGTGTTCAAAGAAAGCCACGTGTTATTGTGTTATTAAATATGATTTAATAAGAATATCAAAGCCAAAAAAAATAAAGAGTTATTCGAAACGTTCAAAATGATACCTATACTTCTGTATGAGCTTTCATATTCTTATCACGTCTTACTACAACCTCCAACCATTATGCTCCCAAGTATGATTTGCTTTGTTGGCAATTAAAGCATATATGCTAAAATCGACGTGTAATGCAATCGCGCCAAGCAAACAATTCAAAAGGGTGAAAAGGTGTTTTGTTGTTTTTTCGAAAGCTTTGTTGTGAATTGCTGCGACAGAAAACAACAAGCGCCAACCCAAACTAAGTGTGTGGTTGAGAAACCCTTTTCTAGTAGCCCGAAACGAAAACTGAAGGGGCGAGATATACGAGGCGTGAAAGCGTCAAAGGCAAGAAAGGTACGTCAACCATAGAAGGCAAGCCGTGACGGGTTAGAGGGCTCAAAACACAATAAATTCACCTTCCTGACAGTGTGGGAGTTTTCCGACCAGTTTCTAACTTGTACGACAGTGTTTCTCAACCTTTTTGCCGCGGCGACTAAAATTTTCCTCTAAGCTGTGATTTTTTGCACAACAGCGACTTGGCGAAAAAAAGAATTTAAAAGTCTAAAAAAGCTAAACTTTGACTGTCGCAATTGTCTTGATGATTATTACTTTCTGTGACGCAACAAACCAAAACAACGACAAGATGGCCCACGCACAGTGGGCGTAGCCTACATTTGCTGGACAAACTCGAGCGGTTTTTCTGCAAAAAATCACAGTTTTGAACGACAAAGCTTTGGCAACCAATTCTCCAAACTGAATTTTTTGTCAGAGAACAACAAAACAAAAAGCATAAATAATTTCGAATTAATTAATATTTGCTTGATGTCCTCAGATTTCTCTGTTCTCTCACTTTTTTTGAAGAAATTTTTCTATGAACCTATCTTAACACATCTCACCATGTGACCTAACCAAATTAAGCGGCGCCCCAATTAAGGGTCGCGACCCATAGGTTGGGAAACAATGTCGCACGGTGAGTTTCGTTTCGTTTTGATTTGCTTGGATGTGGCTAATGTGATATACAGGGTTTTTTTAAGGTTTGTTTTGGGTGACCGCTAAGTAGTTTTAAGAGACCGCAAGTGTTTCATTTAAATACCAAAAAGTTGCAAGTCCAAAATTTGGGAAACCGCTGGAGAAATTTAGGGGACCGTTTCGGTCCCCCAAAACACTGGATATATATTTAGGATAAACACTAAGTAACTCGTGCATTGTTCAAACTTTTCGAATGGTACAATGAAATTTGTGACATCATAATACTAGAAGAGATGTCATTGTTTAATCAGAACTATAGGCAATATGTTTATTGGTTTAGAAAAATAGTTTTCTAATTCTTAAACCTAAACAATAAAGCTAACCCAAGTTACAAACTCAATGGCGGACCGCTATAAGCTTTCCTTTCGACACTTCAGCCTATTTAAGAAAAAATCTGAAAAGCTAAATAATATAGGACATCCGTTTTTCATACGTCGTAAAAAATGTTCTGGCCAAGTTACAAATTTTTTTTATTTCGCTTTGCGTGAAAATAAGTTTATTTCGCTTTGCGTGAAAATAAGTTCATTTCGTTTTGCGCGAATTGATGACACCCTTTTAATGTAGCTTTTGTATTGCAAGTAACACCTCTTAAATCTTAACAAAATAATCAAACTGTGTATAGTGTGCCATGTTTAGATGCAACTTTGTGAACGTTTTGACGTTGCTTTGTAAAGTCACGACTTCAAAATTTCATGGTTCCCCACAACAAAAAACAAAGATCAGCGACTGCGTTAGTCAACATTGACTTTAGATGACCCACTTTGTTCGATGATTTTGTCTTTAAATGAACTCTGATGTTGAGTTAGTTGTTTCGAGCAATAAAAGTCACGCTCAAACGTGATATTAGCATCAGGGCTACATCTTTCTATCTCTATATCTTTGAGCGAACAGATGGAGAGGCAGTAATTAGGTTCGAGTTCGTAAATTCGCTTGAATACGATATAAGCATACGGACCAAAGGTAGTGTTACCGTGTAATGCTTTTATCAGGCGTCCATAGCTGACTCAGTAGGATGTTTATAATTCGTCACTGTTTTTGCCTTTGGCGTAAATATTAAGTTTTCTGTCGTTTTCTATTCTCACTTCTAATCACAAGGAAATTTTAACCGTTTAACATAATTTATTTCCACTTCATAATTAGTTGAAACATGTTTTTTTTGCAGATTATACGGATAGCGAATATTATTTTTGGTTTTGGTTGTAATTCAGTTTATTTCACAGCTATATTAGTTAAACACAATGCGCATTTCTGTTTGATTTTTTTATGCTTCAATCGAAGAGAACGAAGTTATAAGCAAATAATTGACTAATTAAAATGTCCATAGTTTATAACGCTGTCCTAAAAGCATTTCATAAATAAGAAACACGTTTTTTTGATTTGTGTTAATCGCACATTCGGTTATGCTGGAGTTCAAAACTTTTGTGCCTTCATCTTTACATTGATAACATCATGGTATTCCCGAAACGTTTCAAAACAGAGAAATGTGTCAATTGTTTTTTTATGTAATAGCTTTACTATATTCGCTAACTATAATGTTTTTGCTTTGAAATGTCAAATTTGTTTTGTTAGCCCTCATTGGGCTATTTGATGTTTTCAAGCTATAGTGTTTTATTAAGTCTTACCGAGACATTTATTTATATTCGTTTTGTAAAAGCACAAGTTTATCAATTACAAAAGAATCTAAAATAAACTCGGACTCTTTGAAAACAGTTTACACAAGAAATATTATTTACTGATTGAATGCCCTGGTCGTTTTCATCACAGGCTGTGTTTTTCACTTGTGTTGGCAACAGAAAGCGTTTGTAAAATATTATCGCGTCATGGTTGTTAAAATTGAACGAAACTTTCACTTTTTAAGTGGCTCTTAAAACAACCTTCTAGCCCCCCCCCAAAAAAATCCATTGAAAATAGTGTTTTTACCTCGAGGCTACACCTTCTGTTGAAAGACGAGTTAAAAGCTTTGCAGACGCTGCAAACTACACGCGTAATCGTTTTCTATATGTCAAACTACGACCAACTTGTTTTCCAGTGTTTTTTGAAAGGTGTTTTTTTAGTAGGTGAAAACTCTTCGAAAAATAAATGTCAAATCCATATAGGTCGAGTATACAGTCTTAACAAAGAAGTCTTGATTCGCGCTTGTATCCTCATCAATTAATGTGACTGAAATAATCAGTTAATGTGACTGAAAATTACTTTGCATTATGAGTGTGCGAAAATGCACGATTTCACAAACCGAAATTTAATTATAAAATGCGCACCCGTTAACCGTTGACATAACAAAAATGTAATTGATGCAAGAATATGGGTAAATAAAGACAAAAATATGCTGCAACGATTTTAGTGAATTAAAATTGGTTTTAAAATCTTTATTTTTTGGAATTATTTCTTTTAAACACCTTTAACGGATTTTCCCTTTTTCTCGACAGTGTTGTATAGCCACACGACATTTTATCTACTATTTTTTATATATTTTATTAAAGAACGTCATTGCAAACGAGATTTCGTCCCCGATTTCAATATGCAGACAATATTTTGTGGGGATTTTCCTTCTAATGTTCGCCACGCTTAATTTGCTATTCATACAGAAACAAGCTTCGCACAACAGACGACTCCCGTGATGATTTACAAGTAGAAAAGCTCCATTTATAAAGCCGGGCATATTTTTTGGACTTATAAACAGAATTTTGCCCCAATTTTCTGCAAACTATTCATGTAGTGTTAAAATTGAAAATTTGCCTGAGTAGGCTGGAAAAAAATCGCATAGCAGTAGACCAATGTTTATGATTTTTTTAAATACTCACCTTAAATATAGCAGCAAAGCTTTGACGACCCAATTCTATTCACTAACGTTTTGTAAGGAAACAAAGCATGTGAAAAATACCATAAGTAAATTCGATTTTAACAAATATAATATATGTCTTTGTATTTCTCTCGGAGCTTTTTAAAAGTTTGAAAGAATTTTGCGCAGTACCAATCTTGCACAATTCTAACTATGTAAAACTGCTGCAGTCGGCGACCCAACCCAATTAAATGGCCACAGAATTTTGAGCGCGGCCAATGGGTTGAGAAGTGGACATACGCCATAAGGGATTTTTTTAATTATATACTTATTAACGCTATTAAATACAATACGCTTTAGGAATATTGTGGTAAAAACTATAGCCAAACTTATAGCCGTTTTTGTCGAAAAATAGTTGTCCTTTTTATCAAGTCGTTTTAAATGCGAAAATAGCACTAAAGTCCGGGCCTAGAATAAATGGAGCCGCCCTTTTTAGCGTCGTATTGCGCTAAACCCGACATTCATTACAGCATGATTTGCATTAAATTTTCGAGCGACAATTTTCCGGGCTGCCCCGTCTCTGTCTGGACGTCTGAAGAGGAATCGAGACTCTATAACATTTAAAGTGCGTTCTGTTTTGTCGATGGGAGATTCGTCGCGTCATTTTTTATATTGTTGTTAATCCGGAACCTCAAATACAACATCTTTCCGAACAACTATATTGCTTAGATCACCTCATGTATCAGTTGCTTTGTGAAAACTGCTAATCACTCGTCTGTGTTAATAATGTAACCATACCGAATAGTAAAACAGCAAAACATATGCTTAAGTGTGCAAACCAACAGAAACCCACAATATCATCGAAAAACATTTATCTTCGAAATTTTTCTGCGATAATTTATCACAAATAAATTGAAAAATTGAAAGCACGGCGGTTATTGTAAACCCTTGCAAAATTTCACAACAAATATATAACAACACCTGTTTTAGGCAATATTACCAAAATCACACACAAAAAAACAAAATCATTGTATTTTCCCCGCCTATGCGGAATAACTCACAACAATACATTTATCAATATGCCGCTTTCGGTAAATCCTGCGAAAAACTTACAATAAAAACACAAAATATGTTTCTTGCGAACCCTATATCGAAATCTCTACATAAAAGCATCAAAGATCTGGTTATTATTGCTTTCTTCTAAACTACAGTCATATAGAGCTACATTACAGATCCGTGCATAGTGTACCTCAATAAATGTTTGGAATACCTCAATAGGTGTACTTTAATACATTGTTTAACAAGTAAAAAAAAACGGCAAAAAAGCTCTACCTAGTTAAGGAAAGGTTGATGGGATAGTTTAGCAACGCTTACGTGTTGTTTGCATTTTTGGAAAGCCTATTTACGGCAAAAAGATGCCGTAATAATTTGGAACAGTGCCTAAAAGTCTCTTTTTGTCGTTGGCACTTGCTGGAAGTGTGTTTAACAACGTGCAAAAAAGCCAGACAAGCTCAACCGAACCTTGGTGCCCTGTGCTTTTAATTTGGCAATAATATTATGTTGATTTGTGTCCAACTTCACAAATTGACTATTTCGAATGCAAATGTGAAATCGTAAATGCCAGAATTTTCTCGGAATACAGAACACAACAATAAATGAATGTGGCTTTGCGTTATTGAAGGCTGATGCCTTTACTTGTTCAGCTTTTTGTTTAATATATGACGCTAAAGTGTTTTAAAGTTACAGATGTATTACTAGGTTCGAAGTTTTTACTAAACTTGAGATTAAAGTCAATGGTTCTGCATGTTGTGTTAAATAAATGAGTTTCGTGAATGAGTATCATACACTAACCATACAAAATTATAGGAGGACTGAATTGATTTCATGTCCTGAATAAATATTCATTTTATTTTATAAACCATCAAAAGAAGTTAAAGTTAAGCCTAAAAAAGTTCAATTATCTAAATTGAAAAAAAAAAGATTTAAATTGAAAAGTAAAACGTTAGAAAAAAAATAAGTCCTAGAATAACAAAAAGCAAGCAAACATTAAGATGTATAAGGAAGGATGTCTGAAATGTATTAAACTTTTTTTTTTAAATAGCGTAGTCTTTTGGTAAGATACCTTTTTACGCCACAATCTAAATCAGCGTAGTTTTAAAATTTAAAATTTTATGCATATATTTTCAGGAGCACTTGGCCTTGCATATGGTTAAAATAATCCTTATCAAGGAATACATAAATAGGTCCATAAAATAAGTTGTTTAATTAGGAGTTATTGTCGACAGTAATTTGCAAACGAAGCCGCACAAAATCTATTTTCTTTAATGTAAAATCAACCATAATGCTGCATTTGTGTCATTTGTGCCACAACACACTTTTTCGATTCCATGAAAAGATTTTGCAAATTCGAAGTTACGGTCGACTGAAATTTGCGAACGACAGGGAAAAACATTTCTCTTCCTTGAATGTAAAATGAACTAATGCTGCATTTTTGTCATTATTTTTAATATTGTTGTTAATTCACAAACCTCAAAGACAATATCTTTCCAAACTTTATGACTACTTTGCTTAGATCAATCCATGTATCACTTTTTATCCTATAGCATACGTGCTTTTCATAATGCCAGTTTAAAGATAATAAAAATATAATTAAAAAATTGCAAACGTCTTCCTTGAATGTGAAGTGATTTAATGCAGCATTTTCGTTAATATTTTCTTATATTGTTGTTAATTCACAAACCTCAAAGACGACATCTAAAAAACTTGGTCAAAAAAAATAAAAAAACTATTAAATAACTTACTTCTTCCTTCCGATGTCTTTTTGCCCAGCGTTTTCTTTTCTCTCATCCAAGGAAATTCCTGACCCCCTTCATCAACCCCACATCCACCTTCTTTGGGGCCGTACGGGATTAATTGGCCCCCATTCTGGTAGGGGTGCTGTACCCCGGGGTTCCTAAGACCACATTGGCCAAACGGCGCCATGTGGCCCACTGGGTAAGTCCCCAAATCCGTAGAGGCATCGCTTGGGGGGTAACTTGGCTGGGGGTAAAACACGGGGTAACCGCTATAAGCACCCCCATCTTGGGTATAGTAGGCCGCTTGCATTTCTGCTTCTTCTGCAAGACGCGGCGACACAAAATCCCGGCGTCTTTGCACCGCGGCGAAGTACTTCGCGTCTTGCGGCCGATTCGCAGCAAGCCCAACTCCGCTAAGCGAGCTCGGCGGCAATCCGAAGTCGATTTTCCCGCTGGCGCCTCGCGAGATCCCGATTTTGCTCGCAGCGGTCGGGCTGCACTTCTCACTGTGCTGCGACTGGTTGCTTCCTACCGACTCAGCCAAACGCTCTTCGTTAGTCGTATTATTGCCCTCGTAGGCGCTTGACGCTGAATTAATGGAGGCACCCGGGGAAACTTGAAGGTAGGCCTTTTCAGCTGCGGCTGTTGAATCAGGCGGCAAAAAGCATTCAGCGAACGTAGGCTCCGAGTTAATAAAGCCAGCTTCCCTGTATGTCGCCATTGCTGCTGCGTTTGCAGTTCGTTCTGCGTGCGGTCGCGGCCCTAACTTAATACACAACAGCAGAGTCAGTCAAGGCAGGACGCTATATAGCGCGCCGACTGTCATTGGCAAAGTAAACACGGGCAATAGAGTGGCGCACTCTCCGGCCGCAATTGGGCAGAGAGAAAGTCGCTAACAAGGCTGCATCTCTCGATACGATCTCACCCTTTCCTTTCCCGGCAATTTTCGCGTGCAAAAAGCAAAGACCTTTTACCGAAATCCGAACTAGTCCGCCATTTTGTTTTCGCCTGTCGATGAGAGTGACCTTGACAGTTGCGCGAAGGTCACAGAGATTGCTGGACGTTGTGCACGTGGCCCTCTTGTGGTCTTTTCTTGAAAGCGAATGGTTGTTGCTTCTTCGTAGCTTGGACAATTAGCACAACACCGTTTTTTATATCAACTGCTAAAATGGGCAAAAATGCAATTTGGACCTGTTTCGTTCACGAAATATGATCAGGATAAATGTATTTGTAACAATGCACAAATAAAAGGATTAAAAAACGCCCCCTCATTGTTTGGTCGTGGACTGAACGTCATTAGCTTAGTAATACATATAATTCATAAGATTAACTTAAATACCTCTCATAGGCTTCTATATTCCTTTCATATCATATAATAGATATTTACCGCAGTTGTGCCACATTTTGTTAACATTAAACCATGAACTTTCGACGTTTGACTTCTTAGGTTGAACATATAAGTTTGTTTGGAAAGCGTCGCGGCGTAATAACTTAAATAAATATAAATAAGACCATGCACAGTTTGTGCATTTGCAAATCAAAATAAATGCACAATAAAGCCGTATACCCGGCTTGTCTGGACATAAACAAATCACGTTTTTTAAACACCGACCATTAACTTTCTTTTAAACTCAGTGACAGAATTGCAATATCCATATTTTCGCGAAAATTCCAATTGTTTGATCCATGAACCTGGACATTGCTTGAAAACGCGTAGACAAAATTACATTGAGCACATGAGTAAAGTAAAACATACGACACCCTGCTATGCTGACCTAAAAACGCATGTTACTTATCGGCCTATAAGAGCATAAACTTTCGTTTGCAAATATATTAACAAAATTGCAATAACTTGACTGTTTTGATGTTAAGCAAAACTCAATTTTACACCGATTTTCTGTTGTAAACAACTGTTTTTTAGTCCCCCAAAAAGAAGCGTTTGTGACCTATGGCTTAAATTCTTTCTTAAAAAAAGTTAAATAAATTGCACATTTTTAAAGCTTCACACTACTTTTCTTCTATAGTGGATAAAAGTCGTCTCTTCCCAAACAATTATGAACTTGATTTATTGTAGACTTACAATAACAGAAACCGAAGCACAAACTCAAACAGAAGTAAAACTCACGACAACCCTGCTGTTTGAATATGAAAAAAAAAAACGTTTTCCAGCATCAGAGCATAAACCATTTGTTGAAAATGCACTGCCGAAAATTCAATATGCATCAACTTGCATAAAGTGCAACTAATGTGTTAAAAACTTAACTATACCTTGCATTGTTCGCCTTTAGAAACATTATCATAGAAATAAGTGAACAACATTTTTAAACTTCACGCCACTTTGCTCGTCATGCCTAAAAATTCGTCGTTTTGCCATACACAAACATGAACTATAACGTTTACAATCGCGTTGGCAAAAACATTCAATAGGTATCCACTTGCGTCAAATGCAACTGAGTAAAACTTTACGATACCTTGCTTTGCTGGCCTTAAAATTAATCGCATATTTCCAACAAATGAGCATGGACGTTATTTTCTGAAAACGCTTGGCAAAAATTCAATTGGCCTAGCAACTGTGCTAAAAACTTACGACAATTTGCTTTCTGGCTTTAAAACAATCCCATAATTATCACAAACGAGGCTGAACTTTATCCAAGAAATGCCGAAAAAACAAACAACCAAAATCGTGTTTGACCGCAAAAGGTTGTTCCTAGTCTGCTGCTGTCTTTGGCCTCGCTGCTCGGAAGGAAACAAATCGGAGCGGCGGCCTTGAGCCAAAACGTGCGACCGATCTGGCCGTTCTTGTGTCTGTGGCTGCCGTTTCTGCTGTACCTTGATGTCGGACTGGCTGCTTGGCTGACTGCGCAGACGTGATGTCATTTAGCAGCGCTCGCCAGCCCTTTGCGAACTGAGCAGAGTGCAACGGGTGAAGCTTGCTCATTGAGTTTGAACGCCGGGGCTGATTTTTGCACACGACCTCGCAACGCCAAGTTTGCTCTTTAACAAATAGCTTTATCATTTTGTGCTTTAAAATTAGAAAACTTGTCCGTAGAATCGCCCTTTAAAGTTGTAGAATCGCCCTTGACAAGTTTTTGAACGTGTTTTTTTTAGCAGAACTTTACTGGTTTGACTGTAACCCCTTACAGCCGGTGAAGCTTGCTCATTGAGTTTGAACGCCGGGGTTGATTTTTGCACACGATTTCGCTACGCCAAGTTTGCTCTTTAACAAATAGTTTTATAATTTTGTGCTTTAAAATTAGAAAACTGATCAGTAGAATCGTCCTTTAAAAACGCTTTTTTAAATGCGTTTTTTAGCAGAACTTTACTGGTTTGACTGTTTCCCTTCACAGCGGGTGAAGCTTGCTCGTTGAGTTTGTACGTTGGGATTGATTTTTGCTCACGACCTCGGTACGCCGAGTTTTACGCTTTACCAAATATGCTTCAAAATTCGTTGAGTACGACAAATGTACAATAGAATCGTCCTTTAAGCTTGTGATCGTTTTTTGGACTTTAACTGTCTTTTTTAGAATCGTTCTTTATAAAAGTTAGGCAATATAATCGACATTTTACAAATATTTATCTCTGAAATGGTATGTTTTTCTGTCGTGCCGCCGTTCAGCGTTGTTTTTTTACCTACTTATTTTTGCCGGTGCGCGAAAGCAAATGTGACAATTTCCACGCTGTAAATATCAGTAATCACCCAAGCATTATTTTAACTTGCCTATTATGGGGTGTTATAAAAAAGTCATTTTGAAATATCAGCCTATCTTGTCTTTATTTATAAATTTTTACCCACTAAGCGTGCGAAATAGATTCGTCCTCGAATCTTAAACATGACCTTATAAAACTTGAGAAAAATGCGTGAGAAATGCGGGCAATTGTCTACGAACTGAAAATGCGGGAAATAGAATATGAGCTATCAGGAAATTTAAAGGTTTAGTCTTGCTGTTCGTTTAGACCTCATAAAACAAACTCATTTAAGATGTTATTCACATAATTTACCACAAAATGAACGTTTCTTTAAGTCCGCCTGTTGTCCTATTGTTAATTATACTATATACTGTCCTATTGAAAGTTTCTCGATACGTCTCAATCATACATTTTCAAATAGCCAGAAACCCAAATCTGAAGGTTGTTAAGTAAAAATAGAATCACAATGCAGGAACTGGATTGTAAGCAAGTTTGGATTGTGAGGAAATTTGCAGGCTTAAAAAGAGCAAGTATTACAGTGTATCTTTTATTGTCACGTAATTTTGCCTTAAAAGACGCGAGAGATGCCCGTTGCGCGACACCTGATTGACTGCGCACCGAATTGGCCACTGCCAAATGTAAAAGAATTCCCAATTACTGTCGTTTCCAAATGGTGTAATTTTGGCTTCCAAGCTAAAACCATAGGGTCATGAAGCTCTAAAAAAACTTAAATGCTCATACGTTGCTTGCTATAAAGTCGGGGCCTTTTATGTTATTGTAATCAGTCTTAAACAATATATGATGTACGTTGTGTACCATAAATAAATTTAAGTTCTTTGGCCGAAGAATCAGTTCGATAACAATTTGTGCAAAAAATATTAATGTATCTTGATAAATGCCAAAGCCACAAAGGTCGAGTAGATCGACAGCATCTTGATTAAGACGTTTTCGATACGAGCTTGTATCATCTTCAAAAATTAACTGAAGCGTAGTGTACCCAAATATTAAACGACGTTTCGACATCATTACCATTAGATCCTATTCATAAAACTTTTGCAGAATCCCATTTCTCCTTAATTCGTTCCCGCAACCTGGACTTTGGGATCTTTAAGTCAAACCTACAGGCAAAACTTCGTCAGTAGTAACAGTGACTACGTCAGTGGTAGCAGTGATTGATGGATAGGACAAAACACGTCATCAGATATACGTCACTAATTTGGCAAAAACAAATTCGCGTCGCATTTTAAGGGCCTCTTGAGAGATAGTCGGTTTCCTTAAGTTTACTGTTGAATATCTTGGTGATTACGAGCGCAAAACAGCGCAAAACAAAGTATATAGTTTCGCAGAGTAGCGGCCCCAGTTTAGAAACTACTGGAGGCGTGGGCAACCAGACAATTCTAGTTTATCAATTCAAAAAGTAGAGCAAAAAGCGACCAATTCTGTGTATTTCTAGTCGTAATTCATTTAACAAAAATGGTACTTTTAATCAACGTTATTTTCAGTCTCTCAGACGAAACAAAAGAATATGAAGCGATAGTCTTTGGTCGAAAAGACTTGTATGTGACTTTTTGAAAAGCATAGAATATGCTAAATCGTACAAAATCTAGCACACATGTAATATTTATTTAGATAGAGAAATTAAAAACAAATTCACAGTCTTATGAAAATAAATTGCGATTTAAATATAAATTTAATTCTGATTTAATTTGCAAAAGCTAAACTAAATCTAGTTTTCCAAGTCTATGCAACCCCGCAAAATTTTTATGCTGTTCACGATTATATATTTTTGTCAACAACTTCGACTTCAAAAATGACCGACTTGCATATCTTAAACTCAAAACTACGCCATTACTTATATTAAGCATTGTTGATACCATTCTTTGACTAAATCGAAATTTTGAAATCGTTTAACAGTGCTACACTAACGCCTGGTTAGTTAAAGGGTTTAAAACGTTCCCAAAACACCGCAAAAAGTTACGCCAGAAGCGAAAAAAATAAATTATTTGGATTTTTTTTATATTTTTAGAAAAAACGACTAGTTATTTAGCTATCCAAGCTTGCTTTGTGGAAAATTCTCGATATAAAATCTTATTTAAATATCAAGCAAACCTTGATATTTGCCAAAGCTTTGCGAGCCGTTAGAGCTTGAAAACAGCCTAAAATGCCTGAAAACATTTCAAAATTCGTTTTAAATTAGTGCAAACCCGGATAAAACGTCTTCAAACTTCGTCAATACAGCTGGAAACTTCAAAACAACGTACAAGTCATAAAAAATACAGAAATTTGCTCAAAGTTGTCTTAAAACTTCAATAAAGCGGCGCATAACTCGATTATTTGCCGACCGACACTGATTTATGTGTCTGGTGTCTCGTGACGACACAATAGTTGCTCGCGCGTTTCGCGTCGTGCTTTACAGACCGGGCCCGGCTTGATTTTGATTAATCGCCCGACGCACAGACCCGACAGTGCAGCATCGAAAAATTGCGGAATGGCGCACTGCATTGTTGCGTCACAAGCGTAAGAAGACTTTAATAAAGGAAGTAGGAATTGGGCGTGGTTAAAAAGACACCGTTTCCAAGTCTCCCCGCCACTTTCTGTATTCAAATGCCGCGGCATGTCACGATTAACTATATGATTGTCATAAACTTGACGTCATTCTGTATGACGTCATACGATTGTACTCACACAACGCCTCGTCACAACTTTATGGTATAAAGTAAACCATAGCACCATAGGATTGTTTTTGGGGATAAGACATGATCTGTGATCACATAGAACGATGAAATTGAGTTTTAGGTGGCGACACAATACAAGCGACAAGTTTTACATTTCTAAAGCGACGAGCTTTGTAAAGAACAACCAAACCGTAAAAGGAAAGAAAAAAAATACCTTAATTTTTAAAAAGCATCAAAGCGGTAATTTTCCCCGTGGTTCGTAGGTACTTTCATTGTAGTGTTTAACTAAAGATGTGCGTGAGAATGAATCTAGTTAAACATGCTCAGCTTTGCTCAAAGGAACTAAAATGTTAAGTACAGGCGCTCTGCAATTGGAATTTAAAAATATAGTTTTTTAATCTTTAAATTACCGATTGTGAAACGCGAGTATTTTGAAGACATGCTAAAGCTTTGCATTGCGGTTTTC
Organism: Ascidiella aspersa; assembly: GCF_963924565.1. Lineage (NCBI taxonomy): Eukaryota > Metazoa > Chordata > Ascidiacea > Phlebobranchia > Ascidiidae > Ascidiella > Ascidiella aspersa. Next base: position 30,379,150 of record NC_139451.1, on the reverse strand, counting down.
TTTCAAACCCAGACATGTCTGCACATTCGATTTGCTGAATACAATTTGCAATTTATAACTAATTGATTTATTGAAAAATACACGCAGAATATTTTTGAGCATAATGGTTGGAGGTTGTAGTAAGACGTAATAAGAATATCAAAGCCCATACAGAAGTAGGTATCATAGATGTTGAAAATGAATAAAGAGGTATTCGAAACGTTCACTATGATACCTACTTCTGTATGGGCTTTGATATTCTTATTACGACACGCAGAATAGAAATTGTAACTTGATAATACCAAGAGCGGTGTGAATTGGTCTGCAACAAAAATGGTAAACGTTCAACAGACAATGCTGTGTTCCACGTTTTCAGAAAACTCTACTAATCAAAAACACCAAGGTCTCGCACCCAAACAATTAAAAAAACTAGAAGATTAACGAAATTATTTTAAGAGAGTTAAAAATTCAAAATTTGCCAGACTCTTAAACAACATTGCAAGTCCAACGATAGCCAAAGTCCAAGGTTATTACGAACATTCCGAAACTACTCAAAACATCCAAAGATAAAATAAGAACCATAACATTAACAAAATCTAAGCTTGCTTAAAAAACTGTTTAAATACTCAAACAATCACGAGAAAACGCCACCAATTTCCCAAATCAGAAAAATATCGTTCTAATTGTTCGAGAAACTATACGACAGATTCTTACGAACATTCTGATAAATACTTAAAATATATAACGGCCTGAAGAAGCCTCATAAAATGCAAAACATCCAATATCACACAAAAACATTCAAATATTCAATTAATCACGAGAAACGCCAAATCCTCAAATCAGACATTTGCCTTTGGAGAATATTGGTTGGAGGTGGAGGTTGTAGTAAGACGTAATAAGAATATCGAAGCCCATACAGAAGTAGGTAGCATTTTTAACTCTTTATTAATTTTCCTATATTTAAAATGAATAAAGATTTATTCGAAACGTTCAAAATGCTACGTATGAATAGTCTTTAATATCTAACTACGTCAGATCTATACCGTTTCAATTGCCCGAGAAACAACGAACATATCCGCTACGTAGCTTATACACTCATCGTCATGACTGCCTTGCCATCTGTGGAAGGCAAACGGCAAGCGGGCCACCTATACCGCCCGCACCGCATCGGTGCCAAGGCCTTGAAGGCTACTGTCTGTCGTCTTGATGAATGGCCGCAACTCTTGATGACGTATAGTGCGAAAATACGAACGCTTTCGGCTTGCCTTGGGCTGGCGTGGAAAATGTTGGCTCAAAACTTAAAGTGGACTTTTACCTCCTGATGAGTTCATGCGACTGTTGGACCAACAGTGTTGGTGACATAATTTAAAGTGACAGACTCAGCGTTCCTTGTAAAATATTCGGAAATCTGGTTGCGCGTATGCCAAAATGACATGCTTTTTTCAAACCACTGTGAATTCCTACCTAGACCTCATGTAGAGAAAAACCTAAACAAATTTCCTTTTTATTACAATTTAACGTTAAACATTTCGTGTTTTTCTCATATGGGTATCCACCACCGATTTGAAAATATATTTCTAGCCCCCATTTGCGTTTTTAGAGATATTAGGATTTTACCTCTTATTTTATTTCAGTGCCTTTCAAACTTCAAACCGGATAAAAGTCTACAAAAAGTGCCGTCGTGACTGCTTTAAAAACTGAAGCTAGCAAGAACGTAAGGAAATTCAATTCCGTGAGTGCTTCACTTTGAGTATTTCCGCAACAGTTTTAAAACCATGAACTGTAGCTGTGAGAACATTAGTTTTTGTCACTAAGTAACAAATCTTCAACTTGTTGTAGTCAACCTTAAAGCTCTATTCAACGCTTCAAAAAATATCGGGACTTTTATGATTCGCCCAAAATCTCAGGGTGCGTTCTAAAAATGCTTTAAATACCATTGCGGTTTCTGCATTTTGTCTGAAACAAACCTTTATTTCCTTTTTAGAATTGAACAAATGCTCAGAATGTCTAAAACACTTTAAAGATTTTTCACATTGTTTAAAAAAAGGTATACTGTACATGTAGTTTGCCTAAGAACCGGTTTCCAGAAGAATCTATTGAAAACCATTCAGGTTTTGTAAGAATTGTCCTAAAATCTTAAAAGTTTCTAATAAACAAAAAATAAACCTCAAGAAGTTTTCCTACCTGCATTAAAAGCTGTAACGCCATACCCCTTAAACCGTTAGACAAACTTAAAGCCACTTCCCTTTGCTTTGCATGGCTGGCATAAAGTAACAGACGAAGCGCGCTTTTGTTTATGTATTTTGGCTCGCGAATGTTGATGCGCCGCGAATATTCCGCGAACCATCGCGTCTGTATTGTTACGTCACAGTCCCTGCGCGATGAAAACTTTAGGCAGAGTGTGTTTACGTTTTTCTTTCGTTGAGGACAATATGCAACATTAATTGTCAGTGTGTTGACAAACTAAAATACAACAATATTCAAAAAAACACTAAAATATACTATTTCCTTACTTTTTTTCTGTTTAAACAAAATAATTTCTGTTTACAAACAAAGAATTCTGTGCGCTGTCAAACTAGGACAGCTAAAAACCTAGTTAAAATAATAAAAATACATGGAAAACTTAAATATTTTCCAGAAGTTACTTTATAACTTATTGCTATAGAAAACATATTCAGTTAAAATGTTATGAAAAATAAAGAACCTGAGAGATTAAGTTTGATGCTGCCCATATAACAATGTTGATAAGCTTTTTCAAACTGAAGACAACCAAAAATAGAAACATTAATATTTCCTTATACAAATAAAATTGAAACATAAAATAAAGATTGTGTGTAACTATTTGAAAGCCCAAACCTTTGTAGCTCAACATTATTTATTTCGCCCAAACTGCAATTACATGGCGAATTTAAACAGTATTTCTGTCAAGAAAACCAACAACCGCCTATTAAAATAAAGGCACAATTTTCTTTCTACAAATATCATCAAGAACATACGAATCTAAATTCAAACCATAATTGCGCCCATCTCGGCGTTATCTGCAATTAAGGCGTGGGCTCTAAATCAATCTATAATACCTCCCTTAATAGAAACCATACAACTCCGTCTTTCAATCCCAGTCATTGATATATGAACCCTTAAGCGCGGGCCTAACATCCTTCACAGTTTAACCCCTTGCGGGGGCGGTTAATCCCCCTCAACCCCCCACAGCCCCCACAGGTCGTGTGTACCCATACCCCAGGTGTATTTGCGGTCTGGGGCCATCGAAATCTCACCCTCTTCCATCACAAATTGGGGATTACCCTCTTCCAGTGATGGCCCCAAAATTATCGCGCGTGGGGGCAAAGGGAAAAGGAAAGGTAGCCTAATAGTTCACCTTGTCTTATCTCCTGAATTAAAAATATATCTTTTGAAATTTTTAACACATTACTTAAAGCAAACTAAAATATGCAGCGATCAAACTTTTATCAAAAAAGTATTAATGATAATGACAGTGTATTTGTGTTCTTACTGTATTTGACAGATTAACCAAAAAATAAAAAGATAATATCCGAAGTTTTGACCGTTTTTTTACTTAAACAAACTAATCACCGTTTTAAATCCCTCTTTTTTAACTCTCCTTGGCTATGGTTTTCATGACTGACTGATTTATCATAGTGTTTGTCGAAATCTCACCCTCATCCATCACATATTGGGGATTACCCTCTGCCCGTGATGGCCCCAAATTATCGCGCGTGGGGTAACATCTGGCACGTGGGCCGTGTCTCTTTCAAGGTCAGGTCAAGGTCGAATGTTGCTCTTGCACGCAGAGAAATAATATCACTTGGTGGTTTGACGTTGATTAATGTGCCCTTGTGCACATACAGCGGTTACTTACAACTGCGCTGCAATTGCAATATATGTAGAACGGTCGTTCTCAAACTTTTTACCGCGAACGACCTACTTTTTGTTTCGCGTGGACAAGGGTAGGCAAGAAAATTTTAAAGATGACATCATAAATTGACAAACAGAAATATGCTGTTTTTGTCCAAAAATGTAAAAGAGTATTGGAGTCGAAATAAAGTGCAAAACTTTTCATTTTAATTTAACTCGTTTCTTTGATAAATTGATTACTTCTTAAATATACACTAATATTTCAATAAGGCCTTTATGGACCCCCTGAAACTAGTTCACGTACCCCCAAGGGGTCCATGGACCCAAGTTTGAGAACCACTGGTGTAGAAGATTTCCTCAGTAGGCTATTTTTGGAGAAGGTCTTCAGAGACTGTTAACTGTGAGCAACTAGCCTCACAATTTTGGTATACTCAGGTTGAAAGTCTTTAATAGAATCGTCATTGAAAAACATTGCAGAAAAAGCGTCAACAACAAGCTAATTTTACACTTTTGTTAATTCCTAGAATCGTTAAAATGTGTACGTTTTCTCTAACATCCATATGCCCCATAAACTCATGAAAATGTTTACAATAAAGCTCTTACGCGGGCCAGATTCGGTTCGTCAACGCAAATCATCTTACCCGCGATCTATTTTGCAACTGGGCACGACGCCATTCCTCATACTAGTTTTGCTGTTTCAACTAATTAAAGGCAATTTTTTGCACAAATTTTGTTTTTGCATCGAGGGTAACCACTTTTCAATCTCAAAACACCGTAGTATTATCTCTAATCGACAGTCCTTGCAGTCGTTATAATAACATGCGTGAAATCTACACAGCCAAAATTTAAGCCTGCAGAGACCTTTTATTTTTCTGAGTCTGGTTTTGGCCTGCCACTAGAAAGAAATGTTGCCCATCCTTGCTCTAGCGTGTCAAAATTGGAGTTATACAAGACATTCGTAATTAAAAAAAATGGCATTGTCCCCACCTCTAGCTGCGACTACTATTAAAACACGTATTTTAAAAGGCAGAGTTACAAGCCAAATACTAATATATGTTATGAGCCTACTGTAAAAATTGTTATCACAGAATTGTTAGGAAAAAAACATCAAATATTTTGGAGAGTATTTTTCGAGTTGCGAAAGTTTGAATGACGATTGCAATCCTGATGCTCATTATATAAAAAAATAGGATAAAATTCTTTGACATTATATTATATTTCTGTTCAGATCCAGAACAATATTCAACAGTTTCGTAACGAAGGTTTTAACCTAAAAAAAATACTTTTTGGCAGTTCCAACTACTGTGAACATATATTTTTCGAAAATTGCTAAACTAAATGTTGTTTTATAGTTAGTTGTTTCATATGGTTTGGCTGACTATATATGTTATTGTTAAGCTGGTGGCTGACAGTTTTCAAAGCTCTCTTCACTTTTCTTGCGGTTTGATGGATAGGACCCCTTTTACGTTACATCACAATGTCTCGTCGCGTCACATGTTTATGACGTCACTGACGCGTCCGGCGTCACTACCGGTTGTCGCGTTTTTTTTTTGGAGCCGACCGATGGTCACGATTTGTGGGGCGCCGTTTGTTTGTTTGTTTACGTTCTTTGTCTGGTTTTGCTGCCAAATTTTTCCACAAATGTGTCAGACTGAAATCGAGAAAATTCGATTCTTGTTTTGCAATTAGGCTTTTTTATAAATTGTCGTTTTGTACGCGGGGTTTTCGACTAGTTTTCTAGATTGTTGTAGCGTTTTGGTGGATTCAGACGTTTCTTGATTGTCACATTTTGCGCGCGAATCAAACAAACCGATAGAAGAAAAGCCAGCACGCGGATTCCTTTATTGCAATTAGGGTATTAATTATATCACGATTTTGTGCGGATTTTCGACTTTTGAAGTGTTTTGCTTTTATTTTTTTTGCACAAATTTCTGGCTAGTCCCGCCGGTTTTGGGTTTGTTGTTTGATTGTTCCTGATTTTTTTTAAATTTTTTTCTTATTTGTCGTTTTACCGTCTGTGTAGGGCTGTCCTGCTTAAAGGGTAAACAAATTGGGAACAGGGGATAACTGTTTCGTCTTCCGAAATCTATAATTTCTACTAGCAAATAATAAAGTATTTGAATACAAGACCTGCCTCGGAAGATAACGAAATGATTATCTGCAGTTTGTCTATTTTAAGCTTGGAATGCACAAAAGCGCGCGAAAAATCCGACTGTTTGTGCATTACGTATTGTTGTTTTGCTTCATGAAAAACGAATGAAAACCAAAAAAATCCAACGGCCGCCCAACAACAAATCGAGAATACAAAACCACAAATTGTTTGATTTAATTTTTATTGTTTAAAACTAAATTAATTCCGTTGTAATTAAACAAAATCGAAACTGCTATGATTGTCTGTTGATTCACACAGATGCGAAATCTCACATCAAACAGAAACAAGATTTTCGACAAAAAAATCGTTTTGGTCAAATCGGCCATATTGTTGCAGCGCAATCAAACGAAACCACATCTTCAGTTCTAAAATTTTCGTCCCCCCCAAATTCCGGAAAGTTTGAAATAACATGTCTTTATTTTTATTTGCCTTGTGATTTCTCTTTAATTTTTTGTACGAAATTTGAATCAACTTTTAAAGATCTGTGATTTACAATTGTAAACAAACGACAAATTGGCGAACGTTTTGGTAAAATCGACGAAACTGTAAAACGTAAGCCAACGAAACGATAATTTATCTTTTGCTAGAACACTTCCAAAAGTTGTCGAAAACAAACGCAAATGTTTGCGACGGTTCTAGTTTTTTTCTCACACACGACTGTTGTTAATATGCAGAACAACTGGACACAATTGGTGCCCTTCAAAATAATTGCAACAGTCGAATTCCGTGAATTAGGGCGGCAAATTATTCGATGAGAAACATTATTTTCTGTTGGCCGGGTTATCATGTAATTGATACTTATTTTTTTTTCTACAAAATTCTAGTAAACTGATAAATATATGTGATTTACAGAGAAGACCAAATGCACATCGATGCGAAAACTGTAAACAAACAACAAATTATAAAACGTTTTGATGGAATCGACAAAACTGTTGCAACGGAAGCAAACTAAATGATTATTCATTTTTGTTTGAACACACCCGTCCAAAAATTGTCAGAAAAACGAAATTTTTTTTGCGACGGTTCTAGTTTGTTTTTCGTCCTGTCAATACACGACTCTTGTCAATACGCAAAACAAGAGCACACGATCGTCATCGAGCTTCAAAATAACCTGTCGAAATTCCTGGAATTCAGGCGGCAAAATAATCCGATCATACACCTCCTAGGTTTTTCCCGAAAAAACCTTGCCTTTTTCTGCTTTTGTTTTGTTTCGTCACAATCGTGCCCCTCGTAGCCCTGTCTATTACGTCACAACATCCTCCCTCGAAAATGCTGCCCCCTCGATTACCGCAAATAGGGGTGACGCAATAAAAGTTGTTTGCATATCGGAAACTTGTTGAAAATCACATTTTAAATTGAACAATTTTTACATCCAATTGTTAAATTTTTGAAACTTTAAAAAACAGAACAACCTCAAAATAAATTTCAATGGATAAGTAAGATTACCGTAAAAAATAGACTCTACATGCTTTCTGACATAATTGTATTAGGTTGTTGTTAAGTTGTTGGTAAGTCAAGTTAATTTATATTACCTGGATTTCTTGGCTCAAGAATATCAGGAGATTTTAAGCGACGCAGAAACAATAAAAGCTGAATTCAAGCGACAACCTGCAAGGCTAGAACGACTCTATGGTAAGCGATCTAAGTGTTAAACAATATATTTGTCAACCGGCAAATTCCTGTCCAAAAGAGTAGCTTAAAAAAACTTAAACTAACAAAAATTGATATACCTCGAAATACATTCACGTTTCTTTTTACATAATCGGATTCTTTTTATGCTTAGGCCTACGTCATAACAGCAAAAACATAACCAAATAAAAACGTTTAACTGAAATATTTTTTTAGGTTGATAGGCCGGACCTTACCCAACCGTTAAAAGCGAAGTTACTATCGACTGAAAATCATAATTTAAAATAAAAAACATGTGTTTTCAAGGGCTGATAAGAAACAAAATGGCTTACAATTGTTATGCCGCAACTTTATTGCAACTTGCTACGTCACGATTCGGTTCCAAAATTGCTGATTTGTTAAAAAAAACTTTTATATTTTTAAATTATATTTTTAGCCTTCTCTTTCTAATCGCTTAAACAAACAATGCAAAGAGTTTGCAAGAAATATTGTAGCCCGCGATGCTGTCAACCTCGGACCACCCTGGCTTAAACAAACAATTCAAGCAATATATGCGTAAATTGGCTTCAAATACAATAGTTGCTTTGTAGGCAATACAAATCAAAAGTCACCAACCTCATAACGTAAGACGTAAATAAATGTTAAAATTCATACAAAAGCTGGTTGCATATTATTGAACATAGGGATCAATTCTTTCTTTAATTTCAACATTTTGAACAGAAATACAAAACTACTTAAAACGCCCAAAATTAACCTAAGTATTTACTGACTTCGGTATAGGTTACACCCGTTTTACGTCCAAATACAACCTGTCACTATATGCACTGAATGCGTTAGTTTCGTAAAATATTTTTTTATATCTTTGTTGATCGTTCCCCTCCTATGTTCTTTTAAAGAATTTGTGATAAAAGTACCATATAACTTTCCTCAAAAAACGGATAAGCCTGATTTTTTTGCGATAATATTTTTTACGGTTACCGTTGTATAAAAACATTTCATTTTTGTCAGTAAAAAAACGTTTAATACTTCTTTTTGTTGCAAACTTATTTTAAACTAAGTTTAACTTGTTGTGATAAATAATTCGTTGGATAACTCTAGTTTTCAAACATTTTTTTACTAGTTAATCGCAAATATTTAAATGCAGTTGTTTTTTAAAACTTTTTCAGCCTGTTGCTCGAAAAGAAAATAAATCGCACACTTTCTACAAAGCAATAACATTATAATTTCACGTGTTTAATATCTGGCACTGCAAAGAAATATAAGTAAATTCCATATATTATCAGTTTTCTAAGGATGGTGTTCATTTTAAGTCTCACATGCAAGCCTACTTCAAAATACAAGTAAGTTGTTTTCCAAAATAACTAAAGTTCTGCCGAACACAAGGGAATCTCGCGATACACTCTGGTATGTAACTGCCCACTTTAAAACAATCAATGTTGTAAGGTTTAAAATGTTAAAAATAAAATATCTATCTACATTTTCACGAAGAGGTTGTATCCATTTAATTCTTCGCTTGCAAAAACTAAGTGGAAACCGAACAGTGGTTTTAAAACTTTTTAGCAGCGGCCCAACAAGAAAAAACTCGCGAAACTTTGTACAAAAGATAATTTCACGATTTGACAGTCGTCTTTAAAACCTGAAACTACTATATGCCATAATTATCAGTAAATGCCGAAAAATCAAATACCCGTTTTCTAACAAGAGCTCTGCATGCTTTCTCACATAGATATTTGAAATACGAATTGGTAAAAGTTACAAAGTCACTCGGCACACTTAAAATATCTCCAGAAGTATTGATGTTTGTTGCTGCCCACTGTGTGAGAATCATTGCTGTAAAGTCTTAAAAGTTGATGCATAACTTTTCACATCAGCGCCAGCTTCAAAACTTTTCACGTCAGCGCTAACTTCCAAACGAAAGCATGTCGATCCTTTCTATTTTTTTTTTCTGCTCTTAAGTCGATTCTTCCAATGCTAAAACTTGGTGGCAATTATCCCCTTAGTCGTATAGCGTAATCCAAAAATAACGCAAACACAAAACAGAGCTAATAAAACGTAATAATAATATCAAAGCCCATACAAAACTAGGTATTATTTTGAACGTTTCGAATAACCCTTTATTCATTTTTGACATAACTATCAACATGACTTTCTCGAAAATGAATAACGAATTATTCGAAACGTTAGAAATCATGCTTATACTTCTGTATGGGCTTTGATATTCTTACTATACGTCTAACTAAAACCTTCAACCAATATGCTCCAAAGCTAATAAAGTTGCCGCAAGTGAAATGCGTTTTGGCATTTGCGTATAATAATGATCTTACCATCTGAACTGTTCAACTCTGCTCCGTAGCTAATGCGTTTTTCAGCGAGATCATTTTCGGCGCCTTGCAATGCAAATGAACGCAATGAGTTGGCTGAAAAAAAAGCACGCATTATTTAATTAAGGTTTGTAGTAATAGAATATAAAAATACGTGAAAAAGGAAAACATCAGTCACAAACAGCGGGAATTTCCTTGAATCAATTAATGTTGTTCGTCAACAAAATCCCTTATGCCTATTATAAAATCACAGCCAATACAGAACGTAACAAATTGAATAATAACCTATTATTCGTTTTTAACATATTTTATGCATTTGCTGTTGAAAATGAATAAAAATACATTCCAAACGTTCACTTAATGCTATGCCTTCTGCCTTTGGTATTTTATTTAAACTACATTCTTCAGTTATTATGCTCAACTATATTTAATGTGTGGGAATATCTGTTTTGGTATAGAGCACGTTTCATCATTTCTGTACAAATTAAATGATTAAAAAATCCATAACTCGCGGGCAGCCACAAAGTATAAAAACACAAGCATAATTTTTGTTGAAAAATATATTCGCAAAAAGCCATGAAATCTTTAAAATCGAGTTGGATTGATTTAAAATCTATAGACAACAGGTTACACAAACGTTTTAAGGCTACAAACAGTGAAGCAAAACAGGAAAAACATCTTGACATTATATTTCTTAGATTAGTTTATAATTTACCTACGTTCACAGAGACTAAAACTTAAATGAAAACCTCAAAGGAATGTTGTCTTTCCAAAAAGTCGGTTCTAATTCCCGGTGAACCTATCATTCAAATTTATTTTGTTTTACGTTTACCTACAACTTCAAGTCATAGTGTCAATATAATTATTGTTTGGTAATTTTAGGTTTGATAAAGATAGCACATTTTATCTTTACTGTACGACATACGCGAAAACAGTCAGTTTAACAGAAGTAAAAAAGTTCGTACCTCGTATTCATTAACATAACAAAAGAAAGACTAGAATTTTTGTTAAAAGAAATATTTTCAAAAATCAACATGACCCTAATGTACGTTCACAGAGACTAAATCTGAAGTGAAAACCACGCTGTTGCTCTAAGGAATGTTGTCTTTCCTAAAAAGTCGGTTTTACTTTCAACTGATTGACACATCTATTCTTGTTGCTATTCACTTGTTCACTTGAAGCGCGCGAATCAGTCACAAAGCGAGCGACCAAATATTCGTGTGATTGTATTTACCCAGTTGTCGCTTTCAACAAAACCACTTGACAATTATCGGCCCTGAGACTAGAGAAAAACTTTTTCTCGTATGGTATTCTGAACAGGTGCAAAGTGATGTATAGAGATTCATGATGCTGAGCATCGATTGGATTTATTTTTGAAAAGTTTTTTCTGTGAACTCTTTTTCATTGATCAATCGTTCGAAAACCCTTTAAAAACTTTTATTGTGCAACTATATATAATTATATAATATCCGTGTGTGTGCTTAGATTTGTGCCTAAATTCCAAAATTGTGTTATTGAAAAGCAGTGAAAGTATTTTTCTACATGATTCGAGGCAAAATGGCCGCCTTAAAACTGTTTATGAAGTTGTACTTCACAAATATTTTTATACATGTATTAGATCTTCGACTGTTGCCTGGTAGGCCCATTATGCGAATAACAAGCAGCAAAAATATATTAGTTTTCTCTATTAAAATGGCCGCAAGTATTGTCGATATTCTACCAATTCGGTACACTAAAATAAGTAATTTTTGGATACTTATGGATCTTCTAAAACCATAATGGCCTCGGTTCTATATTGGGTTGTGGGTAACACCATACTACTTAAATTTACTAGGAACTATGGTGCTTATAATTATCGTTCAATGATATTGCGTCGTTGGGTTGTATTTTTGGACTTACGAACTTTTGAAGGGGGGTTTATTGTTAGATTTAAGAAGCAATTGAATATTAGGGTTCCGCAAGCAATATTTTCATAAATAGGCCTGGTTCTGCTTCGGGGTTTAGTTTATTCCCAGTTTTTTTGCGATCTTAGCATGTTTTTATTTTAAAATACTGTTTAAATAATGAAACCCTTGTTTTAATACTGATTTAATAAAAATATGCAAGCCAATTAATTTTGAAAATAACGAGAAATGTTCTTAGTTTTTTCAAACATTTTGATTTCATATCATGCCATCATCCTTTATGAATAGTTTCATTAAAAAATTCGAAAATCTGTTTGAAGTTTTCCGAAACCCCAACCTAGCTTAAAAACGCATGTTGTCGTGATACGGTAGTTAGAAACGTTTAATGAAAACGCGACCTAATGAAAAAGGGCACGCAAGCCCTCCTAAAATACTAAATTTTGTTATACGACATTTTTTTCAAGTTTTTGCAAACATTTTGATTTTATATCGTGCCATCGTCCTTTATAAATAGTTTCATTGAAAAATTGAGAAAATCCGTTTAATGTTTTCAAAAATCTCTAAAAAAGGCTTAAAACGCATATTTTCTTGCCACGGTAATCAAAAACGTTTCAGCACTTTGTCCTTTTCACCCCGCAAAAGAAAACATGTCGCAATTCACCCACGCCAGGATTAAGGGGTCGCGCTAATCCTCCTGTGTCACGTGTCTGTCAGGACACTGACAAGTCGGTCACGCCTCGCTGCATCTTGTCGCCACTCCGTTTGATCGGTTCCGCATGACTGGCGCTGGACACTCGAGACCAAATGGCCGCGCTTGAAAAAACGCCAAGTGGTCATTCAGTCGTCTTGCCCAAACAGCAAAAGCGAATTGATTGGAGTAACTTTTGAAGATGGCAAAAACTATATTCTGTGTAGTTTTGTTACAATTCATAAAAAACACCAACCTTAAAATATAGTGACACATATACCACTGAAAAAACGCCAAGTGGTCATTTAGTTTCCCTCCGCAAAAAGTTCTTTTTTAATTTTAACAATCAGCGGTATTTTTTCTTCAGCCAAGTTGTTCGCCCAGAAATATTTGATTTATTTGTTTCATATTTTGACAGTTTCTTTTTAAAAATAACCCAACTATTAAACAAAATGACTTGAAGACTGCTTATTTTGCTTGTAGTTGCATTTTTATTATCAGCGTGGAACTTAACTTAACAATATTTGCATGATATTTTTTTATATATATTTATTTTGAAAACCAATGTCTTTTTTTTCGAAAACAGAAAAGGGAGGATAAAAACCATGTGTATGTCACATGCCGTTATTAAGGGTTCAAATTTCGTGTTTTAATCTTTCTAGAAGCTTTTAAAGCTGCCGAAGAACAAAACTTATATTCCTATTAACTTAGCTAAATATTTTAGAGTTACTCTCACATTAATTTGTACTAGAATCCATGTACGTCAATATGCTGGTATGCAACACAAAGAAGCTATTATTTCGAGAAACCTATATTCTCCTGATGACAAATAGGTCTGGCTGTTAACATTAAGATCACGTTGTTCGCGTTTAAAAAAAAGTCACCCATGTCCATATTTGGAGTTTGACAAGAAACTGAAAACACTCTTTATTTCGGCCTGGGGCAGAATGGGTGAGTTCCTACAACAAGGGGTGGATTACTGGCGACAGATAAACGTCACCCTCACCCATTTGTCTTGATTGTGTTACCCCTGTTGATTGGCACCCATTTACTGGGAAAAGGGTAATTATTTTCTATTTTTTAAACAATTTTAAATCAAATTCGATCGTTCTGCCTTTCTACTCTCGTAAAGTTAATTCGTAAAATTTATTAGGACTATTTGCGGTTTATTTTAAGTTTTTATTTTATATAATTTACAAAAAGCATTTTTTTGCATAGGATTCTAAGTTTCACACAATGTTTTTAGGCTAGCTCTTTCAAAGCTTTATATAATCTGATCTGGCCGGGTCTTAAGTCAGTGGTTCTCAAATATTTCTCCTTGCGACACTTTTAGGAAAGTTTTTAGACTTGCAAAGCACACAGCGCTAAGCGTTTCGTTAATCTCTACTAAAATTTTTCACTCAAGTCAATTTATTTATTTGATTGTTTTACAAACCTTACTTGATACAGTTTTTTATGGCAATTAGTTTGAACACACGTGGAGATATGATACCTGTTAGCATTTCACCACCGCAGTTTATGTTTAAATTCAAAACGACGTACTAGGGGGTCGAGACGCACAAGCAAAAAAACTGAAGTTGCTTTGCGAATAATTTGACTTGAAATTAGGGTTTTTCATTGTGACTATTGTTTAGAAGTTACTAGTTTCTGGGATTTAAAAAATCTAAGCTATGCCATTAAAAAAAAAATTCATGGCGTTCGACGAATTGCTACACTTCGCATTTCTCAAGGATATCCGCATATATGGTTTTCGTAAATTTTCGAGTTCGAAGAATCCGATCGTTTTCAAAAGGGATGACCTTGTACACTTTGACTCTGTCCTTGTCTATTGGTTGTTTACAGAAGGAAGCATACTGCTGATGATTCCAACAATCGGTCAATTTCGTTGAAAGGATAAGTACCAACAGGCGAACTATCTCAGCAGTAAACGAAAATTGTCGTGACCAAACCCGCAATAATCGCGTCTTGCGAATGGTTTGACAAGAAATTAGGGTTTTTCTTTGTGACTATAGTTTAGAACAGTTCTTCCCAACCAGTGGGTCGCGAAGCATTTCTACATACAGTTCTATATTCGACCGGGAAATTATGGCATTATCCTTACGTAGCCTAACATTTATGCAACGAGGTAACAAAATACAATGTATTTTATTGCATTACCTATTTTAGTACGTACACCAGTGGTAACGATGGAGGCTTTATGTAACTGTTAATCTTATTTTCAATTAGTTACATTTTAAAGTATTGCTAAACAATTTGATGATATCTTATTGTGGGTCGCACAATAAAACTTGCATTAAAAGTGGGTCGCGAACTGAAAAAGGCTGGCAAGCACTGGTTTCTGGAGTTTACTGAAATGCAAAGTAAACCAATAAATTCATGACGTTCGACAACGCATAGTCGCACCGCGCAAATGCTACCTACTTCTGTATGGGCTTTAATATTCTTATTACGTCTTACTACAGCCCTCAACCATTATGCACCGAAAAAAACTTATATCAAAGAAGTTGGGTCGCAATATCTCCCCAGGATACGCAAATTGTCATGACGCAAACCTGTATGTATCGCGTATCCGATTACGCGCGTAAGGTCGCGAATACGCAGCAGGTTCAATCGCGTGGCCGGCGTCGGGGTCGGTTGGCCACGGGACCAGTCTTCCCTCCCCCATGGAACCCGGGCCGCCATCAATTTACATCAAATAGGTGTACCTCATTTTTTGCCGGAGACGGGGATGCGAACAATTGTTGCACAATGCCTTTTAAAATGCCGTTGAAAATGTGCGCATTTTTATCAAAATGTGCGCATAGTTTTAAATGAAATCTCTTTTTTCTCTAACTGTGAGTCTAATTCTACTTTTTTTGAATATAGATATAATTTTTTTAATTTTCAAAAACATTGCGCACATTGTCGCACACATTGTACTTAACAACGCCACGTCCCCTGTTGTGGCGCCGGGTTCACTTGGCCACGGGGCCAGTCTCCCCTCCCCAATGGAACCCGGGCCACCGCCAATTTACGTGAAATAGTTGTACCTTTGTTTGATTACAATCTTATGAAAACATGTGCGCGGATGTGCATAACACCGCAATATACGCGCGTACACTTCGCGAGATCTTTTTCATCTTCATATATCGCGATCCTCGTTCTATGTGCTGACTTGCACTTTTTTGTTGGGCGCTTTGAAGAAACGCCGGAATGTTTATTTGTGTTGGTTTTTGCCGGAAACTTCAAAACCGTAAACCAGAGACAGAAACCGTGACCTGCGTATCTCTTAAATCAAACTCTGGTTCTAACCTTAACCTTTGCCCGATAAAAAGAGTGAAGTTACGCAACCTTGCCGGTCTGCTGTTTTTAGTTTTAATTATAACAGAAGTTCTGATGAAGTAAGTTACCTACAAATATTTCTCCAAACATTTTCTAGAGCAGGGGTTCTTAAACTTTTTTTACCACGGGCCCTTAAAATTTTTTTGGAGCTCGCGCGGACCACGCTAGGCCAAACAATTTAAAAAATGACGTCATAAATTTACGTCACAATAGAAATAGACTTAAATCTGCTGATTTCAGTCCAAAATGTGAAAGTGAAATGAAGTCTTATTGCGGTCAGTGTAAAACCGTTCTATTTTTAATTAAATTCTTCTCTTTGATAAATTGATTCACTTCTAAAATATACACTAATATTTCAATTAGGCGTTGATGGACCCCCTAAAACTAGTTCACGGACCCCCAAGGGGTCCATGGACCCCAGTTTAAGAACCCCTGATCTAGAGCAGTGCTTTTCAACCTTTTTGGTTTGGTGAACCCTTAAAGTTGTTGTAACGAACTAATGCACCTTGTTTACTTAAAAGGTAAACTCAGGTAAAAAGCGATCTGAAAAAAATCTTTATGCATATTAATATCATCACGTTAATTAAACCGAGCGGAGCTGCCGAAGTTTACACACTGTTGGTGTGAGTACTACTGTATGTCATAAAACAGCATTCAAACAAGCTTGGGAAAATAGCACAGCGACTATTTAATGACTGTTTTGTCATTAAAAATGTCAAATAATATTGTTCCATTAAAAGTTTGTGATGCACCTTTGTATACCTTTTTGTCCTGGTGCACCCCATGGATATTTTGGTGCACCCTAGGGGATGCACACCGGTTGAACAGCACTGATCTAGACCTTGAAGCATAAGGGTTGGAGGTTTTAGTTAGATGTAGTAAGAATATTAAAGCTTATACAAAAATAAATTATACGTTTTAACATGTTTATAGTAATAACTTGAAAAAACTGTAACAACTTTTAAAAGAATTTTATGCCGCGGCGGCCTTACAATTGTTTGAATGCCCTTGCAACAAACAATACTTTAAGCGCAAACGTAACTGTATGCAGATGTACAACGAACACAAAAAACTTGTAAAAAGTAAAAAATATATCGCAAAGATGGGTTTATCCAAATGCTTTACTAAACTGCCCTCTTTTGGGTTGGGTTTAAGATACAAACTTTACAATCGCCTACCCTTTGAACCGTGTCACAGACCACAATTTGGAAACGATTGATATTGGATTTACAAAGGGTCACGATGACGTCGGTAAAATTGCAATAATTTCTAGCTTAGATAAAATAAAAAGCAAAGATTTCTCATGAAAAAGAAACAAAAGGCGAGATGTCAATGTCTTAATTAGAAACATTACAATATCAATCCTAAAATTTGTTTAAGAAGTGTTATAATCCACTAAATTTTACATTTCGTTTCTGTAGATACCGGTCATAATTTCAATTGGTATTCTTACCCCAAAACGCTTTGTTTGATAACACGCTTTGTTGTGCAAACCACAATATGTAAATTAACACTCACACTGATGTTCAAAAGGTTTCAATTTTACGCACTCCACAAGCGTACTTAAGCTTAGATAGCTCTATTAAAGTTTCAAAATCGCGAAAACACTGTAGGATTATTCCACTTGTAGGAAGCGAAATACTAATTGAAAATGCTATTAAATGGTAATTGACACTCTATTGAACTCTAGCGCTAAACGAGGTTATAGTTTTAAGTTGGTTTTGAGAGGATACTTGACACTGTTCAACCCTTGTGGGAATTAAAGCGTTAATTTGAAACCGTTTTGGCACTGTTGTGTAGCCCGAACGTAATCCTCGTCTCTAACGAGCAAAATAACACATAATAATGTAATACAAGTCGTTAATGATACACAATAACAACAAACTATATATTTTGATGACCACAATTCGCAGTAAAATGCATTAAACTTCTTAGGCGTAAAACAAAATTTTGGCGTCTAATATAGAATTTTTAAAGATATTGTTTAAAATCGCCTTGATGCAACTAAAAACAACCCTTAACAATACAATATTGCAAAACATAATAATTCGGTATACGTAATGCAAAGTTCAGGACAATATCTAATAACTATCTATAATGTATCACTTTCTGAAAATTGCTGGGATGCAGCTAAAAACAACCCTTAACAAAATTGCATAGGTCTCTAACACTATATACTCGTCTGTTGTCCAACAACGGAATGGTTTTCCGAAGCTTGTCAATATTGCAAAAAAGCACTTAGGCTTTGTCGGTGTGAGACAAAATTTGAAAACTCTAAACTCAATCTGAAATTACATTATTACATTTTAAATCACTACTTACAACAATCATCCACGACTACTCGACTAGGAACAATAGTTCGTTTTGGCCCCAATGTGTAGAGGTCAAACAATAAATGTTCTTTTGATCCAAAACGACCTCGTCGAATAAGGTTACAGAGACCCGACTAAGTCATCCAGACTTTGATTTACAAAGTGTCACGATGACGTCAGCTTATTTCAATAACTTTTGGCTAAGATGGAACGAAAGTCTCCAAAGAAATCATTTCCCAAAAAAACGGAAAAGAAAGACGAGATGTCGTATTTAGAAACGTTTTGTGGTAGAATATCAATCCTAAAATGTGTGAAAGAAGTGTTATGATAAAATTAATCCAGTTATAATGTTAATTGGTATTTATCTTGGATGAAACGCTTGTTGTGCAAACCAAATTCGCTAATTAACACGCACGGTGAAAACACACCGATCTCAAACAATAAATAGGAGATGGATTTTCAATGCGAAACCTTGGCTCTCGTTTAACAATAGTGCTTCTATCGTGCAGGATTTTAGCATTTAATTAGTAATTAATACTTACGCAAAATAAATCGATGTGATGCAACATTATTCACTTTTCGCGAGTACCATTTGCTAGGTTAAATTTTGATATAAATCAAATCCGTAGTTAACCAGGCGGAGCTAAACAAATTTTGTTAACTTGAATACACCCAATTTAGTGTCTAAATCGCCGGTGAAATTTTGCTTTTTAAAAATGAGTTTTCGAAACCCGAAATATTTCTGTCTTAGCCTCTGTAGCACCTTCAAGTGGTAATGTGTACCAGAAGTGGCGCTAGGACCGATGTTGTACACAAATCGTTTTTCAATTAATTAAGCCCCAGTCAATTTATTTGTCAAGGCCTCAACAAATAAGAAGGGCAACTTAAGGTTCATCTCTTTGCTATAGCCATTGCCTGAGCATAGAAAAAAATCTTTTGGCTATAACCAGTAAAATACTAAAAGTATTA
Organism: Ascidiella aspersa; assembly: GCF_963924565.1. Taxonomy (NCBI): domain Eukaryota; kingdom Metazoa; phylum Chordata; class Ascidiacea; order Phlebobranchia; family Ascidiidae; genus Ascidiella; species Ascidiella aspersa. The sequence continues at coordinate 30,360,002 of NC_139451.1, read as the reverse complement.
CTTATACTGACACTTATATTATTACTTACACCACAAACAAAAAGGCGAAAATGTTGACCATCTGCCGATGCGCAGTTCAACTCTAGCCCTACCTCAAAGTGGCGGCACCGTTTCCCTTTGGGAGAATAGTTGTCCTGAGAACTGCGCCTGAACCCATTACTGACACTTCAGGAATTCCCGGCCTCCTTTTTGGCCGATGGGAAGAAGAAGCCACTACCCCTCTACCCTTTATTTTACCCTTACTTTCTTTTAGTTAGTAAAAACAAAAATTTCTTTCCTATAACCTGGCTAACACCATAACTAAAAAAGTAAAAATTTAAACCTTTCGCTGATGCGCAGTTCAACTCTGGCCCTACCTTGAATGGCGGCACCGCCTCCTTATGGAAAATCAGTTGTCCAAGGAATCACACAGAACAATTACTGACATTCCACTTATTCTCGGCTAACTTCTTCCCAGTGGGAAGACTATAGCCACTACGCCTGCACCCCGTACGTGCTTTCACTTACTAAAAAAATCTTTGCTATAGCAAGTTAGTTCCAAGTAACAGCATTAGCATTAAAATCGAATGTTTGAAACTAAACAAATGATTGTGAAATCCATTTTAATAGTTTTACTGATTACAGCTATGTTGTGGTTGTATAAGACCTAAGCTTCATAGATAGTAATGATGATATAGGCTTTGCTGTTTGTCGTTTTGCGGCATATACAGACAACTCTTAGAGTGATTTGTTTATTAAATCAGCTTGTTTCTACTACAGTTTCACATTACCAGCAGGTATATCATTATATCAATCTTGATGGACAATCGTATGTGTCTCATTCAAAAACTAAATAAGTGAAAATTGTTGACAAATGGCAAGAGAGTATATCGTCAATAAATCAGACTATAGTAACTCACTTCTGATTTTAAAATTCTTTACCGAGTACAGAGCGATGAAGTATCTATGACAGCGATCATCATATTGCAATTAGGAACTCAAAAAGTTGCGGATACTTTCAATTTTATTGCGTCTTTTTGGAATTGGTTACAGAATAGGGAAGAAAAAAAGCGCGATTCGAACAACGATTCGTACAAAATTGCGGAAGAAGTTTGCGGAATACGCAATTGCGGAAAACGTCGCGGAATAAAAACTTTCCGCGGATTCCGGAGTTTGTCGCAAAAGCAAATGCGAAAAAGAATTACGAAAAGTTTAATTTAAAAACACATCAAAATACCTAAAGAGAAAACATAACAATAAGAAAATTGGCGACCAAATAAACAAAAACGTCTTTCGTAAGCAAAACTGTCTATACGTTACTTTAAAATGGATTCCGCGTTTTTAATAAAACGCAAAAATGTTTTTAGAAAATAAACATTTTTTACTATTTTGAGAGCCGTGATTCGTATATTGTCAAATTAAATGATAAAAACATTAAAGTTGGTGATAAAAACAAAATATACTCGAAAAACAAACGTGAAAGAGGAAAAGTTGGCATTAATTTTCAACTTGTGATTCGTCTTTTATGGTATGACACACAAACACACGCGTTACAACAGTAATTCGTTTTTATATATATATATTTATGTATATGTTGTGCAACTCACTATATATAACTGTACTTAATATTTTATAAAGATTTAAATTTCTGCTGAGGTATAGGTTAAACGGAAACACTGCTTCCAGTTATTTCGAAAAGGTAGGGCTGATGAATGTACGTTGAAATTTGTAACGGAACCAGGTGGTAATAATTAAGGGATTTATTCCATGGCTGCGGAGTCGGACTCGGGACTCGACGGAGTCGGTTTATTTTGCTGGAGTCGGACTCGGGACTTAACGGAGTCGGTTTTCTTTGCTGAGATCAGACTTGGAAGTCGAATAAGAGTTTGACGGGGTCGGTTGTTCTGCTGGATTTGGATAGGACTACCAAAAGGATACCCGAGTGCCGATTTTTTTTGCGCATTACCGAATTGGACACTGAAAAGGCCGTAAAGTGTAAATTGGAAGGTAGAATAGCTTATAGCGCAGTATTTGTAACTACGTATGATGGCTGGATTAGTTAAGAATGTTTGTTTTATATCTAACTTATTTGAATTACGTAAATGAGTGGAATACCGGCTATAAAATAGGAATGGGGCTTGAGTTTATTTTGCGGCTGTTCGAAACTCTGGATGTTTTTAACCGACTCCGCAGCCCTGATTTCAACACAATTTTAACCAGTCGCAGCTTTAAAATGGTGTCTTTTGTGTTTTGTATATTTAGGATTAAATCATACGATTGGGACCTTAGGTTAAAAATTAGAATTTGAGTCAAGTAGTTTTATGGAGTTGAGGTAAATACACAGAATAGATGTGTCGCTAAGGTGTTTGTTTAATACTATAGAAGTGTGTCTTTGCGAGTGATGTAGGTAAACTAGACATATAATAAACTACGAATTGATAAACTACAGAGATGTAAAAATTCTGTTAATACTATCACGTGGGGAAAGAAATATTAAAATAAAAATAAAATATTATTACTTGAATTTCAAAAATTCCTTAAATTTGATCAAAACCAATTACATTTTTCCGATTATAATAATGCGTCAAATCTCAATTCTCAATTAAAAAAATAAGTAATACTATATTCTTTGTCGCATTAGCTTGAAGATTGTTTCCAGATGGAAACATCCTGGGCTTAATTGGCATTACAGTAATTCATATTTGGTCTTAAATGTAACGTGAAATTGTAGTTGAACAGAGGCAAAGAACAGCACGACAAAAATGACATTCAAAAAAGGAAGACAACGGTTTGGAACTTTTAAAATCAAAACCTGTAGGAAGTGGAAAAGGCTGCTCTAGTTGCTGGCGGTGGAATAATAGTAAATGTTTCACAAAATCGAGGAACAAAGCGTCTTTTCGTCAAAACAAATGTGCATTAGAGAAAGTAAAAAAACGCGGAAGCACTCGTAGAACCCTAACCTACTTATTACCCGACAACTTGAGCGGTTAAAGTGTCAAAGCGCTTTGTATTGGGACTTTTGATAGGATCGCAATATATACTTCTTTTTTTTTGCTTGAGTTTAGTAAAATAACGATTTGCATGAATTTAAGCTACTAGTTTTTTTACTTCGGTTACACCCAGTTTTGACACTTTAAATATCAAACCTAGTGGAGAATTTAGTTTAAGAAAATTCAGCCCTACGAGAATTGGTTCTCAAACAGTGTTTCAATACACCCATGAAAAACTTCTGTGCCGCGCAACTTTTTTTAACTTTAGAATGGAATTACATAAAGACATACAAGCAAGTATGTGAGATTTGAATGCACACTATCCGCGTGATAACTTACAGTATTTAGCTTTACTTTTGCTACAGTATGCGGAAAAGGTGATTGAATTTGTTTTGCAAAAGTGTGCCACGATCTTTTTTTAGTTTCCATTTACGTATTAAAAATGAGATCCACTGAAAAAAAACTTTTACACCACCTGACGTTTGGTTTAGCATTGTGCTGCTATCCGCATTGAATGTGAAGCAACTGGGTGTACATTCAATTTTCCAAGGGCGTCTCATAGTGATTGCGTTTCTTATATATAACGCCAATGGATTATATTTACTTCACCAAACAAATAATTAAATTGGCTTTTGTCCGAATTCAAATTTAGCAAAATATTGATAAGCAGTACATGCGGAAATTTGGAACACTTGGCCCAAGGAACACACAAGTTGAGTGAAAATTATTGAAATTTATATTGCTGGGTGCGTCGCAAGTCCACAAAAAACCCCGTACCTAAAATTAAAAAAAACAAAAAAACCCGCACCTAGGTTAGGGATGTCCGATACACACATTATTCCGATACCCGATATTTTGGACAAAAAGTATCGCCTTTTGATCCGATACCAAATGTCACAATTTACTGCTCAAAGAAACAAAACAGATGAAATTGGATTGTCAAATGGTATTTTTTCTATGCTATTAGGCCAAAGTTTACTTTATCGTCTAGAACAGGGGTGGGCAACTTTTTCTAGTCGCGGGCCGAAACCAAACTAAAAAAGGTCTCCGCGGGCCGTTAATGTTAAATGTGCAGACTTTTACGCATTTTATTATAACTGCAACGGCAGTTAATCAAGGATAAACAAGGGCGTTTTGCAATTTACACTGGGTGGGGGAACAGGATTAACGCAAAGCGGAAAAAAATATTTTCTTTTTCGTAGTTGAATCAGCCAGAAATATGGAGAATGACTTCGTGCCCAGTTTGTAAAATAGGTCGCGGGCCGGATTATTGGTGTTGGCGGGCCGTAAGTTGCCCACCCCTGGTCTAGAAGTTTAGTAAACCCCAGTTGTAAACCTATCCTGGGTTTTGATAAAATTTTAAGGTTCACTGCGTTGCATCGCAAAAGTTGTTTAAATCCCTACATTAATTAGGTATCGGATCGGCACCGATACCACCCTAGTATTGTACAAGTTGCGATACTGCGACTTGGTATCGGGTATCGGCTTCGATCTGATATTATCGGACATCCCGATCCATATCTATTGTCCTGTTTAATCTCGTGAGTCGGAGATGACTTGATTTTTTTTGTGTTACGGTAGCGATGGTGTAATAAAAAGCGAACATTAAGGAACTATAGAAAATAAGGCTGGCTTAAAAAGTGAACTTGAAAGTTAAAAGACGACAAAGCAATATGCGAGGCAAGATTATAAAATACTTAAAGGTAATGGGAAACAAAACGAACTGGTTTGTATTAATTAGGGGGACAGTTATGGTGGCATCTTTTGTAATAAGAATCTATTTTTCGGGATAAAAGCAAGATGCAAGACCATAGCCTTTTTCGTGTAAGGTTTAGTTTACTGATAAATGATAGTCCGTCACCTAAACTTTGTATAATTTGATGGAACATTAGGTTCTGATTGATTTTCTTGTTTTTCAAAGTTAGTTTATTAGTCAATGTTGAAGTCTATGTTGATAGGTTGGTAAACACTTTAACTGAAACGTTTGTTAATTTGATATGTTTATAGAAACCTTATACTTCATTTACATATAGCCTACCTTGATAATAATATGTATTTGTTTTCAGTCCGTGCTTTGTGAACTAATTAAGGCAAGATAAAATATATTATCAATAAAACTTCTTTAAAAAGTGAAGGATGTGTTTCTAGAAAATATTACAAACAGGTAAAAGTCTCATAGGATTCTAACTGAACATGTCGACATTATGATTTCAGCATTTCCCCAAAGTTATGAACTTGTTATGAACGAAAATACCCGAAGGATGGTCCTAAACAAGCTTACAAAAAAAAATATCCGGCAAGTGTTTTTAGCTGCGCCGGCTAATTTAGAAAAATTACGCATCTTTAATTAAAATCACTCTTAAAGCTGCGTGAAATAGTTGTGTGACATAATCCCGTTTCCTGCTTTATCATAAAGCGCCCTATTCCCAGGGTCTCCAATGCCATGACCAGCGTAGCTCAGTGAATAATCAAGTGGAACTGCTTTGTCGCCCACTATACCAGAACACGGGGTTAGGTGGTAGTCTATATCATGGGGCGAACCGTAGTAGGCAAGCTGTAGCTGTAGATGTGGCGGAAGGTTTCGTTGTCCGCGATGGAAGAAGTTACCCGGGTGAAGTGCAACATCTTGCGGCCGCCTGTAGTCGCTAAAACCGCTCGATAGGTGGCGGTGTTGGTAGGCGGCTTCGCGATTATTGCTGTTGTTATTTGAGGGCAGCTTTTCGGGCAGCGATCGAACGCGATCGAGTTTTTGGTGCTGCTGGTACCCCGCGGTTGGGTTGGGGAAGCCCCTACCCCCTTGGGGCTCGCTTGGGGAGTTGAATGGGGGCTTGTTAGCGCTCTGGTACGCGCGGAATCCGTTTCGCTGCGTTACGTCGGGTTGTGCGCGCGATTGCTGGTAAAACCCATTGTTCTGGTTGTTAGAACTGGTCATATGGTTGTTGGTATGGTTCCTGTGCTTTGGCGACGCTGTCTGGTGATGGTTGTTTTGGTGATTATGGTCGCTATACACAGCACCATTCATACCGGGCGGTGTTGAGGTGTTGCTAGCGCCACTTAACGGTGAGCGCGACTGGTTTTGGCCTGCCGCTTGGTGGTGTAGCGGAGCAGGTGCGTTGGCATGACGACTGGGCATTGGAGCGGATGAGACAAAGGACTGGAGCCGCTGTGTTGGCGACATTACTGTGACAAAGACAGAATGTGGTAATTATTGCTGCTTTGAATGTAGATAAATAAACTTGTGGACCATATCCTCATTGGGGGTAGAACTATTAAGTTAAATTTCATAGTTGGATGCTACTGTAGTAAGACAATGTTAAAACTGAATTGGCGACATTACTGTAATGAAATTAGAATGCGGTTATAGTTGCTCTTTTAAATGTAAAGACAAAAAAATCTGTACCACAACGTCATTAATGATAAAACCTTTAAGTTAAGCTCATAGTTGTCGATGCTACTGTAGTAAGACAATCTTGAAACTTCTACAGTTAAAAAATTAAGTCAAACACAGATAACAATCCAAATAAGTTATGGTAAAACTTGTGAATATTTTCGGTAAAAACTGTTGGTAAAACAAAAGCAAAAATTTAGTCAAAACTATAGCAGTAATACACCATTCGTTAACTTGTTACACATTTTTGATACGGTCATGTGAATTTTTAAAAACATTCATGTAAAAATGTGTCATTAAACAAAATTCAAAATAATGTAGGAAAAACGAATAGCCGACTTATAAGCGATAGAATACTGGGCTTGAAATATTTTTCAAATTTCCAAATAGCTTAAATAGTAAAAATTATTTGAAAACGACCTTTTTTGGAAAATGAAAAAAACACATATACCACATAATTACCTGAGCTCTGCATATCACATGATTCTTGTGGAGCTTCAGTTTGATTTGGATAAATAGCACTCATTGCCTCGGTTTCTTCGCTTACACCTACACCGGGGTAATCGTGCCCAATTCCCTTCCTACAAGCCTCGTCTGAAACAACAACATTCCAGTCATTAAATTTTATGAAAAGTTTGAAGCAATAAAGTACCCTTCATAAAAAACATTTCGTGCCAATAAAACTATAAAAATGTGATACTTTTTTGTTAACGAGCAACTGTTTTGACGTGATGAACATTTTCGTATATTTTTGACGAAGCCAATTTTTCTTTGCCACCGAACGCTGAAAATTGTGTCATACCTTGGAAATGCATAGCGGGATGATGATGGTGTAGATGGTGATTTCGCGAGTAATGACTGGGGTAGTGGTGTGGGGGACCCTGACCCCCCAGGCCCATCGGGTGGGGGTGATGGTGGCTCCCCTCGTGACCCCGCTGGACCGACATCAGTTTTTGTTTCTGCTCCTTTTTGAACTTCATGCGTCGGTTTTGGAACCATATCTTTATCTGCCTGTACGTTAAAAGTGATTATAAACGTATATACGTGTGTTAGGCTGTGAAAGAAGTCGGAAGGGTTTGGAAAGGCGTTGCAGGTATGACTTACCCGCAATAAAAATGTTCAAATTTTCGACAAAAGGTTTTTTCATAGGACTACTTCGCAAATCCTTAAACGTATTTGAACAAGGATTTGTGCTCCATTCGTGCACGACATTAAACATTACCTTTAGGTTTTCTAGCGTTACTTAATGTAGGTATTCCGTTGTGTCGTATCTTTGAAAATTCTCGTGTGTTCTTGGAAGAAAATGGTTCGACTTTTACACTTGGTGTTTGGATTATTAGCGTTGTAAACATTTCTTTAAAATAATGGTTTTGGGTTTCTTGAGAAAGTTTCAAGGGGCCCGCTTAACAACTTTTAAATTTATTGAAGGGCTAGTTATGGTGGACGAATCATCTTCTAATTTACTTTAATGACAATGAATAATTTGACAGTTGTTTTCCAAAAGAAGTTTTAAATGACTCCTAATTTGAAAGTTAACATTGTTTCTTGTACAATTTAGAATAAAAAAGGACTTCTTTCGTAATTTGAACGACGTAAAGTTTGCCCAACAGTTAAAAAAGTTTATAAAACACTGGTTCAAACTTAAAAATGAAATGGCAACAAAATAACAAGAAATTACTCTTTATTCTGGAATTTAAAGTTGGCAGTAAAATTAGGAAATTCTAAGATATCCTTCGTTGTGGTATTTCGCAAGACTAGTGGTGTAGCATGCACATAATGAAATATTAAACGTTTTGCTGTTATCAAAACTCAGAGCTGCAACTATTTGTTTAAAGATCCTATTTCAAAGCTGAGATATTTTCAAATAAGCGAAACATGGTCTCTCTTTTCAGCACACTGATTTAGGTGAAAACATTTTTACACAAGATTTTATTTTTATTTACAGCAATGTACGTTCGTAAGAAATTGTCAACAACTTGTTTTACTTAAAGGAGGGGTTCCCAACCGGGGCTACGAGATTGAACATCAAGGGGTAGGAATATCTTTAGGCCACAGAGCAGCTTTCCAAACAGATTTTACGGTACAGTTTGATTTTAAAATTGTAAATGATATTATGCCATTACGGTCTTTGCTTTGAAAAAAACAATCATCTACAAATAATTGTTGTTATTTAGTAAGAAACCTCATTGTCTTATTGCAATGCGTTTTTTAACTGCAGATGGATCGAACTATCGTTTGAGAGAATTTTATATATGAAGCAGCAAGAAATATCTCACTGAGAAGTGACAAACAAAATAACTGAAATGTATCCGATTTTTTGCATTTTTTTGATTAAATAGCGGTTTAAATTTAAATTTAGCTTTAAAAGCGATGTAATTTAGCAATATATATCTGAAAAATTCCATCAGAATTTTTTTGGGGCTACGAAGAACGCTCTGACCTGACAAAGGGGGTACGAGCAGCAAAAAAGGTTGTGAACCCCTGATTTAAAGGATAGAGAGTTAACAATACCAGAATTCGATTTGTTAAATGCCTATTTGTGAATCTCCAATTGTTTTGAGAACAAGATGCTTCGTTTAATGCCATTGTGTCATAAGTACACTTTTCCAAATTTTTTACTATTCAGGTCGCAAAATTGGTCTGGAGGATTTAATAGGTTGATTTACGCGCTATTTGTGATGGGACTGCATTTTAATCCTTAACAGTTTAAAAAAATGTCTGATCCTGATTTTACTCTGGTTTTTAAACTTGGAGTTTTATTGTTTAAATACAACGGTAAATTATTCCGGAATTAAACAAAAATTTCCAAGAATACCGCTTCAGAATGAGATTGTCTGTGTTATCTTTCGCCACCTTATGTTTGTGTACATTGCTATTGTTAGCTGTGTTTTGTTGTCTTTTTTACCAATGTATCTTAGACTGTGTCGCATGTACCGACTGTGTTGTTGTTTTTATGGACATTGTGAGTCTTTCAATGGATGACAATGGCTAATGGCTACACAGGCCAATGGTTAATGTCAACTGCTGGTAAAGGTTTTATAAAAAATAACTCGGTTACGATATTTTAGTTATCACGGTGTTGTTGTATTAATGTACATTGTGAACGCTTCTACACATGACAATGGCTTATTGCCACACAGACAATCGTTAAGGTCAACTGCTGGTAACGATTTTATATGTTGTAACTAGGTTACGTAACACTGTGTGTTGTTTTATTGGACGTTGTGAACGGTTCCAAACATACACAGACAATCGTTACGGTCAACTGCTGGTAATGATTTTAACAATAACAAGGTTACGGTATTTTACCAGGCATAAATTTGATAAAATAACAATGTAATTTTATGATTTTAAACAGACGGGTCTGTAAGTATAGTAAGACACTTTTGTTTTACATCAATAGAATTATTTATTCACTTATTTATTATATTTTTACTTTGCCTTATTGTCACCCTTTAAGGTGCCTAAAACCTGTTTGTCAATACTACAGCTAGAATAGAACGCCATTGCATTTAAAACAAGGTAAAAAATCATAACATGTTTGCTAATGCCCAAAACGCTCAACCTGGGCGCCTAAATGTAAAAGCAAGGGAACTTTCTAAAAATTGGAAATTAAAGTGTTACACAAAGTACTTAAAATTAAAAAAAATATAACGTATTCTCTGTAAAACAAATATTACAGTTATAACAAGTTGTCGAAAGTGCTAATATGGGTGCCACGAACTATTTGTATTTTATGAAGAGTGGCGTAAGTCCGAAAACACTTTGAACAACTGCTCGTTAGAACCTAATGTCATTGTTACGTCATAAGTACACTTTGCCAAATTTTCCACTATTCAGGTCACAAAATTGATCTGGTGCAGTCAATAGGGTGATGTACGCGCTATTTGTGTTGGGACAACATTTTAATCCTTAATAATTTTGTAGAAAAAATATTTCTGTTTTTCGAAGATTAATATTTGTTTTTCTCAACACTTTTTTTTGGTTTTTCTCAACAGTGTTTCTTAACCTATTGGTCTTGACCCCAAATTGTGTGGCCGTTTGATTTGGTTGGGTCCCAACTGCAGTAGTTAACATGGTTAGATTTATTTGGGTTAGTTCTCAGCAATATTTACCCAAAAAAAGACCCACATTTATAGAATTTCAATTGATAATGCCAGTCTTTTTTTGAATTGATAATGCCACTGTCTCATTTGTTCAAGATTTTTCCGAAATTTACGAAAATTGCGGAGGCAATACGAGACATAACTCATATTAATTGCAATTGACTACATTAATGCTACTGTCTTCTTTTTTTCTTTGTTCACTTTAAGCCTGCAGCTCAGTAGGCTTATAATTGGGTCGCCAAAGTTTCACTGTTTACGCTTAGTATTTGGGTAGCCGCGAAAAAAAGGTTGAAGCACACTGCTCTAGATGTTTAAAATGTGTAAGCTTTGCTACGACTTCTCTGTCCTTCCGTGTAGTTTATTGGTTAAATTTATTGACAATGTTTCTGACCAAGATTTTCTCCAAAATTTAGGAAAATAACGGAAGAAATATAAAGACATGTCTCTTATTTATTAAAATTTACTTTATTAATGCTACTGTCTTGAAAGAAAATTACGTCGTCTAAGTTTCGCCGTAATGCAGGGGTTCTTAAACTGGGGGTCCGCGAACTAGTTTTAGGGGGTCCATGTAGGCCTACTTGAAATATTAGGGTATATTTAAGAAGTAATCTTTTTTTAAAGAAAACAGTTTAATTAAAAAGAAAACGGTTTTGCACTGACTGTATTTAGACTCCATTTCACTTTTACTTTTTTAGACCGAAATCAACAGATTTATGAAGTTTATTTGTACTGTGACGTCATTTTTTGGAGTTATTTTTGCCTATTGCGGTCCAAGCGAAGCCAAAAAATTTTTAGGGGTCCGCAGTAAAAAAAGTTCAAGAACCCCTGCCGTAATGCATAAACTTGGGTTCTCGCGAAAAATGTTGAAAAACACTGCGTTAGGCGTTTCAACTTTTTGCTACGACTTTTACCTTTCCGTGAGTCCAAGAACTTGTGCAAGCTCAATCCTTCGAGGTCTACACAGGTAGTGGCTGTAGTGAAATTCCTTCTCAAGTTCGACAAGCTGTGAGTTGGTGTAGGCGGTCCTCTCGCGCTTGTTGGCTGCTAATGAAGAGTCCTTATCGTCGTCCGCTGAAAAAAACAAATAGGGTAAAACTTCGAGAAGTTTTTGTGACATTTTAAAATATTTTCGCAAAAATAATCCTATTTTATACAATAAAAGCGAAATTTAATCAATGAAATATTTAAAATTGAGGTAAAAAGGGTTATTTTACATAAAATATATGACAAAATGACCATCATATTGGCGATTTGATTATATATATGCGAGAGGGTGTCGATTTTAACAGGAGACTGCTAACTTTATTTTTAAATTAGCGTGTCAGAGATCAATATAAGCAAACGAATAATGTGAACGGTTTATTGTCAAATAAATAATACAAAAGTCAGAATATTTGATAAGGCTGATCAACAAAGTCTATGTTAAACGCTCTTTTTGGAACACAACCTGTGCGTTTGTATTCATCAAACCATTTTTAGCTTAAACCTGGAGCACTTGGGCTGAAGGGATAGATCAAACTTCTAAATGGCTATACGGTTGTACAACATGTGATTTAAATTGATTTTCATGCATTCAAAAACATTTGAATAATACTATTCAACATGTGTGTACTGCTTCCTGTACAATTAGTCCTAAATTTGTTTAGGGGTGAGGCACACATTTTGGTACATCGGAATAGGAAATGGCTAACAAAGTTTTGAGAATCCCTGTATAATGGAAACCTTGCAGGAAACTATCACCGTGCATTTGCTTGCAAAAGGCTTTTGCCATCAATCTCAATTTTACTACATTGCTGCATTTAGCAGACACGTTCATATAAGTCACACAACAAATGCTGACAATATCAACGGCGAAATGGCAAAGACAACAACGCTCGCTTTCAAACAAGCGTTATGTATAATTCATTAGCTGACGACAGCAATTCTTGTTACTTGTTGCTTACATTTTCTATTCTGACGCTGACGTGTAAAACATGTTAGCAGGTTTTAGCTCTGCCTCTGGTAATGCAATTTGTCGACGTTTTGGCAAATTAAATCTTAATTTTGTCAAATCTGAAGGCTTTCTCACAATTGCGGATGGAAAGTAGGGGGTATAGCTTGTTTGTAGCAATCTCTCAGTGAAATTTTACCTTTCGGTTTTGTGTTGTTTTCTTGTAATTTGTGGTAAACTTTGCACTTGCTGATGCAGTAACCACTTACTTCTCTTTTTAGGTTGCTTTTCTTTTTTTATCGTTAGGTGTTTTATTGTATTATGATGGTTTTACGCTTTTAGTTGTCAATATTCAGTCTTTGTTAAAAGCCGTAATTGTCTAATTGTAAATCTGGAAATCAGTAGACACGGGTTAACGACAAATTCTAGTGAGCATGACTCGGACTCAGTTAATCTTTCTCTCAAGTCCGGAGTCCGACTCTAAAGCCTTGTACCACACTACATCACAACCAGGCTGAAAATAACCAAAAAGGTCTGCCCAAAATAACCTTTCTTTCCAGACGAATTAAATTTGCCAATCATTCACAGTAAGTCATGAACAGGATACAGACGGATCAAGTTATTAATAAGATTACTTTTGAACGCTTTTCGCGCTGTATTTATTTGCGTGTAAACAACACTTTGTAGATCAGTGGTCGGCAATAGCCGGTCCGCGAGGAGTTCATTACCGGTCCGTAGCAGGGTTTCCAGATGATATTTTGATACAAATCTAACTCCTCGTACGTACAATATATCGAAATCGGGCCATATATAATGTTTTTTTGATGTTCAAGCGTGCTCACCCCAAAGTGCAATGGAATCAAATCATGCATACAATGCACTTTAATTAGGACATTGAAAAAAGTTGTTCCTTTACTGAACGTTTGTTGTTTTTAAGGCCAGTCCGCGACAACATTTCAGTTTTAAACCGGTCCGCAGTGCAAAAAAGGATGCCGACCCCGTTGTAGAGAACGTTAACACCTATATTCTCAAATCACCTGCTACTGGACAAAATTATTGCTGATTCACAAGAGACTAACGGACAGACTACTTTTATTTACAAGTCACTGTGTGATCAAATCGTTTAATCTGAAAAGTTTTATCATGTGCAAAAAATGGCATGTTATTGTACAAGTTCTTAAACTGTGTGTCTCGACGCCCTTGTGCAGTATAGAAAATAAGTGAGACTTTCAATTATAAAACTTTACAGGTTTAAATTCGAGATTTTAAACGTTTTTTATCGCTCGCATATACCATATAACCAACATAGAGTAATGATAAACAGCCGACATTATGGTAAGACTCACGACAAATACAATTCAATTACAAACGATCATCATGCTTACAGTGTTGAGCCTGTATTTGTGGCATGTTCAATAAAAAAAAAACACTTTTAAGAGAAAAATACATTCAGGTGTCTTAGGTCATATCACAATTTCTAAATACTATGAAAAATTGTATTTCTAGATTATTAACGACTAAAACACTGATTTAAATAAGTTTTCACTCTATCGAATACTTACACAAATTTGCCCCCAAGCAGTGATCGTTAGCAAGAATTTTCTGATTTTGTAGCCTAACCGTGCCCTAGCCATACGGTTTTCACACATTAAAAAAAATTCCAATGGTTTCCTCTGCAAAGGTCCTTGCATTCTTACGGTGTGCTTAAACTAATTGCTTATTTAAAAACCAACTCTATTTGTGTTTATAAGCCAGATATACAACCAACATATTTTACAAGTCTTTCTGTAAAAACTTTTAATTTTCACGAGTCGGTGCAAAGTGTTTTAGGTGACACTTTGATGGTAACATTGAGTATATTTAATTGGGAAAAGACCCCAAAACTAGATCTGTAGTTTTTTTTGTATTGAGATGGTTTTACACTTTTAGTTGTCAATGATAGATCTGTAGTACGAATTTTACGAACAGGTAAACGTCAAATTTAATGGATCTGGTTAAATTAAAACAAAATGGTAAATCCGCCATCTCGTGGGTTAACAAAGTATATTAGCTTAAGTCATTGCCACACCAGGTCAAGTCTGTCAAACCATTAGTACAAAACTAAATGATAATCTAAAAATAAATATTTTCACCCACATTATTAAAGGTAAGTCAGTCACTCAAACCATCAAATTGGGTAAAATAAATAACCTAATGAAGTGGGGTCACGGTGGGTTGTTCCAACGCAAAAATAAAACTGACTTGAAAAGATACATAGCTCGTGCTAGAAAGCGTAACATCGATTATAACTACCGACAAGCTTGAGAATTAACAGCAGAAGGCGTTACAGATGCAGGAAAAATGCAACTCCGCTTCAATTCGGTTCGCCAGTAATTTCTTCCAAGAAATAAATGAGTAATGTGCCGCGGCGTCTTTCAGGTGCTGTTTTGCGTCGTTCTTGAGTTTATTTTTAGCCCAGCGCGGCAAAATCAATTTGAATCACCCAAACATTGCCTTCTGTGTGCTTTTTTGAGGTGAACGATTTGTGTTTTTTGCAGTGTAAAATTTGGAATCTTGATTGTTGTTGGATTAAATTTGTTTATAAATACTTATGTTGCAAGAGAAATCAGCGAACCACGAAGAAAAAAGGGAGGAGGTGTTTGTACATTTTGTAAACTGAAAAGGAATCTAACCATTTAAAAATTGTATAGTTACTGTATATTTTTTTTGTTCCAGTTGCATGATATTGCACTAAATCGATGATTTAAGAAATTTGTGTGGAAAAATAGAAAACATTCTTAGAAGGAGAAAGTACGAAATTATTTTAGTATAATTTTGACTTATAAAAACCGGGGATTTCTGTTGTTATTTTAAACTTAACTAAGAAAAAATTTCCGGTAACATATTTAAGATCGCAAACAGATGTAAATGTTAAAAAAATGCGATTTATTACTTTAGAATTTTTCGTTTTAAATTAAACGACAAACGATGTGAAGCCATATTATTTTGTTAATGACTTAAAAACTGACATCATCTCTAACTGCCAATTGGGATCCATATTGGACTTAAAATGCATTTGATTTAAAAACCTTATTATTTAGGTTTAACATTAGATGTAGTACGTTTGAAATTTTAAACCAACAGACATGTTTCACTGCATTATTAACACCTTTTTACGCTTAAATTAAATAAAGACAAACACAGCTCTTGTGGCATAGCAATTTGTCTTTTCGAAAATATTTTAAAAACAAAACAAAAAACGTCGTATAGCTTAAAATTCGAGTAAAAACCATCCGTTATAGAAACTACACGGTTTTAGAATTTAGATTCAAATTTGTCTACATGGGCGAACACAAGCCAAATTCAAACAGTTGTAGTGTGCTCCATAAATCTTTTTATTTTAATTTAGTTGAATTTTAACCGATTTATTTTAATTCATTTTCACTTAATTTAATAATCTTATGTATGCACTGTTGATATCTAGTTGAACATATTTGAATGACTTTTTATTCACTTGTTTCAGTTGGTTGGAAAATCCAATAGCAATTATTGTTATAAAACTTGGTCTGTGTATTACTTTCCAGTTTGTATTACTTTCACTTGCAACACCACACTCTGTTTAACATTTCACTTCCCTCGACATAAAACTTGCCTGATCAGGTCGCAAAAGCGCAATTTTCCGACACCTTAAAGCAGCTTATTAATTTCGCCTTACACCGGCCGAACCGTCTACAAACCGTGTACAGTCAACACGGGCGTAAATTCGTTCAATCGCTTGCCGTTTTTCCACGCTTATTACCGGCATTGGTTGTAAGAGCATGATACCGTTCAGGCCAATGCCAGGTGTGCAACTTCAAAAACGCCACCGACTAACAACAAACAAACGATTTTACACACACACAGCAAGGGGGTGAAACCATAGAGGGGCGAGGGTGTTACATTACTGATATTAGCTTTAATCAGATAAATTATTAAGTTAAAATATTTAGGATATTCAGTTTTGTGAAATATTTTCCAAAAAAAAAATAACAACACGCTTTCGTTATAGGATAGTGGATGTCGGTAAAATTGGGAGTTCTTAGTATAGCAATACTACACTGGAGATATATAATAACTTGTAAAATGTACACTGATTAAATAAAAAAGTACATGTCCTTATAGGACAAATTTTTTACGAACATTTATGCTGCAGTGGCCATGTTTAGCTGACTGCGGTGTAAAACAAAACACCTCAGTCGGGGAGGTTTCTCACACACAGAGCAAGGGGAAAAATTAGAGGGGCTAAGGGGAAATATTTGCAAGAGAGACTGGTGTTTTTAAAAATAGACATTCAGCACTGTTTAGAAAGGGGTTTGAACTGAACGGAAGAAAGGGCAAATCTTTGCAGCTAAGAAAAAGTTTTTTCACCAATAAGTCGAAGTCCTTCCAAGGGTTTGAATATTATTGATAAAAAATACGGAGCGTTCATTTAACATTGCCTTAAACTTACTTTTCAAAAGTATGAAGTTTATAGAAGAAAGTGCGGGGTTACACATAACAGCTTAGCTTAAAATTACATGCGAATAAGGTTGTTTGTATCTGCTGTGCGACAAGTCAATTTACAAAAGATATCAAAAAAGTTGGTGAAAATAAAAATCTTGAATACTAATCTGATCTTAAAAGAAACTAGTGGTCAATTTTGTATTAACAGGTATTGTCTGAGGTCACAGTTGTCCCTAAGTTAATTTGCACTCCCTACAACAATCCCTGGCAAAAGGACGTTGCCGCTGCTGTTACTGTGTAAGGTTATCGAGTCATGTTTTTGATCGCGCAAACTTCATATCAGCCCTTGGCTAGATTTACGCCCTTGGCGAATTGCTGAAACGTCAGTCACTCTTCGCTTTTGATTTGATGGCTGGAAAAGAGCATAGCTCAGGGACGAACGGACATATAACAGTTGTCTGCTATGCTGTTGTTGTTAAGGGAGAGGACGGGCTTCGAACCACAGACCTTGGAAACTCTTGGCCTATTTTTACACCTTATGACCATTTCCACTAAATTGATAAGTTTTTAAATTTGTTTATTACACTCAACAAAAGTTGTTTTCAAATAACTTGTTTTTCCATAGGACCACAGAACAAAAACTAAGCCATTTCAAGCATGCTCACTGCCCACCTTGAATTACCGCGAGCGGTCAAAATGATCGTTTGTTCAATAAAGAATAAAATGCAGAATAATTTTGCTTTATTTAGTTTCTAAGTTAATTTGAACTGATGGGGCCTTAAACTTCGTAGGTGCGAGATTGATATGTTTTGAGCCCCATTATAATATCATGTTCTGGAATAGTCTTCATAGGCCATATCTACGAATTGCATTGTAGGCTATCAGGCTGCATTTTAGCTGTGTGGAGAGAATTTGTATTTTTTTTTTAAATTATAACGTTTTATATTGACGTTTGTCGTAACATTAGGCACTCGTACAATTTCCCCCGTCATTATGGTTTTGAGTGGCACAGATTGGAAAATTAAGACAGAGCAAGCTGGGAAGCTTTGGAGTCACTCACATATGGAAGTCTCAATAATAACCAGATTTAGTCGCTATGGCTGCCTTTGTCGTTCTACGCCTTTTATTATTTTCATCCATGTTAGAATTCTCGCAACATTTATTAAGACGCCTTTAGGATCAATTAAATGTTGATTCTATATTTGTGGCGCAACACATCTTCGCAAAATAAAATAAGTCGCATCGCAAGAGGCAAACAAAGCCGATTCTAGCCTTTAGTTTTGGCGCAAACAACTCAGAAAAAACAACATCAGAAGAAAAAAATATAAAAAAACTTCGAAAGGCGGCATTTTTCGTTAAAGCGCAACTCACGGCGCGAAATCGAACGCGCGCGTTTGTTTGTTTACGTCGACGCGCCGATTCGCAGGTGCTGCGTCGCTAGTCGCGCTGCGAGTCAAAATCGCGTATTTCCGCCGATTATGCGACCGACAGTGATGGTTTAGGACATTCGCAGTTTGCTCTGACACACAACTACTTGAAAGTAAATGGTCGTCGTATTTTAACTTCAGGCTTTTTAAGCGCGCTTCAGTTAGCCTTTAGTTTGGTTTAATTCCATTTTTTCGCAATATATTCTATTTATATTCCTTCGTTAGACTCAAAAGAGTATGTTTCATTCATTGACTGTATCAAAAA
The DNA here is from genome assembly GCF_963924565.1 of Ascidiella aspersa. Taxonomy (NCBI): domain Eukaryota; kingdom Metazoa; phylum Chordata; class Ascidiacea; order Phlebobranchia; family Ascidiidae; genus Ascidiella; species Ascidiella aspersa. The sequence continues at coordinate 30,341,456 of NC_139451.1, read as the reverse complement.
TGTTGTTTTTCATAACTTGGCTAGGACAAAAAGACACTCTTCATCTTTTAAAATCGTACCCTGACCTTAAAATGACATTTTCCATAGTTTGACTTAAAAATGTTGCTATTCATAACTTAACTACACAAAACAATGGTTTTTAATTTAAAATATGACGAGACTAAAAATAGTTGTATTTACCTTGACAAGACCCAAAATGACAGGCTTGAAAGCAACTTTGAGTTTTTTTAAGATGCAAGATGGTTCAGTACGTTGTCATTGCTATGCACTGAAGTATTGTAAGCTCAAAAACAATAGTGAGTGTTGGTGGAATAAAGATTAATTAAAAAAGGTGACAAGACTCTATCCGTTTAATATAGATTGTCGCTCTCTTTAGGCTTAAAACGACGTTGTCGGGTTAAACCCCCCCTAACATGTTATTACATTTCCCCGAAAGATAGCATTGATTTTAAGGTTGGAGGTTGTAGTTAGACGTAATAGACATTTTAAAGACAAAAATTATGTAGTGAACAGATGTGAAAATTAATAAAGAGATATTTAAAACGTCTAAAATGTTATCTACTTCAATATGAGCGTTAAAAGTCCTACTATGGCATTGGTGGCAAGGTAAACCAATTCTCATGTTTTAGCGATCTATTTTTACCTCATTTATCGCTTTTCGCGTTTGTAAATGCGGATTTAATCGCGAACTTTGGCCAGTCAGTTTTAATCTGCTGAATTTTAGTCTGAAAACGAGCGAAGTAAAAGTTCCGTTTACGGAGATGGTGTGTCGACGTTAAACAAACACGTGTGGCATAAGTCCTTAATCCCGGCTGATCTGCGACTGTATATAATTTCGACAACACTCTTGCAGTCTCAGTACCTTGCCTTGAAAGCTGTGCGATGCCGTGAAAGGAATTCTTCAGATATCGCCCAAGTTGTTCTGCTATTTACACCGAAAAGACTGTTTACTATTTTAAAGCTTTGACACTGAAATTGCAACCTTAAAAGGAATTAGACTTTTTGGTAAATACAATCCCTTACATATGGTACCTATGTCTTGCATAGCATAAACTAGGGGTGATTGTGACAATTTTTGTCAAGTGGCAACTTTAAAATAGGAAATAAACACTTTGCTAGCAGTAAGCGTATTAAGAGGACGTTTTGCACTGTTGACTTGAAAGATCAATTTTATTTTTTAGAAGGACCACACCCCCCTCCAAATAATGGACAACAAAACAAATTAGTATTTATTTTTCAAAAAACTATTTTGAGAAACAACGGTCAACTTACGTTTGTGTCAACTAAGCTTGTTTTTTTTTTAATTTTCTTACGATTTCGGTTACTGTGTGTAAGATGAATGGCTTAAATTTACCCAAGTGTGAATTAGCTTAAATCTGGCCACAAAAATTCCACTTTACTTAAATCTTTGTACAACAAAAGTTTTACTAATAACAAAGTCATTGCAAATATTTGTGTCAAAAAACTTGTGATGATTTGGTACCTGTGCAAAATAAATGTATTATTTATAACAAAGATAAGTTTATGACAATATATTTAGGCGACGCTCCAAAAAAATGCCATTTGTTTCAAACGAAGTCTAATTTGTAAGCCTATTTATTTTGACGAATGCTTTATTCGAAGTGCTTTATCCATATTAAAAAACAACTAATGGCAAACAATGTCAAAACAATTTCTAATGTGTTTTATACTTGTCCAAAATAAAAGCCATCTGTAACAAAGGAAATGTTTTCAAGATGAAAATGCCATAACCTTTAAATACCATACATATGCAACTGGAATCTCAGTTAGGAACTTGGCCTGGTAAATCAGCACGGCATACTTGCATTTTTTCCCTGAAACTCATACTTCCCCCTGAGTTTCTGGTTAGTATTTGTTACCACTAGGTTTCTTATGTACTAAAATTATCCATTTTACCAAAGTGACAGAAATCCTTGTTTACAAAGTACACTGCTAAAATACTTGCATGTCTCGAGTGAAGATTTTAAATGCCACAACCTTTTAAATAAATCTTGAATGCACTTGAAATAAGTACAATTAACATGAGTATCGTCCCAACAAAACTACAGTCGCCAGTCACGCGAAGCGATGGTGAAAAGTTGTTTGAAAGGCATTTGCGTGACGATAAGGATATTGATTCGGTTGTTTTGTGATGTGATGTGTGTGTTCAGATTGTGGCTTCGACCGTAGACTCAACAATACTATTGATTTTATAGCGTCTGCTCTCCACTTTGATCTACACTAAGTATATAGCAATAAAGCGGCATTTATTTTGACTACTGTCTCTGTTTATTTTTCACTGTAACCCAATAGGTAAATAAACATCTAATGAACCATATCTGACATTTGGAGCATTATTTGCTGGAGGAGATGTGAAAAACACAGTGAAGCCCATACAGAGTTAGGGTAACAGTTTGTATAGATTCGATATATAAATGATTTATTCCTAACATCAATCAATTCCACTTTCATCAAAATGAGCTTTAGTATTCTCACCTGACAAGTTGACATAGATCTGCTAATTACAGAAACCGTAAACACTCTTAGTGTTTTTGGTGCCACACGGATTACAGTTTTGTAAACAATTTTAAAGTAAATCTGTTACAAATGCCTCAGCAGTGCCTAATGGGGTATAGACCATGGTTTTAACAACAATATAGAATTTAAACGGTTCAAAAGTAACACTATAATTTTATATTGATTAAACGCGATTGAAAGCTTGCTTCTTCTGTAATTTATTATTAAGCCAACTACGTTTTATAACAAAAAAATACACATATGCGTTTTCTGTCCAATAGTTAGCAAAAGAAGTTTTGGCAAAGTTTTTTTTGGAGAGGTTTGTGTAAGTTTCGGACCCTAAACATAGACAATCGCTTGGATTTTAAATCTATAGACAATCATAAATAGGCTATTCAATTTTTACATCAATGTGTGTAAAAAAGCATTCAAAACCTACATTCTATAAACTGTAACGTTAAACACACGTTAAAAACTGGACTTTTGCAGCAAAACAATCACATATTTTTTCCAATTCGTAAGTGCAAACACAAAGGCATTCAAGCCCCCGACCAACTATACTGGTTAAATTGCCAAGGCTAAATTTTCTTTAATTAAGATTAAACAACATAAAAAGTCGAATTTTAATGATCAATATGCGATAGAATTAGCAATGTACCTGTACAAACAAAGGCTAATGCCCAAGACAGACTTGACTCGTAAAGTTGCTAAGGCCAACTTTTCTAATTACACAACATTAACAAATGCAAATTTTATTGATCGATGTGCGATTGAATTAGCAACGTACCTTGCGTCACACCGTTGCTGCATGACGATGACGTCACAGTTGACTTCTTCTTTTGATTTTGTCTCGACTCCTTCATCCAGGGAAATATCGTCGACTTGAGGGCCTTGCCGCCATTTTCCGATAATCCGTTGCGGCGTTTCGCGGAATTACGCATTTCCGGCGCTTTGCCGCTTGTTTCCGCATCGCCGCAATCCGCCAGCGACTTTTCCTGCGACACTTTGTCGTTTCCCGGTTGTTTGGTCGTTGTTTTACCGTCGCATTGTGTCTTGGACATGGAGTCGGCGCCGCCGCGTTCTGCCGGAATTCGAGCGCCGTTTTGCCGCGGACTGGACATCTCGTGCCCGAAGGAACGCTCCGAACTCGGTGTTGATCTGCTGTCTCGCGGCGACATGAACCCTGAACCTGGCCGTGATCAAAAATAGAGGCACTTTTACGCAATGTCTTTCACCCGAAGGCCGCCCCACTAAAAATCAGTAGTTTTTAGGTCGATTTTAAAACGAACCGCTTGCCAAGCCGGTCAGAGCATTTTGATGCCGACCGTCGGGCTTCGATCTGATTTTAAAATGAGGAAAGCATTCAAGCAAGATGGCCGCGGGCTCCTAATAATCTACAGCAGCCGTTACTGTCTCAAAACCGCTCGAAAAGCAACTGTATGGAAAGGGTTGGGGACTTCAATTGACTTGCGTTGCAACCAAACATAAACTGCTTGTTTTAAAAGACTTAACGCCAAATTTTAACTTTGTGTAGGCCTTTAAACAGCCCAAAATGCTTCAACACTAGTTTAGGGAACTATTAACTGATTAAGGCTATCTATCGATTTTCTAAATTAAAACAAACAACTGTGAATGTGTTTCAGGCTAACAAGACGGTCTGGCTATCTAAAGTGATGGCAGAAGCCCGCCTTAGTCGGTTTATTGTATTTCTTGCCCTACGCCATTTATACGTTAAGGTTCAGCGCGCTTTGAACACCAATTGCTGGTCGTACAGCTTGTGAAATGGAATTTGAACGATTTCAAAGCGCATCGTGAAACTCTATGCAAATAAACGCCTGTTAATTCAGTAAACATCGCCTTTTAATCCTATGGCATAATATACCAGTATAAGTATAAATTATCATTTTGCTTGATATTCCAGTCGACAGTAACCCAATAATATAGGTTTCGACAATTTCTCTAACGTTTTAATTAAAGAGATTTAAGGCATGAATTGTTGTTACCTTTTTGCAGATAATAATGTTAATAAACATAAAATAGCTTGGAGAAATAATTTCAGCATTTTATATGAGTTGACCGTTTAGCAGTTTATTACAAAAAATCAAATCGATGTTATTAACATTTATAGATAAATGTATCGCATATAAAAGTGTCAAGGTTTTTAAACTAGTTAATCCACGGTTCATTGTCATCTATCTAGTTATTGGTAAATGTTTTTCTGTTAATTGTGTCAGCTTTTTTAGTGTTGCTGAATTCGTGACAAGTTGTATTTTGGATGCATGAAGGTTAACTATTGACAAGCGAGTAGCAGTTGACTGGAAACTGATCTTTATTTCAATTTGGCGCAAGGCTTTTAGTGTCCATAGGGTCACTGCGGTCAACTGTTCGCAAAAGGAGCGTAAACACTTGACAAAGTGGCTGCGATTTAGAACAAAAGCCAAGTCCATTGCGGCTTTAAACCAGAAAATCGCTGAACCGCCAAAAAGCAACAAACAAAAATGTAAATGAACACTTGAAAATTAATTTAAATTTATTCAAAACGTTCAAAATGCAACCTACTCCTGTACGGGCTTTGATATTTGTACTACGTATTACTACAACCTCCAACTATTATGCATCCACCGTTTTAGATTAAAATAACGATTAAAAAAAACCCACAACAATTCCAAGATTTAAACCACAAATACCTTGGGTGTAAAGCAACTCGTCGATTTCGTCACGCCGCGTGACGTCAGCACGCGCCTCTTCGCTGACGTCATCACTTCTGGTGACTTCATTTTCGCCCATGACAGGGCGCTTGCTGAAGTCGGTCGCTCGGCAGGTGAACGAGCTGCCTTGCTGCTGCTGCTGTTGTAACTGTAGCGGTTGCTGGTAGCTACTGGGTCGGCGGGAGTTTTCCAGGGCGTCTGGGCCTTCGCGTTTGTCTGGGGGGTCGATCACCCCTGGCTGGTCGGCGTTGGCGCCAGACAGCGCGTGACCGTCGCTTCGATTTGATTCGCTCTTGTGGGCGAAGATGCCAGCGCTGCTGCTGTTTTTGTTGTACTGTTGCTGCTGGTTCAGCCTGCTGCTCGACTGATTACGTTCGCTGCTGCTGTACGCCAAGCTCAAGGCTACTTTTTGCTGGCGCTGGTGCGTCTGGAAGATTTGGTTTGCGTTCATCTGACCACCGTTGTCATCTAATCCGGGGTCGTGTCAGGCGCGGTGGTAGTCCTTCTGTGTTCAAACTCCCATCGTAGTCGTTTGTGCGCTGCTATTTCACTTGACCACTAGCGTGTAGTTGTTTACTTTTGAAAAATCCTTCCGATTGTTGACAATGAATGCGGCGGTTGTTGTCACGTGATGTCGGGGCCTCGTGGAGATAATGGGCTGTACAAAAGCATACGCCAGGTTAAATCAACTTGACCATTTGTATTTTAAAAAAACACAACACAAATGGTCTAGCAATGTTAGTGTTAAGGCCAAACCCTTTAGAAAGTTGTTTAAAAAAAGATATAGCATAAATTTTATTGCCTACAGAGGCATCGACGCCCTCGTCGGTATGACTTAATGGAGTTAATTTGGAGAGTTTCTTCGCAATGGACTTAAATAAAATATAAAGTTGTCAAATGCATGAATTTTGCAGACTAACGTCCTGTGTTAAACAATGAATTCGAACATTAAAGGTCGTTAGCCAAACAAACGCCCTTGTTGTAAATAGTGTTCAGCCGACTAAACCGCCCTTACCTTTGCATTGTGCATTGTGCCTAGGCTAATAGCCGTTAACCATTAGCGGGACCACATGGATAGCTGAACAAGCGGGCGAAATGATAATCTAACAATTTAACGCGGGGAGAAACGAGGCAATTTTGGCCAAAGCAGACTTAATGTGTTTACCCATGCCACTCCGCCTACTGCAATTGCGTTAAGGGATTACTGCTTGACTTGGCTACAAGGGGTTCTTCTTGTTTTGCACCGTTTGTGCCCAAAAACGCTAAAAAAACATTTACAGTATCCCCCGCTACGGAACGCCCGACGAATTGGGTGGGCGCGCTTGGTAATGAAATTATCTGACGTTGTGTATTCAGTAGATAGTCTAGGCTGTGATTCGATTTTCTGGGCGTTATACAGAGATTTTTTCATTGTCATAAAATCAACAGTAAAGTCGCATTCGTAAATTATAAAATCGCGGCAGCTTTAGCTAACCTCTCTCAGAAAAATCAAGATTTTGACAACTATTGTTCGGCTAATATCTGTGAAATAACATGATGACTTCAACAAGCTTTTTATTGGTATTAAATTTTTATTGGATATTTAAAGAGAAACAAATGCGCCGTCATTTTCCACTATGCTAAAAAAACATTTGCAGATTCAATTTAGATTCAGATTCAAATTATTTTGTGGATCTTTGCAAACATTGAAAAAATAAAATAACATGAAGAATAAAACAAGGTCAGCGAAAGGACCTTTACGGTCATCAATTCAAACTGCTACAGTTTTAAATTAAATTATTTACAGTCTTGAACATTTACAGTTTTGCGTTGTTACAATAAGGTTTTGTTCTCATGCAATTGGAATATTGACGTAAAATTCGTAAACTATAAAGAAGTGTAATAAGAATATCAAAGCCCATACAGAAGTAGGTATCCTTTTGAACGTTTCGAATAAGTCTTTATTCATTTTCAACACAGAGAGAAGGCACTGATAGTAAGTGTATATATACCGCTGAGGCATAAAGAAGTGTGATTCACAATCCGTAGTTAAAGCCCCCAAACATTTCGTTGGATATATGAATGCAAACTATTATGTCGATCGTTCTTAAAAACCAAACCTCCCCCCAAAAATACCCAAAGGAATGAAATTAGATAACGTTGTGTATCCAGCGAATAGTTTTATTAGTGTGTGATCTGTTTTCTTGTGTGTTAATATAGCAAGGTTACGTTCTCATGCAATTAGAATATTTACGTTACATTCAAAAAGTGATTCCCAATATAGTTAATGTCCCTCGAAATAAAATTTTGAGAATATATTTAAAAGGAATAATTTAAACGATACGACTGATGCTAACCATTTTAATTTTTTGTTTGTGATTGTAATACAAACCACAACGTCGTTCTTAAGCAAAACGTCACAAAAAAAACACATTTGTAACCTAAATAATGAATTAAATAATTAAATATAGGACAAATATAGACAAAGAAACAACTTTTAACTCTAACGTTTTGTCTAAAAATTCAAAATTCTTACTACGGTAAATTTGCCTCTAATAAAGTTTAGATTTCACAGTTATGTGTTTTGGAGGATTTTTATATTTTGGGCAATTATACACAAATAAACAAGTTTCAACTCTTACGTTTTATCGAACAATTCCAAATTCCGATTGCGGTAATTTGCCTCTAATAAAGTTTTAACAGTTTTATTTTTTTTTCAGATTTTTAATTTTGGCTTGCTTATAAAATGTGCTGTTTATTTCTAGGAAATCTATTTCTGCGAAACTTAATTGACGTCTGAGACAAGGAAGGTCAAAGTAATTAAGGCAAGGATGTTGAATATACGCAGCTGGCCAACTTATCTGCAAGTCTAGCGTTAGGCGGCAGGTATTAGTCGGATTAATGGGCCACACAGAACGGTTGCTTCCTATATAAGTGTGCCGCTACTCTTGTGTGAAAATGTGCGTCGAGAAAAATAGCGTTTTAAACCATTGTTATGTTGTTTTTTTTTGTCTCAGTTTTACACACTTTTGATGAAATAATATGATCAGGAAAACTATATTTTTTTAATATTCTATCGGATCGAAATTGAAAACTCTTCTTGGTTGTGAGCTGAGAATAAATTAGTTTTGTCCTAAAAAAAGTCAAATCCCTAATACAGTGTTTCTCAGCCTTTTATGGCTCGCTGCACCCCTCAGAAATAATAAATAGATTGCGGCACCCCTATAAGATTTTTCCGGACGTAATTCACTAGAATGTTGCAATAAACGGAACTGGAACAACCCACATGGACTCTACACTACATAGGAAGTTATAATTGAATTTACACAAAAAGCTGTAAGAATTGAGCGAAAATCGGATTCTTGAAGACTGCCAAATAATAGATCAAAATTAAGTGACAGTCTAAATCTCTTTTTCCCCAGATGTTTCTAATTATATTATGGACCAAAGTAACAAAAGATTTTTCAAAGGGTCTGCCATGCAAATGTCTTAAAAGGTTTAAGAACTACTGATTCTTAACATGAATTTTTACCTGGGTCCTCTGACCCATATAAATAACCTAGTAGCCAAAATAGCCGAATAGCCGACTATGTGTTCAAGATTCCAAAATCAAGTTCCGTATTGATCGCAAAAACAAGACATACCAGCTGTGTGTGATGCTTTATTATTTAAACCAGAGTTTATCTTGTGGTCATATTTTAACGATATATCTTTCATGGTTTTTTGTGCATCGCATTGAATTCCACCGATGCTGAGAAAGGCTGGCTTGGGGTAAACAAGTCGAAAAATCACCTCGCGGCTGATTCTACGTATCTATTGGTGGGTTTACGACTTTTAAACCAATAAGACGATTTCAGCGAATTTAATGCGTATTATAGAATTGAAATTTTCTCCCAGCGGATTTATAGTTTGTTTATTGCGTCTCAATTCATTTAAGCTCATTCTGGAGAAAAATTCCGGCTTTCCAAATTGAAGAACAATGGATAAAGTCAATGATGTCTGGGATTTAGACATTCAATGTTGATTTTATAATTTTTTTAAACTGAGATACTAGATAGCAAATATATTCATGTATTGTTTTGTATTCGTATATTGTGGGTTGTTGGCCGCTTAGGAACATGGTGTTAGTTTTTTCAAGTTTATATTTTCACAGAAATGACAAACATTAAAGAAAGAAAGATTCCTTTTAAACAAATTCTTAATTTAGTTTGAAACTTGATTTTATAACTGATACGTTATTAGGGCTGCCAGCAATTTTTAATTCATAAAAATGTTTTTCTTTTTTAAAGAATCGCAGAACTTGATTTATCTTTTAAACAAAACCTCTTTTCTCTTAATTTTACGTTGAACATTATGAAGGTCTTGGGTTTCAATCTGGTGGTTAAATTAATTTCGGACAGCGGAGTAAAACAGTTTTTGTCCAAACCGCCTAATAGTATAACTATGTTAAACAAATTATCACGCGATTTCCGTGGTTTGTACAATAAATCAAATACTAAGTTTGTTTACAAAGTATTAACATATAACATTTAGCGGAACTTATTTTAACATTACATAACCTTAAAAAACACGCATGCATTAAGAGGCGGAACTCAGTATTACAACCCTAAATCAAATCGTGTTCAAAAGAAAAAAACAGCACTCAAGCCAGACTCCAGCTTGTTTCCGTTATGTTTACATAAACACAAGCATGCGTGCTTACACGCTCGAATCTCTACTGGACTGTGGTAATGCATCCCCGCGCAATGCAAATGTTGTCGGGATCGGCCGGCCTAATTGCGCCTAATGGAGACTCAATCGCTTCTAGATGATTTAGGGCCGTTTCATTTGTGTTTTGCGACAACACGAAGCAATGTAAATCGACATGGGGTAAAACGAGTGGCCTGGGCACTTTAGGGCAATTAAAAGCGGACAAGGGATATCAGATTCAGCTGGAATCGTTCTTTGCTTTGCGAGTGTCAATGGCCTGAGTGGATGACTCTAGTCAGTACAAGGACTGATTTCTTACAAGTTTTGCTGACGTCATAACAGCCCTAATGCGGTTGACTAGTAGTAGCGTATTTTTCGTGATTGAACTGAGTTGTTTTAAACAGTTTATTTATTTTTTTATTATTACTTTAAACTCTTTAATATGTCAGCAATTGCCAACATGAAAAAGTTATTTTTAAGTGGATATTAGCTGGCCTATGTAGTAAGGAATTGAAAACATAATCTATAATTTCTAGCATTGGCCGCGAAGTGCTACTTACTCATGTATGGTTTGTAACGAATGGAAGTATTTATTTGCACCACATCTTGAATACTTTAAAAACGATTGAAAACTTCAATGCCCGTGTCTATTTTGAGTTTCGTGTAACAAAACGTCTCAACAAACTTGTAGTTGCTTGGCAAATAATCTCCTTATTTACGATATTTAATAAATATTGTCGGAAATAAAATGTCGTATGTACATAGTCGCCATGCACAAAATGCGTTTCTGTCAAGAAACATTGTGTTTGATATCAAAGTGTTTAATATTAGTCGTCGTGAGTTTGCAAAATGTTTAGAATAGAATTTTTTATTTTTTAAGAGCAATTTTCAATTTTTAAGCACGGGCAATTTTGTGGCTTCACAAGTTTGAAACTCACGTTCTGGGTGAAAACAAATCAAAAGTGATTGATATTAGTCGTCATGCATTACCAAAAATTTAGTAGAACATATTTTATTATTTTAAAGCAATTTTCTTCTTTTAAGAACAGGCTTAGGAGGTTGTATAGTAAGACGTAGTAAAAATATAAAAGCCCAACACAAGTAGGTTGCAAAGTTTCATTGGGCTATTTTGCAAGGTTTACCAAAGTCACGTTTTTGAGTAAAAATACGGCAAACGTGTTTGATATTAGTCGTATTCAAAAGATTTAGTAAAAAACGTTTTCGTTTTTTAAAACAATCTTCTTTTTTTAAGCACAAGCTTTGCAGCATAAAGGTTGGAGATCGTAGTAAGACGCAGTAAGATATAATAATCAAAGCCCATACAGAAGTAGGTATCATTCAGAATGTTTCGAACAACTCTTTATTCATTTTCAACACCAAAGTCACGTTCTGGGTAAAAATACGACATACGTGTTTGATATTAGCTAGTTCCGGCAACTACAAGCGAAAAAACACCGGATCGTCATCTATCAAACCACACGCAAACAAACAAAGCGCGAGGAATTTCATTAACCAGTCGCTGGTGTACAAGTAAAACAGCAGCAGCTGCAGCTGGTTTGTGCCGCCGTCGCGAAAACTTTTGCTGATTTGACTGATTTCGAGGAAGCTGGCTTGCGCGCGAAACTTGTAAGCGTAAATAAAGCGGGCACTTGGCTGCCGAGAGACCAATCTCCCGTCCTAAGTCGTTCATCATTTCCGAGTGTTTGTAGCTAAGTTTGGATCGCGGTAGTTCTGAGTCGGTGGGCCGTTTAAACGACTTGCATAGGTGGTCTATGGACGGCACAATGACCCTCCTTCTTCAAATGAGCGGGATAAAATTTGTGAGCAAATTGCAAAGATTTTATCGGGGCTCGATTGCACAGCCACGTAATTTCAAATCGCGGACTTTAATAAAAGTACGGTAAGGCTCTTGCGACAGTGGTGGTCTGTTTTGCGAAACGAGTTTGAAGTAATAAAAAATAAAACAAACGTCTCTCCAACGAATTGGTTTAAATTTATTAAACAACAAAGGCAAATTATGGAAAAGAATGGTTGAAAGTTGTATTAACAATATCAAAGCCCATTCAGAAGTAGGTAACAGTTTAAAAGTTTCGAAAAAATCTTTATTCATGTTGAAAATGAATGAAAGAAAGTCGAAATGTAATAATTGCTAATTAAACGTCTAACTACAACCTCCAGTCATTATCTAAAAAATTGTTATTTTTTTCTGCTAAGCCTTACTAAAATCAAATTAACTACGTTTAAACACGAAAAAAAGTTAACACAAAAAGACTAACAGGAGAAAATTAATAGTTAAAACATGACTTTTATAATTTATAAAATATTAGGTTTGCCAGAAATTGTCAATTTTGTAAAGTCAAAAACGAAACAAGGTGAAAGAGTTCACCTATGAGATATTTGAACCACATATCAGGCTTATTTTTAAACAGTATACCAACAATAAAATAAATCAACTGCTTTGCTCATTATTATTTAATTTGCAAAAAATGTCGACGTAAAAAGGTTCAAATTTACCCCTCTTTACATAAACAATTAGTGGATTTATGGGTTTTTAAGTATAAATTTTTTAAACAAAATTAAAAACACAAAATTAAAATAAGTTTGCCAAAACCGTAAAGTATTCTGTTTTATCAAAAAGACAAAGTTAAAAGAAACGATTTTAGTTTAAGTTAAACTAATTATGTTTTTTGCATAACGAATATATAATACCAAACTACACAGCAAACTGGAATACTAAGTGTTCTGAAAATAATTGATTTGTTTGAACAGCATATTATTGTCACTTTTTAACTAAAAAATATATTTAAACGAGTACAACACAATACACAAATAATAATAGTTTAATTTGAAATTGATAAGCCGAATCAACTAATTTGTCACTTGATTTAATTCTCCCAAACTCGACAAACGGCTTGCCAAAATGTTTATTTGGTAATTTACCTGTTTATGGGGGCAATGGTTCATACAAAATAGTAGAACAGCTGTGAGTATTTATTTTGCCGTTTTCTCATTTGTTTGGGGCCATATATCTTTGTCGTTTTGCGGTTTTATCCTATTCCTGATGATTTGTTTCCCCACTAAATACTTATCCCCAAAAGCAATTCTACTTCGAACTGATGAAGCACGGTTGTGCAAAAGCTTGTTAAGATTTTATTATAATTTGTCGCTAAACAGTGCAACCTGTTTTTCAGATTTATAATTATATAAGTACCGCTAACACCAAAGTTTGTTCCAAAATTGTTCCTTTACGCAAAGGCCAAAGTACGGCACAAACTATCCTAGATAATATAATATTGGTCTTTTTGAAATATATCGGGAACGTGAACATTTACACGTGTGGGTAGAATACTGATCATAGCTTTTTGCTTGCTTTGTAAAACTTATTCAATGTCCATGTACATTGTCGTTACAAAATTGTAATTGTTAAGTCTTTGTTTGTTAATTTGAAACAGTTTGACAAAATAGTTAAACAGGTTACGAATTAAAATATCGCAATGATTGCCGTCTTCTGAGAAGAAATTTCTAATATAAATATTTCATAAGGAGCTATATATTATACCCGAACAGAAAAAACAACAATACGTCCTATTCTTATCCGGAAAAGTATGTGAGAATATTCAAATATTAGTTAAAAATCATAAAAAACACAATGTTTTCTTCAAAATACGGTTCATAACAACTTCTAGTAGAAACCTTTTTCTGTTTAACAAAGGATTTATTAGAACGACAAAGTAAATTCCTCAGAAATCAATCACGAAATTTTCAACACATTTTTAAGTGGATCCAACACTTGCTATCCTGAAGGCAATACAGTCATTCGACACCGCGTTCGACTGGTTAGGAAATATTTGACCTTCAAATTGCAGACGCTAGTTATGGTTCCTGTCTTCCTGGCGAAAGATGTAGACGCCAGGTTTTCCACCAAATCAATAACATTAAACAAGACATAAAATCGTAGCCAAACTTGTTAGCGTAAACCCCCATACGTAACGAGGTGAGCAGAAATAAACGAGTTACCTTAAAGTTGCGTTGAGCAACTTTGCCATTTCTTCGGAGTTGTTGGTCATCGTTTTTTTTCAAAGTATAATATTTTAAACCACAATATATAGGCCTACTACAGTTTTCAATTCTACATTCCAGATAATAAAAACCCATTCAGTTTGTAATCTTAACAGAAGAAAATTGCTTTGTTACTTTCATTTTACAAATTGAAAATATAGAAAACTGTATTCATAAGTTTCGTTGAAATGTCAACAAAATGGCGGCGTCTAACATCGTTTTAACCAGCAGTTAACCCATCAACGCACTTCTCTCATTTCTCTGCACTGCACTACACACAACTGACAGACACGGACACTAAGCTGTCCTTCTCAAATTACTCTTTGTACCATACTTCACTTAATTATTTTCTCCATCCAATTCTACCAGCACTGTCCCTATCCTGTTTGTAAAACAGGTTGATCTAAAACCTCAATTAAGAAGCGAATTAGTTCAAAAGTGTTCTTCAAATGGCAATAAATATAGTGTTGCGATGTCGCTTATACCATTGACATAAGTATGGAATAACTTGCAAGTCTGTAACAACTAGAAATATAACTAGAGACATTGTATATGTAAACTAAATCGAATCCAATATAATTGCAAAGATAAATCCCTGAGCTAAAGTAGGAACGTTGTCAATAAACGGTCTCACAAATCATTATTCATTTAGCTTTTTTGTTAATTATTTCCCTCTATTGTCTATCTAAAATGCCAACTTAAGTCTATAAGGTATATAATTCATAATGTATACATGGCACACTTAATCATGCTACAATGCCACTTTAACATGATCTACTGGGGCAAAAAGCTTAGTTTTAGAAAAAACGAAAAGCAATTTCCGTAAAAAGGTTTTAAACAAAAAAGCGATTTTCGTAACACCCCTATGAAACAGAATACGGCAAGGTCATGGGTTAATGGGAAATTGCCAAACAGTTTGACGTTTTTTCTTGGGGATACGTAAGTTTGACCTGCTGGTTGGTCTCACGCCAAACGACATCAATGTTTGACACTTTTACGACGGTTGTGAAACGCCATAAGATAAGCAAGCTAAAACTAGATTTTGATCCCGAGTTATTTTAAAACAGCACAGCGATTTTAGTTTTTTTACCCCTAATTAAAGACCCACGAGGAAGCTCCGTCAACCCCTAGGGGTAGACTCTTTCACCTTGAAATCACATCTACATACTACGTCATGTCCTAAAAATTGAAAGTTCTAATGTATATATTTTTTCACAAAAAAAATCGGTCTGAAACATACCAAAGCAACAAAAACACGATAAGTCCCGAAAATAATTTTTTGCCCATATAAGAAATAGGAAACACCGCGTATGTTTGAAGTGGGCTTGTCATGGACGACAAAAATCACGTCCAAGTTGTCTAGGGTTGCCCTGGCTAGGTTTTTCTGAAGAAAACGGTTTCGGCTCATTAAACGTGGACGTGATAAAACAGGTTACGGAACCTGACAGTCGAAATGATAGGAGATGCAGACTTTCGGCTGTATACACAAAACCAAGTCCGATGCACTTGAGTCGTTTAAGTACGAGATTTGTGTCAATTTTGTAACGAATTTGTTAACCTGATCAAAAGAAAAACAAAAGAATATCAAAGCCCATACAAAGTAGGTAGCTTTTGAGAGCCGCTTCGGATCGAAAATATTTAAACGTTGCGATCTTTTCATATTTAAAATGCTATCTTTGGACCTTTCGAATATATCTTTATTCATTTTCAACATGGTCTTACAATGCCACCTATACTTCTGTATGGGCCTTGATATTCTTACTACGTCTTTCTATGACGTTTCATGCGGCCTGCGAACGAACGGGTCGACCTCCCTAAAAATAAAAAAATAAATTTTGTTGTGCACAAATACGACGAGAGCAGATACATTTGAACTGCTGTATTAATATTAGCTACTTAAAAAATGGTTATACCAGATAAATCTGAAAAATTTTCTACTTAAAATACAAAAGCTACAGCACTTAGTTAAATCAGAGTTGTCTAAATTATTTTCATTTTGCGGCGGCAATTTTTGACATACATAGGTGTTTGACGTTTTTGCGTCTTACGTCGCATTTTTGGAATTCCGCTCGACGCCACGGTATCGATTTTAATCGTCAGCGGGACGAAAGGGGGGTCGTCGTCCGCGAGTCTAAAGCCCCCCCTGGATGACGGGACTTGACAGATCACCCTCCCTAAGGTGATCGCTCACAATTTAGCGTCGCGACGGTGGAACGGGCCTGGGCCTTATGCCGCTTTTTGTGTCGCGTTTTTCTTTTGTGCTTTCGCGTAACAGTCTAAAAGCTGTGTTTCTTAAACTTTATTAGCTTGAAAACAAATCAAGAAAAACTTTTCGGCACCTTTCTGGCAAATCGATAATACCAAAACTTTGACAAACGCCCTTAATACATGGCACGAAAACAGGGTCATACCATAATAAAATTTTCAGTTTTCCAAAGGATAGTGCGCATTTGAGTCTAGCTTGTCTACTTGCACCAAGCATTCCTGCACTAATTTTAATAGATTTTTTCCTAATTTTCTAAATGTTTTGCGGCCACTTATGTAATCTTGCAAGGCACGGTAGTGTGTTGCGGCACGCGGTTTGAGAATAACTGGCCTAAAGAAAAAGCATGTTGCGCGACGTTTATCAGAAAATAAATTTCTGATTTCAGCCTTGTTACGATTGTTTTGCGGACATTGTCAAAATTTTTATCGTCCTTGTTTTTTTATTGTTCAGAGAAAAAAAACTATAAATTAGTTTTTTATCACTTGGAACAAATGGGATTTTATAAACACGAAATCACGAAAACAATTATGCATCATTTTTAAACCAGGTAAAAAACAACAACAATATCACTTCCATATATATCATCATTAGCTTTACGACATATAGAATGGGTTAAATGGGAAAAACTGCAATAAAAATAAATGATTGATTGATGGTGCTCGGTCTGAAACGTTTTATAAGCGATAACGAGAATTTGGTAAACTGTCTAACTTTTAACAATTCCTTATATAGTTGCATCTCATTGCCTTATGTTCAAACATTTTCTTTAGCTGTTGTTTTCAGCATCAACCACAACATTTCGCTTCACTTCCGGCATTTGAAATACTTTTTTTTTCATTCATAGTTGAAAATTTATTTTTATGAGTTTCTTGTCAAGCAATTCAAAACTTGGTCTGTTCTATTTTTTAATGTTTCATGTATCAAATTGAAGTTTAAAAACGAATTCAGAATATTTAACCCCATACAGAAGAGGGATGCATTTTGTGATGTTTCGAATAACTCTTTATTTATTTAACATTGACTGTGTTGAAAATGAATAAAGAGTTATTCGAAACGTTAAAAATGATACCTACGTATGGGCTTTGATATTCTTATCACGTCTAACTACAACCTCCAACTATTTGGCTCTTAAAAGATTCTTGCATTTATGGAAAAAGTTTGAGAACTGCGTATTTTACAAATGGTGAAAATTGACATAAAACTTCGTTTTTACCCACGAGATCACTTCAGTTTTCGGGTTAAGCGTCGAAATTGGCCATCTGTCTTTCCCTCGGCCCCCCTGACCCCTGGCCCTCTGTCAAATCGATCATTCTCAGTCCCCGGCGCTTTGAAGTCGATTTTATCGTTGGGACATTTTTTTGATCGGCCACTTCGGCACTCGAGGCATCCTATTTTTTCGTTTTTACACTTCTAGGACAAGTTAAGCCAGTGTTTCTTAACCTTTTATGGCTAGCGGCACCCCATTTCGGCACTCGAGGCATCCTTTTTTTTTCGTTTTTTAATTTCTGGTATAACTTCTGGCAACTACTTCTTAAAACCCGCCTAGAAATCATTTTTAACCACGCAATTGAGCAATTTACACTTCTAGGTCAACAAACCTGGGACATGTTTTAATATTTTAGCGAATTTACATGAACAAATTTAATAAGTTTTGCAAAACGCAAAATCCTTGCGTATAAATCCTGGTGATCTTTTGATCGCAACGTTTTAAGTAATATCACTCTTTTTAAAAATAGGCTTGAATTTTATGCGCCGCACGCATGTTGTTAATGCTGGGTTATATTACAGATGCGAGAACAGTTGTTTATATAATAGCACGTCGACAGTCGTTCGACATAAGTAAATATTAAACCACTCCCCTGGCGAAATATTTTTCATGGCGTTGATCCGCCGCGACACCTAGTGTCTAAACACCGCGTAGTTCGAGGTTTAAAGCGATTGTTAAATATAGGAACAGATTTTGAGCTTTCCTGGCGATTTTAAGATATATAATGTCGCTTTCTTAAAAATCGTGTATGTTGCACGTTCTGGTAAACAAAGGTACGCTAGGAAACAAAAGTCATTAATGAAGAAAGCATACACTATAAATGGAGCAATTATAAAGCCCAAACCAATGGAGTAATTATAAAGCCCAAACCAATGGAGCAATTATAAAGCCCAAACCAATGGACCAATTATAAAGCCCAAACCAATGGAGCAATTATTAAGCCCTAACCAATGGAGTAATTATTAAGCCCTAACCAATGGAGTAATTATTAAGCCCTAACCAATGGAGTAATTATTAAGCCCTAACCAATGGAGTAATTATTAAGCCCTAACCAATGGAGTAATTATTAAGCCCTAATCAATGGAGTAATTATTAAGCCCTAACCAACATTTTTAGATTTAGGTTTGTGTGGTGCTTAGAAATAAAGATTTTTTTAGAAGTTAGAATTACAACAAAGCACGTTCAGCATTTCCGTTCACTTTTGGTGTTCATTATTTACAAGATATCCTTATTTAGGTATACTTCACTTGCATTCCTTTATAGTTAAATTATGGATAATTAACCCAGTAAAAAATCGCTTGATTCATATTGAAGCGCTACAGTCTATTCTACTTAAAAGTAAGACAATCTCCTGACAATTGTTGCGAATTATCATTTTTTCTCCGTTTTTTAATCAAGTATGAACGATTGAAATAACGCCCAACTAAGCCGAACCGGGGAAAACTACAGCCGTTGCCTCGCCCCGTTATCAGCAACAACACGCTTGACCTGGGCTTATACGACGAGTGACGGTTGGCAGAGCTTGAGCATTAATCGACACATTAACTGATTCTCGAACGCCAAGTCCATTGCGCTTTGGGGTTATTAATGACTCACAGCTTATCTAGGGTTGTCAATCCAAGGGCTGGCATGAGGCCCGTGTGTGTGAGATACAGGAATCTACTAACACCAGGGTGGCCTGTTTTATCACGCCCTTGATACATTCCCACGCTGGAGAACATGGTTAAACTATAGCATTTAGGGTTTGTTGACCAATTTGGGGGCTTAAAAAATTGTTAATTTTCGCGTTGTTGTTTTTTGGAGTCACATTTTGGGCTTTTGGAACCTTATAGATACATTTCCACGCTGGTCAACTCTGGTTAAACTAAAGCCTTTTGGGCGTAAACATTTGTTAAGTTTTACTTTGTGTTTTTTTGAGTCATATTTCGGACTTTTTGAACCTTATAAATACATTTCCACGATGGTCAGCTTTAACTAAACTATTTTTAGCTGCTGTAGATTCAGCCTTTTTAATCCTATAAATACTGGTAAGGTTTCACATTGTTCCTAATTTTAGTGTCACCTTTATTGGTTGGTATGACAGTGACCTTATATTGGCTTAAAAAAAGAAAAAAAGAAAATGTGTTCGACTTTTGCGCATGAAACTATCTTTAGTTAGTCGCATTATTTCCATATTTTTTATCAAATAACTAGTTAGCTGTGTGCATACTTCTGTATGAGCCGTGATATATTTCTACGTCGGTAAAATTTGATAATCGCTGGCTAAGCGATATCCTTCAAGTTTTGCTAAACTAAAAATATGTCGATAAAGTTGGCTAAGATGCGTTACCTGTATTATAGCTAAACGGCACTTTTATAACGAATGATATTTATGTGAGTTAAATGGATTAAAACACGCAAATTTAAAACACGCAAACCACAAATAAAGACCGCTAATCCATTTTGTTAAATCCATAACGACCCATTTATGATGCATCATTCATCCATAACTAATCACACATTGATATTCTCTAAAACCAACACAGGCAGCAAAATGTAATGCACTTTTATTCCCAATTCTAAAGGGTAACAGGTGTTTTGTTGAAGCTGTGATGCTTAGGCATACCTATTTATTCGGATATTAATATGTGATATTTTAACAAAACTTTCGTCCCGTCTGATCTGATTTAAACGTCATTAAAGTGATCTAAAATCAAGATTAATCCAAGATATTTTTTTCTAGCTTATTATGCTCAAATCTGTCTTAGCTAAAATCGGTCAAAAAATAATTTGTGTAGGATAAAAAACTCAAAAAGTTAAGACTTCAAAATGCTAATCTTAACCGAAACAAACAAAAATGTTTTTATATGATGAATGTTCGGGTGAAAAATCGTTTAAATCAAAGACGACAATCCAACACCACAATACGAAACTAAGTTTATCAATGGACCTACCACCAGGATTCTAGGTTGTGTTTTAAGTTTATTCAATAAACGTTTCCTAAATAATTACTGTCATTGCAGTACTATATAAGCCGAAAATCAAAACCAAAACCTTCTTTGAGCTTTAACGATTCAGATAAATATTTAAACTGGAGTTTCAGCGTAAAAACGCGGGCGCTCAAATCGGTGTTTTCTCGCTGTAAGGAAATCATTTGTTTAATTGCGCATTATTTTGCTTTCCAAGTCCCAAATTGACAAGAAAATCAGCAAAAAACAGTTCGAGAAACATGTTTCTGCTCGTCTTTGTTGACCCTTTTCTAAGTTCAACGATTCTACAACGAAATACCAGACGACTGAAAAAGCCAAGCGGACATTTGTGATTTTAGCCTTGATTAGTCAAACGGGCGACAGTTTTACGCGACGTCTAATGCGTCAAATAATTGCCTACACGCTAATCCCTTCGCCGCCAACAACTAAATTCTAGACGAATTTCGCGGGGTCATTGACCCCTGTACGCGGTTATAGGGGTCAGAGGAGTAAGGTGAAAAGTTTAGATGAATCAGTATTTTAGGTTATTTTGTCAATTGTGAGGTGATTATGGTGTTTTGTTCCCCCACTAGTCTAAGGTAACTGGTGATGCCGTTTTTTTGGAACTGATAATGCCGCTTATTTTTGTTGGTGGGGGCACAGATTATTTCGTTTTCAACCACGTGTAAATCAATATTCACAACACATGTGGCGATCAAATGGGCCTTTTAGTGCAAGCTATACATATCAGTCCAAATGGCAACCGTTTTGCTGTAGATTTAAAAAGTGCAAAACATTTGCGATTTCGAACAAAACTACGCAATTTAGTATAAACATTATTCAATTTAGAACACTTCCCAGTCTACCCACGTATACGTTGATAATCTTCAATGTAAAATGTGATACCAAAATCAATGAAAAACTATTAAATTCACTCCTTTCCTATAAAATATTAACCGACTATAAATTGCACGCCAAGTTTGTATTTAGTGAAACAATCGCACGTGCTGTTGTATCGCGTCACGTGACATAAAGGCGAAATTAGGCGGAAATCAAGTCGCGGCAAAATCGAGCGTTCGAATCGACAAAGGACAATCGCCAGTCGCGTCGTTCAGTGACGTAACAATCGGTTCTCGTTCGAAGATTGATGGATGACCCTTGGCGGTCAAGTGACCAGTTGACCAACGAGTGCCTTAAATGGCCGCTATGTGCGCAATTGCGGAGAGGTTTAACAAATAGCCTCTGTATAGCCAAAGCAATACCTGTTTTGTTTTTTCGAAAAACGTTTATGCCGTTTAAGTAGTGTTTTAAAATAAAACTTTTTTAAGAAATTAACTTTATTTTCCTAACTTTGATCTTTGCTTTGAAACTTTGAACTAAGTCAGAAATTTTTTACGAAAATAAATTATGTTAAGAAACTAATGGGTAAAAACACCCTCAAGTTTGGTTACCCCACAAATAACTTTGAGAAATACAATAACCGACTTTTTTTAAGTTACCCAAATACAGTTACATGCATAATTACACTAATAAGAGGTTGCAAAAGATTTGTGTTGCAGCCAAAAATGAAACTAGCACGCCCATGTTTGCCTCAGGTTTAATTTAAGTTCATTAGTTTTCTAGAAAACGTGTTTTTTTAGTATAAAACAGCGCCACATATCATTGTGCAAGTTATCCACTAATTAAGTCGTACCACATTGGTCGTGGTACCTTTGTTGCAAAACGTTAAAAAGTAGTACATTTTTAGACAACTTTTGAAATGTGGAAAAATTGAGTTTCACCAGCTCACAATAGCGCCAAAGGGACAGAAATATACACTGGGGTGAAATTTACGCCGGCCGGGCGTTCCTAATAGGCCAAAAAAGGCGGCCAAAGCGTCGCAGAGTTCTGCAAAACAAGCTTCACCTCTTGCTGACCTCCGGTCGCCTCTCGGTTTCTAAACCAACTGTAGAAGTACGCGCCGACAGCGAGTGGCCATCGATCACCGCAAAGTGGACAGGCCGGGGGGGCACTCGAGATCGCCACTGCCCCCCTAACCGACACGCCATACTGTTACGTCATAGACGATCGGTGGCGGCCGTAATTCGAGGCGCGATCGCCTTTTTTCTGCCGTTTTTTCGCTCTGAGTCGCTTTGATCTTGGACCTATGTAGCTGCAATGAGCCTTCGTTGCCGTGAGAACACGCGCTATATCTTTGTGACGTCACCAGAAAAATAATTTCGGGCCGTCTGCAAGCTGTCTTTGTTTGCTTTTACTAATAAAGCTTCACGCCAAAATAATTTTCATTATTTTGTTGACTACGCCAAATTTCTTAAACGCGTTTATTAGGATTTAATTATCTCACTAAAATTTTTAGGAAATTTATGACACAATTTGTTTTTTTAACGTAATATTCAAGAATAAATTTGCAGAAAAGTCATTTCAGACTACAAAGACTTTATTTGTGAAACAATACCCAAAAAAGTAAATATTACGAAAGAGAACAGAATTGCGTTTGGTGTATTACAGCTACGACTTATAGTTTCTTTCGAATTGCAAAGTTCACATTTTCTAACCAATTTGTCAGATATCACTTCAACTAAAGCAATCGCGATCAGACTAAATTTAGTAAATCAATTCACAAACTGAAAGGCCGCAAACACAACGCAAAACCCTTGCGATTTTAGTTTAAATAACCGTAACAACTGGACAGATGAAGTATTGATTGTTATCGCTACATTTCGTAAAATTTGCGGATATTTTTCGCTCAAATTTGCCATAATTCTACGATTCGCGCCGCTTATTAAGTTCTACATTTCGACAGATGGACAATTTACACAAAACAAGGTATGAGAACGTAACAATGCTGTCGCGCATATGGGAGCCACAAACACATCCGCGGCGCCGTTTCGTCACAAAAGCAACGTTTAGAAAGAAAATATGGCACAACTATATAAGCTATAATAAAAATATCAAAGTTGATATTCTTATTACGTATGTAATCAAGTGTTTTAATTTTATCTGCTAAACGGCACACTAAGAAAATAAAATCAATTGTCGGCACAGTTTTCAGGCATAACTTGACTTTCTCCCATAATACATGAAACAGCAACAGGCGAATATAATAGTATCATCAGTGTATATTGAAGAAGGGCATTCAAGTCTTGCATATTTATGCCTGTTTGTAATAGGAGATTACGAAAGTTCCGTGGCACACTTTGGAATATCTGAAGGTACACAGTTTAAAAATCAATTTTTTTCTTTTTTTCAAGAGAACGACTTATTTACCCGGGAAACCTAAATTGTAAACAACAATGCACGACTGTAGCATTCCAATTATATTTACGTCACAAGAGATGTCACGTTATAAAGTGTTGTGATACTCGATTATATTTACGTCACAAGCGATGTCACGTTATAAAGTGTTGTAATACTCGATCACGGAGCTTAATAAATTTGACGAACAGATACTACTTATTACGTAATAATGTTACGCAATGCAAGATATTGATGTAACCCCATGCAATGCAACGATTTCACGTCACACAAGCCAGTATTGTGACGTCACACAGGGAATGACGTCACAATCACAAAAAACATTTAATGCGTGGGAAATGTAATTGTCATTAAAAACAAAAGCAATACATGGTCACAATTAAAATTGTACCTTTCAACGAATATTTGATCTTAAGTTCAGAGATTTTAAACACGTGTCACTAACCACCAATGACCTCTGCTGACCTTAAGCTACAGACCGGCAAGTGTAGCTGTCTCTAACTTTCTAAATCCGATTAAGCCGGTGCTGGAATCTTAATGCGTCGTAAGCCGCTACGGTTAAGCTGCAGACCAAACACTTAAAGCAGGTATTATGGTAGCAGCTGGCAGGTGGGTAAGTTGCCTTGGTAGGAACGCTTCTTAAATTGATTACGGAGAATTTTAAAGGGTTCTCGCGTTTTAATTGGAATTTTGAATTAAAATTTACATGGCGAATCCCTTAGATAATGTAACAAAAACAACAATTTTGCGATGTTTAATAAGATGGATCATATGCATCGCTTCAACCAACTTAACTATTTCCGAATCTAATTCACGGGCTTTAAAAGCACAGGATTAAATAAAATTACATTTTTTCGAATAAGAAAACTTCTCCAAGTTTTTAGCATGTGAAACAATTTTTTGGCGACCGAATTTCAGTTTCATACGATCAATTTTCCGTGGCTGTTAGTGGAAAAATAGAGCACGTAATAAGCAATACCTTGCTTTATTTTGAAAAGAATTGTGCTTTATTTTGACGAAAATCATTCATGACCGCAATTGTAACTATACGTGAAAAATGACTAACAAATTCGTAGCAAAAGCGCCAAAAACGTGTTCTAAAAAAAGCGTATTGGTACTTAGCTAAACCCTTCATATTATTGTTGAAATTTGTTAATCATTTATTTTTCCGCGTACAGAGTTTTACAGCGCAACGAACGATATTTTAATTTGAAAATTCAACGCTCTTGTTCGACGCTCATAGCCTAACGTTGTAAGGTTTACGCTTAGCGTATACAAGCGACGAGTGTGCAACCAGCTGGTCGGAATTAAAGTAAGTTCATTGCCACTTTAAACACCGGATTATTGGGATTAAGTGTCAGCTTGTAAGAGCGGCACACGCCTCTAATGCCTCACAAGTATGCAACGCCGCACAAGACGAAATCAAGTTCGCCTTTTTCAAACGTAAACAGGTGAACCGCATAAGCCTGTGACGTAACAATGGCTAAACTACTCGAGGCACGGGCTGTGGTTTTAAAAGTAAATAGCTTTTCAAGTGAGTAACAAAATAACAAAAGATGGTATTGGAAGGTTATTGTGTGGAAGTTTGAAATACTTCTTTGTTGCATTATGGATGGAGTTTTAGTTGAAAGTAGTAGAAATATCAAAGTCCATGTAGAGTTAGTTAGCATTTTGAACTTTTCAAAAATCTCGTTATTCATTTTCAACATCATGCGATTTCACAGCAAAATACAAGCTTTATATACGTTTTGCAAATAAAACTCATAAACATAACCAGCCATTGCCAAACTTATTAGGAGGCATTTTTGAAAAAAAAACTAGTTCATTTCAAACCGTGTAAATGTCCCTAATATTCCAACAAACTACAAGTTTAATGCTCCAAGACTTTGCCATAAAACTGCGGATTATTATTTACAGCCATTTCTAAAAGCTATTTCGCATTTTACACTAGCTCTGACTGCATTGCGCAAAAAACGATATACCTCTTCACAAATCATTTACAGGTAAAACACAAATACTCACATGTACCGTCGAACTGACAAAACGGACATCCTGGAACAACTGTTGACATATATTTAACTACGCGGACATCAAAAAGTGTAATCCGCGTGTATATTAATATACCAGAGGTTCTCAATTGAACTATAAGACAGAAACTGCCACTTACTATATATTTCCAACGTCTGAACCTGTGTACTTTGCTCCGCTTTTTAAGCATTGTAATCTCTTCCTAGCGGATTGACCAAAGTCCAAAGTGTTCAATTAGAATAAGGAACAATAATGTCAGTTTGGCGAAAATACGAATTCGTTCAAACTAATTCCTTAACATTAAACATTTTCCACGCGTTTTAAAGCGCATTAGCTCTGCTTTGAAGACTCAATCAACGTTGCGAATTCTGACTAAGAATTTTTTCTAACTATTCCATAAGGGCTGTTGAAAGCTGTGCCACTTCCAAGCAGGCCGGACAAGGCACTACAGCCTGTGTTTGCTAAGCACTGGGCGAATCGTCAGGGCGGCCCAAGCCTTCGATCTGGCATATATACGTTTTGCGTGATTACAACCCATTAATCACAGTTGTAACCGAATATATACGGCAAACGGACTGGGCGAAGGCAACAGCGTTCCTACAGCGAAAACGGCTTGAAAGGGCCTTCCGCTCTTAGCATAAGTGCGTGATTTTTGGATTTGTGTGTGCCTAGGACTTAAGGTTGGACCTACGGCGCCGTTGCTGCCAAATGATGATGAATATGGAGGCTTTAATATCGCGAATGGTGATAAATTTGTCCGATTTGGCCGAGAATGTTGATGCGCCTATATTGTAGGACATTTACGTTTGGGATTAGTGGTCCGTATGCTAATATGTTGTAGCCAGAACATAAACAAAGTGCACTTTAAGTTAATTTATAGCTGTTTTGTTTTACGTAGAATGAATATTACACCCATACAGAATTAGGTAGCATATTTTGCATATTTTAAAAGCTGCGAATTATTCTTTATTGTGAATAAATGAATAAGGAATTATTCGAAACATGTTCCCCGGCGAATTTGGCTAGATACCAATTTTGAAAGTGCGAAAAAGCAAGTTTACAAATGTTGCATTCACACAGTTGAGCATCTGTGATGTATCACTGGTATTCGGAATGTTCATAATAATGAAAGTATGCTATACCTTCTTCTGTATGGGCTTTGATATTCATTTTACGTCTAGCTACAACCTCCAGCCCATATGCTCCAATGTTTCTGTTTAGTGAATTTTTGTTTTTGTGTATACAATTTATCTTGGTTTATTTGAATTCCTCATTTTGCAAGTTCACGAAAAGGCAAGTATACTGCCAACATGGCTTTGTGCTTCACATTTACACAGTTGTGCACCTGTGATGAATCACTGTTAAAAAGTCGCCGTCTTTCCTTATTTATTGCGTCATCAAATCGCGCGTATCCATTGTCAGAAGCGCGACAAAGCGGTGGAAGCTTGATGCGCCAAAAAACACAAACGGCATTGTTACGTCGTCGGTGTCTAGCCTTAAGTTCAAGTCCGTTCTTTGAACAGCTGTTTGGTCGTTTAATGTTACTATTGAGAGAGGTCGAACTGAACGCCTTGTGTAAAGGTGGGATAAATGCGTATGAATGAAGTATATAGTAAGGCTCAAACAGTTTTGTAATGACCCAAGTGAAAGCACACGTATATCAACGTTTAAACTATTGGAGCATAATGGTTTAAGGTAATAGTAAGACGTAAAAGAATATCAAAGCCCATACAGAAGTAGGTTGCATTTTGAACGTTTCGAAAAACTCTTTATTGATTTTCAACATTTAATGTTTTAATTATTGTGAGTCCTTCGGCCGATAATACATCAATTGTCTCCAGTCAATTACACAACTGACTTGGACTTAAGCCCTTTGATCGGAAATACTGGACTTGGTGGTACCGGCACTCGTCCTATACTACGTAGTATAGGTACAGATCCTATATTTAAATAATACAGGAATTTCGACTATGACTTGCGATTTAACGCAGAAATTTATTCAAAAGATAAATTTAATATAATAGGTTAGCACCTGGAGAGAACTAAACTTATTAATACCAAGTAAATTTTGGTGCAATGACCAGGATGAATTACGTTTGAATATATCACTTGATCTGTTTTGCTAATTTGAACATAGTAAGTATAGATCAGGTTGAGATACTTTTTGTCCAAAATGTCGGGTATCGGTATTGGAATGAAATATTAAAGCCATACAACCACAAATCCGTCCTTATTCGTGCCTGCAACCAAGTTAATTGTTTAACATCAGCCGTCATTCTACAATCAAAGCATTAGGAGCTTATAGTAGCCCTCAAAAATGTTAAGCTTGTGGCAAATTAAAGAACTACAAACAAATTCGTCATTTCTGCAAAAAACAATCGTAGCTTGAAAAAAAAGTCAAAGCCAAAAAGGAAGAATAAATCGACATTATCTTAAAATACGTTTCAATAAACTTGTATCATCATCAGTTAAGGTGTCTGAAATATTTACAAATCGAAAAAAAAAAAGATAATAGAAAAATGCCGTTGTATCAAGCGTTACAACTAACGAATAGTGTCGATTCAAGTCTGAAAGCTTGTTTGCATGTCTATTTGTAATACCAAAACTCCAGAAGGTTATTTTTTTAAATAACTAAACGTTTTGCGGGCAAGAGTATCACAATGCACATTGAATTTTTGCTGCACATAGTTTGGGAAAACAGCCACTTCGACAGGCGACTTCTAAATTTTCACGAGTTAAGTTTAAGTTTAGCCTTAACCAAGGGCCAAATTCCGACTGAAAAGACATGTTCAGGGGTTTAGCGTTACGTCGTTCGTCGTGGTCCACCCTTGGTGCCTTGGTAGGGATGAATTGTGCGAATGCAAGCCATATTGAACAGCTAAACGCAAAACTTGTATTACCAGAAGGTTATATTTTAGAATTACTAAACTTTTTGCGGGCAAGAGTCTCTCAATGCACATTGGATTGATGCTGCACATAAAGTTTGAGAAAATAGCCATTTTGATAGGGCACATAAATTTTCAAGAGTCTTGTTGAAGTTCAGCCTTAACCAACGGCCAAATTCCGACTGAAAAGACATGTTCAGAAGGTATAGCGTTACGTCGTTCGTCGTGGTCTACCCCTGGAGCCTTGATCAATCGAGCAAAAGCAAACATAGGGGTGAAGGGTCGGTCGGGGAGGTACTTGGGACCATTGGGATCCTGACAATGACGGATTATTAGCCCTGGCGTTTCCGCTGATAAGGCTAATGACTTAAGCGTTGGTTACGACTTTTTTTCGTTTCAGTTCGTGCAGTTATCACGGTCGATACAGCGGCTGTAGTGTGTATATACAAGTCAGGTTGAGTGTCGGAGAGTTTTATACTGGTTCAGGGGTTCTTAAATTGTTGGTAATTACCCCTAAGGAGTCAGTATAAAATGCTGAAAAAAGGGGATTTATAGTGACAATAGTGAAGGCTACATAGAGGCGATAATGTTGGATGCTTAATAAAACGCTAAATTTCAAAAAGTAGTATGAGATTTTATATTGTTAAAATTTTTACTCTTCGTTCGAAATATTGCGCCTTCGTTGAAATAAGCAATTTGCAAATTCGTATGAAAAGTGAGAAGGGGTGTTTTATGAGAATAATATTAGATGCTTTATTTTAACGCTAAATACCAAAAAAGATTATGAGGCTTTATGTTTTTAAAATTTTCAATCTTCATTCGAATTATTGCACTTTTGTTCAATTAATCAATTTGAGCGCATATGGATTCTTTATTTAAACATTGGAATGCAAAAAGTAGTAAGCTTTGACTAGTTTTGAAAATTTTAATCTTTATATTAACGCAATTATTATTGTAATTTTGTTTATATGTTACGTTGCAAGTAATAACCTTAATGTTTCTAAAATGCGTAAAAAAATCCATTGAGTTCGTCTTAGGAGTGAAACTTTCAAAAGTTGAAGAACCACTGGACTATTAACACTTGTCTTGCAAAGGAAAAAAAAAAAAAAAAAAAAAAAAACTAGGACAAAGTTTTAACGTAGCTTGATATCTTTGCAATGTTTTCGACATTAAGTCGCAATGTTATGGGATTTGATAAAACGTGAATCATTTTGTTTGACTTCTTGTTTTTGCACAAATCAAGTGACGTCAGGTCATTGGCCTCTATTAATTTGTTTTGGTTCAAAACTTTGGTTCCAGCCAAGTCCAATTGATCTTATTCGAGTTACTTTATACGCAAAAAAATAAGTAATGGCCCAATTGATGGGTATATGTTGTTGAAAAAGTTCTGGAGTAAAAGTTTCTATTGATACATAGAATATTAATCGAACAAATAGGGTTTAAAGACAAAGAACGATTAAAATCTACTAACATAGTTCAATGCTGTGTGATTCTTTAATTAAAACGGAGATTTTTCATATGTTTAGATAGCTAAAAAATATTGTACCAATGCAAAGTAAATATCAATACTTTAAAAAGAGTTATTCATTTAAAATTAATGAAAGACACACACATGTGTACGCGTTCAACAACTGCAATTCAGTCCTCTTGCTTTTTGACCAACAAAAACGGCTTTTCGTATCAAAGTACACGGGCAGAATAACCGAATCTATTGATCAAAGGTTTAAAATTATTCTGAAATATTGAAAATCCTAGCACCCAAAGTAATTTTTTTGCTCTTTGATTTCAAAGCAATGCGACCTGTGCCTAAGGGTTACATCGTTGTCTTGGCGACACCTACATGCAATCCTAATAAGCTAATTCATCCGTTAGGTGGCGCTACATGCAACAGGTAATTTGAATGCATCACGAATTCACGACTAATTAGAGTTTATCCCAGTGTTGGTGTTTCCTGGTGGAGACAGGTTGTTTGGGGACTAGGCTCTTGACCACCACTGCCTAAGTCAGAAATATTCCCGACTACCTTTTCGCTAAAAGGGAGGAATCCAGCCACGACCCTTGGGCCTAATTTCTTTGATTTAATTTTTTTAATTACCAATGAGAGTTGACACCGTATGTTAAGGCGAAATATCAATATTATACATATTAAAAAAGACACAATTTTAATCTTAAAATCAAATTCGTACATAAAGTGCGAAAATGTCATGCGTAAAAACAAGTTTAAAAGAGAGAGGGTGTAAAATATGTTAGACATACCTGAATAAATCTATTTGTATTATTAAAATCGATCAAGTTTGTATTTTAATAAAGCATATAGTGTTGCTTCTTTAAAACGTTAAGTTTTGTGTGAGAAAAACACTATTTTTCGAACTGTTTTCCATGTATCTTCAAGTCGTAAAACGACAGAAACGTTTACTTTAAAACTGTTTAAAAAGCTCATATCCGTCATTTGGGGCTTTATTTTATATTTTGTGTACAAAGTGACTCTAATAAGTTAATAAAAAACGCACGGTCTTGAAATCGTTCACCTTAATGGAGTGGGTCAACGTATTCTTAGTAAAGGTTTGGCGCGATGGTGTAAGGTTGTATTTGTTTACTACTGGGTTACGGCGACACTAGAGACGCCTCTTTTTGTTATTTCCACACTCAGCTGTTTATATCACAACCGAAGATTCTCCCAAATCTCTAAAAATTTGTGGGAGTTGTTCTATTACAACCAGTAAAATGTGTTACTCCACGAAACCAGCATTCTAAAAGTGTCTTTTTTTCATTTACAAATCTTGCAATAATGCATTTTCCGCCTGAATTGGATTTAGCGTTTCAATAATAAAAACTGCATTTTTAACATTTTTTAACTGTTGTTAACATATAATTTATTTATAACATAATAGATTCCTTATAAATACTTGCAAAAATGGCCTTGTCCTGTATATAAAAAATCCACCCCCTAAATAGCAAACATTTTAATAAGCTTTTAAAATGCGAATCCACACCACAACAACACTTGTTTTTAACACACGGGTTTTCAACAAAAAATCACCTAAAATAAAAAAAAATAAACTTTTTCTACACATGACATGTTGTCTGAAAGGCGAGCATAAAAACTTAAAATAAGCCGTTTTCTAGAATCGGACTTTCATCCGCAACATTCGACCTCAAAAAGCGATGGTAGAGCAAAAACAACGCACGGCAGATGCCGACTGTAGGAGGTGAAACAAAAACACTATATTTCGAACAGGACTACAAAAAAAACACAATTAGCCTTTAGAACATAATGGTTGGAGGTTGTAGTTGGGCGTAGTAAGTATATCAAAGCCCATACAGAAGTATGTGGCTTTTTTAACGTTTTTAATAAATCTTAAGATAATGGTTGGAGGTTGTTGTTAAACGTAGAATGAATTTCAATGGCCATGTAGAAGTAGGTAGCATTTGAATGTTTCGATTACACCTTTATTTATTTCGCACAATAAGCCGTTTCCTAGAATCGGACTTGTAAAGTTACCCGCAACATTCGACCTAGAAAAGGCGTGCAATCCATTGCCATTAAAGGCACTATATGTGCTGGTTTCGCAGCGTAACATCAATCATTTGCGCCCCGTCTACTTTGAGGCCCTGGCGTCGTTTCGTGTTGTTTTTAAGTCAAATCACAGCGAGTGATATTCTTTGGGCTCATGGCGTTAGTTTGTCTTCAGGCTTAAGCCCGCCTTGGCGTTCGGCTGTGCAAGCAATTTGAGAGTTGGCAGCCGACTGCTTCTGCAATCCTTGTAAGCTGCAATATACCGGTTGGACAACCTGGCATTTCGGTTAATATTCCAAAGCGCGATATAATATTGGCCATTGTTGTTTCTCTTGCCAAACATCTGCGATTAAAAACTTTACTAAACACCTGTTATTTAAAAAAATTATGCCGAATTTCCTCCAGCACTGATTAGCAAAGATGTTTACATTTTTTAAATTTTTTGGAAACATTTTTTAAATTTGTTTGAAACATTTACCAAACATCTGTTATTTAAAAAAGTTATGCCGAATTTCAGCTTTGAGCTTCAAATAAAAATTATAGTGTTTTTCTCGCCAAGACAGTTAATATAAAAATTTTGCAAACATTCCATAAAAAATGATTTTATTCCGTTCTAAACAATTTTTTGAACAAATAAATATATATTTTGTCTAGTTGATTTTGTTATTAGCTTTAAAATGTTTTATTTATTCGCCGTAGTCACATTGGTACAGTTGGCACGAAATAATAACTTGCTACTGATATAACGCATTTTGTTAATCGACGGTAAATGTTCATTTGTCCCACAATTGTCAGTATAACGTTGCCTATCACATTGAATTAGTAAAATGACATTGTTGTTTTTATCTTTTAAATATAGTTTCACCCTTCTTTATAATATTATTTTTAACCGTGATAGTACTTAAAATCATGCTAAAACATTCAGCTGTTGACCTGTAACAGCCTCAACCTCATCATTACACCAAACATATTTCATTTAGCTCCAAAGTTAAGTACTAATCACCAAGAAAAGTTCACAGTCGTCTCATTTTACAAAGCCACACAATATTCATGCACTAAAATGAATATCGAAGCCCATAGGAAAGCCTGAAGTACATTTTAAAAATGAAAAAGAATTATTTAAAATGTACAAAATGTGCTACATACTTTTGTATGAGCTATAAAATTTATTGCACACCCAACTTCATTTTCCAGCCATTATTTAAAGATTTTTTTGGAAACGTTCACAAAACGCTACCTACTTCGTTATGGGCTTTGATATACATTTTTTGAAGATTTGAGGGCTGCAAAGTTTATAAGACTTCCATATTTTTCTTTTTTAATTTTGAGCGATAGAAAACTATTTAAAGTCAAAACTTTATGGATAGGAGTTTTATAGTTTAAAAGCCCAATATGGGTATGGTTACTATCTCAAAAATAAAACCTCCAGTACTGATTACCTAAGATGTTTACATTTTTTAAATATTTTCGAAAAAAACAATTAAGTCACACATATAATTTGTTTATAAATATCTAAGGCCGTGGCAGATTTGTATTGTGTTAAAAAATAAATAAAAAAATGTTCGAAATGTTTACTCTCTGTATGGCCTTTGGTGTTTATTCTACGTCTAACTATAATCCCCAGTCAGTATGCCAAACTTTTAAAATATATTTACAGTTTAAAAGCTCCATATGGTCATGGTAACAATCACAAAAAACAAAATGCCACAACCTCCAGTAATTATGCCCAAATTTTTTTCAACACATATTTGCTTGCACATAAACGGTACACAGGTCCCCACTTTCCCAACATAAACAGTGGAACATCGCACGTTTTTTAACCGTGCTCGTGCTTCAACGAGGTTTGAGCACGCAAAAGCGCAAAGCATGAGATTAAAGCGCGATTAGATATAGCAGCCTAAGCCCGATATCTCACGGGCGATAGTGAACTGTTTGTTGACAGGCGGGTTAATCAATAGCAATCGCTCCTTATATCTAGGGCAGTGGTTCATAACCTTATTAAGCTATTAACTTGCTGCACGCCTTTAAAAATATTTTCGCGCCCCTTTTAGTATTAGTTAATTTACAAAAATCGTTGCAGTTTACTTTCTACAAGGAATAACAGACAAAATATTAACATAACACTCAAATGTTGGTAGAATTCTCATTCGGAAAGAAAACAATCATTGAAATATTGGAGCATTATGGTTGGAGTTTGTAGTAAGAATATCAAAGCTCAAATAAAAGTAGAAAGCATTTTGAACGTTTCGAATATTTCTTTCAATATGTTGAATATTTACAAGGAGATAATCAAAACGTTTAAAATGCCACCTACTTATGTATGGGCCTTGATATTTCTACCTGTGAAATACAATATGAGTTATTACACAGGATATTATTCATCGAAAGTATAGAGGTTTATGATATTTAAGAGAAAGAAAATAAATTTAGTTGGGACAAAAATCTCTGGTGCCCCCCTTACCTAGGTGTCGTTAGCCCATGATTATTTTGCTTAATGGTTTATGCAGCCCTAATAACTATGAAATTCAATGTAAGCACTCGCGGTGCAGCAATCTATACATTCTTAACGTATGATGCTAGGACTGTTTGTAAAACAGGTACAAAACCTAGAATCATTTCTTAACATTTTACAGAAATTATATTTCGCCTTATGAATAGGCATCATCAATTTCGCACATTTTCATTTAATTGTTAAGTATTACTTTATTGCACAAATCTTACGTAATGATAATGCAATAATTTCCCAAACTAATAGAAAACTGTAACATTTAGAAATGCTTCCGCCACCTGGAATAACTTCGCGACCCATTGGTTGGGAAGCACTGGTCTACGCAAACATACAAGCGATATGGACGCCATTTTGTTTTACTCGTCCGTCAGGCCGTCTATGATTGATGATCCTTTGGCCCGCAAAACGCAAATACGCCGTAGGTGTCTCTTATCTTTATCGTTGGCAAAAAAAACCTTAGCGCGATTGAATTAAAATGCGTAAATGTGCATATCGTTCTCGGAAACGCAACTTTTTGAATTTCACCAACGTGGCTTCGAAACGAAAAAACGTCTGTATATAAGCTGAAAATTATGTATGAAAATGTTGGATGATAGGGTTTTCGTACAGCGTGCTTTACATAGTTAAAAAAATACATGAGAAAATGTCTTATGCTATATATTTGTATTTTTTTTAACTTTAAAATATACAAGTTGTATTTAACGCAAATGACAAAAATCGCTCAATTCTATTTTATATCCGGTTAACCCGCATAAAAGTAAAACTCCAAATTAAAATCCTATATTTACTTGTATATTATACCTATGAATTGGTTTAATTGGTTTAAGGCAGTGGTTGTCAACCTTTTTTCTTTCATGGCCCATTTTCGTTGCACATCAATTTTGTGGCCGAATAATTTTTTATGAAAAAACAAACTATAAAAAAAGTTTAGAACAAAAAATAGAGGAGCATATGTCAAAACAGATTATTATTCATTCAACCGTGCATTAGTGAGGTACTTGCTTCTGAACAATTAATTTACGTTTCATTTACATTCCAAACCATAATTCCTGTAAAACTAGGTATAGTGACACAAATGAAACTAAATTCTTCAATAAATCTAGCTTTTTAAATTGGTCTGTGGCCCACCTAAAAAGCTTCCATGGCCCACCAGTGAGCCATGGCCCACTGGTTGAGAACCGCGCTGGTTTAAGGAAATGCTTTAAATTTTTATAACAATAGAAGTATAAAACAAATGATTACTCTTGTAACGAACCCTGTAAAGATGAAAAGTATTGGCTTTAAACGGTGACTTTTACATAACCAAATTCAAAATAGATACAGAATAAAACCTTATAAAAACAGCCAACCACATAAAAGGGTGATTTTATTTCGATATATGCAAGAATACCAACGCAATCTCGTTATAATATTCGCTTAAAAATCATTATATGCTGGGTATTTAGTTATTAAGTAAAGTTATTTGGATATAGCTTTTTTGCCCACAGTCACCTAAATATTAATACATAAACTATATACTCTGCCATGAGCAAAAAGTAAAAAAATCGACTTGAATTTACTGCTTGTGTTTGATCATTGTTACAATATCAATATTGCAATTTTTCAACGCAGCATCTTGTTTCATCTTATGGGATAAATTGCCATTAATTATGACAGTAAACACGGCCTAACAATGCCGTAACTGTTTTATCAAGTCGCGGCTAAGCTGCTTTCTTTTGAGCACTTACAGCGGTTTTAAGGGGCTAATAAACCCTTCTTTATCTAGTTTAACATAACTTGGGACTTCCGCCATGGCTTATGTGATCGATTGATTTGAGATTGTGTGTGCCTTCTCGTAATGTGATGTAGCATAGATACCCGGTTGTTTTACAGTGCGACTAAAATCCATTTTTGCAAATTTGATTGACATTACGCTTATGGCTACACTTTTACGCTTAGTAAAGGAAACAGGATAATAAAAACGTGACCTTAGTTTTGATCAGTTGAGTAGTGTATACCATTTAATAGATGTTAGCTTTTAGCAACAAACCACTAAAATATTTTTAACGTTTTATGTATCTACTGTATTGTATTCTCGACAAGCTTTCGCCCAACCGTGCTTCAGTCGTAGGAAAAAAAATCAGGTTAAAGTATATATTTTTCTATTTTAACCTGATGAAGCACGGTTGTGCGAAAGCTTGTCGAGAATACAATACACTTTATCTTTATACGGTGCCACTCCATTACCCGATTTAGAATTATACAAATACGACCATTTATAAAGGTATGTATCCACTGTAACTTTACAAAAAAAAAATCTTAAAAAATAGATGGTGTGTTTTCATTCACCTGAATTATTTGACAGTTAAATCAACATTATTTGCGGATCAATCAAGCGGCTGTTGTCAATATAAACATTCCTTAGTATGGTCATGAAACAGGTGAGGCGTGTAGAACGAACATGAAAGCTCATACATGTATAGACGGTATGGACTTTGATATTCGTTCCAGGTCAAGCTACAACCTTCGGTAGTTATCTGCAATAAGTTAAGGTTTTGATGGTCAATATGTTCCAACAACAATTTTTTTTTTATAAAATTATAAGTGCTGTTAAACTCAATCACAGAGTGATTACAGCTCTTAAATCACGACTGCTTCTGACTAAACATACATAATAATATACAATCATCTGATTTAACGCATATAATACAAATTTCAACCATTAACTCTACTAGTTGTGTGTATAATCAATCATTCAACTATCTCGATATTATCCTAAACCGAACTTGCTATTAAAATCAAGAACTTTAGTTGCTAGCCTATAATATAGGCGCTTCAGAATACATCAAAGATCCAACAATAAGTATACTACACAAAACTCCTGAATAAAGTGAGGCTATCTTTGCATCTGCTTTATAGACGTTGTTTCAACAAACATATAAATAAAGATAAACTTTTATAAAATGATCGTTTACAAAAACGCCTCTTTTGGAACACTTTACGATGATAGATGTGCTAAAGTCATTTTGACAAACATAACCAGGTCTGCCAGGCTAATGCTGTATTGTTAAGCATAAATATTGAATAAATAATTTTGTTTTAAATAACGTAAATAAGCAACACGCTATATAGGTAGAGCATTGTAAGTAAGTTCAGTTAATTATAAATAATCACATACAAATGCTATTTTTAGCTTGCTATAGGCTGGCGTCCGCCATTTTAAGGTGTAAACAAAATGACTCAACCTAATGTGATCAGGGTGGTCAAATAAAAGGCAACTAAGCGCGACGTGTAAACACGATCGAACACACAAGTATGACGTCATTGCAGGTGACGTCACACGAAAAATCAAGGGTCACATACCGGTTAAATTGTTGACTGTTGAGCGACGGGGAAAGGCTAGTCTTCGTCTTGGCGTTTTTTCAGCAGTTTCATGACAGTTGAGGCCCTAGCTTGGGGTCAGGTTGCTGCAGTCTGCGTTGAAAAGCAATAAATCAAACACCAAAAGTAAACTAACCAGGGATCCGGTTGCTTAGACCTGCCAGACGCAAACGCTAAACGTATCGCGTTTCTAGAAGCTTCGAACCCCAACTTTACGCCGGCTAGGTCAGCAGACAAGCCAATGACAGTGATAGGTACATTGGATTGACCCAACACTTGTTCTTACCCGTTGTTTGCACCCCTTAAAAAGAGCGCGCCGAAAAATGTTACGCTAAACTGACTATTATTTCAACTGTCACTAAACTACGCCTGACTTGCACCAGTCCAGCTTTATCCTGGCCTGTCTCAAGTACAGTAGCGTGAACATGGCAGTGTATAGGCGCGCTGGTGAGAGTGGCAGACTGCTTATGATGCTTTCCTAGCTGTTCGGCTCAGTCTAGCCTTGGGCTTAACTTCGAGAAACGGTGCAAGTTGGCGAATATATCAGCAAATGTGACCTGAATATCCCGGGAGATGAGGGGCGTCTTAACATGTGGGAATTCCTGGTTGATGGTCTGGAGATTTTGACATTAGCTTCGCCCTTTTTTACATTGTGCGGTCTAAAGCAAAATCGCTCAAAATGGCCGACGTCCTAAACGACATTTGACCTGCTGTTGCCATTTTTACATGTAGAAGGACCGCTGAAGTAAGGATGTTGCTGTATTGGGAAACTCGAGGCAACTATGGTTCTAGACCCGCTGAGTAATTAACCCTGATTTAACAAATAGGAAGAATATTTTTCCAATGCTTGAGATGCTATTTTTGCTGTATTTTATCAGATATTGTCCACTCTTTCGATTGTTGAAATTCTAAATGGTAATTCAAAACAGCAACAAAGTCCCATATCAAGTGGTAATAATGACCCAACATAGGTCCCCTTAAAGTAGAATACTGCAAATTAAATTTAAGGAAATCATGACTTTTCAAGTTCAATTTAGAAATATTCGCGTAGCATGCGCTCAACACAATACTAATGATACGTAAATTACTTACGTAGCTAAAATCATCTGACGTAGGTCAATTTTACCAAGCTTAGTTTAAAATATTTTGCAACTCAAGTTGTGTATTAAATCGTGACTTATATAAAGTAATTTAGTAAAATATGATTTCATTTAATCTTGGCTGTTTTACAGCGTTTCTCAAAGTTGTTATAACTTTGGATTTCGATTTTATTTTTAACAACGCTTTGACAGGTATCCATTTTTTTGGTCGCGTGTTGTTTACTTTAATACCGAACTTAACCTAGTTATTACATGTTAAAAATGAGCTAATTTACTATAATTTGAAATATATTTTCAGCAAATAGACTAACAGTTACAAAAAACAAATCAAGAATGTAGTTTGTTTACAAACATCTGAAACGAAGCTGGTTTTGAATAAATGTTGTTCAAGAATCTGTGCCGTGCTTAAATGAAAGTTCAAAGTTGTTCCAATGGCAAAAGTGTAATTCCAAAGGTCCTCCAACACTCTACAAACTCTAAACTCATACATCTACATATATTACGGTCTGTCACTGCAAGAGAACATCGGTCATTATTAGCAAAGCCTCACTGAAGAAAATCAACAATGTCAAATCGAACACGAGTGGAGAAAAAATTGCTGTTCAGTAGAGCATTGTAAACCCAATGAAATTTTCAGTTATTTTGTTTTTATAGTATAAAAATATAAAGAAAGTCACTGTGGTAAAGCGTTTGCTTTTCTATTGCAATTTTATTTTCGTGTCATTTGTAACTGCTGATACATAAGTTAGTTTTTCTTTCATTTTTGTGTTTTGCATGTAAATATTTAATAATTAGATTGGGTTTTGAAAAACCTTTGGCTAAAATTCATTGCTGTTTTGTTAGACTTGGTGGATATCATTCGTCAATTTTAGCGTTTACCAGTGCAGAATGTCATCATTAAAACATGTTGTAAAATACATAACTACCGATCAAAATACCCATAATTACATTTATTGGGTAAATTAAAATGTTATTGCAACATTGGGTATTTGAACGCAATAAAAAAATGTTTTCTAATAGTATGTTTTATAAGTTTTGTTGAGAAAATAATAATTTAGTTTACTTTTATAAGCGAAATAAAATTTTATTCAGAGAAATCAACATTATTTATTAAACGATATTTATTAAAAATGTTAAACACTAAAAAATTAGTAGAAGAAAAATAAAACTTTTATACCATTTGCTCATTTACAGTTCACTTAAGATTAATCTTAGCCAGAGAGGTAAATATAATTTTATGGCATTATAAATGTTATCTTTTCTTTGCAGAATGTTTTTGTAAAATATAAATTAAAATAGTCCTTTGGTTTAAAATAATAACCTTGACTGAAACAGAATAGGAATTTTAAAACACTTTGCTGAAATAAAATCACTAAATACTTTTTCATGCAACCATCCTGTTATTCAAAAACTTAAAAAACAAAAAAAATTGTAGAAATAATGGCTAAATAAAATACAGCCAAGAAGATTGCTCTATTTAACTTTACATTATCAAAATAATAAGTAAATGAACATACAGGTGCCTCAAACAAAGGAAACAGAATAGAAAATTGAAAAACAGTGCGCGGATCTTTACACTTAAAACCTCAACTTAGATATTTAATGATTTGTAAACGTTTTTAGAGAAATATTCCCTCATACTTGTATAGCACGTCGAAACGTCGATCTATTATATATACTGCTGGAAGAGCAATACTCCGTTATATATTATGCCTGGCAGCAATAGCTTATTTCATTCCCTCTTACTGCCTCCATTTTCACGACTCAATACTAAAGTTTAGCAAATCGCCTAAATAGTGTTTCTCAACCTTTTCTACGCGGCGACCCAAATATTGGGCGCAAAGCAGCTTTAGCAATCCAATTCACTTCACCGAACTTTTTGTAAGTTTTGTAAGCGAGCAATATGTGTATACAAAAAACATTAGAATATGTTATTTCAGTTGAAAGCCATGTTTTCGTATTGTGTACGCAATTTTAAGTGTTGGTAAAATCTTACTAAAACAGTGCTCTTCAAACTTTTTTGCTGCGACCCAAACATTAAGCGCAAAAGTTTAAAGGCGGTACAATCTACTTCAGTGAACTTTTTGTAAGGGAACAATACATGTATACATTAAACATTAGCACAGATAAGTTCCAATTTCATTAATATGATCCATGTTTTCGCATTGCTTATGCAATTTTCGCAAATATTGAAGAAATCTTGATCAGAGTCAATCTTAATAAATCTAACCATGTAAAACTACTGCAGCCGGCAATATAAAAACAAAACCGTAAGAACGACCCAATTCTCTTTACTAAACTTTTGTAAGCGCACACGATATAAGAAATTAGCAATAATGAGTGCAAAATTTCATTAAAATGGGCCATGTTTTTGTATACCTTCCGAAATGTTCTCAAATTTTGAGGGAATCTTGCTCAGTAGCAATCTCAATAAACAAAACCATATAAAAGTACTTAAGTCGGCGAACCTACCAAATCAAATGGCGACCCAAATTTGGGGTCAAGACCATTAGGTTATATAATAATGACAAACACAGCTGTATGATAAATGCAAATTTAATGAATATTATCCATGCCTTCGTATTTTCCTAAACTTCGTAAAACTCTTACTCACCATCAATCCCAATTAATCTAACCAAATAAAACAACCACTGGAATCGGCGAAACAACTAAATTAAACGGCGACCGACGTTTATAGGTCGTGACCAATAGGTTGCATAATACTGAGAAACACAGCTCTATGATAAATGCAAAATTTAATGAATACTAGCAATGCCATCGTATTTTCTTAAACTTCGGAAAACTTTTACTCAGAACCTATCCCAATAAATCTAACTATATAAAACCACTGAAATCGACGACCCAACCAAATCAAACAGTGACCCACTTTTATAGTTCGCCACCCATGGGTTTAGAAACACAGCTATTTAATAAAAGTAATATTAAAGATTTTTATCCATGCCTTCATATTTTCTCAAGTATTAGAGAAATCTTACTCAAAACCAATCTCGATAAATCTAACCATATAAAACCACTGAAATCGGCAACCCAACCAAATCAAACGGCGACCCACTTTTAGGTCGTGACCAATAGGTTGCATAATACTGGCCTAAAAGCATTCACTGAAGGATGAGAGAATATTTTACTTTGTTTTACTTTTTTTTGACTCGGTCCCGGTCAAAACCCATTCGTCCGTTGGCGCCCACGTTTAGAAAACTAACCTGGCGCAATTGTGACCCTCAAAACAAATTTAGCGCCACTTTGCTTTGCTAGAAGCGCGTGAAAATGTACAAAGGTGGTAGGGTTAGCTTAACCTCAACCTTTTCGGGCAACTTTAACGTGGGCACTTAAGCATCATGAATATAAACAAGGCGGTATTTGGGGGTCATGAGTTCGACTCCCACCCAGGGAGATCAGGCAATCTTTTTGGAGTTCACTTAACTTTTAATTGGAATTATAGTTTTTTGCCTGATTCATACACTAATATTCAAACAAAAATATAATATTAAAAAATAGTCGCATTTTTATTTTTGAATAAAAACATACTTGAAAGATTATAAAGAATAATTATAACAATAATTAATTTTGTCACTTTTCAACTTTTAGAAAAGATTATTTTACTTTTAGTATTGGTGCAAACCCAAATATGTTGCTAACTTGTATAGCATTTTCTTTAAATTTCCGATTTACTTTTTTCCAATGAAATAACAATTCTATGAAAGGGAGAGTTCGGATTAAAACATCTACACAAAAATTTACAAATTTGGTTTTTAAAGTGAATATCGTGGTAAACCCAAAAAGGCCATTATAATCTGCAATTAACAGATAGCCCGATAATGCACTAAAATGATTTTAATGTCTAAAAAAAATAAAAAAATAGTAGATGTTAAAGTCAACCCTTAAAAACGTCTAATACAACGAGTTATAAACATCAAGGGGTTAATTCAGGTACCAGTATTTTCAACAATACTATTAACAACTACCTATGGCCAACCAGTAAAAATGATCTTCCGTTTAACGAAAACAGGAAAACAGTTTGGAAACTTTCCGAAACAGTAAATTAGAAAAAAATATTTTAAGCCTTAAACCACTTGAATATTCTAACTGACCCCTCAAAAACAGTTAACAGACAGGAACATCTTTTTTAAATAATAATAATTGCTACGCATTATAAACATTGACTCCTGCTTTTGCCTGTTTTTTATGAAAAAGTCTAAACATTATTCAAACTGCTAACGTTTTTTAACAGAAATTCTATACAAATATCACACCAGCCTTCTACTTTTTATAATTACATGGTTGCATGAAATTGATGCTGGTTATTTAAAAACAATCATCATATATATTCTGCAAGTCTGTTATAACGGGTTCCACACAGAAATTTGTAAAACCGTTCGCAAAAATCGTCATAGCTCCGTTTTAAAATGGACAAGGTTTTTTGGGGCAGGTCGTTGGACGTCTAGTTGTTTAGATTGAAGAGCGCAATGTCAGAGCATAAACGATTTCACGGGCCCAGGTGTCCCCTGCGAGGCCTGGGCGGTCATTTGAAGGCTGAAAAACCACGCGCGACCTTTGGGTGACTTTGATGCATCGTGCTATGATCGTATCGTTGCCACGCTTTGCTAGA
Source organism: Ascidiella aspersa (assembly GCF_963924565.1). Taxonomy (NCBI): domain Eukaryota; kingdom Metazoa; phylum Chordata; class Ascidiacea; order Phlebobranchia; family Ascidiidae; genus Ascidiella; species Ascidiella aspersa. The sequence goes on along the minus strand of NC_139451.1, from coordinate 30,297,742 downwards.
ATCACGAGGATGTGATGAACTTATCGAACAGGGAATTTTCCTTACAGAGACACTTGCAATTTGGATATTTTGATAAGTTTTCGATCTAATTCGACCTAACAGACCTAATTTCAGTCTGAATAGCTACGACTAGAGATATTAAATACTTGTTTAGAGAAAAGAAAAAGGCTTTCCTTCTATTTCGACAGACCTAAATTGGGCTTGAATGGCTATAACGAGAAATACTTACTTAATATCTGTCGAGAATAAGTCTGTTGCAGTTTTGTTAGTTAAAAAGTTTGCGACCTAATTCGACCTTATATACGTAATTTGGGCTTGAATGACATGACCTATCTCGAAGAGCTATGTTCCCGTTTCGACTGAAGACGTGTTGACAACTTGAAGGGGTCCCTATGGGGGTAAAGGGGGGTCGTTTTGGGAGCAACCGGTCGACCGATAACCTGACCGCGCCCTCCCTTATCGATCCGACGTCTGAACGACATAAGGCAGCGGAAAATCGGGCGAAATTCACTGGTTCCGGTTCGGAGTCCGTGACACTGAAAAGCGACCCCTATGTCTGTTAGCGATACCCGATAAATTGACTCAAAACTATGTTCGTTTGATACGATATCGATAATTTTGTTTATAGAAGTCTATGTTCGAGAACGGATATCTGATAATTTGTGCCAAACTACAGTTTTCTTAATATTTGGCTCAAAAAAATCTTAAACACACACGAATCTGTTGATTTCTTTTGCCACAATGTTTAATAAGATAGTCCGGTAATATCGGATCGTAGCCGATACCTGGTACCAAGTGGTAAGTGGTAGTAGCGGTACTAATCCGATACTAGGGTGGCATCGGTGCCGATTCTATACCAACGTGATATAGGAATTTCAGCAATGATTTGCAATCAAGGTAATTTGTACCTTATATTTGTTTAATAAAAAAAGTAGGAAACAACCTAATGGGATACTGGTGGCTAATAGTTGACACATGTGCACCTTGAATTAGTTTTGTTAAGAAAAAAAAGATTAGGCAACCTAATAGGATACTGGTGGCTAATAGTTTGTGCAAAAGTACAAACGTTCAACCCAACATTAATTGTTTTATTACCCAAGTCATCATCCCGATACCGATACGCAATATTTAGGGCAAAACGATATTTATGGGAAGATTCGATATCGCTAATATCGTAACCGCTTTCATATGAGAAAAGACAAAAGTTGGGAAAAAACTATACGTCGACACAAAGTGGTCTAGAAATGCTAATTTAAAGGTAGACACGTATATGTATACACAGGGTGGGCCAAAAGTAGGCTTACAGTTATTAAACTTTAGGTAGCATTGAATGGCCACCACGCTTACCTGATCTGACACCAATGGACTTGTGTTGTAAAGAATAAGGTGTATGAGAAGAACCCCAAAACAATAAATTTACTTTTAAACCCAACCCCTACTCTTTATAACTGTAAGCCTACTTTTGGCCCACTCTGTATATTAATATATTTTCACTAAACAAGATATAATGGCGATGCCTTTGCAGGAGACGAAGTTTTTATATTTCTTTTTTAAACATATTTTAAAGTGTCCGACCTTACGCTAGCACTGCTGCGATTTGAGAACGAAATTTGTTTTTTTAAGGCTGTTTCAAGGTGATTTCCCATTTTACGCACACAACAAACGTTACAAAGCTGTGGGAATCATTTCAAAAATAGTTTGTTGCCGATATTTCTCCAACATTATGTCACGGCATATTTAGGTAACGTAAAAACAATGTTTAAAATTTTGTCGACCAATTTTAATTAAATTGCCGTTTTCTATTGTACCTTAACACAGGAATTCACTTTTTACCTCTTTTTGAATCAATTTTTATTTAAAAATCTACAATTGCAAATTTCAGTTTTAACGCAAATATAGTCAAAGTATAAATATATTGGTTCTATAGTACTGGCTGGTGCATGGCACCCGGCTCTTTAATCGTCGCGCATCAATTTTAAGCAGGATTTAAGCAGATTTGAAGCCAAAGTGTCGAAATCTGTAATTAAGTCTGGCATCGATTTAACTATTTACGAGTCTTATCATCAACATAAAACTGTTGCAACATTAAAGAGCAGAAAAAAACCCTTACCGAGGTTTGCAATTAATCGATGTTTTACACAACATTGCCTAGGCTTTAAGAAGATGTTAGTTTTGTCGTTTTTATTTAAATTGTGAATCGCTAATGACTGCTGGAATAAGCATCCAAACATTAGTGCTACAACTGTGATCTAGCCCGTTTAAAGTTGTACTGACATGTCCTTATGTCAGTGGTTCTCAACTGGGGCGCCGCGGCACCCTGGGATGCAATTTATAATGCTCAAGAATACCGAGATATATTTCAGAATCTTTAGGAATCTGATTTTTGCTCAACTCTTACAACTTTTTTGTGCAAGATTAAAGTGGAATAAATCCATTGATATCTTTTATACGCTGGGTAGAGTTGATGTGTGTCGTTCCAGTTCTGTTTATTGTGATATTCTAGTGAACCTACGGAAAAATCATGTAGGGGTGCCGCAATCTATTTATCATTTCCGAGGGGCGCCGCAGGCCATAAAAGGTTGACAACCACTGCCATAGGTGATTGGACTGCGCAAATAAGAAATGTTGGTTAGCCTGGTTGTTGAATCGAATTTCGACGAACGATAGTTTTACCTTATTAAAAGCGGCTTTGCTAAAACTTAATTTCCCGATATGCTGAATGATTTCGGCAAACCTCATTCGAAATATTACTACATTTAAAAATGGCTACTCATAAATGAAAAACACAAAAATAAAAACATTTACATTTTGTCTACCATCCTGAAGTCTAAATAATGTGTTGCAGCAGTTTTAGTTCTTTAATTAATTACAACGGCAATATAAACAGCCTGACATTTAAGCAAGAAGCGAAAGAGATTTACAGCATCTAACGGTACCATAACACTAAATATAACGTGTAGTTATCGCTCACTACATTTTTTACAATTTCTGTTTTAGACATGGGTGTTAATATTGCGTGCAACGTTTGAGGGTGATTATATTTAGAATTAAGCAATTTTACCATTTTTTTACGGCAGCTTTTATACGTGTGTACATCAACAAGAAATAACGAAAGTCATTAGCTTCTTGAACATTTTTAACACAACCGTTGGCTCCACCTAGCGGGTAAAACTTAACCCGTGATAACTTGGTTGTTTTTCTAGCCTTGCTTGTACTTCAATCCTGATCAGGCTGACTGATTTTGGTAAGCCTATCCGAAGGCATTGTGTTGGTTACAGATTACACATATGCACACACATGTGTATAAATGGTTACTTGTTGTTGTGGTTTTAGTATCGCGTCACTTGAAACGCTCGATGTAGACTTAGATCATCTCAGAGAATTTACACTAATTGAATATAAAAATCGGAATAAAATACAGAAATCCTATTTTTAAGCACAAACCGAAGGTAATATTGCTTAATAGCCTACGGTTGGCTTTGTGTCACTACAACAAAATAACGCCATTTTATTATCGCCAAAAACGCAATCTCTTCTAAATACTGTATATTTTTTGCTATACTTTTTTACTCGGTAAAACTATAAAATGAAGCGCCTATTTTATAACGGTATCATAAAATAAAATATTAAGAACATTTAGACAATTCATAAATAGCTTTGCTAATTTTTGAAACAAAAGACATTCTGCACCCGCACTCAGTTGCTTAAATAAACAGAGACGAAGCGTGTTGAACGCAAAGGTATGCTACGCTAGTGGTTGTTGTTATTTCTCGGCATACACGTTTAAAAGGATGTCTACTTACCTAAACTACCGCTAGTGAGGATTCGTATGAAAATATTAATAGTACAACAATAAAAACCCATTGGCCTTAATATTTGTTAGGTAGTCCCTATGTCTAGCGTTTCGTGGGTGAATTCATGCCGAATACATATTAATTTCCATAATAAGTTAATATTTTCAAAACAACCAACTCAAAATAAGATGTTTATATTGATTGTTATACGCCTCTGAAGGGTCGACGTTTGTATTTTATGAGCGTGGCTATTAGGCAACAAGTGACATTCTTCACAACAACCATACACAAATTTTAGGTAACTAAAAAACAAGGAATAACATAACGTATATGCGCATTAATATAACAATCAAGCAGCTTTCTACAAACATTCCAAAACTTTACCTAATAATTCAATTTCGTCCGGTAACTTTGCATTGCGTAAGCGTGAATTTTTAGCCGCAAATTACGCTTTTACCAACGACGAAAATATATTCTAGGTGTGCCAAACACCGAATAACATAACATTACGAACAAATACGAGTGCGTGTGCATTCTTATAGCAATAAATTAGCCTTCTGCAAAATAATCCAAACCTTTACCAATTAATTTGATTTTTCTAGGTTATTATCCAAATCGTCTGTCGTTTTTGTCAAAATACGTAACTTTTAAGGTCTACGAAACACTTTAGTGAAGATGAAAAAATTGGAACCAACACCAAAAGATTTTATAAAACAATAAATAAACAACAACTTTAGAATGTAAAATACAAAAAAATGATTTCAATTCCCCAGAAATGTAAAAAACAGAATATATTACCTGTTATAAGGCTATATAAAACAAACACAAAAATGTGTTAAATTGCGCTACATTTGGGTAAAATACAAACTGAAAAGCTTCTGCTAATTCCGTGTTATTTAGAGTTTAACAATGGCACCTCGCATTATTACCCCCTCCCCAAGCCTCCAATAAAAAATTACCCCCCAAAACACACGGTGATAATTTTTTATTAATGAATATCAATCAAATCAACGCTAAAACCGAAAGCTACGCCATTTTTTGTCAGAAAAAGTTTAACAAAAAAAATCAAAGAAAAAGTTAAAGTGACCAGGGCGTTCTCGTGTGCAAAAAGGAAAAAAATGGAGTGTGGGAAAAACTCTTGGTGCGGATTTGCCGACAGATGGGCCTCCTTTCCCGGTGCGCAGGTGTTCTTAAACTTAAAAGCTAAACTTAAACCGGCGTCCTTTCAGCCAAAGAAAGAATTCACGACCCATTTTTCTCAGGGGGTGCAAGGTGAAGAATTGCTTTGCTGACAGCCAAGTGTTTGGTATTGGGGCTTTTAAGGGGTAACCTGGTACCCCTTATAGGATCCTTGTTGGGCCCAATAACCCTTTTTGGTGGCCTCAAAGGCCTTTGTCACCATGAAAGTCCGAAAATAAGCCGGACAACGCCTTATAAGGTGCGACGTCAATTCACACGGCTATTATTCTCATTGTTCTTTAGATAGACACAAAATGTCAGTTGAAATACAAATGTCGTCCAAAGTCGCTTCACACTTGACCACACCTTTTATTATGCCGTGGTTTTGATAAGCTCTTTTAACCTTGAAAGCGGTCAAGATGTCATCAGCTATTTAATTTAATTTAACATTTTCGGCTTTTTGCAGCTTTCACGTGTCTTTACAACGAGCGTTTATTTTAATAAAAAAGTAACATGCATGCTTAGAGTTGGATTTTTACAATTGTACAAAAGCAAAATGGACTACCTTTTAATTTTTACCAGGTTATAAAACTAGCCCTTCCTATCTTAAAAAAGTGGTTTAAAATTTCTTAGTATATCTCCACATGTTTACGTTTTATCACCAGTTTTTAATAAAATGCTTTTTGGGTTGTTTGTCTATTTTAATTTTTATTATACGTCAAAGGGATTTTAATGATCTGCGAACGTTAAAAGAAGATCAGAATGAAATGCCTTAATTGACACCCGTGATTCGACTTGAAAATTAAATTTAAATCACACTTTTGAAAATTAACTGGTTTGTTTTTGTTCTGACATTGATGTATCGGCTTTTTTCAGTTTTATCGTACCTTGAATCTCGGCAGTGACTCCCAGGCTAGAAAAGACCATCTGTGAAAAGTTCTCGTGTCAAAATCAATCAATTAGCTGTCAGGTTTCAGACTGAAAACCAAATTTCACTTGAAACCGTTCGAAATGCACTTACACTTTACAATGAATGTCTAAAGGTTAAACGTAGTACTGCTAGCGTATTTGAATGTGAAATTTTGCCTCTTTACTTGAAGATGAATGATTTATTTAAAATCCATTAAAATTGAACTATTATGTAGCGCGCAAACTAACCAGTCAAGGTCACACAAATGCGTTTTCAAGGTCAAATATACAGGAAAATTACTTTCCATTTCGGTTAAACACCCAAAGGATTTATATCGTAAGAGAATAGCGTTTATATCCAAAACTTGTTTTCGCTCTAAAATAGCAGGCATTTATACGATGGACACCTGTAAAAGAGACCCTTACTTAAGAGCACCGATCAATTATCCTGGTCTAGACCCACGCTACAGATGGCATTGACGGAGTGGCGGATTTAGCCCTGGTCTCAGACTGACCATTGAGTGGACATCGCTTGACCGCCCCACCAATGTCTAGCGAAGTGGTTCTCAAACTTTTTTGAGCGCGACCCAAATCTGAGTTTTATGAGCATCTCACGACCCAAGCCTCAACCATCAAAAAATGTACTTTTTCTGACATGCATGAAATAGAAAAAGACACAAACAACCAGACGTAGTACACAGTTCTATGAAACAATGATTGATTACAAACAAGTGATTGATTTATTTTAGTGTAATTGGTGAAACTGTTTTTTTTCTTTTTAATATCAGCGTGGCTTGTTGTGGTTACTGAAAGCTTACACCAGTCTTAGCAGCTACTGTAGGCTGCCATCAAAACGTTCATAAAACCACTATGATGCAATAATCCAGGTTACAGATTTGAAGACACGTGAAAAGCTTATGATGCAATGATACAGTTATGATTGAATTGAAAATATTTGAAAAATGAAATGAAAAATGTTCGTTTGCGCAGGATTGAATCACCATAGAGCGACCCATTTTCTGACCCCGCATACTTTGAGAACCACTGGCATATAGCAGTGGTCTCCAACCGTTTTTATCTGACTCAATTTAATTGAACTGAAATCAGTATTTGCATGCGACCCGAAATTTTATAATATCCGTCAAAATGTCCTAGTTTAAAAAAATGGCCTAACTACTCTTTTCAATTTTGGATGTGCCCCCACTTTGTCCAAATATACTCATCAAAAAACATTCCGCGCTTTCGAAACACATTTAAAATGTTAGCAATACTACATTATACTGTAGATTGGATTTTCGAACTTCAATCAAACAGATAAAAAGTTTTAGACACCTGGGCAAAATAAATAGCACTTTATCGGTACCACTTGCCATTTTGAAGTAAAGCTACTTTAGGAGACTTTGATAAATGGCTTGCTTAAGGTTGCAGAACCAGCTGTAATAAATGAGAAGCCTAATATAACTCGTAGACCTGCACCGCGGCTGGCTACATTTCTTTAAACTGCTGAACATGCAATTGCTCTCATAGCGGTTATTCTACAGTATATCAATAACGCTAAAACCTCCCCTTGTGCACTTTTGACCACTGAAAGAATAATATATCAACGATGTTGTATAGAGAAGACATAAATTTACTTAAATTCCGCCATATATACAGCAAAGCGTCTTGAAACTGAATATTTAGCTAAAAGATTCACTGTACAACATATCGTTGATAGCCTATATTACTCTTTCAGTTGCCAAAGGTGCCAAGGGGAAGGTTTAGCAACAAACTAATGGCAATTTAAGGTTATGCCTGTCTGCTTAAGTCAGTTTTAGTGAGGGTTCGCTGTAAGTGTAAGTTTGTGGTGGAAATGCAGGTTGGTGAAGCCTTACACACAGCATTCGGAAGGTTTTGTATGCTTTTAGCATCTGGGAACGGATCTTGGTATCCCTTTTAGCCCCCCTGCAGTTTTTTCTTTAATATACGCCCGCTCATTCAAAGCAAGTGGACCGAAAAATCAACACCGAAAGCACACAAACAATAAATGTTCTCTTTCCACTTTCTACTTAAAAAGTTTTTTGGACAAAACAGAAATGGCCAAATTGTTAGAAATCTTATGACAGAGCTAGGTGCAACGTTTCTAAAACACCACTTAAGATTGTTTTTTCTTGTTTAGTGTTTCTAAGTTTGAAAACACCCTTTAGACAAGCAACCTCGATAAAAAGGCGTTAAAATATGACGAAGTTTTAGTATTTTTTCTGAATTTGTATTGCTTGCTGTTATTTTAGTAAACTTAAGTTCATGACGCCTTTATATATTCATCACATATATACAAACTAACAGTATCCAATACCAAAATAATCTATTAAATTTCGAAAATTATATTTTAGTTACGCTACATAAGTCGAAGGTAAACTATAGCTGAAGACCTACAAACTTATCTCTGGTTTATTAAATTTGATTCTTAATTCTATTTAGACAGATTAAAATAGTCGTAATAGTCGGCAAAAATCTTTGTGCAACAAAAAAAATATATTACGGTAACCTTATTTGCAAATTTACGACTACTAATTAAACGCAAGTATTATGCAACAGTTTCACATTGTTTGAAAAGTGTACTGAAAAAAAAGTCGTAAACAGAATTGCAAGATAACCCCCACTGTTTATTTCTCGTTAGCAGACTTTGGCAGGTCTTACACGATTCGCTTGTGTAAAACTGTCGATCTTTTCAAAAACACAGGTACAAATAAACAGCAAAAACTTTTTACTTTATTGACATGCGTTTTAATAGTATTTGGTGTCAGGCTTATATTATTATGTTAAGTTAGAACCTTTTTTTCAAATGAAAGATTATAAATAGATCCATGTTATACACATTTTTCGAAAAGTCAAACTGTCGTGAGGTTTCGAAGTTAACAAAATGGCGTAGGCCGCCTTTTGTGTAATCCGACCACCGCCTCTTAAAAATCAAAGCTTGAGAGTAGTACAACTAAATTTACCGGACTAAGAACTAAAGAAGTCTTCAAAGGCTACCAAATAGCCGAGTAATTTTAATGTCAAAAACAGCCATAGGCTACAATACAAGCAAAACTTGCAATAATCAGTAGGGAATTCACAGTGTTTGCAATGTTTATTCTAGCTGTTTGTAAAATTTATCAGCAAACTGTGTCCTACAACTAGTAGCTAGTATATAAAAGCTACATACAATTCACTGATTTTGTAATACCTTATATATTGATATTTCTGCTAATAATCAAGAGTTAATTATCAAAAAATCAATAATCACGCACCTTGTCTCCAAAATTTTTTGTTTGTAGTGTTTAGAGCGTAATCCAAATTGAGATGCAGCACAGAATTCGAAATGAAACAACTACAAAAAAGCTTTTATGCAAAAACAAACAAACTTTAAAAAATAAGGTATTTATCATCAAAAGTAATACTATAATACATGGCGAAGTGCACTTTATGATTAATAAATGCAAAACTCGACGCCGGTCTACAATCCTACCCTCCTACCCCATTTTTTACATTGACGAAACGAGTTGTCAAAATTAAAGTTGCAAGAATAAATATCAAAGCCCATACAGAAGTAGGTATCATTTTGAACGTTTCGAATAACTCTTTATTCATCTGTATGGGCTTTGATATTCTTATGACGTCTTACTACAACCTCCAACCATTACGCTCCAAACAATAAATAAATATGGGAGAATAAAATACTTGGACAACCCAAACCCAAACGCTAACTCCCATCCTTACCCAAATATTGTTAGCAATGTAAACCACGGACGAAAATGTGGTAAGATTCTAGACCCGCCCCCAAAAAACTCTAGTAAGAGAAAAGTATGTTGAACTCTTAAGGTGGAAACTAATCCAATCCAGGTTGACATATTCGCTGACTTAGCTAGGTATCTTGTTCAATTTATGTATATTTTGGAATAATTAGCGTTAAATAAAACTTCATTTTAAACATTTGCGGGGTATTTAAAAAAATTACAGTTGACAATGCTAATTTGCTTTCAAGTAAACTCACTGACTGTAAAAATGCAGCAATACATTTACATTATGTTTTAATAAGCATTAGCCAAAGTTATCTCGAATGAGTTTGTATTTAGCAGCATTACACTTTAACAACTAACCAAGCAATACAAATAAAATACTCTTGTCTATAGTGTATTTAGCTGCTAAACAATAATAACAATTCACATTTCTAAATAAAACATTTCATGACATTGACTACAAACTAAACTGTCCTTAACCCATTGTTACGAAATAAACAATATCATTTAGCGTCTTATTATTTTATTTTCACAGTTTTAATTTTACCTTATTATTCCCTAATACGATTTTAAATGGTAGAATATAAAGAAACATTTATTTTTTTATTTTTCTTAACCTCTGGTAATTAACTTTTTAGTAAAATTGAATACTATTATTTAACGGAGAACTACGCAACTTATTTTTTTACTTTTTTTTACAACAGCATTAATGTAAAATTGCAAGTTAATTAATTTAATGCTTCTTTTTAAAGTTCTTTTGTAGAACCTCAAATAAATCTTGCCGGAAATAAATCACTAAATCTTGCCTTTTGAACTGCTGATGTAGGACATAGAATCAAATTAATACCCAAACCAACGTTTAAAAAGCACTGAATAAAACTATAAATACCGGTGAGCTGCTAAAACTCCAATACTTGCAAAAATACTTTATCATACAGCAAAAAATAGGTGTTTTAAATCTACAAGGCGAACAGATTTAATTTCCAATTCGGCTGACAGATGCCAAAAACCGAAACAAAAAAGGCCATATCGCTTAGGATGGCTGGGCATTTGGCTTGTGACAGCAGCCATAAATCTTGTGTCTCCGCCAGCAGTCCGACTAGCTAGGGCTTAAGGCTGCGTCTGAACTGCATCGGTTCAGGATACCTACCTCCCTAAGACATCTTGGGTGGCAGAAAAAGAACGCCGGGCACCCATTCGGCCAAAAGTGCCTTGATTTTTAGCCCTTGCGTTTTTGCACGTTTGTTTTCAACTTGAAAACGGCAGCTTCAAAGGCAAAGTCGTTGAACATCGTTAACAACGAACGTGATATATAGTGGGAACGCTTTCTGCAAAGCTGAAACTGCGTTTTTACTTCTTTCTATTGTGTGTGCTGGCTATGCTGTTACTAGTTAAAAAGGCCTTCAGTAAGGGCGGGAATATTGATGGATAGGGTTAGAGCTTTTTTATTTAATTCTACTGAAATGAGATCTCTTTAAAAATATTAGCAGCAAATTCCAGCATAAGGATTCTGTAACTCCGTTTTAAGCTAACTTTATCTAGCTAAGTTATTGAACGCAAAACACCTTAAAAAGGCAACTTAACAAATTTATAAACAACTCAACTAACTTTAAATAACACAAATTGAAACCTGAAAACTCTTCCTAATCTGTTGCAAACCCAAGATTGGACATTTAAAATGTTTTACCGATTTTGAGTAGCTTTAGGGTTCCAAACAAACATAATTTAAATAAAAAGGTTTTCTGTATTTAAAATAATACTCATAATCAACCTAAAACACCTAAAACCGGAAACTCAACGTCTTTTTTAAGCCTACTAATAGCACTATTCTTGACATAAACCCGGAGCCACCATTTTGACAGCAGCATAACAACTGACAATGCCAAAATACAGCTCGCGACAAATTGAGACCAAATAAACCGACAGCAGCAGCAGCCAAAAGCACAACAAAGGCAAAACGACTTCAAGAGCTCGTTTTTACACCCTTCTCGGGTTTTCGAAGCAACTTAAGGCAAAAGCAATGACCAAAAACCTGTCTATTTGAAGTTTGAAACTTACACAACACAGCAGGCCAATCAACTGGCATAAAGTGCGCATATGGCGTTGCAGGTTGAGTTTAAGTGTGCTTACTGACACTAACAAGTGATAGATCACCTCTGTCTGAGTTCTACGACGGGCTAGAACCGCCAGTAGCATTCCACAGCAGGTAAATAGCCCGTCGGTCTATCGATCTGGGCTTGTTTAAAGCTGTTTTTTCATTTAACATTGTTTTCTCTCTGAAAAAATAGCACTGTTAGGAATTGTGTTTCATTGTTTTCGAACAACCGTACTTTTTCAGGTCAGAGAATTTTTGCTGCGCAAAATCGAAACGTTTGTACCGTTAATTGGCGCAATACCTTACATAAACTCAATGGAACTGTTCTTACAAGTTGGCATACATAAACGTTTCTGGTAGAATGAATATATCAAGATCCTAATATAAGGCGGTAACATTTTGTGAAGGTATGGAACAAATATTTGATTATTTTCAAGATGTACTTCTGTACGGGTTCTGACATTTATTTTACGTCAAACCACAAATCTTTCCATTTATGTCCCAAGTGTGTCTCATTTTAAACTTTATTTCCTGGAGCATTAAATACTTCGACTTTTAGGCAATCAAATTTAACCGCTTTTTAAACTCCAATCAAGTTTATTAACTTTTAAATTTTAAAACGTTTTGACTATCTCTTCTTTATTTATTTATTTATATAGAAAATGAATAAATAGTTCAAAACGTTACCTACTACAAAGTGGGCCAGTTTTAATTGATTTTTCCCTTCTTTAAGTTCCCACAACTTTTGCCCTTTATACCCTGTCCTAAACCTCCGTCAAGTACTTTAGTAATACTCATCTCTCAAATCTCTGGCTTTTTAGCCAACTTTTTTACAGTTAACCTTGTTTTAACCGAAAAGCTCAAATTCCTCACATTTCTTAACCGTATTTTGCCTTGAATTACTGTTTAATGTACGTAACCTATGCCTTACACCAGTGGTTCTCAGGCTATGTGCCATTTCTCGTGTGATTCATAAGTGTGCCATGTAATTCCTTTTATTACAGTATACCCTAAATTAACCTACACCTAAATTCTAGGAATATTACTGCGGTTATATTTATTTACCTAAAGTCCGATTTTAACAGCGTAAGGGTTTTAAATGTAATACCCAGCTGAAGTCAGGGTTTCCGGTAATATCAGATCGGAGCTGATACCAAGTGGTAGTAAAAAGTAGTTATGTACTTAACATTTTCAGGGCTAAACAGTTTTTTTACTTAATATCAAAAAAACAATAGGTTTGCGCGTTTAAACCTTGTCAATATTGCTCTTTTTTACCATTATGGGCCCTCAATAAAATACAAATTATATGACATCCTTTATCCAAAAGTACCATACACCTAAAGCAGGTCAGTTAAAGGTGGCTGCATCAAAAAAATATTACTAATTTTTGAGTACTAACCACCACACTTTTACTTTTGTGTGACTGTGAGCCTGTGTAAGAATAAATTGAGATGAACTTTTCACCTTTGCCAGAACTCCGCCCTAATTGGTGAAAAGACAAGAAACTACATTATCGTTGGCCAGACAGACTCTAGCTTTTAAAAATAGGTAATTAGACACCGACTTTCTAGCTGACTCAAACACTTAAATAGGTTTGTATCGCACAACAAATTTACCCTACCACTCAAACAACTGATGCCATTTGTGTTGAAACGCTTTTTTGTTTTATTATTCCTCTCTAGAAAATAGTTTTGCCATAAAGGTCAATTGGCATCATCTTGAGTAAATCGATATCATCTTGATAAGGACGTTTTAATACGCACTTGTATCATCATCAGTTAATTTTTCAACTGTTTTAATAATAGTTCTAAAAGTAAGAAAAATTATAAGATCAATTATAATGCGGATGACTAACGTCGTGCGGATGAATGTGCGATGAAAATGGTGCATTATTATCTTTTATTATGAGTAATACAGTGATCAAATAAGCTGGTATGCCACTTATGCGTTACAGCTGCAGTAATATAGTGTCGTATGGTGGATCATAGCAGCTTCAGCTATTTATTTTATATCGGTCAAGGCTTAGGCACACGGTTTTAATACACAAAACCTTTAATTGTTATTTCACAAATAAAACTAAAGGTTTCTAAGCATACCGTGCTTGTTTTGTGCGTATGGAAATTTTCCGAAATAAAAAAGTGCGGATGAAAATTTTAAAAGTTGAAAAGCACTGCCATAAACAATTTAAAACTAAACTTAAGATGGAATGCAGTGTACTCTGGTTTCGGTTTAATTACAGTTAATAAAAAACTTGTCCTTTTCAAAAGCATAATGGAAAAGTTTCGCCAATTAAGGTAAAAACTCATTGTTATTCGAATTTTCTGAATAATTTATTTCAATTATTCAGCGTATAAGGCATTGATTAATGCGTTTGAAAGCGAACAGGTGAAATGATTTGGCGGGTTTACCAACTGGCTAATGGGCCAATCGCAGTATTTGCGGGTAGCCTCTTCCTAGTGGTATATCACAGTTTGACGAGCGTAAGCGAACTGGAAATACAATGTCTCCGGCAGTTTACATTTTAAGCTGCGCAAAATTTCAACCGGCAAGTATTTAAATTTAATTTGAATCGCACGAGGTGATCATTGCACGAATTCGCATAAAATAGTGTTTCGCAAGTTTTTTCGCGTTCGCGGCAACTTAAAAAACTAAATATAAACTGTTGCTACCAGGCATAGTAATACAAATAAAAAAACAGCTCCTCTGGTAATTTTCATTCTCGACCAACGTTTCGGCAACCTATGAAAGTCGCCTTCGTAAGGGTGAATGACACTGAACGCTTGTACAATAGACGGAAAACAAACGAAGGAAAAAAAGCAGAAAATACGCGGGCAACTAAATCAAAAACTGAATGTAGGAATAACAGCGAAACTTTGGCTACCTGATTCTCTTCTCTGAACTTTTTGTTGATGAACAGAACATAATAAAATCAGTGCGGATTAGATAATATAAACCATGCATTCGTACTGTGGCTGCAATTTTCTCAAATATTAAATAAACTTTGCTCGGAATCATAAATCTCAATGCATCCAAACATTAATTTTGATCTACTGCAGCTGGTTACCCAAACAAATGAAAAAACGACCCAATTTTGGGTCGCGACCCATGGGTTGAAAACACTGGCTTACACCCAAAGCTATATTGCACACAGATAATCAAAGAACAATTTTTTGGTGATTCCATAGAAAGGGGATCTATACTTTTTTTAAAACACTAATAACTGACTTATTTAAGTTTGCTGTCTTACAAGACATATATTCAAAAGTCAATAACACAAATATTCACCAAGTCATTAACTCTATAGTATATGACGTATATTATTCGATGTTAAGCGTATATTTTTCCCTCCGTTACTAACGCACATATCGCTTTTAATTTTTTTTAAGTGATTTCGGTTGTGGGCTAATTATAAACTATATGAAATTGTGAATTTCCAATGGCTTAGGCGCTGCTTAAAATGCCTTAATCTTTTACGTTTTAATGGGATTATTTCTGAATTTGGTGAAGCAGCTTTTTACTGTTTAGAAGGACTTATATGGGTTAGCAAGGTCGTATTAATCAAATACCTGATACAAAAATTGATGTTTCTGGTTAAACGGCATACTCATGTTCGTCTGATTTTAGGCATTATGTTTACTGATTTTTTTGTTTTCAGACAACACATCTCAAAGGTTTCGACTACCATGAAGGCTAATGGCGTTTTTGTTAATTTTTTTTAATAAGTATCTGTTACTCAGAAATACGCAGATAAAGAATTATTCGAAAACCCATCATGAGATTTATGACGTAACTCGTGATTAAAAAATATATAAAATTTTAATTTTTAATTGCATAGCATCTGCGTTATTCCAAACAATTGAATATATTACATGTTTATTAGCATAAATTTGCAAAATCTGCAAAGCAGCATTTTTTCTGCTCTGAAGGATGCATATTGATTAGCAGTAAGTTTTAAATGCTTATCTGTTACACAGGAATATGCAGATAAATAATTAAAATCAAGAAACTTCGAAAGAATATCAAAGCCTATACAGAAGTGGATATCATTTTGAACGTTTCGAATATTTATTTATTCATTTGTTGAAAATAAATTGAGTTACACGAAACGTTCAAAATGATACCTACTACCTCTATATGGGTTTTGATATTCGTACTATACGTTTAATTACAACCTACAACCATTATGCTCTAAATTAAAAAAAACACCATAAAAATTTGTGACGTATATTGTGTACCGCCAACGCCTCCAAATTACCAAATATCCCCCTAAACAAAATCATCCCCACCGTTGGCTGTTAATCGTCCCTTTACCCAATTTACCCCACCGCCAAGCCCCGGTTCGTGCGCATTTAATCGTTGCCCCAGGCGCCTAATTTGACTCGGGTAATCGGGCGTGAATGAAATATTACGTGGCAGCAGAAAGACGTACAGAGTGGGTGGCGTTTGGCAGTTTCTCTGTACGTAAACGACAGGTGCAGAGTGAGCAATGGATTAAATCTATTCGGAGTATCGCTAATAGTTTTTTTTTTCTGTGTTGGGTAAAACTATTTTGGGGGTTAAAAACGTAAATGCCGAACAGGTTAAAAGACACAAAATTAAACGTGCAGGGTGGGTGGCGTTTGGCAGTTTTCCTGCACGTAAAACGACAGGTGTAGAGTGAGCAATGGATTGAATCTACGCGGAGGTCAGTTCATCGCTAACAGATTTTTTTCTGTGAAATGTAAAACTGTTTTGGGGGTTAAAAACGCTAATGACGAACAGGTTAAAAGACACAAAACTAAATAAAACAATTACAATTATAATATTAAAGTAGCAGGGTAAATATCTTTATTCAAACAAAAAAAGCCAAATGTTAATAACTTTAAAGAATAAATACTCTTTGGCTATAATATAATCCTTTTTAAACTGTTGCTTAATCTTGGTCATTATAGTAATCATGGTGACATCTAATTAGCAATAAATCAAAGCCACTAAATTTTGCCTTTAAAACTCTGATTTCAAAATCTTTAAAATTGTATTAGGCGAGATCATTAAACGTTATTATTGTCACTATAGTTAGTAGAACCTTGACCAGATTGACACCAGCATTAACAGGCCCTAGTTCAAAAATGTACCACAAGTCCACAACGACAGAGGAAATAGTTGTAAATGATCACTTATAGTAGACGTTATCTCTTCTTGGCAGAAATTAGTCAATCAATCACGATTCTAGAAGCCAAAACGTAAGCTCATTGCGCTGCAACAATTTATTTTTTGTTTTTATGCTTGCGTAAAATAGGCAAAACAGCGCCCACGTTAGTATTAAAATGCGCATTTTAGGCACTTTTGCCATGGATTTTTGTTGCGGAAACGCCATGTTATCCCGATCGGCCAACACATAATAACAAACTGCTTTTTTAAATGTGCACACGACTATTTACCTTACGAAAATTAGTGTTTTATTGAGCTGTAGTAAAAATATCAAAGCCAATGTAGAAGCAGGTTGAGAATTTTAAACGTTTCGCATATATCTTTATTCATTTTCATCATCTAGCAATATCATACAAAAGTAGGTAGCATTTTTAACGTTTCCGTTATCTCTATATTTATCTTCAACATCTAAGAATAAAACTCCATACAGAAGTAAGTGGCATTATACAAGTTTCCCATAAACCTTTTTTATTTTGAGCATCTAACAATAAACGACCATACAGATGAGGGTGGCATTTTGAGCGTTTCAAAAAACTCTCTTAATCATTTTCAACATCAGTGTTTTAAAGATTTGTGACAAAGGCCAGAAAAAGTGCGCTTAAATAAAACAGATATCAAGGCCTCAGTAGTTGTTATTGGTCTAATGCTGAACCGCAAGTGAAACGCCGAAAGTTGCTTTGATTGATCGCCTTCGTTTGAAAGGCGTAAAATCGCGTCCTAGACAGTTGCCCTATCGCGACGCCATTGTTTCCACTTCCTAACGCGCCCGGCGCCGACCCCCCTGCCCCCCTAGGGAACGTTTTAATTCGTTTGGAAGGCGACGACGCGAGTTTGGCAGGTCGACGATTACGCGTCGGATTACAAGCGGGATCGATTGGCGCCCTTATTTGTCGATATATCGATTTAAAAGCGCTAGAAGTTGCAATTAAGACTGAGGTTTGTATTAAATTGGGCGTTCTTAATTTTTTTTACCGCAGAATTATTTTTTGCTTTATTTGGACCATTGTAGGCCATAAAACGTATTACACCATAAATTGACGTCACAATACAAATGGACTTCATAAATCTGTTGATTTTTGCCCAAAAAATGTAAAAGTGAAATGGAGTCTGAATACAGTCAGTGCAAAACCGTTTCATTTTTAATTAAACTATTTTCTTTGAAAAAATTATTACTTCCTAAATACACTAATATTTCAATTACGCCTTCAAGGACCCCCTAAAACTAGTTCACGGACTCCCAAGGGTTATATGGAACCCAGTTTAAGAACCGCTGTATTAAGGGTATATCCTCCTGGCAAAGTTATCGCAAAATTAACGATTTACGGCAGTTGGTCACAAACTTTGTCAGATTGCGGTACACCACGAAAATTCTTTTTTTTTAACGAATTCGAGCCAGAAAACTATGAAAGTTACCCGCAGCATTTTACCTCGAAACGCCGCATCAGCGTAAACACGCCAGCACACTTAGAAACTGCCTTCGAGAAATTTGCTTAAAATGTTGCATCAGTGCATTCGGACCAGCGATCTATAGAATTTACGCCAACAAGCTAATAGGAATTTGCCTGCAACAATTTCGTGAAACGCCTCTATTTAATATTTAATATTTTAAATGAAAAAAGTCGTAGCGTATTCGATCCAGCGACCTATGGATTATGCGCCTTACAAACAGGATTATGCAACTTACAAACAGCAATAATGCAGCCAATTGAAATTTTATAACAATTAAATTGAACATCGCTCTTCTAAAATAATTAACCTCAAAAACTTGCAGCTTCACATTCGAATCGGTGACCTATGGAATTTGTGGCAACTTACTACCAGCAATGAATACCGAAAATTGCATTCATTTAATTGAAACGTCGCTTCTCTGAATTAATATCACTCAAAAACTCGCATGAGCGGGTTCGAACCGTTGACCTATGGAATTTGCGCCAATGCAAACCACAGCAGACCCGCAAAAGGTGACAGACGGATCCGCCAACTCCCAGTCTAAGGCCTCATTGTGTGCTTAGCCTCATGCTGAGCAAGATATTCCAACATCAGGCTTAGTAATCGATCCTAGCTTTGATCACGTCATCGCTATTGTTGCGTCACAGCGGCCCGCGGTTCCCGAAAGCACTAAATGCCTGGGACGCCCCACGGTGAGCCAAATTGCCGCCGGACCGGAGGGCCATTGAACCAGCGAAACCGACCGACTTTTGATGTTCGATTAGGAGTGATTTTTTTTTTGGTTTTTTGAAAAAATGATTTTTGTTGACGCCTTAATGCTTTGTATTTTTGCAGCATGTTGGTTGGAGATTTTAGTTGGGCTTAGAAATATCAAAGACTGTATAGAAGAAGGTATTTTTTCCCATACGCTTTGAATAACGTTTTCTTCAGTTTTAACATCCGAATTTTTTGCGTTTAAAATTAATCAAAATTGCCAATATATAACAAATTGTTTCCTATAGACTTTTATCACTTTAAAGGTGTTCACCTGAAATAACTCCTCTGGTAATTATATTTGTTCACCAACGTTCAGATAACCTCTACATTACAAAACACCTCCTTCAGGGTGAATGACGTTGAAAGCTTTTCGGTGACAAAAGCAAAAAAAATGTATAAAAATGTTTGTCTAAAAGTAATTTTGTTCTGATGCGAGATTTGTGAGCATAAAGTCAAGCAGTGCGACATTAATTTTTTTCATAACTGTGGTCAAACAAGCATATTAGCTAAATAATGTTGCACAGGTAATCGTTTTGTAGCCACTAGAAAATCTATTAAGCTTATAAATATGGCGTCAAATATTTTATATTTATATTTTATTCTGATAACCGTTTTCATTTAATACTCTGCAAAATGGCGATGTCCCGCTAGCACCATCACGCAAAATGGCGTTTTTTTTACAGTTGGCAAACCAAAAGCAGCTGCTTGTGAAAAACGCACGTCTAGAGACTTGGCCTTTTTAAAATCCAACCCTAGGCAAATATGCACTGCAATACCATATGCGTGTACTTCAGGTGGCAAGACGCATACCCACGTACTCATAAAACCGCAATTACGAGTCTTTACTGTTTTGTGTTTTTCAGGCGACATAGTAAAACCGGTTTGAAGCGCATTAAACATAGGGTTCTTACTATTTTCGTCTTGTTTTCATATACAGAGTGTCCCAAAAATGTACAAACAATAAAAATAATCGTAAAGTAGTGTTTAATTAATTTTTTTTATTATAAAATTGCTAGAAAATCAGCAAGCATAACTTTTTAGTTTTTTCTACTGCTTGTTCTCAAATTGGCGTCCAATTTGATCCAGGCACTGCTGACATCGAAGCAATAGAATCGCACACATTATGAAACATTTAACTTGGCATTTGGGTACATTCATGCTAAATGGCTTCTCTCAGTTCAGCAGCTGTTGCGCGTTTCGTGACGTAAACTTTGTCTTTTAGGTATCCTCATAGGACAAAAAATTATTTTGTATACATTTTTTCGGACACCCTGTATAATTGATACCAACGTTTTACAAGACAAATTTCCGATTAACTTAACAAATCTATGCTGTGCGACTCTTTGTATGGTCCATTAGCTTATATGTTTTGCTATTTGTTCTAAACTATTTGTTTAAATAAAAATATCAAAGCATAATATTCGCTAAAATCCACATATTTAGCTTTTTATAGACGTTTCAGAAATACCTCATGCAATCATCATTGTAAAAATCTAGTGTCGTTAAATTGTGTAAATTAATTTATTATTGGCTTAAAATGACTTTTTTCCATTTGTGTAAATTAATTTATCATTGGTAAAAATATTACGATATTTCATAAATATGCAAACAAGTAATTAGCTATTTACCCAATCTTTTTAACTGTAGATATTCAGTTGATAATTTTAAAATAATTTGAAGCACAGTGTGCTACAAATATTGTAGCCCCCAACTGTCCTCCAGGGTTGTCAATAAATCACTTTCTATTTGGAGAATCGATTTTTAGTTCATTTTTACACTCGTTTGAACTTTATATATTAAAAACACAAATTTAATTTACACTTGACAAATATCAAATATTTGTAGCGCCCCTGGCTAGTTAAAAAAATTTGAATCTAGACGTTAAGACGCTGATAGCCATAAAAATTCAAACGCTTACTAATATTTAGAAATCGTGTATAAACATACAGCGTCTTAAACTAATCACATTCAGCGATTTCGTTTTCAAACTTCAAACAGTTTCAGAACAAAATCCAACAAGATTACTGAACAAAATTAGTTACTGAACCAACTCCAACACGATAAGGACAGAGTCTTTGAAAAGTTTTCTATTATAAATTACTTACGACAAGGAGCATGACTGAAAGTCGAACAAAAATATCTAAATACTGGCATTCAACCTTAAAACGACTCTACCTCATAAATCCAACTATTTGCTTAGTGCATTTAGCCTGCAACATAAAAAATGAAAACAAACATACCTTATGATGCTTGGGAATGAAACTTCGACAACGATTTTGAAGCGGCCATTTTCTTTTTCGTCTTTTTCGTGTCGTCAGCGCAACGTTTGTTGCGTATCCCCTTTTGTCGATCGTTTTTCTTAATCCAGACCATTACCGCCTCAGAATGCCTTTCTTTGCGTTGCATAACTGTTGTATGTTATCCGATTCGAAATTTTTTTGTTTCATAAATTCCGATAATCCAAATGTATATCCTTCGTTGTTTTTCTTACAGAATGTAAGTGTAACGTCATGAAATAATGCAACGGTGACGTCAGACCGATTTCAGCAGGTAATTCAGTTACAACACAAGGTTGTTATCAGAATAGACTATAGACGAACAAAACGTTTTCAAAATACCAAGAAATAATAATATTAAGTTAAGCCTACAACGTAATTTTGGATTAATTCTTAGGATATTTAGAAAAAGAGTTAAAAATTCGCATTTTAACTTATTTTCTACGGCACGCAGTTGCGGAAAAACGGCTTACGGACTAAAAAACAATAGTTTAGTTCAAGGCTGTCGCGCAGACGTTATTGCTACCTATCCTAATAAAACTTTTTAAAATAAAAACTATGATTAAAAACAACCCAATACAGTTTTTACAACCACATATAATATAGCATAAAATATAGATTTAAGAACAACTGTGTGAACAGTTTCTAACGTTGCCACAAAATACTGTTGGTCCCTACGTAGCAAATTTAATCGCGGTTTATTTGCGCTTGATATACAAAAACCTTTTTTTATTTTCATTTTTTTTTCTTCAAATTACCAACATTTAAACACCGTCGTCATTTGAAATGTCCGAAAACTTAGAATAAAAAGCGATACCCGGTAAGAAGTGGCACTACTCATCGTGATCTTACACAAACTTAACTAATTAAAGTTCTTTACAATTGGAAGTATGCCGGAATCTCTTTTTCTTTATTATATCTTACACGTGATATCTCCGGAAAGGCTTACAAAATCCTACAAAATTCAGTATTATTTTGCAAGCGATAAGGACCTCCGGTCAAACCGGGACCGTGGCTCTACCAACTGAGCTACACTTGTAAGGCTTCTTATATCTCCACACAAGGTCATAAATTTAACCTCAATCTCAAGTGGCAGGCATCATAAATATCTCTTGAGAATTTCAACTCAGGGTGTTTGTTTAGATTCGGGGCGGCTACATCGGCGCCAATACGTAATTATGGGGATTCCCCTACCCCAGGGGGGGGGGGACAAATGGGGATTTCACCTGCCTACTGTAATTTTTAAAAAAATTTTGCGCATTTAGCTGTCAAATGAAACGCGATATACTATATGCAATTAACATGGAACAGCTGCACTTTGTTACGCATATAGCTTTATAGGCTATACCATTAGGGTGTATCTTTATAGAATCCAAGACCTTTATATAGCAGTACCGTGGGGAAGGTTCTTCGGTTGATCAGCCGAAATCGGTTGATCAGGATTGTAGTGCAAGCAGGGCCAAGTTAGAAAAACAACTGGCCTACGGTGAGGTTCGAACTCACGACCACAGCCATACAGCGACTGTGTTTGTCTTGCTTGCACTGCATACCTAATTATGCAAACTGATTTTTAGTAATAAACTTCCGGAGGCACATGGCATATTCACTTAAGTATTCTGCAAGCGTTGGCCAGAACAGCTTTAGCAGGGATAATCGCAGTATATCTCCATGTGGATTACATAATTTAGCTACATATCGCTTTAGTTCGGATTTAATTTAAACTTTGTCAGAAATTATGTCATTGCGTTTACGATGCGTTAAGGGTCGATAATAAATGTTACAAGTAGTTTTTCTTCAGGTTTCGCGGTAAAATTACGGTAAATATGTATTTGCACTTTCACTTTGGTGATTTACAAATTATTGCATGTTTATCACATTCAAAGTTTTAATAAAGGGACCATGGAAACTTAGATTGCCATCAATCTGAATGGTTTAATGACATTTAACTGTCTGCTGCACTACTTACAAAAATGGGAGCTTAGATTCTGTTTAATCTTAAAACAGCTTTGATTTTAGGAAATACAAAAACTTGTTCTTGTTTGTGCTACTCGTCCTTACCTTTTTCATAAAAACGTGTAAATCCGATTTTGTACAAAATCGTAGCCGATGCAACCTACGTAGAAGGTTAGGAACTTGTTTATGTCCCGCCAATTCATTCTTAGTTGCACGTATGACTTGCATATAACCACGTGGTTACTACTTGCACTAACAACCATTGTAGTTGATTAAAACGCGCTAGAACGGTTCATAAACTTTACCATTTTTTCCCTGGTGGACTTGTTGCAAATATTTTGATATTTTGCCGCCCTATAAAGATTTAAAGGTCAGTTGACCCATGTTTCTTGTAGTACACTAGTGCGGTCACGATTCTTTCTAATAAACTTTCTAACGTGTGCGAACGATTCGATGATAGCATGTAGTACAGCATAATACGAGAGACATCATAAAACACGCTTTGACGCCAAAAGTGACCGTCTGGCGACGGGTTAAACCAGCGGTTCCCAAACTTTTTTTTAAATTTCGCCTGGTGGACCTGTTGCAGTTATTTTGATATTTCGCGACCCTATAAAAATTCAAGGGTCAGTTGACCCACGTTTCTTATGGTACAATATTGCAGTCGCGATGTATTCTAATGTAACAACTTTCTAACTAATGTGAACAATTCGCTGATAGCAGGTAGCACAGCAAAATGGATGCTTTATGATATCACAAGAGACGTCGTAAAACACGCTGTATGATCGAATGAAAAAGCATAACTAAATAAAATAATGATGACAGATAAATGTTTAAAACATAGACTAATGTTTAAAAAACATTCGCTAAAGCCTAATGTTGAAAAACTTAGGACTAATTCTCCTGGCGGACCCTCTGAAACTGCTGTACGGAGCCCAGTTTGGAAACCGCTGCGCTAGGGTAAACCAATAACGCTTTGAGTTATCTCACCTTTTCAACAATTCTATTTTGATACAAAATCTGAACTTTTGAGATACATAGTAACAAATTAAAACTAAAAAAACATTAATACTGCTGGGCATATGCTGTTGCAAACCTTACTAACAGAACAACCTTACTTTTTAAGCTAATAACAACAGCAGGCTATCTGCACCAAACAAGCTCAAGAATAAAATCACCTTGAACCGCTCTCGTTGTTAAGGCTAAAAAGAAAAGGCACAGAACGAGCGTTTGAGTGTGATTTATTTATGATCAAATGGCCCGTGAAACCTGGTGGAAAATGGATGTGGTGTGTTTTGCAAGGTTGCCCCCAATTTCCTTTGCGACGTTCAACTTGAGGACTTTTGTGTTTTCAGCCGACGCTTTGGTTACTGACTAATCACCTTGCTTTGTAGCGATAGCTTGCCGCCGACGCCCGAAGGAGCGCAACAAAAGGAACTCTATCTAAAGCAGGGGTGTGCACCTAAATGTCGACCGGGGGGCACATAAGAGACACAAATTTTCTAGAGGGTCTTGGTCAAAAAGGGAATCTGAATACATATACATATAAAGTTTGATTCCTTTTTAATAAAACGGTAAACATCCATGTTTTGACAAGCTGGTAAGAAGGTCCATTCTTTGTATAAACAAGTGCAATTAAAGTGAGCCACAATACGGATCAATTTGCTTGGTGGACCGGATGCAGCCCGAGGGTGATATTTTGCCCAGGTATGGGCTACGGATTCCAAGGGGGGATTTTGGCGAGGGGTTCGATTTGGTAGTTTGCCATAACAGTCTTGGGGCGGATCCAGAGCAGACACGTGGCAATGGCCATCAAAAACTATTTTTTGCCTACGTAAATTCATTTTTTCGCGCGAATTTAAATTCTATTTCCGGTGCGTCGTTTTCTAAAATGAAAAAAACGTCATGTTTTGACGTAACTTGTGACATCATGCCTGTTTTTGTTTAACCAGCAACAAAAATACTTGTTTTGTCCCTGGTCCTTACTGTTACATTTTCTCAGTTTTAAGTCTTTCAGCTAAATTATAATCCCCAAATCAATAATAAAGTTTATAAGAATTTGCAGCAAACACATTTTTAATTTTGTTGTACACTTTGGGTCTTATGATGCATAAAAAATTAAACAATTCCCTTAGAATATAAGCTGAGATCCTTAATCAATAAATATTATTAGTAATGAGCTATATTTAAAAAATACCTTAAGAAATATTATTTTCTGTAACAAAGAAAAATATTAGATCAAAACTCCATGCAAAATTTTCTCTGTAAATCCTAAGGTATGTTGTTGTACTTATGACAAGGTTACAATTTTTAACGCTTTAAAACTACCTACTTTTAAATCAGGGGAACCGTATGATGTTTCGTCCTCTGTTAAACCCGGAATACGTTTCATCAGCTTTTAATAAAAAAGCGAGGTCGGAAGTATAAAATTCATTATATTTTTGTTTCGAACAGTGTTTCTCTAGCCATGGGTCGCGACCCCAAATTGGTTGCCTTTTTACTTGGTTATAGGTCGCCTAATACAGCAGTTTCATATGGTTAGATTAGTTCTGAGCAAGATTGCTAAAATTTCGAGAAAAACATATTGCCTTCGCCCACAAACAAAAATCGATTTACGCAACCATCAAAACTAATTGAGTACAGTTGAAATTAAAGCAATGTCTCCAAAAAGACGATGGTAAATGATTTATATTTAGTGTACTTAAGTCAGTGTTGGCAAATGACTTAACTTTAAGTAATGTCACTTGGGAAAACGACATTCTTTTGGACTTAATTACACATGAATTGACTATATGTGTTTGGAAAAGTTTGACTATTTTCACAATACTTTAAAAACTAGCTTATTTTTCTTAACTTTATGTCTTATGAGTATTTAATAATTGCGAAACAATAAAGAAATCAAATGTATTTGTTAATTTAAACCGTAAATTTTGTGTTTATTAAAAATCATTTAGCGGCAATTAACTGGACTTAGACTAGAATCGCAATTTTCTGATATCAACTAAACTGGTAGCACGCGTTTTCAAACATACTCTATTCAAGATACATTAAACCAGTGTTTATCAATCAGGTGAATGGTTCACCCCAGGGTGAACAAAATCTTTGTAGGGTAGAACCAACCAAAGGGGGCAATAAGGGTGAACCATCAGAAATGGATGATAGCTTGCGAGCAGGGCTGATATTCCCAGTGTGCTGTTATATATAGACGAGATAGTTTTATCATATCATGAGACAAGGGTGAATGCAATGTGTAGATAGAATGCTAGCGGATAGATGCTAACAAAACTAAATAAGTTTAAGAAGCCCTTAAACAACAACAAAGCGCGATTAGTAGCATCAAAAGCATCCATCACTTGGCGTTACTTAAGTGGAATCTCTCTTGCGAGCTACAATGCCCAGGAAAAATACCTCGTGTCACAAAATGAAGATCCATCGCTCCCACGAGTGGTGACCTTGGGTGTCTCGTCGAGGTCACTTCACCTTGGCTGGTGCGTCACGCCTGAGCGATATTGCGGCACTTTACGTCACTGATAAGGGTGACCGATGCGAATGAAGTATGCGCGCGCCAACGTTACGTCTTTTGTTGCGCCACAATCAGTGACGTCAATAGTCTGATCAACAAGTCGTTATTCAGTAGTTCGATTGAAACCAGTTCTATTCCATATTGGCCTATTTTTAAATGGGCATTCTATGGCCTGTGGCCAGATCCGACCCGTCAGCGCAAATCTTGTTCTTCCATCGAGTGTAAATTGCAAAACACCCTTGTTTTATCCCTCTAATTATATCAGGCGTTGCGGTTGTTATAAGATGCGTAAAGTCTATACACAGTTAAAATGCCCGCAGAAACCGCATAAACCGTTATGAGTTTGGTTTTGGCCCGCGACTAGAAAAATGTTGCACCATCCTGATTTACAATGACATGCGAATGAAGTATGTGCGCGCGAAGTGACGTAGACCTTTAGAAAAAGGCTTTGTTGCGCCACAGTTAGTGACGTCAATAGTCTTGTGAAGATTATTCAGTAGTTTGGTTGAAACTCAAATTAATTACATAACGACTTAAATTTATGACAACTCGTTTTTAGCTAATTTCGGGTTTTTACAGTTACCTCGTTAAAGTCATAGTCCACTGTTATTGGAAAAATGTCGTTTAGTCATTACTAACCCTTAAAAAGTTTCAGTTTCACATCACTTCCACACTGAGTCGATTATGGTCCAAGTCATTTTGATTACAAAATGTCAAATTCTAATCCAAGTTAAATTAAATTTTAAATCAAATCCCGTCATTACCAACATAGGAAAAGTACGAACAGATATCATACAATCGTTTTTAGCATCCATTTGCATTTAAACATTTTGCATGTGAAGCATAGCAAAAACGAAACTATAAACAACTTTGTTTTGTTTTTTTACATTAAAGTTTCAGTTTTAACAAAAATTATTTAATATAGAAAATTGTCTTTCAAATTTATAAGCCCCGGAGATTTTAGATTTTATGTTTTAGAAAAATAGTGGAAAATATTTTTTCATTGTATCCAATTTAGAAAAAAAAATCATGATTTAGAATGGCAGCACTTCTTTTTAAATCACGATTAGGGTGTCCTATTCTGGTGGTGTTTATTTAACTGAAATATTTCCGGTTTGCCTATTAGGAGTATTTTTATTGGTAAATGTAACTCGACTATAATCAACAAACCGCAGTGGTAGGCCACAAATCTTTGTCATTTCCGTTAGTCTTTGGCAAGGTGTATTTAACCCGTCACGCTTTTCCGGGTATCCTAACAACTAAAGGTATTTCAGCTCCATTTGACCTGAACCCAAGTTTATTTTAGGTTTGCGATGATCCTTTTGCCACATGTTGTTAGTATTGCAATCAAAATATTTACCCTTACGCTTCCCGTCATTTGCTTATTTATTTAAGATGCTGTTGACCCGAACGTTGATTAGGAATAAAAATAAAGCGATTTTCTATTTTTTTTTACATAACCCACAATAAGGTTTTTTTTTTTAATTTAAACTCGAGAAATTTGGGAGAAAGCAAATGTAAAAATGTTGCCCGTGTGGTTAAAACTTCGCTGGTCTCCTGTGTAACTTAAAACTTCATGTTTAGCATTAAAAAATAAAAATTGTTTGCCGCTAGATGACGTAGCTTTACCACATTAACCTGTCATCATGTAGAGAAGAATTGCTATTTAACAACTCTTTGGCAAAAACTGTATGGCAATGTCTATAATTCAACAATTGAAACCAAGCTACGCTCGTTTCAAATCAAACTTAACCTACGCGCGATAGTAACAAACGAAGCATTACACTCCATTGGGAAAACTGACTCCGACCAATGTGTTTTTTGTCGAAATGCTATTTCGTACATTTTAGCCGAATCTAGTATTTCTCTTCATAAAATAGAAAACGTGGTTAGGCCAACTTTAGATTGATTTTCAATTAAAACTTAATTTTTACATTATTCGATACTTCGAAAGGTGTTTCTTTTCAGTTAGTAAGATACCATTTGCTTTTGATTTAAGAAGTTTAGTTACCTCTAGTTGTTAACCTACTATTTAAAAAACAAAAGCTATTAGAATTGAGTCGCTGCGTACAATTGCAAATTATAACTGAAATTACTATATTATATCAGATCGGCACTTTTTTACTAAAATAAAAAAAATAGTGTTTTACTAAATATAGAAAAAACGTTTTACTAAATGAAAAAGTGAAAAGGTAAACCACTAACGTGGTAATGATTTGCTTTTTATGGTGTTGTTTATACGCTTCGACAAACGAGCATAATTAAACTAATATGTATTCCTTTAGAAGGCTAATCCATTGGTTCTTAACCGGGGTGCCGCGGCACACTGGGGTGCCATTTCCAATGCTCAAGGGTGTATTGAAGAATCTTTAAGAATCTTTAAGAATCTGATATTTGCTTAACTCTTACAACTTTTTGTGTAAGATTAAAGTGGAATAACTCTATTTATAACTTCCTATGTTACAGAGTTAATGTATATTGTTCCAGTTCCGTTTATTTTGCCATTCTAGTGATTTACCTACAGAAGAATCTTGTGGGGGTGTCGCAAGCTGTAAAAGGTTGAGAAACACTGGGCTATTCTGCATTAATATTACGGCACCACTGCTATCCACACAACGATAAATTTGCAATGTATATTTATGCTTTATGCTTACTATATTTTTTTATTTATATTTATTTTGACTCCTCCTACGAAGCTTATAAAAGAGCCAACATTTAAACCTCGAAGAACTTTAATGATATCTTAAAACACTTAGGAGTTAGAAACGACTCTCCAGTACGCCCGTTTAGAAACCTATCGTTTAAACATATATTTTCTTTTAACCTATCGGTGATTCGTTCGTCACACTGCAAAAACGCTGAACAAAAGAGAGCTTAGTACGATACACGGTCGTTTTTATTGAATTCACGATTCCGCAAAAAAGTAACTTGGGTATAGACAAGGCTTTGGAATTCGGGTGATAAAAACACGAGGGAAAGACCCGGTTGTGCGAACGCTTTTAAAGTATAGACATCTTAAAAAGACAAAGAAAGACAGCTCGAAATAACGTGGTTAACGCGTAAAGTCAGGACGAACATATGTGGACAACAACAGAGTAGATCTGAATCGATAATTGGAAAGCTTGCGCTTCAATAAGCATCACAGTGCCAGGGGAGCAAGCTATTGTGTCGAAAATCGTGTTTTTTACAGGTCTGTGCTTTTGTTTTGGCCGGTTCCGTTATACTGCCGTTAGGGATGTCCGATAATATCGTATCAAAGCCGATACCCGATACCGAGTGGTAGTATCGGTTCTCGTCCGATACCAAATCAATACCGGAATACATGTCTGGATTTGCGATCCAATGTGCGATTTTAATATTGACAAATTTATTAAATATTATTAGGTTAACAACTAGAGGTAACTAACCTAATGTCACAAGAACATTTTGACATGTCGTCATGCTCATAAGCTCATAACCAAAGTGCCTAAGTCATTTATTACACATTTTCAAAGTTTTTGCTTCAGTCACCATCCATAGAAAAAGTGCTTAGGTCATTTTTGGGTCATTTTCCATGCGCTTGTGCAAAAACTGACTTTCGAGATGGTAACAAGAAGTGACTTACGCAAAAACTCTAAAAATCATAAAAAAAATGACTTTGGTTATGAGTGTGACGATGTTAACCGTGAAAAGGTGATGACGTCATTTGGTATCGGAACAGAAGACGATACTTTTTGTCCAAATTATCGGGTATCGGAATAATGTGTGTATCGGACATCCCTAGCTCGGTCATAGGTTATACTCTATAGTCGTTTTTCGCGTAAAACATGAGGAATATATGTTACAAGAAAGCAATGACGGTAGAAAATTAAATAGTCCGTTATGGAAACGCAACATTCGTCTGACGAAATTGAACAGGCAAACACAAGAAATGAATATCAGTCTTTATAATAGGCATATCATTCACATAGGATACGAAAAGACTAAATAAAATAAAAAATTGCAAAAATTGTATCGTCTTTTCGTAAATATATATATAATAAGAATAGATTTGCCTTAAAAAATTCCAAATGTTGTCTAAAATACGAAATATCGTAGCGTAATATTTTTGTAACTTAAAAACTTGTCGTGATGATGCAATAAATCGTTATTCGTCTTTCTGGGTTAAAATCGTCTTATTACTTCAAAAATGCAATTATCAGTAAATTCGCCCTAATAAAACACAACACAACGACAGACAACAGAAATGGAATAAATGGAAAAATGCGAATTATCGAGTTAAATAAACATAAGGCGCTGGGAATAAACAGACGAAAAAACGCAATATCTCGGGAAAAAACGAATTTAAAATATATCGAGCGTTAGGACAGATTGTTTCGCGCGGAATAGGACGGATTGCATCATATGCACTGTTCAACCAAATGCATAGAAAATTGCGAACACACACTGTGAAGTTTTTCGGCTGGCTAAAGCAGTTTGATTTATAAGGTGTTACTCGCTACAAAAAGCTGCTTTGTAGGGCGGAAACATTTTTGTAGTGCAATGCTATTTGTTAGGGTAGGCATTTCGCAAAAGGGCTCTTAAGACAACTGTTAATGACTGATTTTACAACATTTTTTTAAAACGTTATAAACCTTGACTCACATATTATTTCTGAAATATTTTTGCTTTTAGTTAACATTGTTAATAAAACTTACAAATAATCATGACAATTTTCCGTTATTCTTGGGTATCACAACTAAACAGTTAACGCAGGACAACTGTGCGGATATTGTGTATACAGTGCGTTAGTTATTGTGCTGGTGACGTCATACTTTACGTTAGTAAGTGACGTATAACGCAAATTCGATTTTAAGTTTGCGTAAACATTCGAACAAGTTTGAGTGCAAACTTCGAAAACTTTTAAGTTTAATTGAATGATTTTTGGGTAGTATTTTAGGTAACATTCAAAAGACGCAGTTTTTCAGATCACAGATCCGGATAGAAATGTTTGTTAATTTCCGGATAGAAATGTTTATGTTAAGAGTAACTTGCGATTATGTTGTATAGGGGTTAAGCAAAACCCAAAAACATGCCCCTTTCTAGGGTGGTATTGCTGCCAAACTGTCGTTTTACAGCCAAGCAATTTACAAACAATGCTTCACCCGATCCTAATGTGTCCATACAGTAATGACTAGGTTAGGAATCGGTGTTGGCATCTGAATATGAAGCATTGGGTATTCCTAATCTCGGACCGTTTTTCTTTGGCTGAAACGAACTAAAGTTTTAGGATGTTTAAATATAAGGAGTAAATGATCGGTTAAAAACGAACAACCACCCAACTTTCACATATCTGCAAACGCGCGATTTTCAGTGAAAAAACAACAAAATTCAAGTGTTCCCGGGGGGAGAGATTCGAACCGGGAACCGTCGGAACTCGCGACGACTGTTATGTGGGTTTAGTTTATAACCCTTCGATCGCAATTTCACTGGAAAGTCGAAAGCTGGTAGGATCCGTAGGGGGATGCAATGGGGGCCGAGCTACTGGGAAGGTGGGTAAGAACATGGGGCCGCAACTGGGACATGGGGTCGTGCTCAGAAACCCAGCTTCCTGCGGTCGGAAGTGACATCATACCGCCGTAGATGGTGGAGTGCGGTATTGTGCTAGTGTCTGCAAAGAGGAGAATATGTTAAAGCTTAAAGACCCGCAGATGTTGAAACAAAACTTTATAAGACACAAAAATCTATGTATGTTTTAACCTTTTTGAACACTGAAAAATGTTAAATAAATTTAATGGCTGGAGGTTCTAATTAAATGTAGAAGCAAGTCTGTGAAGAGGAGAATGCTTAAAGCTTAAAGACCCACAGAGGTTTTAAATCAGGAGTTCTTAAACTTGGGTCCGTGGACCCTTGGGGACCGTAAATTAGTTTTAGGGGTCCATGAAGGCCTAATTAAATTATTATTTAGTAATCAATTTTGCAAAGAAAACAGTTCAATTAAAAATAATACGGTTTTCAACATGTATTTAGACTCCTTTTCACTTTCACGTTTTTTGGACCGAAAAGTTTATTTGTATTGTTACGTCAACGTATGACGTCATATCTGAAATTTTCTCGCCTACCGTGGTCCGCGCGAAACCAAAAAAAAATTAGGGCTCCGCGGTAAAAAAAGTTTACAACCCCTGTTTTAAATGAACGTAACAAGACACAAAATTTGTGCATGTT
Organism: Ascidiella aspersa; assembly: GCF_963924565.1. Lineage (NCBI taxonomy): Eukaryota > Metazoa > Chordata > Ascidiacea > Phlebobranchia > Ascidiidae > Ascidiella > Ascidiella aspersa. The sequence continues at coordinate 30,264,674 of NC_139451.1, read as the reverse complement.
ATGCCCTAAATAAAGACTGAAAAAAAAACTGACTAAAAATAATAAATGGAAGTTGTTACAGGGCTGCCAAGTCGAACTTCGGGACACGGGACTCGATTATAAGACTTTGTAAAACTACCCCCACAGTATCAAATTTTAAAACTGGTGTTGTCGCCAACTGAAAATTGTAAAGGAGGAATAGCATATGGTGGACATTTCAACCATGCATTGTGAGCGTTTCACTTGTACGACAAACCTGCGAGTGGATTGGTGGACCCTCACTTCAATTTGGTTATACGTAAATGGGTGAAACACATGATGTAGAGTCGCAGCAGAACTCGGGACTCGACGAAATCGCAAATTTTGCCAGAGTCGGACTCGGAATTCAGGATAATAAATCGAGTTTATTTTATTGGCTGGAGCCGGACTCAAAAGTTCTCGGGTTATTTTTAGCCGACTCCGCAGCCTTGGGTTGTAATTAGTAGGAAGAATGTCAAGGCCCATTTAGTATGGGAAACATTTTGTGCGTATGAAATCAATCTTTATACATTTTAACATAAAGATTCATAGGCTTTAATATACTTACTACATCAAACTACAACCTCCAGCCATTATTCTTCAAAGTCGATCATATTTTAACGTACAAATTCCTAATATTCCACTTTGAGGGGATGCCCAAAAATATTTACCGAATTGGAAGGGGTGATGCTGCCCCCCAGCGGACGAAGATGAGGGGTCATAGAGGGGGGAGTGGACATCCTGGAGGGCGAAGTGCTGGCTCATCTTGGCCATGCCCCGGTGTTCCTCGACTGGGCTGTGGTCCTTCAAGTGACCACTGTCCACTTCTTGTCTAAAGAAGGAGAAAATGTGATTAGTTCGCGATGTGATACCAAATGACCTTTTTAATAGGTTTAAACAGGCAAAAGTGTATATTATGGCAACATTTTCCTTAGCTATAAATATACTGTTACTACCAGGCATAGTATACTAAGAATAAGTTCTTCTGGTATATATTTGTTTGTCCAAAATTTCGGCTAAGTATAAAGAAAGCCTTCATCAGGGAATGACCAGAAGAACCTATTTTTAGTTTGCCTTAGCTTACAAAGTTGTTTTTCTCCATTCGTTACCTGTTTTTTCACATTATCTTTCAAAATCAATATCACTGTTTTGTAACCCAAATCATTGTCAAAATTGATATATTAATTAATTTGGTGTTCGATTGGTACCGATACCACTTAGTTAAAATATAAACGGTGTGATGCCGCAGCAAGAAAAACAGTTTAAAAGTAACAAAATTAGAGCAAAAGGGCAAAGTTTACGGTAAAGTTTTACCAGGCCAAAATTGGGTACATTTAATTTTTAAATTTTGATTGTTTAAAGCTTATTTTTAAATGAAAATAATGCTGTATTTGCTTACAAATCATAGCAAAAATGTATGTTGTAGAAACATTGCCTTTGGACAATATAATATTTTTACTCTTTGAAATATCAAAAAATGACTATCAACGCCGATATAGAACTTTGATATCTATTCTACGTCTAACCACAACCTCCAGCAATTATCATAAGATTTATTCGAAATAAAAAAATGATAGCTGTACTTCTGAATGGGTTAGGATATTTGTTCCACATCTTAACTAAAACTTATAGCAATTACATAAAGAATTATTCGAAATATTCTCACAATTCCACCTTTCTGTATAGACTTTATATCTCTCCTTGTTTCCTTTTTTCTGACGTCTGCCTCATCAGTATATATACACTTACTATCTGTGCCTTCTCTCATGTTGAAAATGAATAAAGATTTATTCGAAACGTTCAAAATGCTTCCTACTTCTGTATGGGCTTTGATATTCTTATTACGTCTTACTACAACCTCCAACCATTATGCTCCAATGTATAGACTTTAATTTTCATTTATACATTAACTTACTTGAACATTGTCAATCCAACTGCACTCGATCCAGCGTCACTGAACTGCACCCCCTGGTGGAATCCGTTCTGTTCCTTAGCAACCACGTGTCCCGGGTGCATCCCCGCGCCCAGGGGTGTCTGGCCACCTCGCGTTGGCGTTATGGGGGGTGTTTTGTCGAAAACGTGCGCCCCGGATTCAGAGGTTGGGCTCATTCCACTGATAAGATGCGGAAGAGCTGTTGAAGAGGTTGAGGAGGAGGAATTGTTGCGGACTTTTGTGTTCGGGAGTTTGTGATCCTTCTTCCATTTCATACGACGGTTCTGGAACCAGATCTTCACCTGTTGAGGAAAATTAAAATATTAGCAAAAAGTTAAAAACAAGAATATTTTAATAGAAAATTGCGCTCTCTAAACTAGCAACACGCCAAAGTAGGCATAGCGCTTTTTGGTGGAATTGATTTCCTAAAACATAAAAAAACATAGAAAAACTGGAGAGAACTTAAAAAATTTGTAAACACCGCGTGCAAGATAGTTTTTAGTAAAAAAGTTAGATATATTTTAATCTGTAATTATTGCACTTTGTATGGTTTACCACGGCCAAAGTTCGCATAACGCTGTTGGACGGAATAAATTTTCCTAAAACGTACAAAAACGTAGAAAAAAATATCAGAACTTTGGGAGAACACGTAAATTGTCGGATTTATAGTAACATTTGGCTAGCAATATAGTTTCGGGAAATTTTTGCCTAGTACAATTTTAAAACGCCACAGTTTCTGGCGAGGAATATTGTCTATGTCAGTGCTCCGGAACCTTTTCAGGGATTGTTGTTTAATACTGTGTTGCATTAACATTCCTTCAAGAAGATCGACCCCATTTCTCCTGACGGAAAGCGAGTATTTTTACCAATTCGTTGAACACATGCGCGTTAAAAGCTCACGTCGTCAGTTTTCGACAAATCCGACCATGACATGCCACCCCTGGACCCGCCCTTACCCACAAAGTGTCGTTTGACACATTTTCTCACAAGAAATCACTTGTTTTTATCGTTTCACCGAAGCGTTTATTTTGTTTCATCAAATCTATCCATGACATCTATACACCAGTAAGTTCCTTTTACTGGCACTGTGGCGATTTTGTTAAGTTTGCTAAGCAGCAAATTATGAATTCCTTTCACAATAATCAACGTTTTATTTTGGCACAATTTTCTCGCCACTCTTGTTCCATCCTGTTTTCAAATTGCTTTCAATCCACGAATCCGCCCATGTACACAGAATGGCGTTGGGAACATTTGCTCACAAGAAAACACCTATTTTTATCGTTTCTGTGAAGCGTTAAATAGTTTTTGACGAATTCGACACCGAATGACTTTCGTTCGAAAGGCAAAACCAATGTCGGACTGCGGTAGGAAGTCGGTTGCATTAATCAGCGGAAAATCAATGCACCAAGTCCCGCCGTTAAATTGAAAGGCGCTCAAGGCAGCCAGTCTAATGAGTTGGTAGTAAACGGTTAATCTACCACTCTTATATACTATTCGCTATATCTTTAGAATGTTTATTTGAAAATAGATGTTTAAGTAATGTTAAAAATCCAAAATTTAACCAAAAAACGGACAGTCATTGAAAATGCAATTTGGAGTTTGCGTAATGTTCAACAAGATTAAAGATACCTTGTCCACAAATAACCCCATGCTTTATACATTAAATAGGTACTTTGTTTATTGGCATATTAAGTGACAAAGCTTCAATTTTAATTGCAGAGGTTTTATCCTATTCCATGGTGACAAGGGTCACCCAATGTATATTTCTGATATTATACCAGAAAAACAAGTGAGATTTTAATTCTAATTGGTGTAAAATAGTCAGAGGTTTGCTCTAATTTCTAATGTCAAGAGTTTTCCCCAATTAGGTAAACTATTTCTTTAACACTTAAATGAATAATGATGGCCATTTAGTGCCGAAACATTCTGTTCTTTAAAAATTGCATAAAACGTTGCGAAATCCAATTGTGCACGTGTTACATAACACTCAGTTGAAAACCAATGCTGTTTGGGTTGAGTGATGAATTGCGCCACATTTTATACGCTGCACAGACGTGCTATTCAAGCTTAAAACTGCTTAGCAGTGTACTGAAGCTCTCGCCGATGATTAAACACCATGTTATTCTTGCTTTTGGTTGACGTTAAAACAATTTAAAGAACCGACAAAGCAAGAATAAAACACTTGTAATCTCTCGGTGCGATTAGGATTAATTACTGCAATTTGTCGTTAAAATTGGAAGCACAACGTATTGTAGCTATTATAGGCAACTGTTAGTCTAACGATTAATGTAAGTAACTTAACGCTTGTGTACCGTTTTTGCGGTTTACAAAATGTTAACGTAGCAAAGCAAAAAAACCTTGTTATCCTTCTGCGCAATTATGATTTATCGATTTGTGTAAGTAGGTTTATCGATTGATGTAAGTGACTAAACGTTGGCTCGAGGTAAAAAAATTGAACCACATGAAAGCCAAAAAAGCATGTTATCCTACGTCGCAATTGTGAGTGGACATATTACTCGCAATTTATCGTTGAAGTTGTTAGCCAACGTACTATAACTAGTTAGGCAACTGATTGATAAAACGACTATTAGTTAGCACCCCTTGCCTTTCTCGGTTTACAAGCTCTTTTACGAGTTGCAAAGCAGCTAACACATGTAATCGGCGCAATTCTGATTGAGCATGTATTCTGACAATTTGTAAAACGAATTGTAACTATTTTAAAATGTGTCCGTTGTCAGAGTTGGCAAACGTAATTTTAGATACTAGAAATAACTGATGGCCTAGCGATTACTGAACGTAAGTATAGTCCCATGCCTTACGCGGTTTACAGAACGTTTTAAGCGCTGAAAAGACAAAAACGAGATAATTCTTCAGAAAATTTATTATTGGGCATGTATACTGGTATTCAGGGCTGGATTATGGATATGGTCCTAAGGCTTTTAGCCTACTATAGAGAAGGGCCTAATTTACTCCTAAGACTTTTACTGGAGAAGGGCCTAATTTTGCAAACCAAGCTACAAAATTTGATAAAAATGCATACATCTATACTTACGCACACGGCACAAATTGACTTGACTCAGTCATTCGTTTTTTAAAACTATTGTACTGTACTGCTGATGGATTTGTATTACTATCAGCCTTACAAAAATTTACCCTTAAAATTTTAGGGTCGAATTTTTCCAAAGTAGGGCCATAGCCTTAGTAGCCTAAGGGTTAATCCGGCAATGGTGGTAAGTGTCCTTTGTGAAAGTTAGCAATTGGCCCTGAATACCAGTATATATGCTCAATGTTTGGGATCTGTTTGGGATTAAAGCAAGCGAGCATGCTTTACTAGCTTAAAGCGCTGCTAGCTGCGAGGGGAACCGAAAAAAGCTTGTAATCCATTGGCGCAATTATCATTGAGAGCATATACTTGCAATGTGTCCTTTGAGAAAGTTAGCACATTACTGTATGGGATAACGGCTATAGTTAGCATGCTTTATCACAGTGGTTCTCAACCGGGGTGCCGCGGCCATTTCTCATGCTCAGGGGTCCGGCGAAATATTTGAGAATTTTTAAGAATCTAATTTTTGCTCAACTGTTATAAATTTTTGTGTAAGATTAGAGTGGAATAAATTTAAATTATAACTGTAGAGTTGGTGTGTTGTTCCAGTTCCGTTTATTGTGACATTTTAGTGAATTACCAACGGAAAAATCTTTAAGGGGTGCCGCAATCTATTTATTATTTCTAAGGGGTGCCGCAAGCCATAAAAGGTTGAGAACCACCAGCAAAGTAAGCACATTACTGTTTGGGATTACAGCTATAGTTAGCATGCTTTAGCAGCTCGAAGCGCGGCTAACTGTGAAAGGGAAACGAAAACCACAGCTTTACCGCCGGCGACTGCCTTGTTTCGGGGAAGTTTGCCAGTCGGCCAAACCGCACGCGCCACAGCGGCAAAGCAGCCTGCCTAACTCGGCAATTAATAACCGCCGAAGGGTTGGCGGCGCGTGCCTAAGCCGACCAATTTGCGGTCGCTTGCTTTGCTTGTTCGAGTTTAGACGTACGTTTAATTCAATGCTACACAGTACACCGGAGCTTCCCAAACTTTTCGGTCTGCCAAACGTTTTAATGTACAGGGTGGGCCAAAAGTAGGCTTGCAGTTATTCCACAGCGTTGGCTTGGAAGAAGAGGTAGCATTGAATGGCCACCACGCTCACCTGACCTCACACCAATGGATTTCTTTTTTTGGGGGGGGGGGGGGGGGTGTTTTAAAGAACGTGTATGAGAAGGTGTATAGAAAAACCCCAAAACAATAAAATTACTTTTAGACCCGAACCCTACTTTTTATAACTGTAAGCCTAGTTTTGGCCCACTCTGTGCTAAAGTTTCCCGCGACACCCTATATTATAGGTTTAACAGTTCAAACTTTAAGCATAACAGATCTCGTTGGCTGCTTTGGAACGCATTTTTTAGTATTATGCATTTTAAGGATTTTGTGTTGATAAATATTCCCTGTGTAGGTTATTATTACGTCAGTACATTTCACATTAAACAAATATTTACCGAAATAAGAACTTTAACATTGACACAATGCCTGGCGGCAACAGTAATTCGTTAAATACGAGTTGTTTGTCCATTTTAGTGCGCAAGCAAACCGCGTGAGATCTTGTGCAGTTAATTCTCGAAAGGGCGTCGGAATTTCCCGCGAGCTATAGTGACTGCCAACTTCCAAAATACGACTCCGCGCGAAAATTCCAACCGCAAAATGTCAAACCTAAAATCGTTAGTGGTCGTGTTTTCGCTGTAGCGAGTTGGCTAGAGTATTCGCGTGACCCGTTCTCTTGGTCGTGATAGTTTGTCGCTTGAATTTGGCATGAACTTTCACAAAACCTCTCCAAAAACCTCTGGGGTACTTTTTGTGGCCTTACTGCATGTTCCCTAACAGCGTATAACTTGGATGTGGACTTTAGCTAAATGCTAATGCTTTTACGAAGCATGTTTCTCACAGCACGCGATGTCTCTATTGAGAATAATCTGCGAATTCTTTAAATTACGTTTGAACAAGAAAAATAATAAAGGTATAATATTATATAAAATTAAACTTTCGTTGTTTACAAACGTTTCGACAATACTTTATGCCGTTATCATTGTGCAAAAGTCAATTTAAATTACGTTTAAAACTATGGTTTATTGCTTTTTTTTACATAATGCATTTGTTGCATTGCGTAGTAAATTAATTTACGGTAATTTACTTTGCCAAATCGATGACAAAAACGTCGTTAAATTTGCCAATAAAGTTTACTGGGCATAAAAAAATGAAAATACCCTCAAGTTTCAGACAGTTAATACAAGTACGCTAAATTTAAGGTTTTAGTTCCAAAATAGCATTTTTCGTTCGAAAACGTCTTAGCAACCGGTAATATTTTTAATGGTAAACAAAATAAATGAAAATTGTAAAAATATTATAAAAAATTATAATTTGAAACAAAATCCATTATAAATTTTAAATAAATTATTTTTGTAGAAAAATGTATTGCTGTTAAAAATAACTGGCAATTTTTTGCTGCGCACTGTACGCGTGTTGCGCCTACGCATTTAGCTGCCAAAGTTCTTTGTGACGTAAAAGCGTCATAATTGTGACGTGTTTGGGGATTGTGATTCGCACGGCATGCTTGGCAAATGGATCGCTATATTGCTGCTGTTTTGATTTAGCAGCAGAACTTGCTATGTTGTGCTGCGCGATCAAACATATGTTACTATAGATAAACCCGTTCATTGTGTACTAAAGTTTTCACAGAGTGTTTTTTTATTTATTTATAGTAATTCTATTATATTTTATTTTCGATTTGTAAATAAAAAAATATTTAAAACAAATTGTAATACTTGCGCGGCTATTTGTAATTGGAATATGTTTTTTTTAATTCACTAAATTTAGGCGGCACCCTTCAGTTTAAAAAAAATATTCTATACCAAGATAACGTCACACCAAGAAAATATTGTAGCGTGCATTAGATATAGCCCAAAGTTCACTTTAGTCCAGAACGCTCTATAGTTTCAAAGTAAAATTCGATAATAAAATGTCGCGTTTTTTTTTAATTAAACGAAAAATGCTTATAGCTTTTAACAGAAACAAAATCACCGATTTAACGTTTACATTATTGTAAGAATACAGTTAAACACTTGGAAAAAATGCTAGTAAGTGTACCGAGAACTATTTATATTTCATAAAAGGTGTCGTCAGTCCTAAAATGTTGGGATCCTCTGCCCTAGAGTTTATCTAGATCAACAATTGATCACAAGAACATATATTGACACGGTTTAAATTGATCTTTTTCGCTTTATTTCTGATGATATTTTAGCTTTTTAATTGTTAAGTCCTATCTCGTTGGTGTGTACACAAGATGCCTTAGGAAAGGTTTACCGAAAGCAGTCATTCTGATCAGAATTATAAAGCAAGCAAGGCTAGGCTAGAATAAATGGGCTAAACCAAAGACGACTCAATAAAAGCTTGATAACAGAATACACATTGTGTGTAATCAACGTTTCAGTCGTTGTTTATATTCATTATTAAAACATGCTCAAAATCTCATGCGATTTCATTGCAATGGATTTATGGCAGGGGTTCTTAAACTTGGGTCCATGGACCCTTTGGGGGTCCGTGAACTGGTTTTAGGGGGTCCATGAAGGCGAGTTGAAATATAAGTGTATCTTTTAGAAGTAATCATTTTTTCAAATGAAAGAGTTTAATTAAAAACAAAACGAGTTTGTACTCATTGTATTTAGAATTCATTTAACTTTCACATTTTTCGGCCTGAAATCAGCAGATTTCTGAAGTCTACTTGTATTGTGACGTCAATTTATGACGTCATCTCTCAAATTTTCTTGACTAAAGTGGTCCACGCGAGCGAAAGAAATCTAAGGGGTCCGCGATATAAAAAGTTTAAGAACCACTGATTTAAGGTATAAAAACAATAGCGTGACAGCGCACTAATTACGATTGTTACGTCACACGTCCGGCTTGCGTGACGAAGCACTTTTATATTGGTTCGGGATTAATTTGGGAAAGTTTCGGAGTCCGAAGGGAAATGAACGTTTCGCCATTTGTGATAGTTGCAGGAAACGGTCTGAACTATGCCAACATTTCATGCGATGCATTAATACTTAGCGGATCTTAAAAATTTGACCAATAAGGAGGCCGGGAATGCCTGAAAAAAAGGAGGCCGGGAATGCCTGAAATGTCAGTATTGTTCGAGCCCAGTCCCCAGGACAACCATTCTCCCAAAGGGAGACGGTGCCGCCACCTGGGGGGAAGGGCCAGAGTTGAACTGCGCATCGGCAAAAGGTTAACGTTTTTACTGATGTAAGTGTTAAATAAAAGTGTAAATAGTAGTAATTAATTTAGTATTTTGCTGCCCCCTAAAAAGCAGGAAACAAAATGGCGAGATACAACCTTAAAAATCCGACCCCTGTCATGTGTTTTTTTCCGAGGCAAAGTTGTCAGATATATATAAATTTTTCAGTTTTTTTTTGGATATGATCATACCAATTTTGCCTCATTAGGATGAAAATAAAACTTTCGCTAATAAAATGAAATGCCAAACTAAATCAATAAGTTATAAGTTGGTTACCATAACCAATAGAAAGTTATGATATATTAATCACCCTTCTTACCTGTCTTTCGCTAAGGCACAGGCCGTGTGCGATTTCTATGCGCCGCCTGCGAGTAAGGTATCTATTGTAGTGAAACTCCTTTTCCAGTTCCAACACTTGGTGTCGCGTGTAAGCGGTTCGCGGTCGCTTTCCTGGGTCCATGCCGTTTATCACTGCAAGGTAAAAGCGAATTAAGGTGTCATGTAAAAAGGCATGCAAGCCGAATCGATTTAGACTTAACAAGTCGAACCAATGCCAACTGTTTTAATTCAATTCCGTTTATAAAGCCAATTAAGAAATAATGTAAGAAGGTAGGCAAGCCGATTTAGCCTGGATTTATCAAGTGACCCATTGCCAACTGTTTTAAGTCAAAATTGTTCATCACTGTAAGGTAAAAGCGAATTAAGGCGTCATGTAACAATACAAGCAAGCCGATTTAGCCTGTTTGTACAAGTCGGACCAATGCTAACTGTTTTAATTCAATGCCGCTTTCACTGCAGGGCAAAAGCGAATTAAGGTGTCATGTAAAAAGGCAAGAAATTCGCAACGGTCTGGATTTATCAAATCGAACCAATGCTAACTGTTTTAATTCAATTCCGTTTATCACTGCAAGCTAAAAGCGAATTAAGGTGTCATGTAAAAAGGCATGCAATTAGCCTGGATGTACAAATAACCATTGCCAATCGTTTAAGTCCTTGTTGTTTATTGATAAAGATGTGTAATGCAAAAAGGCAAGCTTAACGAATAGGCCTGGCTTTTTCACTTCGTACAATTGTGAACTGTAAAATGTCTTGTCTTACGTCCATGCAGCGAATAGAGGTGTCATATAAAACGAAGGTATATCGGATTAATCTCATAAGGCGCCCAGCCAGAATCGCATTCAAAAAAGAACAAATCTCGCTATAGCCAATTCCCTGAGAAGTGCATTACATTTTCTAAAAGACAAGCTAAAAATACAATTGGTAGCGATAGACTTCTTTTTTGTCTTAGTTTGTTGGGGAAATTTTGAAAGATTTTTATACCCCATTCATCAAAACTTCCCACATAAACTCACGCTCATTCAGCGACGCACAATCCCAAAAACTAACAATAGTCATTATTTTCGCTTTCTATTGTATCCCTGGCTTTTCGGGTCGAGAGTTATCGAATGGTCCTTTGTGGAATCGAAACTTGCGCGGCGTTAAGTAACTGTACCAACTTATTTCCAGGAAGCGCTTGATTTCCTTCTATTGGAAAGTAAGCAGCTTCTTTATAAAACAATTATTTTCTAAAACGCTTAAATGAATAGGCACGCTTCTATGGGAAATGCCTAAGAATTGACAATTGCGCTTCAAGAGAACCATCTTTTTTGAAAAATTTTCCTTCAATAGGCTTTACATTTTCATACATATTTAACGATGGCCATTGGTAGCTTTATACTCAGTTCCTTTAGGCCGCATATTATGCTCGTTTCCTGTAACATTAGTGCGTATGCGAGTGAAAAATATCTTCATTTTTTAATGTTGCAGTTACTATAGATGTTGAGGTTATCATATTGCGCGGCGTTTTCAACAAATTATGATTTACCCGAGTCCCAATTATTGTAAGTCCTCTACAAGAAGTCAAAGTTATTTTTAACGAATATAGCCTAGTCTAGTCTATGGTGGCCCATGACTGCCATCCTGTTTTTTTTTCAATTTAACAAAAAAAAAAAACAATTAAAAAAAAAAAAAAAAAAAAAAAAAATTAAAAAAAAAAAAATTAAAAAAAAAAAAAAAATTAAAAAATTAAAAAAAAAAAAAAAAAAATTGAAAAAAAAAAAATTATTGAAAAAAAAAAAAAAAAAAAAAAATAATAGAAAAAAAAAATTATTGAAAAAAAAAAAAAAAAATAATAAAAAAAAAAAAAAATTATTGAAAAAAAAATAATAGAAAAAAAAAATTATTGAAAAAAAAAAAAAAAAAAAAAAAAAAAAAAAAAACTCGACGTGGCCCAGGACTGCCATTCCCATATAAAACGCATTACGGTCGGACCATCACTGCCATCATAGAATACTTAAGTATATGCAATTTTCTATTGTATGCTGTTAAGTTCCAAGCCAGAGCATGGAGGTTTGCCACATGGTGTATTGGCCTTCTGGTGGGATTTATAAACCTTGCAAGGGACGAGGTTTTTTGCTAAGAAAAATATCCAGTAAATATGAAACCCATTCGACAGACACAAAGGTATTTTAATAGGCTATTAGACTGGCAACACGAGATCGAAATTTGGTACGTTACATGAGGCTTTGAAGTTGTAGAGAAACGACGCATGTCTGTTTGTGCTTGTAATTATAGCGTGTTCGCCTGGTAAAGTGTTAAATATTTCACCTCGATACTCATTTCCTTTACTGGCCGTTCAAGGCAAATCCAGCCGGCGTTTCGACTTAATTTATCAGTCACCATCGCAGTCGCTCTTGTGCTATATAGTGTCACGCTACTGCTGGATAAAAAACAATCAGGCAACGATGCACTCTTTACTGGCAACATGTGTTTTTACTGCGCTGTAATTCATTTTATTAAAAGCGAGCTATACTGAATTATGTGAATGTACAATAAATCTTTTTAAAAGCGACCTGCAGTATGCACTTTGAAATGCTACAGACAGTTTGTTTAGTTTCGATAATCACCAGAAGCAGTTGGGAATGACAAATTGCAAAAGAGTTGTTAATCGAAGCCATATTGCTATTTTTTAAATTAAAAACATTAACTGTGAAGGACCACTAACTATGCAACAGAATTAACGTTTTTTTTGTAGTGTATACTTCCACTTAACAATTAAAATATCTAATTGCGTTGTTTTAAGTGTATTTTCTTGCTGCATGTGTATATTACCCTTTAAATTGTATCAATAGCAAAATCTCAATAAAAATAAACAAATGACAGTTGCCTGGTTTATTAAAAGATAACTAAGGACTGATGACAAATGCTGCAAAGCTAGAAATTTGTTTTTAAATAGCGAAAAGCATCAGCACAGTGAGAAACATGAACTGCAAGTGGCTCAGCAATAATTTGTTGACATTTTACTTTAAAATTCTCTGGTAAGTACTCAAGAGGTTTATCAGTCATTCCACTTGATTGAATTGCTTTCTCAATCTGATTGATGGTGACTGGCAATCCTGGTGTAAAAGTAATGATGAGCAAGTAAATTAAACCCTACATGAGTTTATATTACATATTATATATCTTAGAAATAAAAGAGTATATATACTGCCTAATATCTTTGAACTATATGTCCTTTTCTGTGTTTTTATATTGGGTAAAACATAAATTACCACACTCTTCAAGACCATATTTGCTTGGAAAGCTGTAAATATGGTTTGGAATTCCAGTTGGTAAGCTTGTTCCTTTTTGAGGTCTGATTCTGTGCGTGTTCCATCTGTAAAATAAAATAATAAATAACTTTATAAAGTTTTTACACACCAGTTATTTTAGAAAAAAAATCTTTAATCCAAATACAAATCTTTGCAACACTGTTACAAAATAAAGATGATGTATCATATATATATAGACTAACAAATTATGGTAATTTACTTGGTTGGATGTTGAGGGACCATAAATAATTGTTTCTGTAGAATCTCTAACATCACTATGCTCCTGACGTATAAAAGCATGGATTGCAGCCATATGTCCGGTTTCTGTTCCTCTATCAAGCCTAAGGTAACGACTGATGATCCTTGATTTGTATAGATGCTCAAGGTAGAACTTTGCTATCAATTTTGGGTTGCTGTTATCTGTCCACACATTAGCCCACAAGAGCTTTCTGCTACATGAATCAAGGCAGCCATAAATAGCAATAGGAAATGTGCTGTTCTGATAGCCCATAAGTTTGTCATGGCCATCCAAAGAATGAACCCAGTTGGGTCCACATGACGTAAATGGTATTTTATTTCTTTTTTTCTTAAAACATGGTGTTCTTTGTTTAAGACCTTGAGAATCTAGTTCATGCATAAGTTCATAAATTAATCCTCTCGGAATGTTAAAATTATATATCTGCCGAATCTTCTTATGCATTGCCCGGTAACCCAACAACTGTCCTGGTCCACTCAATTCCTCAATAACTGCTGCTCTTACTTCTTCAATGGTTGCTGTTGACCTTGCATAAAAAATATTAAAGTGTCTTAGTCTTCGATCTAAAGTCCTGAGACTCCAAGGATAGCATGAAAAATCTCTCACCATAAAATCTAACAACTCACTTCTGCTAAAATTTTCACCAACATATTTATTAAGACTAGCCTTTAGGCTTTCGTTAATCTTCCAGTCATTCATTATTAGTTTCTACCAAACAAATTAAAAAAACCTACAAACAAACAGTTTACAGCATTGGAAAATTCAGGATTTGGCTATAAAAATTAGTCAAAAATTAACATTTTAGCTAAACAAGAAAAAAAAATACAATATCATATAAACCCTAAATATTTCCAAATACCCTTTGCTACAGGCAGTAAAGTGTCCCATTCGATTCTGTTTTATGGTTAATTAGACCATTTATTATCAATACCAATAAGTTTACAGAACGTTGAACATTTGTGATTTGATTTAAAGTTGTTAATGGCAGTTACTGAAAGATTTCCAGCACAAAACATAAAATCTTTCCCAAATTCATCTACAAGGGTTTTTGAAGAAATTTCTGGGTCATATAAGATATAACCACTACCCTGAATGTCCAAAATCATTAGTTGAAAATGGGAGGTCACATATGAAAAGTGAGATAGGTTTTCAGCTTTTTTCATAATCGTTTCTTCACTACTTATGAAATTTCCATCATTATTAATATACTTTTTAAATTGGCCCTCAATATATGGCTCAAGTGCAACACATTCTTGGGAATGCGTGTCTTTGCCATAATAAACGTCTGTAAACTCTAAACATTGTCCAAACTCACTTTCAATGTTTTTTAAACTGATAAGTTGTTTTAATTTTAGAGCTATATTTTTTGCCAAGAAACTCATTTGAACTATCTTTTTTGTATGGTCCTCCAAGCTTTGATCAAGGGTCAACAGTATATCATCTTTCACTTTTTGATGGTACCTCTTCACTACCCATTTTGTATTTCCAAAAAATATCTGATTGCTTGTTGCTCTGTATGCTTTTCTAAAAGCTCCTTCGCCCAAAAGCTGACGGTCAATTATGACTTCCAATGGCTTGGGTATTGCAGCCCACGACATATTACTGTGAAATAAGAAAATATCCAAAACTGTTGATTTTGCTGTTATTACCTTTCCAAGTTTAATCATTTCTGCTAATGTTATACTGTTTGTGACCTGTTTTTCTACTTCAACAACACTATTTATTGATGTACTGGGAGTATCTACTTCAAATGATGTATGACCTGGAATGAATCTTATGTATATAAGCTTTGTTGATGACAGCTGGGTTATGGCAGTACATGAAGGACCCTGCTCTCCGGCTAAAACGTCACAAGTAAGACCTGTTTTGGTTAAATTAAAAAAATGTCTTTCACATGATTTTTTTATGCATGGTATACTTAATGGTTCTTCTATTAAAGTAACAAATTGTCTTGGGCCTATTTTGGAATATTTCTGAGTCTTCCCTTTTACTTCAGGACTTAATTGTTGTACGGTTATCTCTTTTTTTTCATTGTCAGTTTTCTCTGTTTTCTTCATTCTTTTTTGCTTCATGTTGTTTAAAAAATGATTAAAAGACCGTTTTTCAGCCATTACATACTACTGCTAAGTCCAACACTAAAAAAATATATTATTATGCATATTTAGAATAACTAAAACAGTATATATGTCTTTATAAATAAAGGGCTTCCGCTGCAAGGGTATAAATCCCACCAGGGTTGCCAGATAAAAGTTTTTAAAAAAGGCCAAACCGTGAATGAAAAAAAGCCAAACGTTAATTAAATAAGTTCTAAACACATAAAAGGCTATAAATAATACTATAAGTTGATTTGTATGTTCATAACATCATACTAACCAAAATGTAAATTTTTATCTTTTGAAAAGCTCAGTTATCCTACGATATTTTGGCTGAAAAGGTTAATATTTTCGTCAAGCTTCTATTGAAAAATACTTAGTTTGATTAGTTTACCCTAAAGCGCGTGTTTCTAAACCTTTTTGAGGTGCCTTTTAAAAGTAAAAATTCAAATTTAAGTATGAGCTATTGGCGCTGGTCTAGAATCCTTCCACAGTGTTGCAACAATTAAGCAACGCATAATATTTAAGTTTAGGTGTCAGTTGCTGCCCTACCCAAACCCGAACGCTAACCAGCACATTAACCCAAATATTGTGCGTTGATTTAATAATTGTGGTAGGATTCTAAACAGCGCCGAGCTATTTTATGTGTATTGCTTTTAATTTCCCATGTGCTTAAAATATATTTGGTAGGGCCTAAACAGATTTTAAAACGAATGTTTTAGAATGAAAACGTATAGACCTATGCCATTTGACTAGTTTTAGCAAGCTTTTGCAAATAAGCCAGAAACAAAAAGCCAAAAAGTTAACTGAATTTTCTGACGCAAACCATGTTTAAAAAGAGCCAAATTTGAATAATTTGCCGTCAAAAAGCCAATCTGGCAACCCTGAATCCCACCAGAAGGCCAATACACCATGTGGCAAACCTCCATGCTCTGGCTTGGAACTTAACAGCACACAATAGAAAATGGCATATACTTAAGTATTCTATGATGGCAGTTATGGTCCGACCGTAATGCGTTTTATATGGGAATGGCAGTCCTGGGCCACGTCGAGTTTTTTTTTTTTTTTTCAATAATTTTTTTTTTTTTTTTTTTTTTAATAATTTTTTTTTTTTTTTTTTTTTCAATAATTTTTTTTTTTCAATTTTTTTTTTTTTTTTTTTTTAATTTTTTTATTTATTTTTTTTTTTTAATTTTTTTTTTTTTAATTTTTTTTTTTTTTTTTTTTTTTTTTAATTTTTTTTTTTTTTTTTGTTAAATTGAAAAAAAAAACAGGATGGCAGTCATGGGCCACCATACTAGTCGATTATCATCAAAAATAAATGTCGTAAACTAATAAAGATTTAAATTAACCCACTTTGAGCTTTAATTCGCATATTAATTAGCGAAAACGAAACTTTTAACGATAAAACAAAATATATAATTCAATTATTATTTTCGTTCGTCCAAATAAAAGTAAAAATATTTGAAATCATTTCAAACAAGTTCGCTTTGAATTAAAGCCATTTCTAGCGAGAATTAACTTGCTGTAATATGCGATAAATATTTCCTGATTGGTTCTGGCCTTGGTCCGTGGCGGTTTCAATCAAATTAATTTACCACGCAATAATTACAGGTTTTTATAAACTTGCAACCTATCCAATACTAACCGTGGCTTGAACGTTCGGCGTAAACCAGCTACTGTCAATTAGGGACAACTTTGAATTTGGATCTTTGGTAATAAAATCTCCGCCTGTTTAACTCCTGAAGTAACTTGAAGCCAATTGATGTCAAAAAGCTGCCAACTGATGTAGTCTGTCTTCGCTTGTGATAGCATAACGCGGAGCACTGTGCAGTCATAATTGCCTATTCGCTGTCGTAAATGGAAACAGCGAAACGTCGCCTTATTTCGTGGAATCCAGGCGCGAATTTGCGCGCAATATAGACTCGTCCTTATACTGCTGCTGTGTTTTGGGGCGTTAGGGACGAAACTCGCTTAGAAGAATAAAGCGGGCAAAGATATCGTTTGCAGGTATTCGGGCAGAAGTCGTTAAGGCATCCGAGTATTTAGATACCTCTGATATAGGAAGCGGTTACCTTTAAACGCTTTAATGCGCAAACTCGCTTGACTGTATCTCTTATTTAGTCCTTTTTAACTTATTTTAATTCAGGATGCACCTGTAGACCTCTAAAAGCGTGTTTAGCGCGAAATTGTTTGGTTAAACCGCTATTTGCTTTTTACATAGGCTTCATAGTTGCGTATCTGAAAGCACTGTAGGGTCAATGACTGAAAGAAAAAGAACAAAAAAGAACTAAAAAGTTCGCCAGAGAAACACTTGTTCGACGAAAGGGATTCGATATTACCCCCCCACACACACACTAAAAGTAAAATCTTGTATTTTCCGCCTGGTTATGAATCCACTTAATAGCAAGGGGATTAAGTTTGCAAAAAGGCTCACAATGTGCATTGCCTTGCCTTGGCGTCACAGCACAACTATGCACGGGGCTTATAATGAATGACATCGGTGATAAAGTTAGACTGACATGTCCCAATTCACAGAGCGGCTCGCACGAATTTCGGGCCGTTAATCACCCGTAACGATGCGGACAAGCCTCCCCTGAGACCTGTCGCAGCATCCGGTGCATTTCGACCTACCTGTACGCCCGACGTAAACAGTCAGGTGGGACGCATAGCCGCCAAAAATAGCGTCTTGCTTTGCTTAAGCCCTGGTATTATAAAAAGTTGCGCCCTATAGTCGGAATATTAACGACGCCATTTACTGACAGCAGCCTATAGCCACTTCCGCCTGTAAAATACCCTCATATTCTGCTTTTGTTTTTGCTCCAGTGTTTAGATGACTACCGCAGCGCTATACACGCTTTATAATTAAACCAAGTGCCGGTATTTAGTTAAACGTGCGTTTTAAACCGCTTATGCTAACTTAAACGCGCATTTTATCCTTTTTTTCACCTTTTTAGATTTAAGGAATCAACCCGTCTTATATGAGGTTTAATCTGTTTACATTTCGGGAAACTTGTTTAAGACCTTTGTAATGTTAGGGGCCATGTATGATTATTAACAGTTTTAAATAATTAGTTTTTGTTTTTTTTGTTATGTTTGTTCTACACTTACAATTTATAAAGCACTTTTAAATAATTAACCTTAAGTACTAACTCCGGTTTAGAATTTCAAAAACACTAGACGTAAAAGCCCAATAATGTAACTTCATAAAAATAACTGACTCGAATATTGTCTCCAATCGCCAAAATAATGGTTTAAAAGAATTATGTTGCTTAAATACGCAGTAACTAATTCCAAGACACCGCTACGGAAACCCATAAGCTTTAAAGCACAGAAACAAACCTTAAGATCGTGGTAAAGGTAAAGCCCCAATCAGAAAATGACGTCACTCAAACTCCGAGGCAGATTTACGAGAAAACGTCGCCAATCACTCTCAAAAGAGGTTTACGCACATAACAAAAACGGCTGGCCAGTGTGAGCGTGTGTGATGTATCGAGCTTCAGCATTCAAAACGCATACATTGACTCTAAGCCAACCGATTAAAATTTGAAAGAGCGACAAAAGGGAACTCTTGTCATTTGGCACCTTTTGTCGCCTGATGCGATCCAAGTCACTTGAAGTGGTCGTAAAGTGTCACTATACGAAAACCAACGCCCCTAGGAGCCATAAGGCCGGTACAGCGAGCCAGCCACGTTCAAGGATATAGAGATTGCCAATGAGCGCCGCCAAGGCGCACGCCACAATGCTGCCGTGTATGCTTAAGGGGAAGGCGACTATTTACACGGCTACTGAACGATCTTAGAGCAAATATGAGTTGCCTTGCCTTCACCTGCCTGTGATCTTCAACAAATAGGTGTACATGCCCTTGGGGTGCTGTTTGATCAGGAGAAACACCCCCCCTGTTTCTGAGTTAGGGGGTAAGGGGGTTAAGTGCGGTTTTATCTTGACGCGTATGCGCATGCGCAAAATAGATCGATCAACCGTGGGCTGAACACGTGTAAGATTAAATCTTCACGTTCTGGTAAAATATAGTATTGCTTGGGCGTGCTTATTTAAAATCGCAAAGAATTAGGTATCTATTTGGAAATAGTTAGTCTACTACACCCTACCGCGTAACTGTGGATGCTGGTTTAATTTGAGTAGTAGAACTAAGAAATGTAGAACTTTAATTGAGCGCAGGTATTTTTTACAAATTCGCCTTAGTTTTTTTTTAGCCCCAATTTATCACAAAGTTGCGAATAAATGTTAATTGCTTTTTTAATAACCTTAAAGAAAAGAATAATGCGATCTGTTGAAGTTTCCGGTTTAGAAACTATTGATAAGTTCTCAAAACCGTATAAATAAAGGAATATTTTTAAATATCATAGTTTTTCTACAATTAATACGTTTTGGAACACTGTAAAAAGCGACATGCTTTATTGTTCAATCATTTCGGCAATTGCTCATGCCATCATCAGTGATAAAAGCCACAGTTACACCCGTTTATATACACTTAGTCGCATAAAGGAATGATAAAAAGGTGCAAAACAAGCGTCGCAAAAACGATAGATAAAAAGGTGCGCAAACTCGCAGGTGGCTTACACCTCGCTTCTGCGCACCATTTTATTATTTTCACCATTATTACGTTATTTTCACCATTAATACGTTTTGTTTTTGTAAACTGGGTTTATTAACAGAGCCCTCGCACATTATCTTTTAGTCAATACCGCCTTGGAAAGTAAGTTATGACAAATCGTAGCCGAAGCAATTCAGCCTGTCTACGAATGAATAGCCCAGACAGGAAGCCTGGTTAACGATTGTCCGATCAAATTTAGGCGAAAACTTTTTCGTGGCGTCGACGTTTATACGGATATTGGGTTCAATTTAGCTCCATACGACTATCACGTTGATCGAGGGTAATTAAGGCTCGATATGATAGCAGCAATTTCCCATATAGGCGCCGTATTCAGCACCTGTCGTATATTATTGCCGTTATGACAGCGGGTGAATTATATTAGGATGCGGTATAGTTAAAGGCGAAGTTAAGCCTATATAATGCTGCACTGGTTGTATAAAGTGTCGTCAGTAAAGTGTATCTGATTGATTTGCAATGATACTCCAGCAGTGTAGTGTTTACAAACTAATATAGAAACAATAAAATCTTGTTCGAGTGATTTTACCCCAAAATACTGTAACATGAAAAACGTGCAGTTAGGTTAATACCTGATGCGGTATTGTTTACAATAATAATAATAGATGTAGCATCAGGTGGTTGACAGCACACTAATTATTAAAAACTAATAAAATATTTTTGTTTACTAATTACCCACTTGGTAAGCATTACAATTTGCAGAATTACAATTTTTGAGCCATTTTGTTGCTTATTTATAGTTATTGTTTTAGTTTGACGCAGACGGAAAATGTTAGGAAACCTCTGATTTCAAATTTTTAAACTAATTCAAATCTAACCATCATATTTTAAAGATTCTTTAGGTGTTTACCACAGTTCAATAAGCATGTTGAAATATGCTAAAAGTTCTATTTGGTTGTATAAACGTGTTGGCCAAGATATCACCAAGCAAACAACAATAAAACACCCAAGTTCAAGTGTAACTAGGATGCGGCCATTTTGTGCCGATTCTGCGCATCTGTAAACACAGCACAGCAAAGGTGCTGTCTGCTAGATATGTAACCACTAACTGGTTACAGCACAGCACCGCGTGAACAAATCTTCACATTTTGCCGCACAGCGCGTACCAGCATTTTTTTTTCATTAGTCATTTAAAGTAAAACAGAAAGTATAGTTAAAAATAGATTTCGGTAAAATGTAAGCCTATTGCCGTCTTTGTGGCTTGATTCCAATTACTGGTGATCAACATAATGGGACCTTAAGTTAGTTTTTTAAGCAAATTGCTTAAGATTACTTATAAATGACAATCGAGACTCGTCCACTTAAAGTAGCAAATGTAAAGATTTGGTGTTAAAGTTGCAAAACCCACACATGTTAGATAAGCACAGTGTAAAAAGGTTTATCTATTAGCCTTTATTGCTCTGCATAGGCAATACAAAAGTTCAGCCAAAATTCAGCCTAATTTTTTCTACAGTTGGTAATTGAATTTCGGCAAACACAAAGTTCATTATAAACAACTGTGCTAATGCCATAACAGAACATTATTTTTTTTACTCAAGAGTGGCCCATTAATACGCTTACGTTTTACCAAAATCCATGTTTAAACTACTTGGTGTTTCACCTTAAATGACTAATGAAAACAATGCTGGTATACAGCACGCGCTATGCATACGATGTTATAGTAGGATTAGCTACTGCTGTACAGCGCTTGATTCCGTTTGAGCTACTGGAAACAGGAGGAGACGTTTAGTATTTGGAAAAAGTAACGGAAAGACAGCATTCGCGTTTCGAGCAAATTGGGAAGCGGATTCCGCCCAACTACTTCTGCCAGGCGTTCGCGTAATTAATTGATCATCACAGCCCGATATACTATCTGCTGCTCTGTGCCATTGGATACCCTTTCCTGCCTTTTTTGCGTGTGCTTTCGTTGACGTAGCGTTGTACAATACAATATTTCGCTGCTATGTTAACGTAGTAAGAATATCAAAGCTTATAAAGAACGCAGGTAGCCTTTTTTAGCGTTTCTAGACGCATAACTGCGGTTGCCCCAAAAGCAAACTAAAAAAAACTTCGTAATTTAAGGGTTTTACATCTGTAATAATATTTAAGATATTTTAGCAGTTTATACTTTCTTGTTCTCCTTGCTTAAAAAAACAAAGAAATGGTAAGAATTTTTTTAAATTCAAACTAACTAATTAACTTGTTGCCATTTTGAAAGGCGAATTTCGGAAACGTTAATGATTTAAGGCAGGCTGAATTATCAACTGTAAAAACATTAAAAAAGTTTAAAATGCCACCTACTTCTTTATGGGTTTTAATATTCTTACTACGTCTAAAAACAACCTCCAGCCATTATGCTCTAAATATTAGCTCAAACTACAATGGGTATCAGTCCTGCGAGCGACTTTGCATCAAATCGTTTAAAATGAAGTATATTTTGCCTCGTATCATTGCGAGCAGGGACCTTCATTAAAAAACAGTTTTATTGACTTAAATCAATACTGTCACCTTATCCAAGTATTTTGGATTTATACTCAGTTCCCCTAATTGGGATAAACTTTGCAAATTGTTGGAAACCTCGAAAAAACTCTGACTTATAATTTTTCACATTATGAAAATTAGTGGATTAAAGTTTGCTGGATTTTTGTGCAACCGCGTTAAATTTTGTATTGACTTTACAATGAAATATAGTATTTCTAGGCTAGACTATTTTTGCAAAATCGTTGGATGGGATTTGTGTATAAAATGAAATTGGCTTGAATCTTTTGCAAATATTTAAAATCAAAGCAGCTGGGCACAAGATATTTGTGCAGCTTGTAAACATAGCTTTTTCGAGGCAAAAGTCTCACAGGCGCCTCGCATATACAATGATCACGAATTCAGCTGCAAATTGTGATCACGAATTGGCACAGCTTTACCAAAGCGTTCTATTCAGAGAGAATTTTAGCAAAAACATTTCAGCTGCAGCACGAACTAAACTGAAATACAAAGAATGTGCAAGCTGATAAAGTTTTACATTTCGAATTGTGTCTAGTCTAATATTGGAACACATAGACGTTTTGAATATGCTTAACCAAAATATATTATTTTGTAACTTTACGTCCAGGACAAATCATTGGCTTAAGTTATTACATTATACTGGCTTACTTTCGTATTGAGATCTAGAGTTCTTAAAAATGCAAAAAACGTGTCTTTTTACCAGTGTTGTTAAAAGTCATTTAATTACTGTAAGTCCCAGTCAAATATTTTGCAAATTAACTTTAGTCCAAGTTAGGTCATTCTGAATAAATAGTCTAGTCCATATCATTTCAATGGCAAGCCAATTTAAAGTCTAGTCATTGGAATTAAAATGCAACGATTTCAACTAAAAATGCATTCACTTCAGGAACGAACCACTCAAACAAAACAAATATCATGTTAGCTATTTGACACCAAAAGAGCAGTAGATACCCAAATTTTTATCACAATTGTGCATAATTAAAATACCGAATTTTTATCCAGTCATTGCGAAATTTTCTCCAGTCTATAAGTCTTTAGTATACAAAACAGTTGAGTCAAGCCAAGTCATTTAAAAATTATGACTTAAATGCGTTTAAGTAAAGTCATTGACCTAAGTCATTACAACCTCACTTATTTTCCACATAACAAAAACATACGAAAAATTAACAAGGGTGCTTTAGATTTTCGCCTTTCGTCCTAAATCTTTAAGTACTTAAATGCCTTTAAGTAAAGTCATTGACTTTAGTAATTACAACATCGCGTTCTTTCACATAAAAACATAAGGACAAGGATGCTCATGATTTTAGCCTCTCGTCTATTATTCACCCACTAGGCCTAGACAACCTGCAATGACTGGCATCAGCTGCAAGCCGTCCGATCAGTGTCGCTCTGATAAATGGTGGACATTCGTCAAAACGTCCAAGATTGGTCAGCTACAGCCGGCAGAGTGACCGGTACTTTGCGAAAGCTCAAGCCAAACCGGGTTTAGAACGTGAACGCAGGTGTTCAAGCGAAAAAAATCATTAGCGGACGATTTGAGCGGCAAGTGTTGCTAAGGATGCTATAGTTTTTCGTTTGCAGCTGCTGTGGGGTTTATTTGGCTGTCTCAGGTGTCTGGGCTTGTTCTAGGTGGAATGGAAACTTGACAGCAGAAAATGACTCTTTTAGGGTATATTGGGTAATTTGTTTGCTAGACTGTAGCTATTGCTTTGGTGTAACTTTAAAGCAATGGTTTATAACTTAGTCAGAAAAAAAAACAGAATCTTTCGCAGCACACTTTCTATTTAAAGCATTTCGATCGCATTAGTGTTTATTATTAGTGTTTCTGCTGATAAATAGTGGACATTCAAATCTTAAATGCTTTCCTGTATTTTATATAGAATAAAAATAATTAACATTCCAAAATATTGAAGTTTAATCGCACACCTAGGAAATAAATTATATAAGAAATCTTAAGGATTGAAAAACGAAATTATGTAATGTTGGTTGTATATTATATCACAAAAAGCATCTATGGTAAAAGTCAAGCTGGCAAAACCAAAACCTCAAAATAAATCTTTGTGAAAGTGTCAATGAACTGAAACAGTCTGGAGTTATACAAAATAGCAAATAGAGGCGGTAAAATCTGAATCAATATCGTTCTGGTCACAAAAAGGTTTAAGATGAGAATAATTAGAAGCGCTAATCCTCGTGTTGACACTGGCCACATTTGGTTGTCACCGCTGGCCAACAACCCCCACCCCTCGGTGGGTAAACAGACCCTATATGGCCCCTTAAAAGGTGTCGTCGTCCACATTTTTTAGGCAAACAGGTGATGGCGTGCTTCAGAATCAATTGACTGTGAACGACTGGTCGTTTGACGTTGGAGACTTATATGGTGATTTTTTGTCGACTTTTGTTACATATGCGTAAAGTTTGCGTCGTATTTTTTGTCGTCATAATTAAACTTTCGTTAAATGTGAAGATTGTTTTATGTGTTTGTAAATTGTCCTAAACCCAATATTTCTTCAAACAAATATATATTTTACCCCTATTTACTCTATATTTTTTTCTTATATATTTACCCTATATTTACTCAAAAAAAATAATGTCAAATAGTGACATTGAATATCAACAACATTAAATATGAAAACTATATAAAAAAAAACGTACATCTGCAATTTTTAATTTTAGAGTTTTTTTATTTTTATTTATGAGGGGCTGCCATATAAATCTGTGTTCTTAGAGTGGCTGTTTGTTTGGTTAAAATGAAATATTTTTAACAAAATTAGCTTTCGCACAGACATTCTTGAATTGGACTGTGCTTTGAGTAGTTAATATTAGTTAAATTGTGTAGACGTACACCAAAAGCATAATATGAAACCTCTTGTATGGATGTTAAGTTAAAACATATCCAAAAAGGTTTAAACAACTGATCAAACTCAGAACCAAGCGTATTTAAATTGGAAGTGCAATACAAGATTTGGCAAGGAGATTAGGTAATAAATTTTAGGCTGTGGCCAATAACAAACTTAAGCAGCGTGTTTGCGATTCGTTGAACTGAACATTCGTCTCAAGGAAGATCTCCGGTCGCACAAAAAGGAGGTCAAAAGTTTGCGCAGGTAAAACAATGCGGAAAAGCTGGTTTTACACACACCTGTAGTTCCACAAACACGCACATACATACACACACAGTCCCACAAACACACACACAGCCGACGGTTTGTGATTTCAACAAAGGACGGGGATTCGCTTACAACATTCGACGTCTACCTGAGAAAGCGCTAAGAAAAGAACGAAGAAAAAGAAATTGTGATTCAGATCGCTTTTACAAGCGCCCATCCCGCTGCAGTAGCCTTGCGATGTCAATCTGAGACTTACGGTCCCAGCCATAGAAGGCTAAATCTACCAGTTAAGGTGGTTTATATCACGTTTAGTTACTCTATTTAATCCAACAAAAAACGCAATGACTCCTTATGTGGACTGGTGGGCTCTCCTGTCACCTTTTGGTTTAAAACCAAAATGAACCTTATATTACGCAAAAGCAAATTAAATATGCCACTACTTTAAATTATTTTTATTTGTTTAATAAATCTTTATTTGACTTGTGTCTTGTGGACATTTGGAATTTTAGTTAAATCGTTAAAAGTATGTGTTTTTTTTACTTTTAGGGGTTGCTACTGTTTTGTGCAGCACGAGGTTGTTAATAAACTGTCCTATTTCTTATTGCTAATTACTTCCTTTGTTATTGAATTGGTATTGCAATGACGTGTTTGGAACTTGACTTTATATTTGTAAAAAAAAAGTTTTTGTTTTGAAAATAAAAAACTAGAAATTCAGTTATTTTAAAAAGCTCAAAACCAAGTACATACAAAAATTTAGTAACTTAGAAATGATTAGGCGCAAAGAAACTTTAATTTTTAGTTAGTACTATTTTTTTTTCAATCAGGTTATAAATCATTAAGGGTTAAAACTATTGCTTTTAAAGCAAACACTTGGGACTTATTACAAGATAACTATACTATTATTTAAGTTGGTTTGCAAATGACCCGTATAGAACACATCACAACGCAACCCTAAAGTAAAAAAACAAAACATGTCCTCCGTTGTCCTCCCGCATTCATGTGTGACGTGACACACAACTATACCACCAGCATCACCAGTGGCATCATACAATCCCGCCAGGTGACTGATGATCGTCTTCCTGGCTCAGTGGCAGCCCGGTGCTCACTGGCAGGAACTCAGAGAGGTAGGGGGAGGCTGCTGGCAGCCCTGTGCGGCCAAAAAACGCCGTGCATCGTCGGTTTCCGCAGTGTACATAGTTGTGCATTGTGTGTATATACGGTGCGCGCACTTTGCGCTGTTGTTACGGGTTGCAAACTTTCACCAATCATGCTACTGCCGCTGTTTCTGTTTTATCTTTCGTTTAACCCAGGGGTTCGTAAAATGGGGTAAATAGACCCCTTTGGGTACATGAACTAGTTTTAAGGGGCCCATGAAGACCTAATTAACCTGTTATTTAGGCAATCTATTTTTCAAATAATAGTGTAAGCTATAGTTAAAAATAAAACGTTTTTGCACTGAATATACTTGGACTTCATTTCATTCACATTTTTCGGACCAAAATCATTACATATATGAAGTCTGTTTGTATTATGACGTCACCCCTAAAAATGTCGTGCCTACACTGGTCCACAAGGAGCAAAACAAATTTGTAGGTAAACGCGCAAAAAAAAGTTGTTTATGCACGATCTACTGAGTGTTTGAGCCGCGCACAATAACCCCTGCTATTGTGAACGCACAATAACCCCTGCTATTGTGTTTATCCTGGGTACAGTGTCACCCTACTCCACATCATCTGAATAGGAACCACAAATGTTTGTAAAGGTATAAGGCACCTTTATTTAAAACACAGAATACTAGAGTTACGCCGAAATTGGCATCATTTTTTCTGGATAAAATAAAGGCTTTCTATTTTTTTTATTTTACTAGTCTCAATTTTGTTTCAATAAAAATATCAAAGCCATAATAATCGATAAAATCGACATTTCGCAATTTCAGACGTTTCAGCAATACCTCATGACATCATCAGTGTAAAAATCAAGTCACTTGATTAGCGAAAAATAAAAAGAGAAATGTCGATTTTATCGAATATTATGGCTTTGATATTTTTTGGATTATGTTCCAAAGTTCATTTCTGTTTAATCTTTTTTTATGAACCTCAGTTCCTTGTCAACAGCGCATTTTTTATCAAAAACAGACACATAAAAGACATACAGACAAACACATTCGCACACAGTTATGCCAACTTAGTTGTTTGCACATAGAACATCAGCCGTCGTGAATTTATTTTTAGTACAACCACACATAATTGGTATCCCAGTTTTTAGGCAAAATCCACACAAAATAAGACAGACACATACGTATTTTAACAACTCCCCCCAAAAAACTAAACACACAGTGTTGTTTTAGCGTAGGCCCTATTGCTTAGAGACTAGGGCAAACATTTACCGCCTTTGATTATTTTAAATTAAACATAACACGATTGTTTTCGCAAACCGCTGGCAAGCAAATAAATAATTTTGGGAAGTGAGCAAATAAATAATTTTGTGGATAAGTAATGGTCACTTGGTCTAAACAACAATCTACCGTTTGTTCAAAATACAAGAAAAAACTTTCTTCTAACTGTGTCCCACCAACGTAACCCGTATTAATTAAGTTAAAATATTCAGTGTTGATCTCCACAACGAGCTCAAACTTACGCAAACCTAATTGTTTGAAACAAATGGTTTTTTTTTATTTATTCGTTAACCCAGCCTTTTTAATAGGGTGTTTTGTTCACCAAAATACAACACACTTGGGCATATTAAATTAATAAAAAACACGCTACTTTTGCTATAGTTTATAAATAGGAAAACAAACCTTTGCGTTTTTTTAAAGAACACAAATCAAACTTATTTTTATTGTCGCTCACGTGTTTTTACATTTATCTTTCGCTTAACCCCGCATTCTTAGTAGTGCATGTTGTTAAATATAACACACACACTTAAGCATAATACAATAAATCAGTGCTGTAATGACTTTCAATACTTTAAACGTAAGTGCACTTAAGTCACTGTTTTCAAATGACTTAACTTGACTTAGGAAATTTAGACTAATGAATTGACTGGACTTGTTTTTTAGAGAAATGTCTTGTGTTGAAATTAAGTGTTTTCATTAGGAATTTTTTTTATAAAAGTGGGTTATTTATCTTGGGATTTGCAGAAAAAAAAATGTGTTTTCTGTGAGTTAGGTTTCGTGTTGTTTTTAGTTAAATCATTGCCTATAATAATCGGACGAGTTTACCAATTTAATGGTTTAAAGTTAAATTTTTTGACAAGGATTTGACTTTGTCTAATAATTGCTTAACTGGGACTTGACTTGGATCTATTTTTTTTTTCACAAATGACTTGACTGTAATTTAAATCATTTCAAAACTATTGTTTGATTTGTCTTTCGTCTAACCCAGCCTTTTTAATAGTACGTTTTGTTAACCAAAATACAACACACTTCGACAAATTCAATTAATAAAAAAACAAGTCGGAGTGCAAAGCAAAGTTTTCGTTTTTTAAAGTAAACTAATCCAAACTTCTCTTACCGTGGCTCACGTGGATCCTCTTCATCCAAGGATAAACAACCGGAGGAGCCGAGTCCTGTCCTCCTCTGCTCTTCTCCATGGACTCAAAGTCCTCCTCACTGATCCCGTTTTGCGAAGATGGCGAGTGGATGTTGGCGGAAGATAGAGGACTCGAGATCCTCCCGTTCCCAAGCTCTGCATCTCTGGAGGAGGCTCCGGACACTGAATGGCTCCTGTTGAGGAGATGCATCCCTTGCTGCATCCCAAGGTCGTCCTGGCCGTTGGAGGATCCCAAACCATTTGGATGGAAGAATGGCATCCCAAGAGGAGCCATGTCGGACTTTGGGAAGCCGTTTATCGCCTTTGGAGGCTTTGTCATCTCATGGACAACACTAGGTCCGTATCCTTTATGAAGGAACTCTGCCTCCGGGTTGTTTCCAAGATCCAGGGCTGACATTTTCGCTCTCTTTAAGAGTTTGAGAGCAAGAGAAGAAGTTACAGTAGAAATTAAGGTTTAAGATTTGGTTTGATGAGGGCTTAGTTTTGCCGCAGTTGGAAGACAGCAAACACCTGCCAAAACAAAAGCTGCTCATTATTTTGCGAATTAATCAGCTTGAACAATACTTAACATTTACTTCAATTCGTCATTATGAGTAAGTTATTTATTTCAATATAGTTTTTTTCTAGCTTGCACAAAAGTCACAATTTTTTATTGACCCTAACCTCCAAAAAAATATTATTTTTGCAGTGGTTTTTATTTTTTTAAGCAGAATTGAACAGAACTAGCGTCTCTAGAAACTTAAACCCAAAACCTGTGTAAACCAAAAAAATATTGGTTTATATTTAGGTTCTCTTGAAACTACGCTCTCTGGGACTATTTAAGGCAGTTCAATAATTTTGTGGCAATAGGCCTGCCTTCCACAAATCGAAATCTCTTGCTTATTAGTTGGTCAAGTAAGTATATTTGATGCAAGGGAAACTATGTGAAAGTGTTCGTCGGATCGACTGCAAAAGAGCCTGATAAATCGACCTTCTAATATTTGGTTAAAAGAAAAGGGTCGGTGGTTGCTGGTTGCTGGTTGCTGGTTGCTGGTTAAAACCGTATTCAACTGAAGTGATTTCGTTCCCCGAAATATCATTGTGTTGAGATAACGGCAAACTATCCGTAAAATGGCAAATTTGTTTTAACTGAGAATCTGATAAGTGTTGTTTATATTTCTATAAAGATTGACTCAAATCCCAACTGTATAAAAAGCCTACAATAACGTAAAAGGAAAATCACGACTAACCAAAGGAGAAATAATCAGAAAATAATTCAATCGAGAAACATACTGGCCTACTAGAGTTTTGTTGCGCAAACCGGAAAACAACCCTTGGATTAGCATGGCATCAAATTCATGCCAATTTTATTGTGAATATGCTGCCGTCTTTAAAGTTGCACCTAAGCATATCAGCAGAACTTAACAGCAACTGTGCAATTCGAAACAATTTTCTAACCTCTAAAGCTATGCTTCCAAGCCGCTATGCAAAGCCCCATTCTGCTGGGCGATAAAAAGCGGACCTCTGATGAGTTTTTAATTGCCCCCCCCCCCTCCTCACACCTAATAACCAACGCAGATTGCAAGCACTTGATGGACAAGCGGTGATGAAGCTAGTCTTTGCAACTGAATACACCGATTTGATTTAATAGCCTACCCCTGTTTGAGGCATATGTCGGCATTCAATTCCTCAACAATATAATGAGTGAAAGATATTAAAAAAACAAACTAATTTATTAGCGATAGGTCAGTTATTGTGATCGACATTTATCCGCTAAATGTTGAAAAGATAATCCTATCTTGATGATTTCTGATTTAAACCAAGTAAATTTGATGCATTTCTTTTAAATTATAGCATTTTGTTAGCTTACAAACGGATTCATTAATCTGGCTAACACAATTTTGGGGCTTCTTTTGTAAATTTAACAGTCTTCTTTTTCAAGTAGAACAACTGAACAAAACAATTGATCTAAACTGGTCTACATAGTGTTAGACCTATTTCGAATAATACATCACAGAGTAACCTTTGAAAATAACGGAGCGGCGCAAAAAACGGGGCTGACGTCGAATGTCTGCCATTTTGTAGAAATGCGCAAGGACATCTTCCAAAGGTAACTTTATTTAACACCCTCAAAGCCTGAAAGGTACTAATTTAGTGCAAATAAAACTACACAACTTATCGTGGCTGAATTACTTTTTTAGTCCAAAAAGTTGAGATGAAAGCTTGTTTGTCCTCCTAATCAAAACTCAGTTTTAAACCAAACAAAAATGGCCGCAGCAGAACACACGAAAAGTTTAGTAGGACCAGTGGAAGAGCTCTTTAGCTGCCGTCAACTTGACTAAACGTCGTCCATGTACGTTTCTCCGATCGCTTAATCAAGCTGCAGACTCTATAATATGTGGCGACTGGTTTCTTTGAAAAACTAACAAGGACCAATATAGTCGACGTTTTTTCCCGCAGAGTTAATCAACTGGCCGCGTTTCACGTTGTCGAAATACGCCGACCTTATCCTTTCTAGTTTCCGTGCCTTTTCGACAGTTATACACCCGTCTCGATTTCCCAAATGCGCTTAGCTCTTTGAAAAACACTTTTGCTGGTTGCGGAAATGAAATTACAAACGTTGTAACTCAGGAAATTAACCAACTAACAAAATAAAGTTTTTTTAGTTGTTGATTTTAATTGCAGATGTGCTTGTTAAAAATTGGTCTATATTCTCATTTTCTACTCTTTTGAATTAAGCTATAACAGCCGTCCAAATAATAAGAATTAGTCAATTTACAAAATAAACTGTAACTTTTGTTGTTGTTGTTGTTATGCATATTTACATTTAGTTTTAAAATGACTATATTTGTTTTGCTTCTTTTATGAATCAATCAAGTTTAATTTGAACAAAGACTGCTGTTATATGTTTTTTGCCTTAAAACATGCTCTACATAGGATTCCACGATATGCTACATTTTTTTACTAAACGCCTTTAACAAACGCACAATCCAATGTGAGAATTTACCGTTTTTTTCAAACTTGAAATTAGGACGAAATCATTGTGGACAGCCTAAGTAAATTTCAACTAAATATCGGGAGACCAGAATTAAACTTTAGGGAGTTTCTATCAATATTTTGCGTCTCTATTCAACACAACAGCTTTTACATATAGTTTGTTGCACTTACAACTCGCCAGTTCATTTGCACCAGTCCAATATTAAATCTATCACTCTCACATACAACTCGAAGGCTTTCGTTATCACTAGAAAAGCAAAAGTGCGAAAAACGTGCATACCATGTCGTCACAAAAGTGACCAGCCCCCACAAAAAAGCGTGATCCATTTGTTGAACGACCCGCCATTGAAAACACAACACGCAAAACCAGTTCTCTATCAATCAAAACTCGACCGCAAAAAATTAATCTCCAACGCGGCTGAAAGCGCCTCACAGCTACGCGTCCAAAGTCAAGTGGCCCTAACCTCGCCGATACAAATGGCTCAGCTGCATTTTAACCGGTTTTAGGGTTAAAAATTGAAACAGCACCCCTGCATACACACACAGCTGCACTTTTAGCTACAACAGTTATAAAAAACGCGTGTTTTTTCAGTGTTCGCGCTTGTTCTGACAGCTAATCGAGTAGCTCCTGTGAGTACATCACGTTGTGTACGTCTGCCAGCTTCTGCAACTTAAATCAATCGACGTCGAATTTTTCTCACTCTCTTTTCGCCCAGGCCCGACTCGGCGCGCTCTCACTTTTTTTCTGTGCTTTTTTGCTCGTCCCTTTTTTCCCCCGCGCGCGCTAATGACGTCACAATGTGGGCTGCAGGTCGCCGAACGTTGGTTGGTTAAAGCCGAATACCGAACGTTTCTGAAACGGTCGCTGGTCTAGTTTCCCTGGTCTAGTTTTTATCACATTTCGACTTTTATTGTTAACAATATTTGGGTTAGTGTGCGAGTTTGCATTTGGGTTTGGGTGAGTCAAGTATTATTTTTTATTTATTTTTATATATTTATGCCTTCCGCGCATTTTCAACTGTAACAACTCGTTTCGTTGCTGTGAAACAAAATGTGGTATGATTCTAAACCAGCGCCTTAAAACGTGGGTCGCCATCTTGTGCGAACGCATTTAACGTATCACGTTGTTTCACCTGAGCATTTCGCTGCGTGCTGATACCAGTTAATCAGGAGTTTTTTTTATTTTTTTGGAACATTGCACCTTGGCATATGAGTATACATTCTTTATTTAAACCGACCGTCTCATAATGTGTGTTAATAGGGTTTCAAATAGTTTGTTTTGTTCAAACTATAATTACTTCTAAACAAAGTGACATCACTAAAAACAGTTGCGACGTAACTATTTGATCACAAAGGCGGAATTCCATTAATAGCTGTCGCGCTATTCTGAACTTTTTCGAAGAAATTTTTTTACCGTTGTGACTGCTAATAATTACACAAGCGATGCCTTTAGATTGGTGGCTTTCTGTATTCCTGGGACCTCGTGGTTTTTACTGTTGCTGTGTTTCACCTGGTTTCAAAAGAAATCACTTTGCCCAAATTTACTTATATCTGATTGTACAACCTGGAAAACGTCAGCATAACGCTATTAGTAGCCATCATATACCACCACAGTCAACTCAAGAAGATCATACCAGCAAAACCTGAGTGAATTAACTACGAATGCAGCAGCAGTTTTACCCGCACCAAACGTTTTTTCTATACATTGGGTAGCTGACGAACAGTTTACCTCCGCTAAAAATTAATTAAAATAAACGGGACATTTTGCAACAGAAATTACCATATATAGAGTGAATAGAACAAAGCAGCACCAATCTCAACCTTTCTCGTGTTTGATATACATTATATTGCTGACAAAAATATCCTCAACATAAATTAAATACAAGTAAACAGCTTAAATCACCAGGTGTATACGCAATTAAGCCCTTTGCCCTGAAAAAGTCGACCTGTTTAAGGGTTACCAAACAAGCTATTTCGATAAATATTATCCTGACAGCAAAAATTTATATCTACACGCAAAGCTACATAGTTTTCAATGTTTCAAAGTCTCTTGCTTTGCAAGTCCCTCCAAAGAACACATGTGCGCTCTCAAATAGCACAGCCTTTTCGGCGTCAAATAAGTATTTCCCTAAAAAACGCATGTTCGTTGTCGAACTTCTTACTTTTGTACCAACAGTTTATATATCTACACCCAAATCTGCATGGCATTTATGACACTGCCTTTCCAGTGTCCCAAAGTCCCGCAATTCCCTAGAAAACACATATCCCATTGTCAAACTTTTTACTCCTGTAGCAACAGATTATATTTACACGCACAGCTGCACAGCCTTTTCAGTGTTCCAGTCTCAAAGTCCCTGCAATTTCCTAAAAACGTCATGTCGGTGAAACTTTTTACTCTTGCTCCAGTAGTTTATATATCTACACCCAAGGCTACATGGCATTTATGGCACCAGTCTTCCAATGTTCCAAAGTCCCTGTAAAGCCAACCAAAGAACATGTGTCCTGTTGTCAAACTTGTTACTCTTGTAACAACAGTTTATATATCTACACGCAAAACTGCATAACATTATGGCCTTTCCAACGGCCTAAAGTCCCTGCAATTCCCAGCAAAGAACTCATGTTCCGTTGCCAAAGGTTTTACTTTAGCAACAGTTTATATATCTACATGCAAAGCTACATGGCATTTATGGCACTGCCTGCCCAATGTTCCAAAGTCCTTGCAATTCCAACCAAAGAACACATGTCCCGCTGTCAAACATTTCCATTCTTGTCAGAAGCTACGAACGTGCCAGTGACGAGTTGTTTCTTTCCTCAAAGCACGAAGAAGACACGAAACAGCTTCCGAATTCGCTGCAAGCTTCGACATTTGACATTCCGCAAAAACAAGCTTCGTGCCAAACCCCGGAAAAAGCGGGAAATGCACCCGGCGACGTTTGCAATCCGACTCTTTAGCTTCTGTTTCTACCGGCCAGCGGTTTTCACCAAGTTGTATTTAACTGTTCTCCACTTCTTGTCAGTGTGAAACGCCCTACACTTCAGTTTTTATCACAGTTCGGTCGTTTTTATTATATAATATATTATAGATGTTGTCTCTAATATAGATCATTTTGGTGAAGATGCCGGGCTTTTATAATTTGTACCATGTTTAATACAGATGGCGGCCCTTTCAGCCATTTTGATCAGCAAATTTTCTAAAGCACTTATCCCCATTTTCTGACTATCCTTTACTTCTACTTGCAATTTTGGTTGATCTGTATCAATAGTAGTTATTCCATCTATCATTATTCACCGGAACCGCTTACACGACCAAAGAATATATTTTTAAAAACAATCTTGATCTATGTGAAGTTCCTTTTTTTAAACTTGACGCAGCTGTAATGAAACCACATTTGTAAAACTTTTTTTTTCAAACTTTTTACCTTTTTTGGTGTTTTACCGGTTGGTTGTGAACAAATGTAAACCAACATTGCTTTACCTAAGCTATGGCAAAAAGTATATGCTTCCATTAATCGAATGGTTCTTGCGTTGTTTTACGCACGGGACGGAATACAGGTTTGTTTCAACTGGCCACAACCTACTTTTGCGTGCTTAGCTGGCCGTGAAATTATCCAAAAAAAGCAATGTGATAGGTTTAGCAATGTAATGATGGAGCAAAACCATTTTCAAATTTTTGCTTATATTTTCATGCTTCTAAAAATAAGCAGTTTCGTTATAAAGTGGTATTTAAAAAGCATATTGGCAAATTTAAAAGCGTATATACAGGGTTTATTGAAGTCAAAATGAACAAATGCAGGCCAATGTTGCATTTCCCCATCCTTTGGTGAACGTATGCGTGCCTAAATCGAAGGATTTACGCGTGGTGCTGTATGATAACATGAAATTTGGAGTTTAAACAGCAAAGAAACCGAGGTTTTTAGAAGCCGAAATCGACAAATTTGACAACGCTTCCCAATGTTGCATTATCTAGATCTAGACTCTTAGAGCTTAGGCAAAAATACAGAAAACCGGAATAAAACCACAACACCTTTGTTACGTCACTTATATATTAATTCATTCTAGAGTATCTAACAATGATTTAAATTCAAACCAAACTAAGCCAAATCGAAGGATTTACGCGAGTTGTTGTACAGCGCACGGGATGAGACGCAGGTTTATTTGAACTGGCCAGAACCAGGCGCGCTCTTGGCGCCGTTCTCCCGCAGAGAGAGGGTCTTGGTCCGTTTCCTTGCTCGGCGCCTTCGGGCCGCCCAGGCGCACCCTTACCCGGCCTGGCGTCGCGCCCCCAGAAAAGGGGAAACGTCGCCGAGTTTTGACGGGAAATCAAGTGCGGTTTTCCGGTGCAAGACGACTCGCTTGCCTGTTCGCGGTCGCGCACGCTTTCGCTGTTTTTTCTGATGCCTTCGTGCAGTTTGTTTAACCTTTCTATACTTGCGTTCGTTTAAAGCTAATGTTATGCCCGCCAAACATAACCAAATATGTGGTAAGAATTGCAAAGCCTATATTATAGAAGTGTATATCATTTTGAAAGTTTCGAATATCTCCTCACGCTTTCGCTGTTTTTCCTGATGCCTTTGTGCAGTTCGTGTTTTTTTAACGTTTTACTTGCATTCGTTGAAAGCTAATCTTATGCCCGCCAAACGTCACCAAATATGTAGTAAGAATATCAAACCCTTTATAGAAGTGGATATCATTTTGAAAGTTTCAAATATATTGTGTAGAAAAATTAATAAGACATTATTCGAAATGTTATAAATGATGCCTATACTTCTGTATTGGTTTTAATATTCTTGCTATGTCTTACCACAACCCCGACCATTATGCGCCATCAGCAAATATCTTCAGAGTAGTTTGGAAATCAAATTTGAATCAAAAATGTAAATTTCTAACATTAAAGTGTAAGTCTGGAATGGTAAGCTTTAAGTGAATATTTTATTTTAGATTTCATAAGTATCCCTCTTTATTGGCCTTTGCCGTTGTTCACACACTTGTGTCCATCGATATATTCTTTTCGTCAGTTGATCGTCACATTCCACAAATTTCGTTTTATAAACGTCTTTAAAATCTGTAAGTTCTTTAACATTTCATTTCATTGGAGCACAATGGTTGTGGTTTGTAGCAAGGCATGCGAAGAATATCTAAGCCCATACAGAATTAGCTATCAATTTGAACGTTTTACGTCATTCACGTTTATGAATTGTGCTTTGTTTTTTATCAGAGCAATCCGAAAAGCACGACAAAACAAAGTGGTTTAAATAATCTGTTATGTTGGAATGAAAATTGTTTCTCCTTTATTTCGTCCCAAACTAAAATTGTTACACCCAACACTAAATCTCCACACGTCACATAAGGATTAATGGCTTAAGGTGGTCAATCAGACTATAGTGTTTTAAGTTAGGCTCGCATTCGGCGAACGCCAAAGTTCCACAAAACGGTTGAATGTATTTTGTTTCATATAGTGATCCCACTATAGATCAAACTTTATCGCCCAAGTGGATTTTCTGGAAAGTTTGAATCCAAGAGTTTGCAACAGGGGTTCTTAAACGTTTTACACCGCGCACCTATAAAACCAATTTTTGGTTTACGTAGAGTATGGAAGAGTTCTGACATGTCGTCCTAAGTCGATGTCATTAAATAAGTAAGAAATTTTCTTTTTTCGTCGAACATAGATAAATCTGAAGTGCGTGATTAGTTTTTTGTTTCACGAAAAACTCGACCAAGCGCATAAACCTAGATCCCTGTCGAAAAATATTTGGGCTCTGGTCTAGAATTCTACCACAGTCACAATATTTGAGTTAGGGTGCGAGTTAGCAAAAACAGAAAGTCGAACCAATTTAGCTCAAAAACTTCAGATCCAAAAGACAAAGTAAAATGGTAATTGTTTTTTAACGCCTCGCATTCGAATCGAAACACAAGATCCTTGTTTGGGAATGAAAGTATTACAAGGCCATGGCTTAAAACTTGCGTAAGACTGACGTATAACGGTCAGTTGTTTAATAACGCAAATTGTCGCGTGATCTCTTCAGGAAAACGCCGTGTCCCTAAAAAAAATGGTTGCTATAAAACCGTCACAATTATTATAGTTTGGGGATAAAATTGTAACGAAACCGTGCACGGAAACTTAATTTCACGTATATTTTCGTTGTATCGTGTGAGCAAGCCAGTGGCGTACGGGCTGTATAGAAAACTTACTTGATTAAGCTTAGAAGCAAAGTGATTGAACACAAATGAGCAATCCGCGTTAAAGTTAAAACGAGCCGTTTCACGACTGTTATGTAATTCGGCCAACGCATCGCCGTCAAATCTATACGGAAAGCAAAATCGATTGTTGCCATTTCATGAAAGATAAACTTTAAAACCCAGGTCCAATCGCACTTTTTCCCCTGGTTTAAACATTCTACATAATAATAATCCACCAGGCTTGTTTATTGGCAACGTTTTAACATGGTTTCTCATCGTTTAATTAGTTTTAGGGCTTTTTTCTGCTTTAACGCTGTAATTTTTGGTCTTGTTATTATAGTCCAGTTATAGTCCAGTGTTTCTTAACCGGGGTGCCACTTCTAACCCTCAACGGTGCCGCGACGTATTTCAAAATCATTAGGAATCTGTTTTTTGCTCAACCCTTACAACTTTTTGTGTAAGAATAGAGTGTACAAAATCCAATTATAACTTCCTACGTTGTGTAGAATTGATCTGTGTTGTTCCAGTTCTGTTTATTATGACAGTTTAGTGAATTACCTAGGGAAAAAATCTTATAGGGGTGCAGTAATCTATTTATTATTTCTGAGGGGTGCCGCTAGCCATAAAAGGCTGAGAAACACTGGTTTAGTCATATTTTTCCTTTAAAATTTATACAAAATATGAGGCCAATTTGTTTTCCGTATTCGTAAACTCACAACCCGTTAAAGTTTGCCTCAAAACCCACCTTGAGGATATTATACAGTACACGCTGTTTCTTGTCGTCGACCAGTTTTCTAACCTCTTAGTTGTCGGCGCGACATCTGAAAGTTACACGCTGCGGCTTAGATTTCCGCAAATCAAGCTAACTTATGCCGCTGCTTGTTGCAGTGGTAAGGGGGGAGGGTTAAACTCAGGAAACCCGCGGTTTTCTGGCGTGATTGCGGTCTCTAAACTCGCTCGATCAACGCGCCAAGTGAAACCGCGTGCGCCCTCATAAGTCGCAGAAAACTCTGGAAAACTTTAGGAAAACTTAGCATAAGAGCTATACGTCATACCGTTGCTTTGCACCATATTTAAAATGAATAGAGATTTTCCGATCGTTCACTTTGATACTCGATCGTATGGACTTTGATACTCATTCTACGTCCAACTACAACCTCCAGCCATTATCGTATAATTTATGCCAAACGTTCAAAATGCTACCTACTTCTATAAGGGCTTTGATATTCCAACTATGACGGCTTACTGAAACCACCAATCTTTATTCTCCAGAGATACACGTGCGACTCCGATAAGGTTACATGCGGCCCTTCTATATGTATAATAATAGAGAGGTGTCGTGTGACACCTTAATTACACAAACGATATTATTTTTTAATAGTCCCTTGTCACCCTGGTGTACAACTGTACATACTGTATGCAAAACTGCAGTGAATGTTTAAAACACGCCAACCAGAACACAATATTTGGCTATTGTGGGGGCGCTATCTGCACTGGCATGCATACGATAGGTAGACGTGGAATTTTTTGCACAGATGTTCATTTTGGCGTTTTATTTTGATTTTTGCCCGAACCCAATTTGATTTCGGTGTACTTCCCCCCGTATTACCCCTTAAACCCCTAAATTTTGGATTAAGCAAAATTGACTGTGATTGGTTTTCAACGAATAAAAATATATATTTTTTAATTTTATGACGTATAATTTCAAAGTTGTTGCTATTTAACGTTTTGATGACGTCATCGTTAAAAGTCGTAAACTACTAGCACAATAATTTCAGGAGCAACGTTTAGTAAAACTCTACGATATCGTAATTTGTAACCCTTTTTTAATTTCTGTGCTAAGGCCCCCGCAACAAGGTACTTAAAATTTTACAACGGTTAACCAATTCTATGCGCTTCTTTATTAAACTACTGAAATTAAAATGCGGTTTGCAAGCTAAAAAGTTTGTCTACC
Source organism: Ascidiella aspersa (assembly GCF_963924565.1). Lineage (NCBI taxonomy): Eukaryota > Metazoa > Chordata > Ascidiacea > Phlebobranchia > Ascidiidae > Ascidiella > Ascidiella aspersa. The sequence goes on along the minus strand of NC_139451.1, from coordinate 30,224,564 downwards.
CCATGTGTTAAACGGTTGACATATGTCTTAAGTTTAATGAAATACAAATTGAACGCGGCCCATGTATAAGTTTGACCATTTCTCTTTAGTTTTGGATAAAATGAAAAATATAAGACCGTCAATAAGTCTTCCTCTAACCCCCTGGAGTCCGCCAAGTAAGTGCAGGCGTTTAAAACGAATAAGTTCATGGAATAATTTGTTCACCTCCAAAGACAACAAGCTGTATCCGTATTATTTAACATTCTCCTTGGATCGGTGATTTTTATTATATTACGACATGTTAATGACTAAAACATCACTCGGGGTTCGTCATACAATGTGTTTTTTTGTGAAAAGTTTTAGAATCACCGTTTGACGGTATTAACGCGCTCCGCACAATTTCGTCCTTCAACAATTGTCGGTGTCCAATCAACTGAGAAATGTAAACCGGGTTGTCCCGGAACAGTTACGTCATCAAATATCGTGACGTAATCGCATTTGCGTCAAACGAACGACCTCAGTTGTACCTTTAATCGGCCACTGAGTGAAACTAAATCAAGGAAAATCATAGACAGCTAAAACAAATATATATATATTTGACTACAGTGTGCTGATATGGGGCTAAATGTCACCTATGTTGCACTATACACGAAGCATATAACCAAAAACTATGTTTTTTGTCACTCTTGAGCATGAAACTATGATTAAATGCTTTTAAGAGTATTGGGTTTGCTAACGTAAAAAAATGTTTTCTATGGAACGCTTAGTGTTTTAATATTCTAATTTCTTGGTATTTTAAGTCAGATTATATCCTTCAAGGTAAGAAGTCCCTGTGATCTCTACCCTTTATCGAAGGTTGCTTTAAAATCAGTACGATTAAATGAAAATGAAAAGCAATTGGTTGGTCATGTTTACCAAAAAAACGAAACTGCAGATAAAAGTTAGAAAAACAATGTTTTTGAATGAGCTGACCATAGGAGCCATCTCCTTTACACGACATATATTGTATGTTGCTTGTTTAGCACGTGTTTCACGAATAAAATACCTACGAAAAAACGGCTTTAAAGCACGTGTATGGTATTGTTGGACCCCTAGAAAACTTAAAAAAATTAATGATTGAATAAAGGTGGACAACCTTATAAATTTTCCTATATACATCGAACTTAAAAAGCAAAAAATGTAAAGGTTAAGCGAAATAAAAAAATATAGGCTTGGTTTATTATAGGGATAGCGTAATTAATCATTGTATACGACTGTTTTTTGCATTTAATTTATATAAGCCTATAAGAGGCGCATTGCGATCGAATACACAACCAGAAAAACAACATAACACGCTCTGGGCGTTGTAGAATAGCGAACTAACAAGTTGAAAATGTGGCACGCAAAAACAAGCGACCATACAGCAGCGTGATGAACTTACTGCGAATTTTAAGGGCGCGGAATAAAACCGCACGCCATCAAAATCCCCCGCAAGCTCTCTGGCGTTAAGCTCAGCACCACAACTAATGAGACCCGGAAGTGGCCATATATAGGACGAAATTAATGACGAGAGTGCGGTTTCAGTGCTCAATGCACAGCCAGCGCCAATTCCAGCAAAGTTCGTTTATTTGGCTTAAGTTTTAGTTTTTCGCAAACCTACCATAAGAGTTATTAATAACCTCGCGATAACCCCCGTTTTAATCTGCCTGTCGCTTTGCCGTAACTGTATAGTTTGTCTTCATAAATTATCCAAATGCTAAGGAAAGGGCAATTAGTTTGAACTAATGGACTCTATCTTTCATTTTTGACTGATTAAAGGTTTTTACACATTTGCTTTTTTCTATTTTACCCCAAACTGCCAATCTTTGGTTGTTTTTTGTGCAATGTTTTAATCTAATAACAATGAAAAATACCATTTCAACCCTGTTGTTGTCTCAGTTTCAATTGGCGCTGTGTTTGTATTTCAAACCCAAAGACGGAAAACCTAATTTTTACACGGTGTAATATATATGTTTTTGCATTAATTCACAAGACAATTTGCACATAACACTTTTAAGTTTAAAGCCAAACATTTAAATGTAATACGTTATTTTATGTTAAATATTTTTGTTAGGCTCCTGATGTCGTGATATTGCTAAACCAAACAGAAACCAAGGAATTTTTTAACCAATTAAATTTAAAATTCTGGTTTACTTATCACTATTCGAACCTTTAAGTTAATTTTATTTTATAGCACTTTTACGATATTTTTGTGAAAAATGTTTTATCATGCCCAGTCAAAACTTGCTTTACGCTTATGGAAGGAAAGCAGCACATTTGTACAAAAATGCACAATACTTTAAGCGGTTGGTTCGTTTTTGTAGCTATTTTAGATGCGGCCTGATCCTTTTTTTAGGACCTAAGGCCGCTAATGTCGGCCTGGACAATACTTGCACGCGTAGAACAATGGCGTCGCGTGCCAGCAGTCGTTTCTTACAAACAACGCTCTCAGTTAGCACGCGCTTATTGCAACTATTGGCACGTGCCACCGGAAAAGGGAAAAGAGCCATTCAAAAATGCCGCTCGGTTTTTCCAGCGCCTTCATTAACGCAATTGTTGGCAACACGAATGGCCTGTTATTGTTCTGCTAATTGGCTGTAAGTTGGCTGGATGGTGCGCAACTATTTACGATCATATTAAGTCGATTGCATACTCCTCCCTCCTGCTAAATGTTTTAGCCAAATGCTTGTAAAATATAGGCGAAGCCCCTTTTACGTATCGGCACACTTACAAAAAAGTCGTCCAAGTCGGTGACATTTTAAATAAAAGTTAGTTGATTTGAACGCTTAAAACTTTATTTTTGCTCGTGATAACTTTTTAATTATTTTGCTTGGTAGAGCGAATGGCCTTTTATTGTTTTACTAATCAGCTGTAAGTTGGCTGGATGGTGCGCAACTATTTACGATTATGTTAAGTCGACTGTATAGCGTTTAAATCACTTCTGTTAGGGCTAAAGCTTATAATATAATATGGAAGAGGCTATTTACCAAAGTAGTTCAAATTGACATAATAATCTGAAGCAGTTCAAAGCGACATATAATCACTAGCGGGTGTAAGCATCAAGGCGCGATCTGAGCAACAGCCTATATGCACCTCCTGAGCTTATTTACACGGCTAACAAAGTAATTTTAATCGATTTTCCACAAGCATCATTGAAATTATGTGAAACTCAGATAATTGAATCTAATACTATACCACCACCCAAACCGAAATGGTAACCCCTACCCTACCCTAACTCAAATCAATAAATAATCACGTATTGGTGGAAGCGTTAAACAGCGTTCAGGTCAAATAGCCACTTGTATATATTATGTTAAATAGAAGCCCCTGCGGCACACAGACACACAGAAGCACCTACAAACATAATTACTTGCTTAGTTATTTAATCCAAGTCGATTTTTTATGATAAACCTTAAACCATTTTTAACTGATGTAAGTTGGTCGAAGGAACAACTACTTGCTCGTGTGAAATCGAATGTACACCGGGTTTGAAATGCTTCCAGGGAAGTTGCTATAGCCAGTTCGCTACAAAGCGTATACCAGCGAAGCTTATGCGATGTTTTTGGCATCAGTAGGTAAATGTCATCTTTGTTTTCATCAAAGGAATATCGATATGTTTGCTTTAGAACCTGAATTTAGACATTTTTTCCGACTCCTTTAAAAATCAATATATCATAGTGCTTCTGACATTTTGCGATAATTTGCTCCTGCTGATAATAAAATAAAATCTGTAAATTGCCCCGTTAATGAGAGCGTTGGTGCTTGATTTGCGACTGTATTGTAGACAGCTTGTCTGGACCAAAATGTAGCATTCAGTTTGGCATATCCCCGATGTACGCTTTATTATACTGATGAGTGGCAGCAATTTTATTTTTGTTGTTGACTTTTTTAGTCAGCCATGAATATTTTGCCATTTTTGGTTAACACTGGAAAACACATGACTTTAATCTCGAAGTAACATGTGAACGTGTTGGGAGAAAGTATTTCGTTGCCATTTTGTGACTGTATTAGTTTTAACTAAGACAATTGATTTCGGTATTAAACTAATCAGGTGACAGCTTTTTTATTTTTGTTTTTACATGATATAAACAGCCAGAATAGTTTGTAATTCTGGATGGATAGCTGGAAAACCCATAAAAAATATTCACGTAAAACAAAAAAATGAATTGTTTGGAATAAAAATGCACTTCAGTTGCCCTTATGTAACCCTATGGACATCAGTGTTAATTAATTGCCTCGTGTGTTTTTTCTGCGCGAAGGATTTAGCGGAACGATATACATTGCCTGGTCGTTGTTATGTTTCACTTTTTCCGGCCAGAAATTTACCCGGTCTAGACACGATGGCGCGTGGACGGGTGGACACGAAAACTAACTGACCCATATTAGAAACTCTAAGTCGAAACCAATTTGCAACACGAAATATCGAATTATTTCGACACCTCACTTTACAATACTGCATGAGCAACACTCAGTTCTATATTATGCCTGGCACAAGAGCTTATTTCATCTCACTATCGTTGATAACCTTAACTTTTTTCCCGTACCATATGAAACGAAACACACTCACAAATCGAACAAGAATGTTTGAAGAGAAATTATTTAATCAATACAATGTTGCTACCTTGTCGGTTTGTCCGATAATATCGGATCGGAGCCGATACCCGATACCAAGTTGTAGTATCGGTACTGCTCCGATACTAGGGTTGTATCGGTGCCGATCCGATACCAAATGGATTTCGCTAAGGCGCCAAAATCGTGTGGGGTCATAAATCAGTACAAAGTTTGCTAAAAGCGCCAAAATTAGCCAAAAATGAAGGGCTACGCATGCTAAAAATTTGGATAGAGTCAAGCTCAAAATGTTGCAGGTTAAAAATGGGGGGAGAGGGCCCAAAACTGGTACTATTCACGAGTATAAGGGTCGGCCTTTAGGCGAAAATCAAACACTGAGCAAGTGTCTTCATTAAGCATTTTTTTTTCAAAATTGGAATTGACGTGCTCCAATTATGACTTACTGGGACTTAGATCCTTTACAAATGACTTTGGCTAAATTTATTTTCACAGGATTCTACAGGGATGTCCGATTATATCGGTTCGGAGCCGATACCCGATACCAAGTGGTAGTATCGGTACTTGAACGATACTAGGGTGGTATCGGTGCCGATCCGATCCCAAATGGATTTTAGCCATGATTGATGATTTAACGCAGCGATTTTACATTGGAAAGTAAATTTATCAAAAAATAGTAGCTAACAACTGAAGTGGACTAAACTTACGTTTAAGCAAATTTTCGCCTAATAACCAGGAAAAAACATTTGACCGGGTTAATTTCATCTATTTTGCTTTTTTGAACATAGAAATGACGTAATTTGATATCGGTCAGATCGCGATACATTTTGCCAAAAATATCGGATATCGGTATCGGAATAAAGTGTGAAATATCGGACATTCCCTAAAAAAAAAAATTGTATCGAAGGCCGTCTAAATACGCAGTTTGCCAAAAGACATAATTGCTTGCACTTAATGCGATTTTTTTTTCAATAGAAAAAGAGTGGCCCAAATAACTGATAAAAAAATCATACTTTTATTTTGCAAACGTTTTTACGCACTGAAAATGGCATAAGCACTTGCCGAAACGTATGCAAAATAAAAGTACGAATCTTTTATCAGTTATTTGGGCCACTCTCTTTCTATTGAAGATTATGAACAGAACCGCGTTTAGTGTTCCTAATGTGACTTATTTTATGGATTGAGGGTATTGTACTGTTTGGAATTGTCTGATACTTAACTCCGATACGTTGGGTATTTTGGGTGGGTGACGGCTTGCTTGTTTGAATTTATTTTCCAGATTTTCGGATTCTAAACTCTTAGTTTAAACTTATTAATTGGGAGTTCGCCCGAAAAGTAATTTTCAAAAAAAATGTTTTTAGGTCCCACTTTTGTTTTCAAAAAAGTTCCGGCCCCAAATTAAACTATACACGTGATAAGAATATGGTTTTGTACTTTATTTTAACATAACTTTCCCTATAACAATGGTTTTAGTGGGTAATTTATCCCGATAGCGATAACTGCAAGTTTGAAATAAAAGTCTCGTGATTCGATCTGATACAAATTTACGTCAATACGATACAAAAATCAAAATAGATAAAATTAAAACGTTTGGGAGTAATTCTGTTCAGGTAATTAGTCCAACAACTGCTTTGGCCTTTTAGAGTTGTTTATTTATTTCTTCAGTTGTAAACCAACTATTTGCTTGAGAAATTTGCCCTACGAGGTAAAAATCGAAATTCCTTGTGATGACTTCAGTCAATAACTTGATTTAAGTGCACTTGTTACTGTTTTTAAATGACCTGACTTGATTTTATAATGACTTGAACTGAAAAGGTTGGCCTATTTGTCGTAACTGTTCGTAGGCGAAGTTTACAAAATTGAAATTTGCAAACGTACGAAGAACCTCTTTGTGCATTGAATTGAAATCTAGGTTGAACATGTATGTATGTCGAAATCCAAGAAAACTTTTTTGTGTTTGAGTCAAGCCTATCTGTTTGTCAAAATTTGCATGTATAATTAAACTGGCATATATGTGCATGCAAAGCGGTTCTGCGGTGCGGTGTTTATGAACTTTTAAGGCAATGTGCGGTAGAACGACAACTTGTGATCGAAAGCGGTGTTGTAATGGCCATTTTCGATTCCTAAAAATGTACATTAAAACCGCTCAATTTAGTTTTTAATACGTTTAAATACAAATATTCAATTATATTCAAAGTTTTTAGTGCATTAATGTAAAACTGCATGTTTATTCCACAAAATTCCATATTTTCGTATGGCGTGTGTGTCCAGTTAAAAAATCCGGGTTCTGTTGTATTAAATTTAAGCCACTAACCTTTGACCTGGAATCTTAAGAAATCGCGCAAAATAAAACCCAACAAGAAAACGTGTCATATTTTTCCAGCCATCCTGCATGACATCAGCGAATGCTTACAATATCCATACACACAAGTCAAACGAGAAATAAATTTTCAGCCCATAATTTAAAGGTTGTTTATTTGGATCGCATCTCTGCTAATTTACATGATCACTTATAAAAAGGTTTTCGATGTATGCCAGCTGCAACCCTAGCGCCAATTAATAAGTTGCGTAATGATTTATTCCGGTACGCCTTTTCAGAATTGTGAGGGGCTCATTTTACCGAGTAATGACAGAGCGCAGAAGTATTTTTGTGCCGGTTGCCAAATTATTGCCTATTAGGCAAAATGTAAGATGGAAATAACCACAGCACTGTTGCAATTAACGCAAAATATGCAACAAATCCGTCAATATAAGCGTAGATCAATTTAAATTTAGAAAAGCAATGTTTTAAGCCCTATATATATATAAACATCTAACGTAAATTGTATATGGCTTATAATACTGTATTGCATACCAATTCACACAGATTATGTCAAACACGTTTACTTTTTTAGTTATGACAAAAGCATATTAATTATATAATTTTGTTAATCTGGTGGTACAAGCCAAGCTTGTAAATAAATCGTTTCAAAATGACTTAAGTCGAATTTAAGTATTTTCTTAAATTCAACAAAATCAACTCCAAGTCAAATCACTGATATAAAAATATACGATAAACCATTTAAATTGATGAACTCGTCCGATATTATCAGCAATTACTCAACTCAAACATAAAGAAAAAGCATGTAGCAATCTAATTGTTTCATTTTTCCAAGATTTAAATTTTTTCTATAATGAATGTTAAATGAAAACACTTAATTTAACTCAGTGACTTAAGTCTAAGTTAAAATATTTTTTTAAAGACTTAAGTGAAGACAAGCCTTAATTAAAAATGATAATAATATACTAAATTATAAGTGAACTTTCAGCAAAACAGGGCGAAAAGTCATTAAGAAGAGCAATATACACCAGGGGCTGTATTTAAAAGGTCTTTTTATTCGTAGATTTACTATATTTAATATTTCAAGCTGAAAAACATGTTTGGATTACAAAAACGTGAAAGAAACACGCAGCAGTTTCGCATAGTATCGATACAGTATCGGCCACGATCTGTTTTTATCGGACATCCCCAAATAGCTCAGCATCAGTTTAAACATGTCCCTGGCCAGCCAAAAGCCCCTCTGCCAGTTATTTGCAAGCGTGCCACAAACTTGCCTTATCACGCACGCTAGCTAGAGTTGTGACGTCACACTACGCACTTCCGACGTGACGTCACCAACAGGCGATCGCGCGTCATCGCTGTCACAGAGCGAGAAATGGCGTGATTGATTGCTCGGTTGATTGATGAGCGCGGGGATTTATTCTGAGCACTGTTCAGCAGCTTATGCACGCGCGCTGACTGCTGGACTTTCCGACGGAAATCGTTTTTCTTTTTTTTCTGCTTCTGAGTTCTTTTTTTTTATCATGGGTTCGGCTGGCGGCCAAAAACGCACGTGCTCGTAACATGTAGATATCATTAAGGATGTACAATTTATCTGATTAGCTGAGTCCGATAATATCGGATCGGAGCTGATATTTCCGACGGAAATCGTTTTTATTTTTTTTTCTCTTTTTTCTGCTTCTGAGTTCTCTTATATCTTGGTTCGGCTGGCGACCAAAAACGCACGTGCTCGTAACATGTACATATCGCTAAGAATGTACGATATTTCGAATTTTATTTATCTGATCAGCACTGTCCGATAATATCAGATCGGGGCCGATACCCGATACCAAGTGGTAGTATTATGCAATGCTAATTTCTTCTTACGAAATCAAATTATTGGATGTCCGATAATATCGGGTGGCGGCCGAAAACGCACGTGCTCGCAACAAAGGACATGTCATTAAAGATTTACAACACTTGTATTTTATCACGATAGCGTTTAAGAATTGCCGATACCCGATACCAAGTGGTAATATCGCTCGACGCTAAGTGTCTTATTACGATATCGATTATTGGTTTTCAAATCTCATCGGCTGGCCACAAATACACATGTGATTAGGAACTTACGATACTTGTATTTAATAACGATAGCGTTTGAGAATTGCCGATAGCATCTGATCGGAGCCGATACCCGATACCAAGTGATAGTATCGTCGTATACTATGAACTTAAACTTAGCATGTCCGATATTATCAGATGAGAATCGACACCACATATCAAGTTCGATACTATAGGTTTTTTATTTAGATACCGAATATGGGGAACATCCGATATCAACAGACCTGAGCTAATACCCGGTGCCAAGTGACAGTTTATGTGTTTTGTTGCAACATTGTTCATAATTGGAAGTTCGATTTCGGTCGCGGCTACTACCCGAGTATATAGGTATTGTCCGATACTAGAGTGGTATCGATGCTGACACAATTTATTTATGTTTTTCAACCATGTATTACAACTTTACTAAGCGTTCTACCTTTGAAAGGTAATTTTTTTTTTCACTTGCGTATAAGGTAGCTAAGTTACCCAAAGATAAATGACATTTTTTTCTCGACAACAAGAAAACCATTAGGTTTGCTCGTTTTAATTTTCTACATTTGCTTGTTTGACCACAGCAATGATGCGAATCATCCGTAATACTATATGATTTTGAACACAATACACTGTTTCTCGAGCAATTTCAATAAAATCTATAAAAGCTTTACCATTCGATAAAAAACATTACACACGGTTGAAATATATATCAATTTGTTATCGTATATTGTCACCAATACTAAAATAGAATATAGGACGAGTTTTACGCTACCAGTTTACATCAGGTATCGGCTCCGATCCGAAAGTTGAAGTCCCCTTAGGTGAGGTTTAACTTCCTTTTCTTGTCGTGACTTGGAAAATGCCAAAGTACTGCGAACTGATTAGAAAACGTGTAGTTTTTTGTCAAGATAACCTCGGATTTCCTAACCGTGAAGTAAATGAAGGGCATTTTGAGCGGAACATTTTTTTGCAGTTTGCAAAAACAAAAACGTTGTTTCATTGAGTGCCGTTTGGATAATTGCGATTTTTATTTCTTTTGAACTTTCTACCAATTATAAGAAAACGTAACGTAAAAGTAGATCGTAAAGGATTGCACAGCGGGAGCACAAAAAGGGATTTCACGACATGGGGCAATAAGTAAGAATATAACTAGTTTTGTTTTTAGGTTTCTACTCAGGATGGTCTTAAAGATACAGCAAAACGACGCTGGAATTTTTAAACATTAAATTACCCACGCGAGTTATAACTGCTGATTTATTAAATGGCTCAGGTCTGGTTATAAGATAGTCATATGAAACGTATGTATTTAAGCGTTCCCATGCAAGTGAAAGGACAAAAACTAATTTGGGTTCAAATTTCTCGTATATTTTTGTGGCGAATTCGAATCACGTTTTTCAGGGAATAATTTTGCGGCGTTAATCGAAAGCATATTATTCAAAAGCCTATCGAAATGACAGGCATAATTATTTGAAGTATCTCGTTTGGCTTAGATTTCGTATAGTGAACAAAATAGGTTAAATTTTCCAAAAATGGGGCGATCATTTTTCATCAGCACATTTTTAAAGGACCAATTAACGTTATAGGAAATACCTTTATAGAAGATATCTCGTTTTATTTTGTTGGCATAAACAAGCCGTGAAAAACTAACACTTTTTTCTAAAAACTGTATATGTAAATGGGCAACACTAGTGTAAGATACAACACAGCTTTACAATGATTAAAAACCTATGCCAAAATAAATGGAATATATTTTTGTCTTGGCCATGGATGGGCGTAGTTTGCCAAAGCGTGCAGAAATCGTGTAACGGCATTTTGCGGGTTCTTTGCACCAGGCATTGCTACGTGCTCTTTTCCACGGGTTCAGGGACCAAAAATGCGATTTTTCAGCTTACGGCCAAATGCACGCGACACGAATTACAGCGAACTGCCAAAATTTGACACGCGACAGAATTACAGCGAACTGCCACAATTTGACACGCGACAGAATTAGCAGTGTCACGGTTATACCGCAAACGTTTTTGACTTTTATACCCAAATGCAGATTATATAGCAGAAGTTAGCGTTCTTGTACCTATTCCTAGATAGCAGTAGCTTGTTATAAAAGGGCAATTTATTGTTCCTGGTAGGCTACGCTACATTGTGGCAAAACCAAAGTACTACATTAAACAAAATCAGGGCTTGGTAACTCTGTCGAAGAGTCGACAATTATAAATGATTAATGTTAAAATATTAAGTGACTGCTTATGCAATATGCAATTGCACTGTAAGCCAGCCAATGGTTGGAATTTTTAACACCAATGTTAAAATATATACTGCTAATAAAATAATAATTTAGCCTATAGTGTTTTAAAAAATACATAATAGCGCAATTAAAACGGAAGAGGCATGTAAACCGATCAAACAGTGGAACATTTTCAACCATAAACTTAAAATCAAGTTGTCGCAACGTATATAGCCGAAAAGTCAACACCTTTATTTTTTTCATTTATACTTTCTAAATATATCTTCTATTATTAACACAACTTTAAAAAAAAATCTCTTATGTTTTTTCTAAAAAAAAACTCTTACGTTACCCTGCTTTGAGTTTCTATTTGAAGTTGCCATTATAAAACAACACAAAAATCACAACGTAGATAGCCAAATTTACTTAATCACCAATATTTGAGATACCGTAACCGCTTGTAAATCATGACAAAAAATCCTAACATAGCTATGTGTTGTTTTAAAACAAGTATAGTAAGACGAATAGGAAATGCGAACTTTGATTTGTTGTATTTTTTAATCTTGTGTTTTATTACAAACAGCTATAATAGCTTACCTATCAAAATTGCGAGAACTGTGTTTTTTCTGGTATTTCGTTTTTAAACTTATTACGACACTTCATATTTTCCCTGTAAAATAAGTCCAAGAAAAAATGCTTTTTACAATGACCTAAAAGCAATGAGCACATAGTCGTATACTCCTGCATTGAATACAGTATAAATCTTAACCTATAAGCATAACAAAAGAAAAAAATGCAAACAATTTATTGACCCAGACCCGTGGTAGGAAAAAGTTACAGCGCCGGTATAGGGGAATAACGCTAAGGAGGAGCTATCACACTGCAAAACATAGTGTTGGCCGTGTCCAATTTTTGAATTTGTTATTTTATATTTATATAAAGACGGAACTACGGAATTATGCGTTGTATGGTTGGTGATATCAAATGCGTACAGACCCAAGATTCAAGTTAATAATAAATCGCGTGTGGACACATTTTTCTTTTGTAGTACTATATTAACATATCATTTTTGGGTTAAACAAAATGTCAAAGATGCTGACTTCTGAACTGAAAAAGGCTGGAAGGTACTGACTGAGTGATTAGATGTAATGCACGTTTTAAAAATAGATCAACGTTAATAGGCAAAATTACAAACAATATACTTTTCAAAAATATTAACAACCCTGCTCTGACCTTGGAATGACAAAACTGCTGTTTATTAGATGTAGTGTTCCTACAGTTCCAAATTATTAAATTATTGAACAATGTAGAATTGCTTTAAACCGCGGAATTTTTTATGTAAAACACTTCAAACCAACAGTGCTGCTATTTAGATGCATTTTTAGTGTTTTTATGTCCTTTCAGGTGAACTATGCTTGAAAAATTGCAGTTTTTCAAACCTCATTAATGCAAGTGGCAGATTACGTATAGACAAATAAGTAAGATGTTGTGTATACCTTGGTCATCTAAGGGTCTCTGTTAGAATAAAATGAAATAAATAAATTACTGACTTTTTTTGTTATGTAAGATAATTTTTTTCCGCCATTTAAAGTAGCGACATTTTTGCAGACGAGCCTAGCCATTTTGTAACATTTTCCCCCAAGTTTACGTGCCACCAACCGCCACATTGTGGAGTTGTAGTAAGGTGTAATTCAAGTAAGGCGGTATAGGGTTTTTATCATGCAAATAACAATTGACATTTCTTTCAGCTTTTAACGTGCCGACCAACCGCCACATTTTGGTGTTGAAGTAAGGTGTAAATCAAGTGATATGGTATAAGGTTTTTAGCATGCAAATTACATTTGTCATTTCTTTCCGCTTAAGGTTACAATTCATGTTCTTGCAATTAGATTGTGACGTCACTTAAAAGGTCGGTAAATTCCAACATGCACGAGATTAGAACCCATGACCTTCCGTCCACATGACAAAACGTGTTCGCAATTGTACACACGCCTTTCAGGCATGACAAGCAATCTAGATGTGTTGGTTTAGTGCAGTGCTCTTCAACCGGTGTGCGAAAAGACATACAAGGGTGCATAACAAACGTTTAATGAACAATTAATATTTGACATTCAGGATAATAAAAAATAGATGTAGGATTCAACTGATACAAATGAACCTCTGTATTTCTTTAAAATGTTGATGCGGCAGCTCCGCTCGGTTTAATTAACATGATGATCAATTATGCATAATTATTTTTATACCGCTTTTTACTTCAGTTTGCCTTTTAAGTAAACAGGGTACATGAGGTTGTCACAACAACTTTAAGGGTTCACCAAAAAAGGTTGAAGAGCACTGGTTTAGTGCACACAAGACTTAGCAGTGTTTCTCAAATATTTTTGTTTCGTTACTGCAAGGAAGCAATTGGTCAATATCAATCAACCTTGTTTAAAAAATGTACTATTGTAAATTGCATTAATTACTAAACAATCATACCCATGTGTATAACTGGAAGTGTTGTAACAACTGGTGTCATTGAATGAATTAAGTGCACTTAAGTCCCTGTTTTCAAATATCCTATATTGATTTTATTGTTTTGGTTAAACATGACTTGACGTAGCTTAAGTCGTTGATCAAACGATCTAGGTTTAAATAAATGTTTTCATTGAGAAATTATTTTGAAACTTTGGGATATGTATCTTAATTTTGGCACTAACAAGCTACTCGGACAAGTTTACCAGTTTTATTATTTTAACGTTTTATTTGCATAACAAAGACTTGACTTGGACTTGACTTGTTATTGAATTTAAAATGACCTGACTAGGACTTGACTTAAAGATAATTGAAAAGTGTAACTTAAAAATGATTGTTTACAGCCCCGACAACTGTAGGCTTCTCAAAAGTGTTACTGACCAACCAGAGCGGCACACTTTTCATAGTACAATTTTAACCTTCAGAAGGGCTAACCCTAATCAGTTTATCAATTAAGGATTCTCCATGTAGCAACTCTAAATGCTCTCAGTGTTGCGTTAGAATATTACTAAAAACAATCATAGAACAACTTCTTAAGTTACATTTAAAAGTTTACCAAAAATTGATTAATTTGAAGGCTGATCACCAATTGTTAAAATCAAGTGGTCTATCGTTAGGGTATCCCAAATTACCAGCCTAACTTATTTGATTTTCTTACCGAAAATTCAATGCGATTTCAAATAACTAAACATTAATGGATTCTAATAAATACTTGACAAGAACTATCACGCAATCGGCACGCATTCAAAAATACCCGATTCATCAACTTTATCAGATTCCTTGAATTCGATTTGGCAATAAAGGGACAAAAACAAAACATCGGTGAATTTTATTTAAGGTTTACAGTTATTAAACCTAGGAATCGGGCGATTCTAACTAAAATGTTTGTTTTCATTAACTTGATCAATATTTTAACCCTTCTTGTTTTAAATTCCGTACACCTGAATTCCGCCATTTAAAGAAGTGACGTTTTGCAGACGAACTTGGCCATTTTGTAACATTTTGATCGAACGATTCAAAATGGCCAAAGCTTTTCCTGTTTTAAGTTTCCCGTTCGACAATCAATGCAATGCACTTTAAAGTCAATTGGCGGAGTATCTATCATTAATATCTATAGGTGATATAAAAGTATTGACATTACTTTCGTGATTAGTAACTATTTATTTTATTGCGTAGTATGACAATAACTAGTTAGTGTAACATTTTGCCGTTTAATTTTTAATCTGTTTTAGGTCGAATATTAAATACTTTAAATTAATTCATGAATTATTGCTAGTTAAAAAATTGGAAATTATTTTTTCAGTAATTTGTAAATTGCAAATTGCAATAAAAAGTATGTGTAGTTTAAAAACAATATGCAAAAACAGAATATAAAGTAGCATTTGTTGATTTAGACTAATAACTATAATTGCAAACTGAAACTGATAAATATGTTTTTAAAACGCTTGTTGACTAATATTATTTTTGAGTTATAAATCACAAGTTTAATAAATCCAATTGCAAACACCGTCGCAAAACAAGAAAATTTTCTTCAAAAAGGCTTTTCATGGAAAACAACTTCAATGAACCCTGTTATTAGAGCTTCAAATTTGCTCTGTGCCCCTTTGCGGTAACCTTTACATTCCAAAAACTATTTCAAAAAATTCCCAGTGATGTCATAGCGCTGTATTAACCTTTTTGCATTGCGTTCAGCTTTTCACGAATTCGGTAATTATGCCCAACTTTCAAATAACACAGTTCCTGCAAAAAAGGTGAATTTTTCAGCACAGTTCTCGACTACTGCTGGATATTTATAGCAAGACCTAATTTCGATGCAAATTCAAAATTTGCAGAATTTGTCTCAGAGTGCAAATATGTTTCCACGAATAGCTGCTCCTGTAGGCTAATATCGATTTTTAAGAAGTAAGATTTCAACTGATCTACTGAATGCAAGGATTTAAATTAGTTGCCTTTTAGCACTTGATAAAATGTACTATATAAATATAATTTTTAACTTTTTGCAAACATGCTCAAATGATTTTTTTTTGGTTTTTAAAAGAGGTTAACAGTCTTAAAGTGATTGGTAGATTGTCTACAATTTTTGGTTAACGAAGTAAACTGCGATTTTTTTTGTTCTTTTTTTTTAATTGTTTTTTATTAATAATAATATTCTTGTTTTGATATATTTACTTCAACAGTTCACATGCAATCGATATCACCATAAGCAAATTTGACAAGGTTACGTAACATGAGATCTTCATTTAAAGTTAACAAAACACATTTAATTAATTCCTTTTTCATACTTTTCTCACCTATTTATTTTGGGTAAATCTTAAATCTTTCGATAGCTGAACCAATCGAGTATTTACAATATTAAACTAGATAAAAACAATGTTTTGTGCAAAACAGCATTTTGAAAAAAGTAATGGAGGAATTGCATATAAAATTAAAAAAAAACGTTTAACATTATAATCACAATTATAAGGACGTTTATACATGTTTAAAACGGCCTTATCATTGTGTTATACAAAGATGCATATTTCTAACCATATTATGGAGGGTTGCATATAAAATTTAAACAAAATTCAAGAATATATTCCCAATAATAAGGACGTTCTAGTGTTTAAAACGGCATCGACTATTGTATTGACCGCCCCAGCCCCCTTATGCTTACATTTAAGCCTTGTGTGTCGAATAAATTGCGCCCAAAAGTTTTGCAAACCTGGGCCGCGAACAAGCTCAGCAAACCAGTTGTGCTTGTGTTCTAACCAAATTTGCTTTTTGTTAAAGTGTTTTCAACGTTAAATTAAATTAAAAACAATATTTTATAGAAAACAACAGATTTTAAACCAAATTATGGCGGAGTTTTAAACAAAATTCAACCTTATATTTACAATTTTAAGGACGTTTATAAATTCTTAAAACGGCCTCAAATCTTGTATGGATCGCACCAGTCCCATTATGCTTAAACCACATCCCAAACTTTTTTTATTCCGAGGCCCAATACTTTTTTACAAAACAGATCTTTATTAGGATTTTTTCCTTGCAACAAATGGAGCTTTAATAAGTTTGCAGTCTCTCAAAGTTAAACAACTCGCACGCAGAGTTTTCACAAGATATTTTACATATGCCAAGAACTATTTTAGTACCACAAAATATATAGTTGCAATATTTTCAAATAGCTCTATGGCCCATTTAAAATAGACTCATGGCCGTCTAATGGGCCATGGCCCACAGTTTGGGAACCACTGGCTTAGATAAAGCCTTGTACGCCAAATCGCACAGGCAGACTGATTGATCGCCCCCCCCCAAAACCGGTAGCCAACCTTACACAGAAACATCTCGCAGGCTTAGACGGAATAAAAGAGCGCCAAGCCTTCATCAAACACAGCACTGTATTTGACAATCACACCAAGGAGCCGATCACGGTTAAAAACACGCCCTTCATGTGCCTTCGAAATCCCTTGAAGAGTCGATCGCTCAAAATTTGACGTTTTTTTTGCTATCGTATTGTTTGCCTAAACTTAGCGGACATGCGCTTTAATTTGCTTTTTCGCCGTTGATAGCATTTAATACGCTGGTGTTGGCGTTTCGTTTGCTCGATTGATGCATCGATACCCACTTTCGCCAAGTTTTTACCATTATAATGCCTTGCTGACGCATATTGTTTAAACCCTTATTGGCTTAAGGATTACGTTTTACCCTGTCTTCATATATCTTCGCAGTTATTTGTTTTACATTTCTGTATCATTTTTTTACCTATACCATTTTGATGAAGACGTTTTAATATGAACTTGTATCATAATCAGTTAATGTATTAACTGACACATTAACTGATTAACACATTTTTTCGCTTTGAGATTTATTACCAAGATACATTATAGATTTGTGCAAGCTGTACCTTTTTTCTATCTTAATTTCTAAAACCTATTCCTAAAAAAATTAGGATTTTCACTAAAATCAGTATACTACTTTTCCAGTTTTAATTCAATACTCCATTTTCATTTTTCTCCATTTTTAACCCGGTAAAATACGTTACATATTTTAAAATAGCTATAGCAGTCTTGTAATGAATTAAGCCAATGACTTGATTTAAGTGCACTTAAGTCACTGTTCAAATGACTTAACTTGACTTAAGTCACTGTTCAAATGACTTAACTTGACTTAAGTCACTGTTCAAATGACTTGGCTTGTCTTAGTGAATTAAATCAAATGAATTAGTTTGAAAAAAAGGGTTTTTCCTTTAACATTTTATTATGAAAACAAGCTATTTATCTGAATTTCTGCATTCAAAACATTTAGGTTACTGCTTGCTATTTTTTTTTTTATTTAAGTGAGTTATTTCTCATAATCAAACGAGTCAACCAAGCTTAATAGTTTAACGTAATTTTTTTTATGACATAACTTGGCTTGAATTTACTTGGTCTAATTAATTATGATTTGACCGGAACTTGACTTGATATTTATTCACAAAGACTTGAACTTGATTAATTTAAAAATGATGTTTACAACACTGATAGGTAAATACCTGTAAGTTCTTTGACAGTCTGAAAAAATATTTTCGAGGTTTTCAATTATTGCGATCCAAGGTCGACGCAATTCCTCCAACACAGTGCGTTGTTTTCAGCTTAGTAATCCTCCATTCTGTCGCATCAAACATCGCTTTTGAAGTATCCAATTGCCAATCGCAGCCTTATAGTGATTTCATTGTGGCCTAATACTTTATTTTTTCGTAAAAAGTTCAGTGTTTTCCTGTGTTAAGAAATTGCTATTTTAAAAGCTAGGCGTAAGCTGTAACGAAAATTTATGAGAACTATTCGGTCGAGCTTATCGTTTCATTCCACATGAAATTAGTAATATTGCTAAAATAAATATAAAGAGTCACATTACCTGAAGATGATACAAGCTCGTATCGAAACGTCTTAAGAATCAAGATGATTTCGATATACTCGACCTTTTGGCTTTGACATTTATTATCAAATTATAAAGAGGTTGTACAAACTGAATATGTAAAAAAGAAGATATCTCCCCGCCCTAAAGCACGTTAATGACGACAATGACTTCGAATGATAGCAAATGGTAGAGACTGATGAAGTAGAGACTGATGATGCCGTGATTGGCGAAATATATTTCCCTTTTATAAACTAGAACCTATAGTGACTGATTTTGACTGAGACAAGAAAGTCTAAAGTATATATAAAGAGGTTGTTAACATACACGCATTTTTAAGAAACATTTTTTTTGGACTATTTACCTTTTTCATAGGCTATTTTCACATGCAACCATTTTTATTTTATATCGGAATATTTACACCAGATAATTAGTCCTATACCTATTAAATTTTTCCTACATGTTTAGCAATTATCTACCAAAATTAACCCAATAAGCTATTTTGCATAGAATTATCTTCTAATTTTTTACGTTGAATATTATAATAAGCAGTCGTTAAATTCAAATAAACATCTAAAACCTCCGCGTTTTCCTTATATTTTAACTTTCTAATATTGCAGCTGAAAATTTGTAAATATCTAAACCAGGGGTGTACAACTCAAACATGCCGACGTGCCAATTTTTATCTTATAACTTCTTCCCGTGCTAAAGTTTAACTATTTTTTTTTAATATCAAAAGCGCTTTTATACAAAAAATAAAAACAGTATAGTGTTATAATATAAGAATATAAGAAGTAATTGTTTGTTGTCGTAATTGCTGGGATTGCTTTGTATTGTGAATAAACAATGACAATTGGCTGTATAACAAATTTAGCTTTTTTGACAATTGGCTGTATTTTTGAGGGGCTTGCGTGCCATTTTTTATTACGTCGCGTGCCACATTTGGCACGCGTGCCTCATGTTGGACACCCCTGATATAAGCAGTTCAATTCAATACAGTTGCTGCTGAAATTAAAAACACATGATAGTAGATATATAACGCAAAAAAGCAATTACATAATTTATCTTATAAGTCGAGCTGTTTATACGAAGCCTATTTTTAGTAAGAATATATCAATGCCAATACTCGAATGTCGGTAGCATTTCGAACCTTTTAAATAAATTTTAAATTTCGAATATATCTTTATTCATCTTTAACATTCTGACAACGTCTAACTACAGCCTGCGACAATTATGCTTCAAAGTCTATATTAATTCTTCAAAACCTGTCTAAGGTGCTCGTTGCTCCTTTAAAACGAGCTGGAGCCGGTCAAGGTTACTTTTAATAGTTTCAAAGTGAAATCTCCGGCCATTCCAAGGCCCTTCAACTTTGACGAGACTAATTCCGACTGATTAATCGTGCGACGAAACTCTAGCGCTCGTCTGAAACGTGAAGGGGTTAGTCTGCGATATCGAATTTACTCCGGTCATTAATTGTTGGTCAGACGGTCAACTCCGTGATTCGGAAATGGGAACATTAACCTAGGATACATTCATCAATTCATTTAGCAACAAAATAACGAAAGTTCCGTAAAAATACGTCGAAACAAAGTACTTTTACAGAGGGTACAAATGCGCAACGTACATACATCGGTTCTCGAAAAAATGGCGCCTTTTGGGATCCAATTGAAACATTAAATTATAAATATGTAAATCAGGTGGCGCTCTTTAACGACATCTTGTAAAATCTTGACAGGTTTTCGCACAACCGTGCTTCATCAAGTTGAAGTAGGAAATTAAGCACGGGTGTACGAAAGCTTGTCAAGATTTTAATGCAATTTGTCGTTAAATAAAGCCATTAGATTTCCAGACTTATAATTATACAAACACGGCTACGAAAAACGATTGATTAAATTCTTTTTAAAGCAAGCTTAATTCAACGATCAAATATCCTATAAAGTTTACAAAAGCTGCATTGTAAGCAAAATTGAATTTTTTTATTAAAGTTAATTTATTAAATTTATATATACATCTGTGGAGCATAATTGACGTAGAACGAATGTCAACGCCTATACGCAGGATTTTGAAGGTTTGAATGATTTTCTATTGATTTTCAACAAATAAATCTTTTAAGTAGAATAAATTTGGGCGTGGTGTTGTTACGTTACCTAGTGAAGGCATCCTGGATGTGCAGCCGAAACGCAGGTCCAACAAATAAATACCAGAAGAACTTATGTTTAGTTAATAGATATGGCGTTCAACTTTTATTCAAAATTGCAATTAAAACCTGTGTATTGTTTTCAAACTTTTCTTAACTATCTCGCAAGTCTCAAACATTTTCCAGGGTTTAAGGCCACTTTTAATGACCATCTCATTAATCACAGCGGCGGTTAAATAATAAACCTTGACCAGATCAAATCTCCAAGCGTCTATAATAGCGCGCGACAGATCCTGGCTAAATAAGACAATCTGAAAAGTCCAGCTTTTTTGAGTTCACTCCATCCATCAACACTCGAGAAAGCACAGCCGGATTGTTCGGCCAGCCAGCCGGCCAAACTTCGCTCTCACAGTTTACACCTTAACTCCAAGTAATTTAGTGACTTCTAATGCACAAATGAAGGCCTTGAGCTCACATTTCCCTGCACATGTCCAGACTGCCTTCCCTTAATTGGGAAAAAAGGCATATTTCACAAGTTCGCCACCCCTCTAAGGGCTTGCACAGCCGGCCTCAGCGATGCAACGATTTGTCCAAACCCAAACCCCTGTCAGGTGCACACCCTGGGAAGGGGTAGGATTTTTGGGGTAGCCCCATAATGGCGTAGGGGCCCACCACGGGGTTCGTTAACTTTTTAGTGTTTTTTGTATTTCTCTAACAGCTTTGCTGGTGAGTAAGGCAAGATATATAATATTTTAATTTGAGATTTTTTTATATATTAATTGGACTGTTTTTGAAGCTACATAAAGTTCATCTTTCTGTGTTTATTTTGACGTACAACTGCTAAGGTTATGGGCTACGAACCGGACAAGGTTTAATTTTACAGCTCCAGAGCACTATCATATCTTCAGGGAGTGATTGAACTGATATAAGACCATTGGCGCTGTTAGCATACCTATTTTCGAAATAATAAATATACAACACATGTATTAACCAATCAACCAATAAATTAAAAGTTTTCTAAACAATATTGAAACAAAATGAAGTGAATAAAATTCCTAAAAAGAATGCCACACGAACAAAGCACAGCTTAACAAAAAAAATGCATTCAAATTAAAAAAAACACATGTATAAACTGTAACAACACACAATGAGTATAAAAACGAAAAAAATCAATTATGAAACAGAAGGGTCACGAACAAAGCGCAGTTTAACAAAAAAAATACATTCAAATTAAAAAAAATCAATGAATAAACTGTAACAACACACAATAAATATAAAAACGAAAAAAATCAATTAAAAAACAGGAGGGTCACGAACAAATATCTCCCTCCCTTGTGTAAATTCTTGACCCGTCCCTTGCCTCAAAACGCCGTATATACGGGAGCACTCTGCGTCTACAAACAGCAGCCGTAGCGCCTAGCTCTGATAAACGAGCCCAGTCATTGTCAAGGGTTATCGATGGGACGGTCGGGCCTTTTGCCGGGGCAAGTGCGGCGACGGCGGACGCGGCGCCCGGGGCCAGCTAGAGTTCAGATGACGTCACAAGGTACGATTGAGCACCCGGGGCAGAGCGCTTAACCCTTTAATCCCAACTCGGCTGTTTGAAAAGCGTGCTTAAATACCGCTTGCATTTTCCAACGCTCAAGATTCAGATTGAATATATTTTGGAGCATCTTGCAAACATTAAAAACAAAACATACACAAAAATATTTCCCAATACTTAAAGCGTGAAAAAACGTGGTTCCGACTTGGACTTAAGAGAGTTGTGAAACCGATTTTAGTTAGAATTTTGGCCAAATCGGGGATTGTTGGATGATTAGTTGAACGTAGTTAAATACCAGAGCCCATACAGAAGAATATAATGTTGTTAAATTGTATAAGGTTTTGTATTTTTTATCCTTGACTAAAACCTTTAAGTATTAATAACTACATCACCGTTGTGTAGAAGCCTATTTCTGTTAGATATTTTGAGATTTTCTAAAAACAAAGGGTACGCCAACAACTCATTGGTTTCAAGACTATTTAAAAGTGAGTATATGTATATAGCATGTGTGGTACACATGTTTGGCAAAACGAGGATGATTTTTGTTGAATTAAGCGCAACAGTTCACCAAAGCGATACGTGAAAATCAACAAAATGTGTCAGACTTGCCAAGTGTTTGGTGCGACTGAGCAAGCCAACCTAATTAAATCGAGACATCTTTCCATCTTCTTATTTACGTCTTCCAGCCAAAACTTGGCATACCTGAAGTCCAGCTGAACCAGCCCTGGTTTGTTTTGGCTCGGCTCTTTAGTCTGTGGGAAATGGCCGGCCGACTGACAGTTATTTGAAGACGGCTCTAATTGACGGTGAAAGCGACGTCTAGATGCCCTAACGTCTTTTGTTTTTACATGAACGGCTATTTCTGTTTAACAGACAGGAGGTTATAAATGAAATGGGGTATCTCTAAACAGCGTACAATTCCCACTAATACTTTTTAAACCTTTTAAAGCAATTCGAGTTATCAGTTAATACTTTCCATTTATTTAGATTTAAATAATAAAAAAAGTCAAAACTTTGGAAAATATGATAAACATATCTAATTAAGCGCAACCGTATATAGTTACTTAGGTTTGTGGCTTTTAATTAATTAAGGAAATACTGTCCTTCAATTATGGCCAATTTTTCCTTTAATCACTTCTATCATTTTAATACAAACCATCTTTGAATTATTTACTAAAACATATGAATGTTGTTACCGTATATTAAAAGGTGTGGTTTATTGATTTTTGCAAGTTTTGACATCAATACAAACAAGCAAAAACGAAATTAAACGCGGAGAACAGGAGGGAAGCAACACCAAAACACAATTTTCACGTTTCCGATAAACATCAGAGTAAAGTGACAATTTTACTCCCCTTAACTATAGCGCAATAATTAAACCCAGCATAACTACGATACTTCGAAGCGGTTGCATTGGAGCTTGCTCATTTGCATATTTAACCAAGGTCATGGCTAAAACAGCCGGGAGCAAATTAATTAGGTAAAAATGTGTGGTGGAAGCGTAAAACGATATACCACGAGCTGGTATTGCCGCTAATGCTTTATCAAATCGATGAAATATGAAGCGCTGTTGCATCAAGTTCAACTGATGATATATGAGAAGCCACCAATATAGGCTTGTTGGCAACGTCAAAGCAACTGGACAGTTTTGATGATTGATATAATTAATACAACGGAGTTACGTGCAAGTGGATAATCTTATAACAGCACTACTGAGTGGCCAAAAACGTCTAATAAATCAATGGCAATTTCTGCGACGTTTTAAATTTAAACAGTTCCTTTTAGAATCTATACAAACACAATACCAAAACAAAACTAGACTTAAATTCAATGCAACAACGTAAGCCCATAAACGTCCAAAATAAGTAAAAGAAATAGCGTAAATTAAAGGTGATATTTTGCAGACGCTTGTACATCTACTTCGTATATTTTAATTTCTCTCGTTTCTACCTCGACCTGATGAAGAACGGCAGACTTGGACAACTAGATTTATGTTAGCTTTTGAAA
Source organism: Ascidiella aspersa (assembly GCF_963924565.1). Taxonomy (NCBI): domain Eukaryota; kingdom Metazoa; phylum Chordata; class Ascidiacea; order Phlebobranchia; family Ascidiidae; genus Ascidiella; species Ascidiella aspersa. The sequence continues at coordinate 30,200,320 of NC_139451.1, read as the reverse complement.
ATTAGCATTTCAGGTTTTCCAAAAATTATTAGAATTAGAGCTAGATCATTTTGAGTTTTCTCAAATTAGATTAGAATTAGAATTACCGAGTTCTTAAAAAACGAATTTGAACTAGAATTTAAACTAAAATTACAATTTATTATTCACAATCAATTACAATTAAAGCGAGAAGTATTTTAATAGGAATGTGCATGTCAATTATGTGTTTTAGCATAGCATATGATTTTTAGTCCGTGAAAATTACGTTTCAACCAAAGAGTTTGAATTCAAATTCTTTGTTTTCACTAAGAGACTAAAAATGCCGTTGGACAAAGTAGGATTTTTGGTAAAATCGGAATTAGATTAGAACTAAAATTAGAGCACACAAGCAATTCACAAATTAGATTAGAATTAGAACCACCCACATTTTGCTCTAATTCATTGAATTAGAAAACTAGAATTATCTAGTTGTCCAAGTCTGTTAGCACGGTTGTACAAAAGCTTGAATACAATTTGTCGTTAAACAGTTCAACCCAATTTCCATATTAAGAATTATACTAATGCGACTATCACCAAAGTCCAAGGTATACCTTAGTTAGTAAAGTAAGATTTAAGTTATCGCTAAGAGTAAAATATCTATCTTACAACGAGAGTTGTTGTCGCAATAAGTATCTATTATAAAACAACACATATCGTCAGGAAATAGTTTTACATGCTCATTTTTACGCAAATAAGGCCATGAAAAACCATTTTGTAAAAGAAAAAAGAAAATCAATTTTAATCAATTATATATCTTAGAAATCAATTCAATCAATTAATTTATCTAAATAATGATAAATAGAACAAGACGAGGGCGAGTACCAGTCAATCCAGATCCGAAAAAATCAACTTAAATAACTAGAGTAAGAATGATCACACTGACAACCCGGCAAATAATGAAAATAACCATTCTAAAAACAGTGCCACCCAAGTAGTTGAATAACACGTATTTCCAGACAAAAAGTAAGTAATCGGAACTGGAGTTTTGAGTGTTAACATCACTCACATAATGGATCCGATGAGTGATGCGAGATTCTACGACTACTGACCCGTGTGCCCGGAAAATAGGTTGCTCGTATCGGCCGTTGTTTGTGTATAGGTTATGGTTAACTGCTGTTGTGAACCTGAATTGGAAAAAAGTGGTTAAGTTTGTTTAAGCGGAAATCTTGTAAAGAAGAGGACTTTCGGTGCGCTGTTCAGAATTTTATTTCATTGAAGTCTATACCAGGTGTTTCCAAATTTTGTTTTATACATGCACCGGTTAATTGGAGAGATTAACGATCGCATATAAATTTTGTGTCTAACTTTCTTAAATTGATTATTATCATTGCACAAAAAATAAACTATATGGAGCAAAATCTGTAGTTAGCATTAATCAATAGCTGACCAGTTGAAAATTGCATCCAAATTACGAAAGTACGTCCGACAACATTTTAACTGTACTTTATCTGCATTTAGGAAATATACGGCAAATTTGTTTTCACAAAACGATATTCAGCCAGAAACGCGAAATTAAAACTCATGAGTGACATCTTGCGGATGTTTTTTTAGGATTTGTTAGACTATAGCTAACACTGTAATGTCCTGTAAAGGTATCATAGACGAGAATTGTATATAACATAAGGGCGGTAAATAAATCGTTAGACCGTTAAAAAATACACAATCATTTTTTAAGAAACTAAAAGGCAAGATTATTTTTCAGATTCCGTTGTCTACTGTTGATTACATCGTCGTCTACTGGTAATAACATAAGTATTTAAAGGATAAAAATCGTTTCAAAACGTGAAAATATAGACAAATTGACTCCAACGTCATGATACCTTCAAATGCTTTTTATAAATCCAAATGTCCGTCAGAATCAGTTCAATTATTTTACTTTTCTCGTATTCTAATTGACTTTTAACTTTTGGCAAAATGTACATAAATATAAAATATGTAAATTTTAACCAACTCTATCAGTTTATTGCAAAACGATATAAAACAAGACGGATATGTTGCGCTGACAAAACAAATAGTAGAATAACAGGGTACAACACTATAGAAAACAGACAAAAAAGAATTTATATTCGTAAATTATATCTTAGAAAAGTTTAAGTATAAAAATTATCGTTTGCAGAGAATATTATTTTAAAAATTTAAACTTTTAGGAGTAAAACATATTTTAAAATTAGAAAAGTTGTCAGTGTATAGAAAAGTTAAAAGACAAATAAAACGTATTGCTGCATCAATTAAGCTTCATAATATATGAAAATGTAGAAAACGGTATAAAAAGCGGCCTGTAAAAAACAGTGTTTTTGCGCTTCTAAAAAAATTTGGCAATTTTTTTGATAAGAAATGTCCAATTTTACGCAAGGAACAAAAATGCAAACGGCATTGCATCATCGTAAGTAAAAAATGCCAGACAAAAAGAAATCTTAAGCATTTTACAAGAAAGGATCTGTTTATACGGGTAATAAAAGCCTTACTATCGAATAAAAAAAAGGCAAAAATGTAAAACTTCATCATTGAGCGGCTTTCTGTAGCAAACGTAACGCAAATCCCTAACTATAGCCGTCTGATATAGGCTACACTGACAAAAACACAAGTGGTGTATTACGAGTTAGGCCATCGTTGGCCTGTACGACAGATGGATTACATCACAGTTTTTGCATGTGTATACCGATCAGATGTGGCTAATGCTCAAGGTATTTTTAAATAACCTTATAGTTTTTCTAATTTGCTCCATTTGTAAGCTTCTTGATAGCATTTTATGTGTATGGTTAGAGTCGAAAAACTAAGGATATTTCTCAACATTGTGTAAGGTGTACGGTAGATGTATTTGTTCTACACGTTTATTCTGACATTAACTCAAACAAAATACCGAACATGCTAGTAAGGATTCCGCAAAATATATTCACCTTTTTAAAGGGAGTCGCAACTCAAAAAGGTTTGGAACGAACTAGCATATACAGGGGAGGATTCAAGATTTTGTGAAGGGGTAATACATTTTTTTAAATGACGTCACAAAGCTACGTCACAACGTGGTGTCACAAACTTGTGTCAATTTAGGAGTCAAAAACTTTTATCTAAACGGGACTTAACCTTGATAACATCATATGGTGCGTATGTTTTGTTAAAGCCTTAGGTTCGGAAAGGTGTTACTTTCAATGCAAAAGCAACATTACGCAGATGTTATCGCTTTAACATTCAACATTAAAATTCATTACAAATCCGTATATAGCAGGGGTTCTTAAGTTTTTTTGTTGCTTCGCGTGGACCACGGTAGGCAAGAAATTTTCAATTATGACGTCATAAATTGACGTCACAATACAGATAAACTTTCAAAAAAGTGCTGATATAATTTAGTTAAAATGTATTCTAATTACATTCGATGCTGAAACACAACATTACGCAGATGTTATCGATTCGAGCAAAGCGAAAACCCCAGAATATCGTAAAGTTGTCTAATCGCCTATTTAGAATCCGATGAAGCCAAACACGGTTTCATCAAACTACGCAAATAAAATTCAAATCTGCCACTGATCATAGGTAAGCAGCAGCAAAAATACCCAAAACAATGCTAGGTCTTGGTAAACAATTGCAAAGCCAACGGTCGAGTATATCGACATCATCTTGATTAACTGAAGATGATGTAAGTTCGTATCGAAACGTCTTAATCAAGATAATGTCGATATACTCGACCTTTTTGCTTTAAAATTAATTAGGCGACATTACAGATCCGTGCATAGTGTACCCAAGTTTAGTTCTGCTGCAGCAACAAGTCCAGCACCCTACATCTTGGAAGCACCCTCTGTGAGCAAATACTTCCAAGCACGTGAAACTGCGACTCGTCAAGTTGCCACTGTTCGCGTACTTTCACGTACTGAAGCGCCTCCATTACTTGTTCGCAGCCCGCCTGCACTTGGCGCACTCTAGTGACGTCCAACTGCTCCCGCCACGCCCGCCAGACGGCGCTAGAGTTGCGCGTGGTTGTGTACGGGTCGCTGACGATGGCGTCACGCAACAGCGATGTTTTGGCGCGCTTTCCGCCGACCTTGTGGGCGACCTTGACCGCTCGCACGTCGCCGAGGTTGGCGAGGCTGGCCTGCGATGAATTAAGAAAATAAACAGCTTGTTTCTGTCAGCTTAGTGCAAGACTAACTTCCTATATTTGGCGGCGTGCGTTAATTATACATTTTTATTATAAGGCGGCATGCATTTATTATAATCTTGAAGAAAATCTAAACAGCTTGTTTTTGTAATATTAAAAGCTGTTGAATAACAGTATATAGAGCAAGCATAACTAGCTTCTCAAATTAGTTTATTGAAATTGTACAAACATTTGCCGGCATTAATTATAATCTCCATTACACAACCACCGAAAAATGTATTTTTGCTGATCTTTACAAAAGCCATACTTTCATCAATCAGTTAAATAATGCTTTACGGACCTAATTTTTTATTGGATTGTCTTATGGCTCGTTTAATTCACTCAAATTGGCCTGATTATAAACATCGTAATGCATATCAAAGCCCATACAAAAGGATATAAAAACGTTTCCAATAATGCTTTTTTTCCAATAATGCCATTCATTTCATAAAGTATGATTAAAAACGTTCACATAATGCTACATCCTTTTGTACGGAATTTGATTTTCGTTCTACGTCTAATGGTAACCTCAAGCTATTATCGAAAAAACAGCTCCTCCGGTAATTATATTAATCCTCCAACATTTTGGAAACCTATTAAAGACGCCTTCTTCATGGTAAATAACGTCTTTAATGCCGAAACATTGGAGAAGAAATATAAATGCCAGAGAATATTTTTTTAATAAAATTGCGCCTGTCGCTAGCTATTATTTGGTAAATCGTTTTGAAACAGTAAGATGGAATTAATTTATTTATTGTTTAAGATCGAAGACAAAACTCAATTTGCCCTTAACTCAATTTTAAAGCCAAAAATGACAAATAAATTGACATTAACTTGATGAAGACGTTCCGATACCTGTTACTGTCGATAAACTGATGATGATACAAGCATCTATCGAAAGGTCCTTATTAGGATAACGTCGGTTTACTCAACTTTTTTAGCTTTAACATTCAACATTAAACTTCATTACAAATCCGTGTATAGCAGGGGTTCTTAAACTTTTTTACTACGTAATTTTTTATGCTTTGCGTGTATCACGGTAGACAAGAAATTGTCAAATATGACGTCATATATTGACGTCACAATACAAATAGACTTTCAGAAAAAACACTGATAATTTAGGTAAAATGTAGTCTAAATACATGTGTTAAAAACGTTGAATAAAATTGTGCCTGGCTCCAGCTATTATGCTCCAAAACTTACAGCAGTGTTAGAAACAATCCACTTTTCCATAGAACTCGTCATTCGAAGTCCCACGAAATTGTACACCTCTCTAGCGACTTGTAGCGGACGCCGACAAAGATCCTCGTATCTGCATTACAACAAAGGATTTTCCCTTAGTCCGGTTACGATTACTATGACAGTTTTTAAATATCTCCCGGCTTTAAATTGCGCTTTTTAAGCAGAAAAGCGAAACACAATATTGGAATCTAAATTATTGATAGAATTTGTAACCGCGTTTCTTAACCAAAGTGATAGAGCTGATGGTTCATTTTACTATATAATGTAGCGAAATATAACAACAGGCATGAATACAGAGAAACCAATTGAAAGTTTATTATTAGGGACAGGAAGACAACGTTAACTCAGCTCATTTGAATCCTTGTGCCCAGCACAATTAGATCCGAAGAAATATAGGTCTAGGAAGACCAAATCTTGTACGCAGTTACGTTATTCACTAGAAAACGATAACTAAATTTTGGAATTCATCAATTTAGATAAATTACTTTTTGGTAAATGGTTTTGAAACAGAAAGATGGAAAAATTAATTTATTTATTGTTTTAAAAATGATCGAAGACAAAACTCAATTTGCCCTAAAATCACTTGTGTCAGTCAGAATCAAATTAAATTTAGAAGAAGAAGCTTGATTATTTTTCAGTTTGTTGTTAGCCAGCGGAAGTTATTATAGATCCTTTGGCAGTAACGTTAAAACAAATTTATTCTACAAGCATATGTTGATGAACAAAGGGGTTCACGGGCCCCAGTTTAAAATCCCCGTATAACTCCATTCAGTTCCGAAACCTTAACCCATCTGCATTTTAGGTGTTTAAAATTAAACTCGTTTCTTCAAAAAATAATTTATTTTTTTAAATAACTTAATTAAAAACCCCTGAAGTTAGTTCCACGTATCTTCACTTTAAAAAAAAAGAAAAAATGAAAACAAAAAAATTAAAATAAAAAGTCTGCCCACCTGACGACCTTGTACCTTCCATCAAGCCAAGAGTTCGCGGGTTCGAATCCCACCTTGAGCGCTGCCTGGGTCTTGTTGCAAGTGTCGTTGATGGCCTCGTGTTGCCAAGGTTCGGCCAACTTTTCACGGGACGCAAAAATCCCGCGCGGATCGCGGACCAGGTGAAGTACCTGGAACGAAACAAAAGGGTTCAAGATACAACTAATTGTCAAATCAGGGGGTTATAACTCGCAAACGCAGACATCTAAAAAAACGCGGAAATGTAAAAATAAATTTGGTTTGCAACAATGAACATAAGGACAACAATGGACATAAGGTTATTTAGAGATGACGTCATAATGCAAGTAGACGTAATAAATATATTTTTTCCGGTCATATTTATTTGCATTTATTACACTATGTCCAGTCCAAATGCACGTATGGATATTTCATTCTATTTTGAGTTATAAACTAAGATTCCAGTAAGCTTTATAAACCCGGTAAAAATTGTCTGCGAACCCCATAGGGCAGAGGTGGCCAACCAGTCAGACAACAAGAGCCGCATTTCTTACTTGGTTAACCGCTGAGAGCCACACCTTTCACACATGGAACGAAAAGAATAGCCTTTCACCCCATTTCTTACCAACTCCCATAAAGCGATCGCACGAAGCGCGAAGAGGTGCTTTTATTTCGTTAAATAGACACAATTTGAATTTAGAAGAATACGCGACGCATTGAATGAAAAAATACACATTTCTCGATATAATGACATTTATCAATGTTATTTGGGTATGCGTTTTGAGTTTATCTTGTTTGAAAAGTGTTGAATATAATGATCTTAATGCAAACAGTCTAATTCAAAACCGGCAATAATCTACAACCTTGGTTTATTTTAGGTTTCCCTGGGTGTGATTTATTTTGTTGATGCTAAAGACGTAGAGTTTTATATACGATTTGAATTTGGCATATGAGGTTACTTCACTATACACAATTCCCTGTATGTTCGTATGTTCGTCTGTACTTAAATGTCCTTAGTTTTTCTAATGCTAACGTCGTCGCCGCTTCCTTTGCTTAGATCCTGCTCGGATTTCTCTTTCCGATCCTGAGTCTGGCTCACAAAATGAAATCGAAACATTTTAACAAATCATAAGTGCAGCATGAACGAGCCGCATATATCTGGGTGAAGAGCAGCATGCGGCTTGCGAGCTGCGTGTTGGCCACCCCTGCCATAGGGGCACCCGTGGGCGGGATAACTTTTATAATAAAACCTCGACAAGCAGAGAAGCAATTTTGGTCGTTTTTATATTTTTGTACATGAGTCCTTCGCATTGACGCAACTTACCTGAAAATAAATTGCTGTTCTGCTTTATGTGTTTTGATTTTGAAACAAAGTGGGCGCGACTTTGGTTAAAATTGTAAACGGGGGTCGTGTCTCAAAAAGTTTAAGAACCATTGTCTTAACCTCTACAAATAACTTAACATCCTCAAATACCTTAACATCCACAAAATACCTTAACATCCATATCGGGGTCTTCTAGCAGAGGTTTGAGTGACTCAAGTTGACAGAGTCGTATCACTTTGATCGCTGTGAGATGCGACTTGTGACACATGGAAGATGCTTGTGACGACGACACCCGTTTGCAGTTACGACACGTGTCATAATGGACTCCGCACAGGTCTTTGGTGCACATTCGTCGCATCTTGTCCCTGTATTTTGGCAGGGTATGTTAAAAGTCAATTTTTATATAAAATTTAGCATAATTTGCAGTGTGCTGCAAGGAGAGTTGGACAATTATTTTTGTTTTTAGTAATAGAACCGGATTTATATAAGAATTTAACCATATATACTCATATAAAAGTCTTTAGGGAAATGAAATCTAAAATACTAAAAAAGGTTCAACAAATTGAAAAGCGATCTTATTAAAAAAGATGTCACTCAATAAGCAACTAAAAACACACACTGTGTTGTTATTTACCAAACAAGTCATCTAGAGCTGATAAATAAGTGTTCAACAACTGTGATCTAGCCCTCCTGAAGCTGCTTTTTGACCAACGATTACGACTTACGGTCCAGGTAATTGGCTGTAGGTCGTGAGTTCGAACCTCACTGCAGGCAATAGTTGCTTTTGCCAGCCTTGCTTACATCATTGATCGACAGGTGACTCTCGGTGTAAACTTTCACAATTCTAACAACCCAGTTGTTAGAGCGACGGTCCCGGTATGACCGGAGGTCGTGAGTTCGAACCTCACTGCAGGCTATAGTTTTCGTTGCCAGCCTTGCTTGCATCATAGATGGACAGATTCAGTCTGCGATGGTTTTCGGTGTAGGCCTACCAATGCCACGTAAGCCGTAATCGTTATTCAAAAAGCACTTCAAAAGGGCTAGATCACAGTTATTAAACACATATGTGTGTGTCTTCCATTGAATGATATGGTACTGTAGATCCCCTTTAATGTGAAGTTGCTAGTACTAATATAATGAAACAAGCATAGGCGTATGGTTATTTCTCGACTTGCCCTCTCTGAGCCTGTGGAGCTTTGCTGGTAAAGCAACGATCCCGTTATGGCCGAGATCGTGCGTTCGAACCTTACTGCAGGCAATGGTTGTTTTCCTTGCCAGCCTTGCCTGCATCATTGATCGACAGATTCGATCTCGTCCGATGACACTTTCACATTTCTAACACTTTTCAATAAATAATAGTAATAGTAATTAATAGACATCGCAGTTTAACCGAGTCTGTCCAAACAACAACATGCCTGCATTGACGGTCGAATTTACGACCTACGGCCATAACTAGGCGACTTCAGAAGGGCTGGGTCACATATTTTTCTAGGATTCTAGTCTGTCTTGCTTTTGGTCGACAAATTCGGTTGCGATGGCTTCCTGGGTAAACTTTTGCATTTCTAAAGGCCCGTTTACAATACAGCTGCACTGAGCTGAGCAAAGCGTAATTTGCATTTAAATTATGTTGTGGCGAGCGTTTCACGGTTTGCCAAACTCAAGCCCCGTGGAGCTATAGAAAAACGTTACGTTTTAGAGCGATTTTTACGCCCAGCGCAGCTTAGTGCAGCTGTAGTGAAAACGGGCCTTTATACTTTTCAATAAACAATTAAATCACCTGAAGCAGACGTTGTTGTCGACGCACAACTTTGTCGTTTTCTCATCACTCTTCTTCCTTGATCCAAGCTCCACGTTGAGCTCCTTGTGATCCGGATACTCGCATCGGAGGAGTTTCCGGAGGTGTTGGATGCGGAGAGGATCGTCTGGTGGATCGCATCCGTATCCGAACGGGATCAGTGGCTCGTAGAGGTAGAAGACATCCGGACGCTGGTTGAAGAGCTGACTGAAGAAGGAGGAACCGGAGCGATGCCGCGTCAAGATGATTACTCCTGCGTTTAACAAAGACAGTGGGACTTACTAACCTCTGAAATATTACAAGCAATGTTTTGATCGCATCAACCATAACACTCCTGCGTTCAACAAAGACACGGTTTATAGCAATGTTTTAAGCAATCCTCAAAATAATGCAAACATCAATTGTTTTAAACTTATCCAAAACCTAATCTTCTTAATAATAATTAAACCTACCTCTGTGCTTGGCTCCCTCGTTGTATCGCAAATGTGCGACTCGCGACATTTTAAGCAAGGTCGGTCCGCCACCTTTCTGCTGCTTTTCAACAGCGGCAACGCTAACAGTGGACTGCAAGGCTTCGTATAGCGCAAGAGCCGTGCACGCAACGATGGCTGCACGCAACGTAAAGGAGCGGTACTTGCGTAACCGGCAGCTTTGTACAGCCGGGAAACCATCGCGCGTGAAGCGCCTTCCAAGTTCTCTGACGCGCATGTCGCTCAGCCACGGGCTTCCCGGGTTCATTCGAGGGTCAGCGTGACCTTGACCCCGACCTTGACCGTGACCTTGAGAGCCGCCGAAGGTCGACGCTGCGGCGGACCGCAACTGTTCCAGCTTGTTCGCCAAAGCTTGAATTCAGCTTGGTGTTAGCGTTTTAAACCTTCAAGGTCACACGTTTGACCTTCAGCGCCACGTGGTCGACTTTTGCTTCGTTCGCGCCTCGGAAATGTCTTCTCCGCAACAAGCAAATGCTTTTACTTGTTTATGTTATTTACATTGTTCCATTTCGGATCTGCACGACGATCAAAATAAAATTTGTTAGCTTTTCTAATCTGTTTAATCAGTAACAAAAACAAAAAGAAATGAATAAAACTCGGTTGCCAAACGTAATTAACATTCTTGCCATTTTTAATGCTGTATTTTAAACCGTTTTAACCCTCCTGGTTTTCCTTTTGTTTTGTAAATGATCAGAAGGTTGCTGAGCGTAAATCTGTTACACAGCACAATTTTTTGACGAGCTAAGTCTTATATCAAGAAACGTAATTACAAACAGACACATCAGTATTAGTTATATACCGTTAATGCATTAACAGAAAGGCATGATTTTCAAAACCGTTAAGCTCAAACACGAATCTAAAATAGAAGGCTGATTTAAGTGCAAATTGATAAGTAAATGACAATTAAACTGATGATAGCGAATTCTAACGCAATAAAATGCATGTCGTGTAGATCTGTGTAGTTGGGCGAGTGATAATAGCTTGTCACGAGTTACTTTCGTCACATTTACAACCCCCACTAGTGTTTTATTGCGTGAGATTCAGGTCTGGTGCTGTGATTGTACTTTGGACTGCATTTAAAGAAACCGGAGGTAACATCTAACCGCTAAACACACACTTCATTGTACACGCGCAACTAGAGCTAAGGAGGCTTGTAGTTAACTGTACAGCAGTTCCTTCTTGAACTAACGTAACTATGGAGGAAACAAAAGCCTTGAAAATGTTAAAATTGAAAAGAAATTTATAAACCAGTATTTTGCTAAAAGTGTAGCTTATTTTTTTAGCATTTTAAAAACTTAGACTACCAGATATTCTCAACTTGCGACTAACAGCATCCGTCATTTAAAATCTGCTTCAATGTGTAGCATCACGATACCGAAACATAAAATAAACATATAAAAGTCGTGATGGAACTATGATTAATGGCGCCAATCAAAAGTGGAAAAGTCATTAACAAGTTGACTGATTTCAAATAACACTAGGGTTGCTCTTTCAAGCCGAATGTTATTTATCCTGTCTTGGCAAACAGCTGCTGTAGGAAGGTACAACACACTTCACACATAGCTTCAGAGATCAGAACAAATCCTCACGCAGATGTGTTTATTGACGTTACATCATACCGTAAGATCATTTATTGTTTACCTTCCAAATATACTTGTCCTTTCTGTATGGTGCTGCGAACAAAATAGTTTCGAACCAGACGCAATATTGTAAACTACTTTTGCCATTGTTAATGAACGATGCACACACATGTGTGTTTACAACTGAAATCTAGTCCTTCTGAAGCTGCTTTTTAAACAACGATTACGGCTTATATCATTAGTACACCGAAAGTCATTGCGACTAACAGAATCTGTCGATCTATGATGTAAGCAAGGCAGGCTAGAAAAAAAAACTTTAACTTTGTTTTTCTAGCTTGTTTGCATCATTGATCGACAGATTCGGTGAGTCTGCGATGGCTTTTAAGGTGCTACTTTCGCCATCTTTTAACGCATGACTAACCGCCAGGCTAAATTGCCTGCATTTCCAGCAATGTTCAGGAAATGAACGCTTATATACCTGTCTGGCGCCTATGAAATGCCGCAATGCTCGCAACGTGTAATCAGTTTAACATTGCGTTTCGTATGTCATGAATTATCGTTTAAGCACTTGACAACCCCATCAAATTTACGATTCTTTGGTGAACAAAATGAACACATTTTTGGACGAATAGGTATTTGTCGCTAAAATCGAAAAAACTAGGGGGAAATTAAACCAGTTAAAAAGGTCGTTTAAATTAAAGAAGTAGTTTGTTATCGCACATGACTAAAAATTCGCTTCTAAATTAACCCGTTCTTAATGTTTTACATCTCGGTCTATTTATACCAGTATCTTATAACCTCATTTCGCGGCGCTTAATATTTAACGCGTAACTACAACAGATAAGCTTTGGCGACCTAATTCTTTTCCAAACAACATAAATTAGCATTAATTCCTCAGAACAAATCTCATTAAATCCAACCATATAAAACTACTACAGTCGGCGACCCAACAAAATGAAAAGGAATCCAATTTTGGTCGCGCTAATCAAGGGTTGAAAACACTGACTTATCCCCATTGTTTAACCAGCTGTCTACTTTTCCTAGGACCTAGTAGGTTACGTAATTTCAGGGCGCTTTGAGCTGTGGCGGCAAGACAACGAAAACAAAGAACGATTCACTTTTATAGCGGAACCTATTCAATTCGAAACCTATGTATCTAACACACAAATAGACTTCAAGGAAGTAGGATTTGCAGTACAATTGACTCATTACATATCACAGACATAAATTCAACTGCACCGTTTAGCCAAGCAAAACTGTAGACATGGCTAACTAAAAAGGCTTAACGGCCCAATGCTTGACAGGCGCAATAGAAGTGAATACGTAAATGTAGTAGTTTGGTGGGAAAATCAGCCTATTTATTCCCTTACTTTTACCCCAAGGCCACACAGCCATAAACAATCTCTAAAACGACAAGAAGCAATACCATTTAAATTGTACAGCTAGTTCATATCGAGTGGTAGCCTGCCTAATCTTGTCATTAACAAAATGACACTGTTTTTGACATGCTTTAATAAAGTAGAGACAAAGCACTACTTTTCCAAGTAACTGCGTTTTTTATATACTTTAGGCGTCTAATATAAAACCATTGGATAAGAGCTAAGTTTGAAGGCTGGAACTTAAAACCAAATGCTGCTATCACTATTAAAAAGTGCGCAATGATTACAGCAGGTAACTTCCAATGTCATATTATTACTTCCAATGTAATATTATGGAGCATTTACTCATATCAAGAGATGAGTTAAACGGTAAAGCTTTAAACCTAATGCTGCTATCGCTATTATTTCAAACTGTCAAAACTTCACAATGTTTTGAGCATATAACACTTGCAATGTCACATTTTAAAGCATAAGCTCAATTACACAATCTGCAGCCTACAGAATAACTTCAATTTAGCAGCAGCAATACCACCGACCAACGACGTTAAAAGGCTCGGCCTGGTTTAGGGCGAACGGAGCTAAGACAACAAAAAGATTTCATGCCTCGCGGCACTTCGTCACGTCACGCTTGGCTACATCCGAGGCCATTCGGATTACGACTGTCGTTTGGTTTTCCAAGTGAGAGTTTTTGAAACTTTTTTTTACCGTGTTTCTGTAGCATTTAATAAGCGATAATCCCGATTTTGGCCTAATTTGACGTCACTATGCACGTGACCGTTGTTCACTGACGCGTGACCGAACGGTGTACTTTTCACATTCATTCTTCACGTCTTATACTATAGGCTAGCGGATTGAATCTATGCTTAACCTTACCGTGTATTTCTGAGATTTGTGAATATATACTCAATAGGCAATAACTAGTGAGTGAAGTCACTTTGTCTAAGTTTCTACATTTTTTACCGTGTTTCCTCATTTAATGAGTATTTTTACGGCCCACAAAAAAGTATGAAGGCGAAAAGTTAGGTTAAGTTATTATTTAGAAAACAATTTATAATTTAACCTTTTATGTAGGGCTAAAAGTAGACATATTTTCTTAACGGAACGAAGATTCAAACATCTTTTGACACTATTGAGCATTAGAAACGGCAACCCAGACTGAAAACTATTGGTTACAGTTTAAATATTGCTGATTTTAAAAGCTAATTTACATTTTTTAAACGCTTACACAATCTTAACGTAATTTTTAAACGCAATTAAATCACAAAAAAAGCTCTAAACGAGTTAAAGGTTAATATATTGACTAACAGTTAGTCACAATACAATTAGAATTAACCAAAATCGCGCGAAGCGCGAACAATTTTTAAATGTCTTTGTTAAAGTTGGTATAAACAAACAAAATTACGGCGCTCCTATCTGATGCTATAACGTTACTACTCTGCGTAAACAAACGAAATAGTTGACATTGAAATGTGGAAAGGTAGATATTAAATTCAGTTACATCCAGTTGTAAGTTTTTAATTCCTTTCAAGTTTGAATCGCTACATTGGATCGTAATTCGTAGCACACATTCCATATTTGGTATCGGTTAGGCAGCAATAGAACCCTAGTATCGTCTTCCCACAAAGGTCTGCCCACAAATCGATCTTAAGTTCTCCTCAACGCGAAAAACTTTGTCTGTTAATCGGTCTCTCGGGCTTCCTAGGAAATAGAAACAAGGCAGCGATATAACCCTAGTATCGGACGAGTACCGATACTACTACTTGACATCGAGTAACGCATCCGAATGTTATTATCGGAATCCTAGTTTGAACCTTTTTTGTAGACTAAATAAGGTTTGTTCATGTTTTGCACATTGCATTTTCAGTTAATCGACTCTACAGTATGTAAATTTAACTAATGTCCATCTTTCAGTTTTATCTCTTAAGAAGACAAGCGTCATGTCTTCCCACAAATCGACCCTAAGTTCTCCTCAACGAAAAAACTTTGTCTGTTAATCGGTCTCTCGGGCGTCTTACGAAATAGAAATAAAGCGCTTTTTTTAATTTACTACTGACGTTTATCTGGGCAATGAACTAGTAACTGGGCAACAAATATAGCAGCTAAACGTATAGACAAACAAGTGTTTTGTAATTAATACAATGTCTGACAGTAATAGTATATTCAAACAGTGTTAGTACAACGACTCAAAGACTATGTTGGAGTGTGCCTTTTCCCAAAAAGTGTTTTGTCAAACGTATCACTTAATAACCTCATACAAGATTAACTATCTCATATTGGTAATGTTACGTTTACAAGCTTGTAGTGATTTAAGTCAATGAACTTAAGTCGCTCCTTTGAAATGAAATCAACTTGAGTCAAGTAATTTAGGTGAAAACGCTCGACATGGCTTAAACCATTTGGTTAGACTTGAGTTCTGTTTCTTTTGATGAATGACTTTTTCTTGGCATCAGAAGGTAATCAGTCTAATCTTTTTTGTAGTGGTGGGTAGGCTGGATTCTTGTGAATTAGGTAAGGCATCCACAGGGAGCCAGTTACCTTAAATGACATGGACAAAGATAGTATATTATTAAACCCAAATTGTGACCACTCTATTAGGATTGATATAAGGACCTCCCTCCAACATTTGCAACTTTGGACTTAGTACCATACAACCGCAAGATGTCGCTAACGATTTAATTTGTGATATTTCTAAACTACGTCCCAAACTCAATGCTTCAGTTGCATACTTTGCATTTAATCTTGATCATAACAATTACAATCGTTACGGCAATTAAATTCGTCAGGAATTTTGAATGGAATAAAAACGTAATCTTTTCAGTTTTAGGGTAAAAAAATGACCCCAAAAACTTCTATTTGGGGGAACGTGTTCGCTAGAAGTACAGCAAAGGTTTATTTTTCCATGACAACCTGAACGAAATAATAAGTTCCCATGAAACCCTTTCATAGTAAAGTTTTACGTAGGAAAGGATGCAGCAATCGAAGTCACGCATTTTTTTCGCATTTTGTTTTTGTTTAGCTTGTAAAAGTCAGTCGGTCAACCAGCAGTGCCTGAGATCTTTATGGCTGAGATGGCGAATTGGAATTTTTGTGGCAAATGATGTGATAACAATTGTTTCATTAAGAGTAGAAAAACAAAAAGAAAAATTGGGACATCCAAGGGCTTTTATAACAATATTACTCGGCCGTAATTATCCCTTAGCGTTGGCGAAATAGGTTCGTTTCAGTTTACTTTTTCAGTCAAAAATACCCTTCCTGTAAATAACGATAACGTTGCTTACAATAGAAGAAAGGTAAATAATTTGTATTGAATTGGCATAGATACCACTCTCATATAGGACGACTACCGACATTATACGTCCTGATATTTAGTATTGGATTTGTTGTTTTCGAACATTGTGGAACAATGTTTGTGTGTGTCTTTCATTGATTGATACGGACTGATGATCCCCCAGAGTGAAGTTGCTTGTACTAACAAAATGTGCAAGTATTGGCGCATGGTTGTTTCTCGACTCGCTCCTCTCTGAGCCTGCATAGCTCAGTTGGTAGAGCGACGGTCCCGGCTTTGACCGGAGGTCGATTCGGCGAGTCTGCGATGGCTTTTCGGTGTACTATTGATACGGAAGCCGTAATCGTTGGTCATAAAGCAACTTCCGAGGGGCTAGATCACAGATGTTATATTAAACACATATGTTTGTGTGTGTCTTTCATTGTGGAACAAGTTTGAATCATCATTTCGTGGTACACAAGTTTCAGGGCACTTATGTTTTTGCGACAAACAAAGTGCGATAAGTAAAAAAAAAACTTTTATTTTATAATTTTGGCAAAGTTTCCACAAAAACCCTAGGCCGCCTTCATATCTGAAGATTCCATCTTATCGGTTAATTACGTTTGTTTGGGTTTTTGAATTTAATTGCCGTTAGGTGGCGACAAAGGTACTGCTAAGCGACAAAATATATTTGTAAAAAACTCAAGGCGGTGTTAGGCTATTTTTACAGATAAAACCACAATACTTTTAAAAAAATCAGACTTCTTATTTGATTTTGAAACACTTACTGTCTGTTTAATTATCTGACAGTCCCTCAAAATAAACTTAAAATTTTCTAAATGTAGGGAATTAAGGCGTTAGTGAGATATTGCAAGTAAGTTAGCCCGCATTAATGTTTAAGAAGCGCAGTAAAATGGAAAAATCGATAGATATCAATATGGGAAATATCTAATCTAACCTGTTATTCAGGTTTGTTAGTGATATTGCAAGTCAATTGCCGTTAGGTGGCGACAAAGGTACTGGTAAGCGACAAAAAATATTTGTATAAATTTAACGTGGTGCTAGGCTATTTCAGAAAATTATTGTAATTTAAATTCTCGCCTGGTCGGCCTTTGCAGATTCAGACTTCATATTTTAACAGCTATTATGTGTATTATAAATATTACACGGCGCCTTTATGCCCAAAACACTCCCATATAGTAATGTAAAACATGCTATAAAACGAAGAATCTACGCGCGAAACGTGAAAAAACTTTTCGATAACATACAGTTTAAGTTGGCAAAAAATATAGTTCGACGGGCTCCCAGGACCACACTTTGCACGTGGGCCTTTCCGAGCTGAGCCAATTTAAAAATTCTATGCCACGCCAACTTTTAAAATAAAGTGCAATGAATGCATGACTATCACGCGGCACACAACTACGCGATAACACGAAACTATTCAAACGCGGCCCACTAAGAATGGCTCTGCGGCCCACAGTTTGCCGACCACTGCCTTTAAGTAAACTTAAAATTTCATAAATGTATAGAGTAAGTAGAAGTGTCGTTGAGGTTCTGCAAGTAAGATAGCCCGCACTAATGTTTTAGAAGGGCACCAAACTCGTAAAACCAATGAGAAAATTGGGTTGGACAGCCGCAAACAAACGCTCAAACAACGAGTGTGTACAGAAAATGACCCTAGTCAGCCAATATGACTAAGACAGAGCTAGTAAACAACAAGGTGTGAGCCTCATCGCTGCATAATTGCAACGCAAATAGATAAGGTGGCGAGTAGCTCAGGTGCGGACAAACATGTTTGTTGCAGATAACGTGACTTGACGAAAAAACAGCCATAAAGGAAAATGTTCATATATATTATCAAAATTTTGGAGCATAATGGTTGAAGGTTGTAGTAAGATGTAATAAGAATATCAAAGCCCATTCAGAAGTAGGTTGCATTTTGAACGTTTCGAATAATTCTCAACTTTATTCAAATAACTCTTTATTCAAAACGTTCAAAAGGGTGCCTAACTGCTGTATAGGCTTTGATACTCCTATTGCGTATAATCAAAATTGATTTTTCACAGCAATTCTTAACGCTTTCCTATGCTTTGTATTAAAATTAAGCATGTTGTGTAGTAGGGTAACTTAAGAAAAGTTTTGATGCTATTTGCGAGTTGTTGGGCTACTAATTTTGTATTGTTTTTTTTTTACCTTATTTGCTACTTTTTTACGATCGATTTTGGGTTATGTTTAGTCAGAACAATTTGAGTTGTGGACAGGGGTTGGGCATCCTGCCACCCCTGCACAAACTTGGTATATTGTTAACTTTCACAATGACAAAGCAATTGCTTTTTATGGTTTTGTTTTCACTAATTAGCAGAATGTCTCTGTGAATACAATTGAATGTTTTAGCAAGTAAACTGCAAGTACTATGAAAAACTATTCATAACTATTAAAATTGAACTTTTAAAATTGGTAAACTATTTCGATTGTATGGGCGATACCTCGTCTTTAGCAAACAAGAATAACGAAACATATAGCACGCAAATTGTTTTATATGCGGAATTACATAACCGAATATTGTAAAAAAAATGCTAGATGAAAAAAACTTTATTTCAACCCCCGAAAACACTTAAGTCAGGTCATTACTCGAAAGATTCAAGTCCGGTGAATCCATTTGAAACCAGTGACTTAAGTGCACTTACTTAAGTCATTACCACACTGTCCAGTTTGAATTAAATTTTTCCGGATCTTAATCGTGTAGCTGCGCAATGCACGTTTGAAAAGAAAACGCTGGAAACGTCTTCTACAACACATGGAAGTTATTCACTCACTGAAATGTTCCTAAATCATATTTCGCTTGCCATTCAGTTTCAATTGGAAACTGTACTAAGGGACCAGCAACCCGAAAAGCGAGACAATTAAATGTTATAACATAAGTTTATAAAGAACATTGTAGTTATTGACTCACTGTTTTCTGTTTTTTCAGTCAGTTTCTAATCATTGTGCGCTTGTTAATCAGTTTTAATTAGCAGCTGCATTAAGGGAAGAGGCCCCCGAAAAGCGATTTAATAGGGCGTTTAATTAAAAGGGCGTTTAATTCCAACAAACGACTCGATTGGTCCGAACTAAACCCAATCCTGCCGGGCCGGATTAACTGAAAAAGGCGCGAACATACAGATGACAAACTGACAAACATACAAATTCTGTTTTAGTGTTCATTATGACTTCAATTTTCAGTATGCTTTGTGTTTAAGTGTGTGCAAATCTTGAATAATGTTGGCGGTGTCATATCCGATAATGGTTTCAAAATGTCATGAGAGATGTTGGGACTATTTTGTTAAATATTTTAAATGTTACTATAGAAAGGCCTTCTACAAAACATTGAAGCTATTGAATCACTAAAGTTTTCAGTTTTTCAGTTTTTTTTAGTTTCTAATCATATTGTGCTTGTTAGTCAGTTTTAATTAGCGACTGTACTAAGGGAAGAGCCCCCCAAAAACACAATTAAATGTTATAACAGAAACTTCTTCAACAAAATATTGAAGTTATTGACTTACTAAAGTTTTCTGTTTTTTCTTGCAGTTTCCAATTATTATGCACATGTTAATCAGTTGTAATTAGCAGCTTTATTAGGGACCAGCCCCCCCCAAAAAGCGACACAATTAAAAGGGCGTTTAAATCCAGCAGCGACCCGGATTAGTCCGAAATTAAACCCGACCCCGTCGGACCGGATTAACTGAAAAAGATGCGAAACAAAACACACACACAGAGACAAACAGACAGACAAATAAATTCTGTTTTGGTGTTCATTACGACTTAAATGTTCAGTTTGCTTTGTTTTTAGGTTTGTATTTTCCACCACCTTTTGGTTTATTAGAAATTCATGTGATGTGAAACAAATCCAAGCTGAACTTTATTTTTGGCGGTGCAACGTATATTTGCTGTCATAATCCCGAAAGGGTGCGTTGCAAATGTGAGATAAAAAAAATTTGACACTATTTGATAAAAATATGGTAAATGTTATAATCGAAACATCTTCTATACAAAACATTAAAGTTGTTGAACCACTAAAGTTTTCACTTTTTCTTTTTCTTTAGTTCTTAATCATAGTGTGCTTGTTATTCAGTTTCAATTAGCAGCTGTATTAAGGGTTGAGGCCTCCGAAAAGCGACACAATTAAACTAGACCCAACCCTGCCGGGCCGGATTAACTGAAAAAGGCGCGAAAAAAAACACACAGACAGAGACAAGCAGACAGACAAACAGAACCAAATAAATTGTGTTTTGGTGTTCATTATGACTTAAATTTTCAGTCTGTTTTGTGTTTAAATTTGTATTGTACGTTATCTTCTGCTTCATTACAAATTCATGGGGTGAAAGTTCCTAATCATATTGTGCTTGTTAATCAGTTTTTTTTTGGCGACTGTACTAAGGGAAGAGTCTCCGAAAAGTGACATAATTATATGTTATAAGAACAGAAACTTCTTGCAAAAACATTGTAGTTATTAACTCACTGAAGTTTTCTGTTTTTTCTTTCAGTTTCTAATCAATATGTGCTTGGCACTCGGTTTTAATTAGCAGCTGTATTAAGGACCAGCCCCCCGAAAAGCGACACAATTAAAAGGTCGTTTTAATCCAGCAACGACCCGGATTAATCCAAACTAGATCTGATCCCGACGGACCGGATTAATCGAAATCGGCTCAAAAGCAAACAAAAGCACACACAGACAGAGACAAACAGACACAGACAAACAGACGCAGGCAGTTTTGTTTGCCGAACACCCGAAATGCCTTGCTACCGTGCAACCGCGAGGCCAGACATGGGCCTGGGCAAATAAAGCTGCGCCGATAAGTGGCGGCCTTGAGGTAAATCGACTTGGGCTCTGGAGGCTACGAGGTGCTAATTGCTTCGGCTAGCAAACACGGGCAAGTGTTTGAGTTTTACTCGCATCTAGTGTTTGCCTGATTTTAATTGCGCTACCGGATTGCTGACTGACTGACGGATTGAATGAGGCTTAAAGAGGGACTGACATGCATCAGAATGCCTAGTGTTGCGTTATATTCTCGCCAAGGGCGTTTCGGGAGGTTTTTAAGGCGAGTCCGTCCGCTTTAATTTAGTTGTATGTTGCCAGCAGCTATAGTTATGCTATAAGTATAATCGACTGTTGTTTAGTTGGGAATGGCTACATGTTTTCAAAGACGAACACAAGTTTTGCTGGATAATTTAGCTGTTTATAATTCTACGTTTTCCATCTACATTAGGATCAATGTACACCAGAAGCCATCGCAAACTAACTGAACAAATTTGTGTGTATCTTTCATAATTAGAAAATGGTTGGAATTAAGTCGTTAGTACCAAATGTAGGTTTAATTGTTTATCACGCTACATAACAGCTGCATTATTGAAAGATGTAGAGTTTGTACTTTGTAGGGTACAGCAGCTATAGTTATACTTGGTTTGATCAGCTAGTGTTCAAGAGTATGAGTAGCTATATTTTTAAAAAGGCCGACACAGGTTTTCCTCGGTAATTTAGTATAATACTAAGTTTATCAGCAATACCGGGATCATTAGTTAGAAAATAGTACACCGAAGCCAACACAAACTAATCGAACACATATCTTTCATATTTAGAAAATAGGTTGCAAATAACTTTTCCTTATCAAGCTACAAGACAGTTGTGTTATCGAAAAAAAATTGTAAGGTAGATACGTTCCCACGCGCTATACGTTTGCTATATCATTTTTTCACATAACTGCTTTAAATGCTGAAAAAACGTAGTACAGATAGGCGAAATTTGTAGATGCATGTTAGAAATACAAGGAATGAGAATCCAACGTTTGGCTCATTGTGTATACGTTCATTGGCATTTGTACTTCTGCCTAACAAGATTGACAGTTTGTGACAGTCTTGCAATGACTTAAGTCATTGACTTGAGTTAAGTGCATTTAAGTCACTGTTTTCAAATAACTTAACTTGAGTCCTTTGACAAAAATGACATGACTTGACTTAAGTCTTTTGGACAAATGACTTGATTTGGATTCAAGTAATTTTTTAAATAATTGGGATTAAACTAAGTGTTTTTCATTAAAATTGATCTCCAGTTATGCACATTAAACACTTTTATTGCTGTATATCGCGTTTGTGTTATTGTTTTAGTTAAATTGTCACTTATATTGGACGAGTTTATCAATATTAATAGCTTAACAGTTTACTTTTATGTCAATGACATAACTTGAAATTGACTTGCTTTCATAATGACTTGACTCGGACTTGACTTGTTATTTTCACAAAAGACTGGACTTGGACTTATGTTATTTTTAAAATTACTTGACTGGAACTTGAAGTCAATTCAAAATGACTTGTTTGCAACACTGGTTTGTGAAATTGTATTTTACCCGTTGTTGTCGTAAACCCAACGAGATTGACAATTTAAATCCAATGGAAAGCAAATGGAAACGACCACAAATTGAAGAACCTAAGCACTAGTTTAATTATTGCATTTACTAACTGTTTGAAGAACCTGCTTTGCTATACACTTACACCAAAAAGCATTACTTCTTAATTAAGAATTAGCACCGAATTTTCGATGCATTAAGTCTTTGCATCGTTACCATCAAACTTTTTAACACTAGAGTATTTGGGGTTGATTTTGACTCCAGTCATGTTTTTAGAAATTTTTATTATTTCAAAGAAAGTACTTCACAATGCAGATTCTGCATTACATTATTCTGTTTTTGCTGTATATTTTGTTCTGTCGTTGTATCAAGATTTCAGCAGTAGCCAAATTCGTTTCTTCACTAACGATTTCTAATTCACTTTGTTTCAACGATTTTATCGGCCATCGTAAAAAAACAACGAGAGTCGATAAACCTAAACCTAATAAAGCTTTGGTTTGTGTAGTGGGGTACAAAAAGGGTCACTACCCCCAATACACTCACCCCAGGCAGACAAATAAATACAACCTTTAGTTTAAATCAGTGAAACTAACAGACCTTTGAATATTTGAATCAAAGAAATTACTTTAATCGTATCAACACCAACTTTTTATTGGCAAATAAACGTTATACAAAACTGTTGTTGAGCGTATTTGGCCTGAATTGTTTCTACCACTTGTATGAATTGGGTAGGCCTGTATGTCTTCACAACCACGATGACATATTTTTTCTGGGATCAAAAAATACTCAAAAATTCAACTTAAAACTTTTATATGATATAGAATACTAATAGAATGGCGATCATTCAATCAACCACTATACATAATACTTTTTATAACTATACCATTTCGCTTTGGAAAGACTCAAAATGGGATGGGACAACTTTAATGTAAAGCGCTCAATATATATACAACATAATTCCAAAGAGGTTACAAGCAGGGCCGGATAAACCATTAAGCTACTAAGGCTATGGCCTTAGGCCCTGGAAAAATGCGGGCACCCAATTATTGTAGTGAAATTGTTGTAGGGCTGATGGTAATATAGATCCAGTACCAGTATAGTATAGGGTTTTTGCTTAAAAACGAATTACTAAGTCGAGTTTTCATTTATGTATTTTTATTACTTTTTGTAGGTTGATTTGCAAAATTAAGCCCTTCTATAGTAAACAGCTTTAGGCCTACAGTACCCTTAACCGGCCCTGGTTACAAGTCAAGTGCACCCGTTCCCACCCACACAATGGCCATGGCGGAAGCAACAGGCTCGTAAAAACGTAACGGCCGGGCTATACTTAGCCGAGATGCGTCGTTAAACCCGGCAGTGTTTTGTTTGTGATCGTTAAGTTTTCAAGCACACAGAACATTGGACTCCGGCCATTCAGGCTTGGACTTCTTGGCAGCTTAAAGGTTCATTTCGTGACTGTATAGGACAGGTAGCAGACTTGGACAACTAGATAATTCTAGTTTTCTAAGTTAATGAATTAGAGCAAAATGCGGCTAATTCTAATTCTAATTTAGTTTGTAAATTGCTTGTGCTCTAATTCTAATTCTAACCTAATTCGGATTTTATTCAAAATGCTAATTTGTCCAACAGCATTTAGTCTCTAAGCCAAACCAAAAAAATTGAAATAAAAACCTTGGCCGGAATGACTTGTTGTTGATTTGTACATTCTGAAAAGCACATGCTATGCTGTAAGGCATAAAAATTGTAATGTGGATCTAGTTCAAATTCCAGTTGAAATTCGTTGTTTTAAGAATTCGGTTATTCTAATTTTAATCTAATTTGAGAAAACAAGAATGATCTAAGTCTAATTTTAATGTAATTTGGAATAACTCAAATGCTCTAATTTTAGTTTTAATCTAATTTTCAAAAGCTAATAAAACTTTAGTTGTCCAAGTCTGATAGGTAGAGGAGGAATTACTGACGTAAGTTGTAGTCATCTTGGTTAATAACAAGTGTAAGTTGTTCTTCCAAAAGTCGTGTTTTTGTTTAAGAATGTAAGCCTTTTATTTGGCTATCTTTTTTCGTTAGAAGTATTGGCACTACACTTTTACGGCGAGGATATCTAACAAATTAACTATTGTTGACAATAAACTTTCCGCTTGTCCTTTATGCCATTATCAGTGTTATTGAATATCTTGAATTTATCTGGCTAGTTTTCCATGATAAACCATCACTGTCTTTATTAGCGGGAATTTTAAATGATTTGTCCGAGTCATAATGTGAAATAATTATATTGAATATTATTTTTATGCTGAATAATAGTATTATCTTATAGAAGTTATACATATTATCTAATATAATTATTTAATATAAGTTATACGAAACCTTTTAATTTAAATATGAATAGCAAAGCCAACTATTTCCTGTAAATCGAAGGAAGAAGATGTTTCGATATGTATAGTCGTTTCATCATCAGTCGATTTCTTACTGATGACGTCGATTTTCTCGCCTAATTTGAGTTTTTGCTCCAATATTACAAAACACTTAATATACTGTTAGAATATAAGATAGGTTGTAAACAAACTTATTTAAACATGTAATTTGCTATTCACACAGTATAGGTCAGAAATTGTAGTATCTATAGCTTTTGGTCGTAAGTACAGGTCAATGGCCCTTGCTATCTTGTGCTTATATCTTAAATTTAACAACCTTTGGGTGCCAGAGGTTATTTGTAAACATTGCTCGGTCAAATCGAAGGAGAAACTCGCGTTTAAACGCAATTATCGATCAAATATATCGCTTTATTACCAATTTCGGAAGCAGGCCTGTTGGGCCAGAAGATAACCATCCAAAATTTCAATGCGAAGGCTTTAGGGGATTTTGTGCAGGAAGCTCACAAGGTGTGTTAGGAAAGGTTTGTTTATAAAGGATTATAAATTTTGGCAGTTTATCGAACGTGCAGTTAAACGATCACGATGCGTTTCTATAGTGGTGTTTTAATGAAGTATTTTCTTAAAAGTGTGTGACTTTAGGTTGGCAGTTCGGTAGTCGCGCTGGTCAACAACAACGACTCCGTTTTACCAAACACAGGAGTTAAAGTAGAATATTTTTTTATCGGGGCGCATAAATATTTTTAGAGATGACTTTCATCGTTCCAGGAAGAAAATTATTCTATGGAGCATAATGGTCGGAGGTTGTAGTAAGACGTAGTAAGAATAGCAAAGCCCATACAGAAGTAGGTAACATTTTGAACATTTCGAAGAATTCTTTAGACTATGTTAAATGAATAAAAATATATATTCGAACGTTCAAAATGCTACCTATTCTTGTGTGTTGGATTTGGCATTTATTCTACTTCTAACTAAAGCCTCAAGTCAGTATCTTACGGTTTATTCGAAACGTTAAAATTGATACCTACTTCTGTATGGGCTTTAAATGCCTTCAATATTCCAATATTATTCTACTTCCCCCCTGCCCTAAGCCCAGAGGAGGAAATATGAACCCAGGTATTTGAGTCATAATACATCATCGCATTAACATTCTACAGGGGGGAATCATGGACGCCGTAAGGTAATCCAACTTGAACCAAATATGTAACTTAACTACAAGTGCTAGTCTACCTGTCTTACCTTGCGTATTTTTAACAGTCGCTCATATACTTCTAATACTCTCTCTCTTGCTTTTAGGTAAACTTTCGTGTTTAACGGATATACTTTTACTCGCCACCTTGAAATTTTAGTACTTGTGGTTATTTTGCCTTTAGACCATTTTCACCGCAGTAATAAAGTTTGTGTATCTTATTTACGGTGATAGCGCTAAATCGTTATGAAATAAATGTTAGCTTTACTTGGTAAGGATTTGACGTTCATTACTGTTGCTAAGTTGCTTCATATTTTTTTTCTTTAGAGATGAAGATGAAAGTCTTTAGCAATGCCAATTTAACTTGCAATGTAACAGATTTGATCGGTATATACCGCAGACCTTATTGGGGTATACAACTTATAAAGTATACAATAGAGTTTGCCACTTATTTTGGATCCTTCTTTACTTGTAATGAAAACAAATGTATTTTTTTTTTTGCGTTTTAGTCTTTTGGAAATTCGCTCAAACTTATCTTATTATGATGAAATGTATAATAAATCTACTCGATTCAAACCAAGCAAATTCCTGCAGATCAAACGAGATGCAATCCTCTAAAACAAAATGTTCCTGAGTTGTGGGCAAAACCAGGAATTGTTCTGTTGTAAACTTGTTTCGTAAAAGTCTACAAGAAAACGCAAATTTTGTGATGATTTGATTTAATAAATTTAGTACAAACCGCTTTAACTTCATGCGTTCAAAAAATACATTTTAGTTCACTCCAATGAAGATATGCTTAATTTTAAACTAATGTAACCATCGCTTCAAAATACATTCAAATGATTCGTAAAAAAGACAAACAGTTGCTAGTTTGATTTAAAGTTGCGAAAATCTTGAAGGAAATAGCCGAAATTTCTTGCTAATCAGAGGCAAGGCGTGCTTGAAATAAAGGGCGCAGGAGACAATCAATTTACACCCAATATATCCGTCCACAGTTAATGTAAACTATGCTACGATCAGCTGTCGAAAAGCATCTTTCACCAGAGCGCCCTGCTGTTGTTTCTTGAGGTGATTAGCCTGACTAAAACTGCCGGCAAATCACCCAAGGCAAGACGTTATTCATCAGGCAAGCTTCTAGACTGGTTAAGCCAGCGAGGATTAACTTTGAGACGGCAAGGCAAAAATGCAGCTTTTCTGAAGCTTGGTTACTGCGAAGGCGCATGTGCTAGCAGCAGTTTGACTGTTTGCGGGGAAAAAACTAAACAAAGCTTATTGAAATGGCTGTTGTTAATAAGACTGAGTAGAAGAACGTTAAGCCACAGTTTGAAATGTTGATTTCAGTCAGCAACTGCGATGTGAAACCGAGCAGTGTTGTAAGTTTAACCCTAGAACTACCGAATTAATTTTCTACGTTAATTACCAAGAGGGTCAATTGAACCTTCTGTTTAATATGACTGGGATTTTTGATTACAGCACTATTATTTTTGCATTTTTTTTTGTGAAGTGTAATCTTTATCTGTAATGGTGTTACAGTGTTTTAATTGTTTCGCCAATGTGTTACGATGGGCATAGTCAGCAAGTATTTAAAACTTTATAGAAGAGCGTTAAATTTTGAACATAGCTTTTTGTTTCACAGATATCCTGGAGCTGTTTATCTAGAATAGAAATGTTTGTGTTTTATTTCATTTTAGTTATATGAATGTTTTACTGGAATAAGATTAGTGGATTTTAGAAAAAGCTGATACAACAATTTTTAGAGTGCACAATAAGTGCTGGGAATTTTTCAACGTACAACTAAGCAGTGGTTTCTGATTTGTTTGCACAGAAATGTGTTTGCGCTTCATTGTCACGATTTTGCGATTTTTTATTTGATGTCGCAGATATTTCAGAGCTCACGTTTGCAGCAGTTTTAAGCTCGGAATTGGAAATGTGTATTTATGTGTCTGAGACTCTGTAAGCCTAGTTTTCTATGTGTAAGTAAAAAAATACAGTTTTAGAAGGCTTTGTTACGAAATAATGCGCTTAATTGAGTTGTTTGTGGTAAGTGACCTTGAATTTTGGCTTGTCTTAATCATATTAGTAATATATGTCTGGCCTGTTTTGTCCCAGACAACTATTACAAATTGGTTGACAGTTCTGACAAACATTCAATCCGCCTTGGGGAGTTGTCTATAAAACTGAACAGCAGGGCTCGAATATTGTTGTTTGGCGTTGTTTATTTTCTGTTTTGTTGTATAGCACTAATGTTCACCTATGTCCTATAGTGAGTAGAAAATGGACAATGCTGTTTTAGTGTCATTCACCGAAAATTGACAATGACTTTTTAGTGTCAGTGGTAGAATATGAAGAATACCTTTTAGTGTTTGTGATAGAAAATATGCAAAACATTTTTTGGTGTCAGTGATTAGAAATGGACAACACCTTTTCTGAGCTAAATGGTTTTACAAGGTTATTGTAACGACATGTTTTTACTGTTATAAGGCAAAGGCTTGAAAATCTGTTATTTTGATTTTTTTTAAGAAACTTTTATCAACTTGAATATATTTGAAATTTAAAAAGTTTTGCATGAGGAAATTCCTAAAGTTACGTGGCTTACCTACTTCCTTGTTGTGCTGTGGTTCGAGCAGACCTTTTTCGAAATTTTAAAACCGCAGCGTACTTCCCATACGCTACATTTTCTGAAGCAGTACTACTGTAGGACTGTTCTGATGCGTAGTAGGTACGTGGTCATTTCGGCAAAAAGATTGATATGCTATACATTAAAAAGTGTTTTTACAATTGCCTAACTAACATAAAAGCCAGAATATTTGATTTAATCAAAATGTTGTTCTGTTTTCTATAGTTTCGCCATTACCCTGACAAAGTTTGAAAACCAAAACATATGTCTATTTAGGTATCAAACTAAAATATGTCTATCTATTCTTTATTGGTTTAAAATATGTCTACGTAGTTTATCAAATCTTCTGTTTTTTCGAAAATCAAAATCTTCTGTTTTTTTTTTTAATGTCCTGATCAATGTGTTCTATTCGTGAGATGCGATTTTTCAATTGGCCGCATACTGCTATCAAATATATACGTCGCACTTTAAGAGTATATTGCTTTACGAAACGTGGTGTGTGCGAAATTTCGAGTCCTGCAGTGTGAGGCACCGTGATATGGATATTATGCGGTCAACACGTCTGTCTGGAATGTCTCCTGTGTATTCATAATAGGCTGCTTTTATTTCGGAAATCACATCTCAGTAATAATCGACCAGATTTACTTAAAACAACTCCCAAATACGTTGTTCTAGCAGAAAATAGCGGGGTTAAAATAAGTCTCCCTTTTTTTGCAGCTGTTTAAAGTGGAAATGTCAACTTAAAATAATTAGACACTGTATAATGTAAATTTCCGGCTTTAACAGCGCCTAGTCAAAACTCTTCAAAATGTCTCTTTTAATTTACCGTTGTCGCTTCCACGTTTGAGATACGTTGACAGCCAAATTATAGACGTGTGTAGTGCGAAAGGTGACTTGGCGCAAAATAACGTATCACATTGACACATACAACTTAAGTCTTAACTTTTCGGTAACATTGACGAAAATAGGTGGAAATATTGTAAATTGTGCTAGTGATTTTAGTAAAAGTTTAAATTAGATTTTCAAAAGAAGTAGGCCACTTGCTGAACAAAAACCTTAAGCAAAATAAAATGATTTATTAAAATTGGTAGGCCAGAAATTACATATCAATGAGCAATGCCTAAAATATATTTCTTTCTTTTTTGTCCAAAAGATAAGTCAACTGTAAAAATAGTTTTCGAGCAAATACTGCAAGTCTACGTATCGGCCATTATGTTGGTGATACTCATTGGCCTAAATGTGTTGAGAAAATACTCGCTACAGCAAGCCTATAAGGACGGCCACAGTGTGAAGTTGGCGCTAGAGAGCATTGTCCAGGTTTAGCATCATTTTGTCCAAAACGCCCAATTTTTAGCTATTGTAACAACTACCCTTAGACTAAAGTATGTTGCACTTGAATTCAGAAAGAAGCTCCCCAATGTCTCGTAAGGATACCATTTGAGAAAATTCATTGATGTACGGATAACAAAACTGGAATTATTTTCATTAGTTGGGCTACTTGTGACAAAAGCGCGTTTCTGCTATTGGTAGTATATTCTGTCAAGGAATTCCATCAATTGATATTGTACACGTCCGCTTGTATTTTCGAATGACCGAGCGAGTGACCGCTCGGCACCAGTACGATAGAATAGGCGTGTCGCGTGTAGCATGTCGCGTAACACACATAATAAAAGGATACGCTACCATACCATTAACATAGAAACCAAATTAGACGAATTTAGCTCAAAAACGCTGAAATTGTACAAATTTGTATGTTTAAAACTAAGCGTTGTTAAATTTGGAAGTCGTTAAATCATTAAAACTGCCAAGAAATTTCGTAGTTGCTGTTTCAATAGATAAAAGCCATATTTCTATTGTTTTACTACTTTAAAAAAATTAAAATATTTTGCAATTCGACGAATTTTGTATTAGAAAATTTGAAACGTAGCGTTTTGTAAGAATTTTGTAAAAATTTGGACGTCCGGTAGCAATTTAAATCAATAAAATGCCAGGAAAGTAGTTTTCAACATTAGGTATTGATACAGAATATAGGATTTTCGTATACAAACGGTATGTAACTAAGGTTTCACTAAATCATTATAGCACTTGAATCGTTAAAACTGCCATGAATTAGCACCACTGCCACATTAAGGCAAAACCACTGTGAAATTCGAAGAATTCCGTTCAACAACGAATTCCGTGTAAAATGCTTGTATACTTGAGTTTTGGACGCAACTTAACTCTACACTCAGTCATTACGAAAACTTCAGCGCCCGTCTCGATAATGACCTTTTAATTGGCACTTGTCCAAACCGCGTCGCGACAATTGCCGCTTGTGACGTAACAAAGAAGCTCGCGGGGGGATTACGTTTAAGGGGGTGCTTGAGTGGTTGAATTGCGCCACTTGAGACAATAGTTGAGTAGCAGCAATCGGGAAGTTTCACCAATTAATTCGGTAACTGCGAGGCTAAATTATATTGCCAGCTTGATAAACAGTAAATCGAAAAAGAATGTTTGGGCGGGAAAATATTACATTTTAGTTTCAAAAATCATTGGACCAGCAATTCAACAGGGATTTTGATGTTAAACATGATTAACATATTACGCTATTTTTGACTTTTTCTAAACATATGGTTTAGGGAAAAAGTCTATTTGAGAACAATGTGGCGAAATTATATTTCCAGCTTTTGAATAGAAACCGAAAAAGAATGTTTGGGCGGGAAAATATTACCCTATTTTTCGTTCTTCATTGGCACAGCAATTAAACAGTTTTTTATGTTAAACAAGTATAACAAACATATGAACGTTGTTTTACACTTTTTTCTAAAAATATGATTTAGGCCAAAACGTTTATTTGAGAAAAACCTGGCAAATAATTATGAAGGTAAAAGCCAAGGTCTAAAACAACATGACCTTAAAAATATGTTTCGATACGCACTTCGAGTGTTTGACCTATTTGGCTTTGGCATTTATTTTTAAGCTGTGTTACAGATCCGTGCACAGTGCATCTAAGTATGTATTATACAGCTGTACGAATAGTTACCAAAAAAATGAATAGGTGGAAAAATTTCCCCGTTATTTTGGTCTACATTCTTAATTAAATACGATTTTCAATCTTATACATAATCCGCTTTAATAAAAACAAGCTGAAAACTGGTTGTGCTAGACTTTTTTGGAAAAACATGTTGAAAAAAGGAAAGGCGTAAAAAGTCACTTTCTTTTTTTTATTTGAATGCTTTTTGTAAAAAATCAAATGAACAGTTACTTGAATTTCTGATTAACGGACTCAATCATGCACATTTCGTGCAAACACAGCACTGCCAATTTTTAGTCCAAAGGTTTTTCTAAAAATATTTATCTAGCTGCCGTATTTCCACAAAACATT
The DNA here is from genome assembly GCF_963924565.1 of Ascidiella aspersa. Lineage (NCBI taxonomy): Eukaryota > Metazoa > Chordata > Ascidiacea > Phlebobranchia > Ascidiidae > Ascidiella > Ascidiella aspersa. The sequence continues at coordinate 30,168,231 of NC_139451.1, read as the reverse complement.
GCATTTCGTGCAAGAACCTTACTTTTTCACGCTATATATTACTACGAGGTTAAAAAAGAAGACAGGCACAACAAATACCTCATCAGCATGCAAATTTTGCAAATCCCTAATTAGCTTCGTTCCGACACCACAGTCGTTGTTTTTATCCACACAACAACAGGAAATACTGTGTTTCGCTCGACCCAAACGTACCCTGTGGCTCCTTTTGTCTGTGTGTGCTCCATCTCTGGATAAACCTTCGTGTGTTCGCAGCCGTCATCATTAGGCCTTGTTTTGCCAACATTTCCACTTTTTACTGCAAACAAAAGACCCCGGTGTTGAGTTTCGGCCCCCCAGGATGAGAACCCCCACTTTCAGAACCCCTTCAGCTCTAGCTACTGTTGCCCCAACTGTAGGCTCGTGCGCAGAACAGGGGGTGCACAAATATGTTGGCTTCGGAGGCTTTTTCGACTGCAGTGTAGGTGTATGTGTTCTTTAGTGTATTTCAAAGTCTGTTTTTGTAATGTAATAAAATTTAAAACTTGGCGAAAACATGTTCACTTACGTGTTCAAAAGTATATTCTGTCAAAAGGGCCCTCACTTTGATGATCGCAGCTTCTTACCAGTTAACCTCCAATATTTTCGGCATACTATTTTGTAAAGGGCACTGTACTTAAATTGAAAGGTTTGAGAAAGACTCTACTCATTTGGATACCTATGACACCAGAAAGAATAAAACCGGAACTAAAACGTTTTTTGGCATTATATAACAGAGGTGTTTTTGCATTTCATAATAGCATAAGTAAATTTGTATTTCACCTTAACATAGGTGTTTTTGCATTTCGTAACACCTTAAGTATTTTTACATTTTATAAAATAGTGAGTATTTTTTCGCTTTATATGTCAGCTTTAAACAAAAGCTGTACCACCCTTAAACCAATCCTTGGCACGAGCAATAACATATTCCACGTAGTCAAAAGGAGCTTAGTTACACAAGCCGCAGGCAATTATGGCACGCAGGGCCGCGGAAAAACGCAAGTTTTCGGTTCGATATTCTGTGCCCTTTCGCTGTGTAGCCAACAGTGGAGCACACAGAAGCAGCAGCAACAACAACTGAATTCCGTCGCTTAATTTGATTGCCTACGTTTTTCCGGACGGTTTAACACGGGCTCGACCCTTGTGCTTGCTAAACTACTGTACGAGCTACACGCAAATGGAAAGTGGGTCTCCAGATGAACTTGCATAGGTTCACGGCTTTTTGATTTTCTTCTTTAGCAGAGCTGTTCTTGTGAAATGCCACCCATTCATTTTTTGCAAAATAAGTAAAGTACAAGTGTTCAAGCCCAACCATTTTTGAGTTTGAAGGTTATCGCGAAACTCTGCTTATTTCATTTCTACATATTAGAGAGGTTTAAGACTATAATTTGGTAAAAAAAAATAAGCAAAAACTTAAAAATCCTGTTTGCCCTCTTTCCTTGGTGCCCTAATCACGTGCTTAGTTTGCTTAATGGTTAATCCAGCCCCGGCTGTCTATACTATTCTTTGCAAGATACTTTCTACCTTTTTATTCTTTACAATCGAGCTGGATTTAAATAAAAGTGACTTACCCTAGCCTCATAAAAGTATGTTCAACAATTTTTGTGTTTGAAGGTTCTCGACGAATCCTTTTTCATTGCATTTCTACATAATATATAGAGGATTAGGAAATAAGATTTTACTTTTCAGAAAGATTTAATAAGATTTTACTTCAGAATAGAAAATAAGGAAAAATGTGTGGGTGCCCCCTTTTCTAGGTGCACTATTCACGTGCTTATTTTGCCTAATGGTTAATCCAGCCCTGGCTGTCTACCCTTGTTTTGGCTGGCCCACGCTTGAACGGAACCATGCATATCTAGCTTGAGCCTTTAAATAGGCGAATCCAATCGCGCTTTCAAGGTCGATTTAAACGGATTGTGAGATTATCGTGGAAATCTTGCGAAATCTAAACAACGGGGTTTGGAGAAAAGGTTAGCTACCGCTGTATATATTTTGAACGCTAGAAATACTTCAGGATTGTCTCGTGGCTTTTTTGATCTGTGTACCGTAACCGTTCAGTCCAAAGGCTGTGTGTTTCGGTAAAAAGGGCAATTGGATTTAGGGCTGAACAGTTAATGAATAGTTTGTAGCAGGGTATTTGTTGCGTGGTGAATTAGCGGTAAGATTGTTATTTACACTTCCAAATCGGTTTGATTTATTTAAATGCTGTTTTAAAATTACTTTTAAGATATAGTTCATTTTGAGCTCTAACAATTTGTCTAGTTTGATTTCTGCAAATTTTGCTGTTTTTGCCTTTCTTTGCCTGAATTTGCCTCTTTTTGTAATAAGATTTATATTCTAGATTGCCTTTTCAGAAGGTTTGATTTGGCGAAAAATATCTTGAACTATGTAGGTTCGTTATTGAAAAAATTTCATCTTCGAAATGATTAAATCAATCACTTACCAAATTTGCTTACAATTTTGACTCGCATAAACATTCTAAATTGGTAGACCTCGGGGAAGTGGGTAATTAAAATTAATCACACTGTTTACAGGATGTAATTTTGACAAACATATTAGGTCTTGTTATCAACAATCTGGCGTAAGTCATAACTTGTTAGTAAAAGTGGTTAATTGAAACCCTTTGTGTTGACGATTTTGTAACGTGACGTCACTGTCTCCTTCGCGGCGTCCTTCAAACACGTGTCGTTATGACGTCACAAACGATGAGCACGCGCGACACGAGGTTCAATTACCGGTCTATTACAAGTTCGATCGTTAAACAGCAGCAGCCATGATCGTGGCCCGTTGGGGCGATATATAGGGTCTTCCAAAGTCAAAGGGGTTTTCCTGTACTTAACTGCTCCTAATAACATATAGGGTTTCATTAAACTTTCAAGAAATTTTTATTATCTATGTTTTACAATTCCTTAAGGATTTTACCACTTGTTGTGCAAAAGTACTTTTCAGTCAGTTGAAAAGGTATTTCCAAAGTTAAATGGGTTTTCCTGTAGTTAAGGGTCCTAATAAACATATATGGTTTCATGGAGCGTTTCCATGAAGGCTATTTCTGTAATTTATGTTTTATAATCCAGGAATTTGCCACTTGTTTCGCAACAGTACCTTTTCACCAGTTGATCTCGTATATATATATATATATATCACCGTGACTTTTTTTGGTTATTATATGCTTGTTAATTTTAAACTGTTTAACAGGTAAAACATAAAATCATTTTATATATTGGCATTTTTACATGTTTGCTTTTCTACAGAAGCTGATGATGGCTTATAGGCGAAATATATATTTCTACTACCTAAAGTGTTTCAGCTTATATTCTTGTTATTTTAAATATTTTCTGCACTTCCTAAAACACTATAAGCTGCACAAAATTGAACTTGGCTGTTACATAAAACAGAACTTCAATAAACATATCAGTGCCTTCTTGCTCTACTCCTGTTCATAAGTACCTTAAAACTGTCTAAATTTTACGCGCTGTTTTAAATTCAAGACAGACGTTCTGGTGCAGTGGCCCGAACCTGTGCGAATCCTGGGAAATGTTTCGGAAATGTTTCATTATTTCTGCTAATTACGGCCAATTGCCGTATGCCCTGTGAGCCATAGCTGGTCGTTAATCGGCTGATGCGACCTGCGAATTTACGGTGAGGCGCCATGAATTTACCAATGGACGCTTAATTTATAGGTGACGCAATACTATGGTATGCTGAAAAGATGGCTTTTGCCATTAATTTGGCCTGACAATTACGGCGAGACCATTACTAAGCAACTGTTCTTCAAGTTTTTTAGAATCACTTGTAGTTATCTATTACTCTTTTCAGTAACAAAGTAAAACCTTTAATTAAACGTTGATCCAACCCGTGTATGGTAAAATAATTTGGAATAATATTTTTTATATATAAATTGTTTGATGTCTAACACTTATTAATTGCTTGATGTCTAACACTTATTAATTGTATTTTACAATATGTTATAAAACTAAACTTGCCAAACTTTGTTTTACCTCTTCACAGAAGGTTTTGTCACAGAATCACGTTATAAAACATCGTCGCATAAAAACTATTCTAAATATGTACTTCTTTTAAATTCTTTAAACCGACAATTTTATCTGTTTTTAATTTCTTAAACATATAAATACCTGTATTTAGTGACATTTTTACACATTGTTTCATTCTAGCGATCCGCACTATTGTGACCTCATAGCCCCACGTTTGCTGCTTTGCGATCCAGACATATAAACATGCGTTCGCGCACTCAGAAAAACACCCCGCAAAAAGGTGGGACGCCGCTAATTTGCGTGATTTTAAACGACCGCGACATTGTAAGGTCAAGTTGCTTATCGGTTCTCCCTCTTAACCCTATTCCGGACCGTTTTCCGTTTACAAACATCTAACTTAACGTAATTACGGCTGGTAAACGGGATTAGACTAGGCGGGGCCGAAGACAAAGCGGCGTCCCATTAAATCTCAAAAGTTGTCCGATTATGCTCATTCAGATCGTGATGTTATTCAGTCAAAGGCACTTGGTTGGACTCAATGGGGGGCGTCGAAAACTAAGCTTGTGTATTCGAGCATTTTTAAATCAAAACAAAATAAAAACACTTGCTCCTATTTTTTCACTCTTTCTCTCTCTCTCTCTCTCTCTCTGATTCTCTTTTCCATTGTCGCTCTCATTTTTACTTACTTTTCTTGTGTTTTCTGTCGTTCTCTTTTTTTGGTTTTTATCGCCTTTTTTCTCTTCGTATTTTTCTCGTTTTTTTCCTAATTTTTCTCTCATCTGCTTAAACCCATCACTTGGCGGCGCCTCGGATAAGAAAACAATTAAAAAGGGGGTGAAAGTCCTGCTTTGAAGGCCAAGTACGTTTCGTCGCGTATTTTCTCCAAGGACCAGCAGCGAACCGCTAATTACTCAATGACGTCATTCGGGCACGCTGGGGAACTCGAATGTGGTGTTTCGCGAGTTTTACTGCTGAGTGCAGCGTGTCGGAATCCCGTGTAGGCTAAACTGTACGTATATACAGGAGCCAGTAGTTTACTTGAAAGCAATTTGCGGTATTTTGCGAATGATGAGATCGCTCTCAAAAGCAAAACGGGTAAAAACCATGAAAACGTGCTAAAGTTTGTAGTTAAGTTGTTCTCTCGACAAATTTTAGCCGTTTTCTTTGTTAATTAGAAAATCGTTGATTTCGCCAACAGCATTGGGTTTATGTTTTGTTTCATTCTTTTAATCAGCTTTTTGGCAAGATTCCCTTTTGTTTGAATCGCGTTTTTAATCTCACTCATTCACTTTTGATGATTGTTGCTAAGCTTGCTTAATTGCAAAAATAACTATAGTTTCTGTGTTTTTTTGGGCTTTTGGGATTCAGTAAACTGTTTCGTTTTAAATTTTTCAAAAAGCGTAGAAAAAAAATTTTCTTGTCAGAAATATGTTGCAGTTTAAAAATTGCCATTTAGAATTTTTTTTTGGTTGAGTAAACAATTAACGTTAGGCAAAACTGAAATGCCGAAATAGATTTGTTGCCGATTTTGGTGTTAGTTCGTCAAGCAGTTTTAAGCCCTAGAAATGCAAATTTCTTGTTATTGAAAGCACAGTCATTAGCCACTTCTTAATAAGTTTGAAATTCGTTTTTAGTAGTCAAATCAAGCAATTTAAAGTCTTAGAAATGCAGGTATGTTGTCTTTTTAAATCGCAGACGCATTAGTCACTTCTTAACAAGCAACAATCTTCAAAGTTTGGTTGTAAATCTAAAATCGAACCGTGGCAACTTGCTCAAGAAAAAAGAACGATTCTTGCGCTGTGCAAACAAGACAGCACAGTCAGGGGTAATTGCCCTGGCTCGAACAAATTAGGCCCACCATTCAGCGGCTACGGGGCTGTGTTTGCACTCCGATGCCTTGTCCCGAGATTTGTCGGCTGGCGCGAAGAAAAAAGTAAAGTGGGCAGACGATTAGGGAGGAAATGACACCTCTGTCAGACTCTGGCGAATCGACTTCTGGCGACGGAATTTCAAACGCGCACGCGAGAGAGAAATCTCGTCCAAGTTTTTCGGGAAAAAGGCAATTAGAAGCCAACGGCGCCCGGCGATTTCTGATATAAATACGACCGCGCGTCTGATGTTGGCCTCATTACTCAGTTGGTCGCGCCGCGTTCTAAATTTTAATATACGTAAATTACGTGACCCTAATACATTAAGCTGGTTTAAAAGAGCGAAAATTCCGTTGGCGAGTGTTGAAGTGTTAAGCTTGATTCATCACGAATCGCTTTGAACGAAGTTTAGTTTGCGTTCAGAAAAAAACGCCTCATTGCATCTTATTGGATAAGGTTTATCGGTACTGATAGTTAACTTTATGTTTTTATGTCGAATTTGTATTACATTTTTTCGGCTATTCTGTCGCAGGAAAATATTCATATTTATGATGCAGCCTGGAGAGTTAATCATATGCCGTGATCTGAGAATACAAATTGTATTTAGAATTTGTAATAAAACTATATTAGAATGAATACGTTGATCGTTCCGACATATGCCATATAGTTATGATTATGCCAAGGTTGTGATATATGCCTTAGTTGTGAAATATGCCTTAGTTATATTCCATAGTTATTCACAAACTGCGCAATTGTTTTTTCCTAACTGAAAGCTCCAGTCGAGTTGTTACAGAGAAAAGAAAATTGTATCGTGGCATATTCGACAGTTTGTGATAAAATTAACAATAAATACCAAAGACCACATAAGAACGATATGTTCAGATAATGTTGTTAACTTTCAAACAGACCGCTACTACGTTTTTAACGTCAAAATGATATAAATATGCGTTATATATAAATATAAAAAAAAATTGACTAAAAGTAGGTGTCATTGTTAACATATTCCAACAAAACAATGAGCTTGGTGACGTCATTATGGCTATAGGTACCGTAAATGAAGAATGACCCTAAAAGACGGCACACAAAAGCATGTGTAATTGTTTAAACATTCCACAGAACAATACGCATTTTGCACGTCATAATGCCAACAGTTTGGTGAAAAATGTAAGGGTTCATTCAAAAGTGTAAAACGCAGTTTCAACGTTTCAACGTTTCAACAGAAGAATACGCAAGCATTAACACCGCAATGCTAAATGTGTGGAGAAAGCAAAGAATTAAATACAAAAGCATGTAGAAAAGTTACCTTTAAAATGTATATAACGAAAATACTACTTACCGGCCGCGGTTAGGTGTAAACAAAAATAAGTGTTTACATGTTTTATGGATGTTTGAATCACTTTTTAACCTCGACGATTTCTACTTTTTTCAGCTTAGCTTCTGTGTAAACTTAAAAGGCTTGTACTTAGTGAACAACAAGTTTCTGGACTCGAAATACCACCAAAAATTTCATCCTAAAGTCGGAATTAGACCGCGGCGCACATCAGGACTTTTCCACATCGTTCGACGGCAAAATGACGCCTTATTTCCCGCCGATGAAGCGGCGGCGATACCTTAGCGAACCAGCGCTGCTAGTGCTATTCTTTGTTGGACTACTGGGCGCTCGAGCGCTAGGCATGGCTGTGGACAACGGACAGTCATATATCCGCCAGCCATCGCAGTGTGTTGTCATTCCCAGTACTAACAAACTGTGCTACAATGTTGGATACAGCCGAATGATTCTCCCTAATCTTCTCCTGCACGAATCACTGGACGAAGTTCACCAACAGGCTGTGAGCTTTGTTCCTCTTAAGAAGAGCAGATGCCATCCTCATCTACAGATCTTCCTTTGCTCCCTATTCACTCCCGTGTGTCTATCGGAGGAAGAATCGATGGTTGGAGGCCCGATCCCTCCATGCAGATCCCTTTGTCTTGCTGTGAAGAAGTCCTGTCTGCCAGTAATGGAAGAATACTACTTTAGCTGGCCCGAGATGCTAAACTGCAGCAAGTTCACAGATGCAAACCCGTGTGTCATGATCAACGACTCCAACACCCCAATGACCACGTTGGCGCCGACCCCCTCAAGTAAGTGCTACCTCCTTGTACCCCTTACCCGAAAAATGCACGGTTTGACCCCCCAGTTTGATCCGCTGTTGACCCCCCAGTTTGATCCGCTGTTCGGACGGACTGTTTGTTTTTTGTTTTTTTTTAGCCTGCATTTTTTATTCTGACTTGGTTTATAGTCTGATTTGTTGAACGGAGTGCATTGTGGATTAATCTTAGTAAACTAAATGTGATTTCAATCTGTTTATGTCAACTGATTAAGTAAGGATTAAGAATTGTTTATAAATGGTCAAGTTAGCCTTGTTTGTGAATTAAATGAGTTCAAAACTTGTCTTTTTACTGATTTGAGTTGATAGACAGGCTGCATGAAGGTCCTTGTTGGGAAATTACCCACCTCAGTACCTCCTAACAAAACCACCGCATATTACATATTTGCGACCAGACCTGTGTGTTGATTGATAGATTCTATATAAGTTTTAAAGAGAGTGTACTTAATGCAGTACTTTTAAACTTGGCTTATATCCGTATATTTTATTCCTGTCATAGAAACAACATAGTTGTACGGTAACTTATAAAAAGTCTTGACTTATGTAGGTTACTACTTACAGGCTACTTGTTTGGTTTAAGCTCGGCCTGAATTGCTTCAGGGTTTTGTGTTGTTGGATTGCAGTAACGTTTTACGTTATTCATCATCCGATATGTGTGTTTATGCAAGCGCTTTGCTCGACTAGAATATTTCCGAAAAACGGAAGAAATATCCTTCGATACAAGGTTTTTTTATTTCGAAGTATATATATTTGTAATATTTTGAGCGTCTTGAACATAGCTTTTCGTACCTTCAAACTTCTATGTTGTTTAGAACATCAAATTTAGGATTAATCGTAAGTAGTAAAATTTAAGTTTTGCTAGCACCGTTTTAACAGAGCAGGTTAATTCACTTAAGGAGACATAACGAACAAAATGAGCCACTTATTTCGAGCGTTTATAAGGTCATGATTGCCTTTGCTGTTTGATGCCGCTGGCAGGTGCAACTAAAATGCCCGTATTGTTGAATAATTATATCTGCATTCGTTTGATAAGGTTGGTATATTCTCCTTTAAAATGGCGCCAGTATGTGTCATTCGGTTTTAAAAAACTGTCTAATTCTGACTTTACAGGGAACAAAAACGCCTAAATGTTTGCAATTCGTCCTTTTAATTCGGCTATTAAACCCCCGTGATATTTACAAGACGCCAAATTCGGATGTATATAATAGAAATACGTAATGTTATAGGTTAGTGCCTTAATAATAAAAAATGTCGCCAGTTTTTTACTGTTATGGGCATTAATCCGCAACCCTAAAACACCAGACGCAAATAGCGTTTATAGGAAATGAAAACCTCGTATGTGGATAAATATTTTAATTGAAAATGAACAAAGATCTATTCAAAACGTTCAAAATAATACCTACTTATGTATGGGCATTGATACTCTTACAACGCCTAACTACAACCTTCAACCAAAATACTGCATATTTTAATTAGTCTGCTGCTACTTTTAATAACCACAGACGGCGGGGTAAACATTGGAATGACAAAGCTGTCATAAACTTTTGCCCTGTAAATGTCTCGGCAAGTTTAGTGTAGATAAAAATCATGTCTGACATTTTCAAAGGGCGTAAACTATAAGTCGTATTCAGTTATGTTTTTTATTGTTTTTATATCTGCCATTCGTCACGAAATTAAATGTCAATGTCCTCTTACAGTTTTGTAATTGTTGCAGTTAAAATATTACGTGTCCATATGAATAACCTTACGATATCGGTGAAACTGAATCGGAACGGTTCAGGACGGCGCTACAGTTAAAGACGTTTTACAGGTACGCCGTGCCACAAAATGTATTTAAACTACGATTTCAGTTGAATATTTGCTTGGTTTGAATCATAACCTCAGGTTTCGGTTAAAGATGTGTGCGTTAATTTTTTTAATGTTCGTTTTTTACCAGGTCAGCGCGCTGTTTGCTAAATGTATTTAAACTAAGATTTTGACCTTGGTTTTTCCAAAGGCTTCCTTTTGGGCGTTCTGTTATGACGTCATCCATGAAAAATGACGTTATCCATGAAAATGTTCATGCGTTCAGTATGATTTTTTTTCACACCTAATTTCCAACGCCAGTGTCTGCTAAGCTACTTGAAAAACTTGGTTAAGATTCACTTGATCCCAAATGGCTGTATGTGCCTTAAAATACGATCACGATTTGCAGTTAAATATGGGGTATCACTGTTTTGTCAAGCTACTTGACTAACCTGGGTAAATTATGGTGAAATTACTACTCGTTGTTATAATGTTGTTAGGTTCACAAACTGAAGCGCATGTACTTTACGGTTTACAAACGAACTCTTGGTACTTAGTGTAACTCATCATAAACTAAACCTTTTCTCATTTTACCCTAAAAGAATATTATTTGTCAAAGATTGGGTCGTTATTCATGCTAAGAAAACTAAATGGAAGGTTGGTATTTTCTACCAAACTATATTTTACTTATATTGGCAGTAACAAGAGAATGTATAGGAGTATTGTAATGGCCTTGGCGTTGCGCCACTTGAAAGGTAGTAAAACTTACTGTGTACCTCGTAAACAGGACAAACTGCGCTAGGATAAACCTCGTTTGGAATTACCGCCCTTAGACCCCCCGAGCAATAAATCATCCATTTTGATCCTCAATAGGTTCTATGAATGTTGTTTTGGGTAGAAACGCGCCAAAATATGTAGTTCAGCCAAAACTGATTGATTTTTTTACGTTATAGTTAGGGTTCACTTCGTGTCCCGTATTGTTGGTCGCGGTCTGGTAAAACTGTAAACCGTGTGATTTATCAGTGCATCTTGAAAACAGTGGAAACTGTTGTTGGCTTCTATTTAGGGTGGAATTTGATTAACGTCAAATTGTCGATAGCAAGTCTAGAATAATGCTTGTTAAAATATAGACCACAAGATTTACAATTTTTATACCAGAGATAAAGTAAAAAGCAATTACATCGACCAGAATTGCTTTTAAACGCCTTTTCCAGGCCAATTTTTCACTAAGAGTAAAACATTGCAGCAAATATTATTTTGAGCTTTACTAAGCTTAAATTTAGCGTGACTTATGATCACTTTCATGTTTTTAATCACTTATTTTACGACCACAATTCCACATTTTACGATCCACGTGTTGTTTGCAAACTTTAATCTTTGCGGCTTTGATTTTGGCAACTCAGGCTTAACTTTAGCGCTTATTTGTTAAAACGCTTTACCCTTTTGCTCTTGGTCGTTAAACAGCTTTCTACGCTCGTAAAACGACATTCATTTACATGGGTTTAAATTCGTGTTTCGCTACCTGCGGAAGCGGAACCAAAAGAGTTTTGCCATACTCATAATGCAGTTACAAATAATGTGTATATACTGCATCATTAACAAACCTTAGGGGTCAATTGTGACTTTTAGAGGTCAATAAAAAGAATTTATCACCTTGCTAGTTGCCGGCGTTGAAGAGGTTAATAAGTTGCGCATCGTTTCAAGTAACTTTAAACTATGGTTCCTGTTAACTCTACTTTATCGCCGAGGTTTCTGCTAATCCTTATGTAGGGTGCAATATCCTTAGTAAGCGAGTATAGAGATCAAGCGTTTCTTGCGGCAAAACGTTTCCCTTTTCTCAGTAAAATTTTGCGACCACAAAGCAGCCACGTCTGGGTTTTTCGGCTGTTTAAACAAGGCGGTTTATAAGTATGATATTTGAGTTTGCACAACAACACATCGATGACTTTTCGACAGTGCCGCCAAAATACAGTATTAGATTCAAATAACTCATAATAAAAAGTGTGGTTTGTAACTCTATTGCGTTTTGATAAAACAAACACTGTTAACTATATTTAGCTAAGATTACATTTTTACTTTTTTTTACAGTATCCAAAATATTTAGGAAAAGTAATGAAAACTCGTGTTTCAATCCGCCTTACAAACATATACGTAGTCAAAAAAAATTAAAATGAAATATCACCATGCGTTATCCAGAAAAGGGTTGTTTATTGACCTAAATAAAAAAGGTGTATAAAAGATAAAAAGCCTGTTTTTAAGTGATGGTTCTTGTTGATCTTTAAACCGCCTTGTTAGTGAGTGTTCAATTGGTTTACATGTTCTACCCATTTTACCGCCACTAGACAAGCGTTATTAATCAAAACACCTCACGGTGCCCTAAAAACCAACCCAGCCCCATTCTGGGTGTGTTAGGGTCCTGGCCCTCGACAATAATCATGATTGACTGGCTAATTTATGGGCTACCCTTGTCTCCAGTTACCAGTTTTTTTCTGACGGCGTCTAGCGTTTAGCAATCCATCATAACTTGCTTCTGCATGCTTTTTGTCAAACTGGGTGGTATTCTTCTTTTTTTAGTTTGTAAGAAAATCTTTTTCTGTGAAGTGTTGCATACGGGATCGATTCTATATATAAGTTCCTAAAATTTTCCACATTTGGACTTTTTTGTTTTGATCTGCTGGGTCAGAATTTGTTAGTTTGGGGGTTAATTCTTGCTAAAGGCAATGCGCCTTAGACTAATTATAACGTGAGAAAGTACTTATCGCAATTAATTTAGGAATCTAAACTTTAGATTCCTTATTTAATGCACGTTGGCTTTCTATAGCCCATTAATTTGGGAATCTAAACTTTAGAACCGGATTCGATTCTCTATTTAACGCACCTTGGCTTCATATAGATTAAATCCAATATAACGCAGTTTAACACAAAATACAGTCGCAAAAAATCGCCTAGACAACTTTCACACAGTTTTGCAAATTGTTTCTCATTTTTGCTAATTGAATTTCTATACAGTTGTAGCACACACGAAAATCGTAGTTTCCACAGCCTAAAACGAAATTTGCTTAACCCCCTAACCCTCCTGTCGCAGTTTAAGGTATTGAAAACCATTTCATCCGTCTTACACATTCATTTGGTTTTATTTGGTTTTCTATGTGAAACTCGAAATGCTTAAATGTGTTTTTGACAATGGAGTATAATGGTTGAAGGTTGTAGTAAGACGTAGTAAGAATATCAAAGCCCATACACAAATAGGTATAGCATTTTCAACATGGTGAATATAGTAATGTTGAAAATAAATAACGAGATATTCTAAACGTTCAAAATGATACCTACTTCTATAAAAATGGACTTTGATATTTTTATTATTATTTTGAAAAATTCCCATTTTTGTCGTTTTTAACATGTTCCTCTAACCATCTCACCTCTAAGTGGCCCATTGGCATTTGAAGTGTCTTAAGTCTAATCCCACTTGTCTAGGGTGGATTTACAAGACGGATCGAGCGGTTTCGTTTCAAAAGCAGTTTCTTGTTGACTTAACATGATACGAGTCGCTTCACGCATTTCGACTCCATTTTATAACTCTTTAAACAGTTTTCAAAACAGAATGTTTCCAGTTCAAAAGCGAAAGCCATACATATATTCTGTAAAGAGCCGTTTCAATTTCAGCATAAAATGTATTTATTGTGGAAAAGCCGTCCATCTATAACCCATATAGTCCTAACTGCGAAAACCCTCGTAAATCGTCGAAATCGATTTCTTACGCAGTTTATTCTCTTTTTATGACGTAACACAGACTCCATGCGTCTTTCAAACAGATCCATTAGCGCTTGATAACTTAATTCAATCTGCACACTTTCGTTTGGCGAACGCAACGCAAACAACGTCAGGCGGCAGGGGCGTTGTCTGGCGGTTGTACGTCAAGTGGCAGGGAAGGCGCCGATGAAACGTCGCATTCTTGCCGATTTTCGTTCACCCGCGAAGAGCTCAGTCACCAGGGGACAATTTGGGGCCGGGAACCGGGGCGTTTTAGTCATGCTCACTCTAACCCGGGCGGGACCAATTAGCCGCAAACCCCGGCCGCAGAATTCCCGAATGGTGCATCACGCAAAACAACGCGATTTTTTAACCCTATCGGTGGCTTTTATTTATTTTTTTGGTCGTATTTTTTGTTTTTATTTTGGAAAAAACCTTCGTAATTTGAAACAATTTAAAAAAAAAACTTTGCAAGGTTTAATAGTCTTGTATAACCAATTGAAATAAAAAAAAAGTTCATTGAAAGTTTTAACAACTTACCAAACGTTTTGTAAGTTGTTAATCAATCTGTCCAATTAATACCTCATTGTTGTAGTATTAAGTTTAATTTCTTGGTAATTTTCAATAGATAAAATCATGAAACCTGGTCTTTGCACTTTGTCTAGTCGTACGATTGGCCATAAACGAAATCAATACTATACGAGGGACCTTGTTATACTTAGTTAGTTCAAAGCAGTGATTGTAGAAAAGCAACTTCAAGATCGTTAATTTAATTTGCCAGGCGTGTTTAAATTACAAAAGTATAAATCTGTTAGTTAAACGCTAAATCATGTAAATATAATAACAATAAAAGTGGAAAAATAACACATGATTTTAAAACAGTACTGATATTGTCACATAATAAATGTTAGGAAAACTTACGTTAAAACCCTACGTAAAAACGAAAAACAGAATTATCCGTTTAAAGCTTAAAGCAGCTTAAGAGAATCGCCCAAGCTCGTGCGACTTTTGGACAAAGCGTTTGCGTTATCTTTATAGAACTAAGGAATTGATACAAACACAGATAGGGCTTACTTGTTTTTGTCCGTTGGCTTAAATGACGCGAAGTTACTTTGCACAGGTGCGACGGTATATGTCAGAGACGTCAATTTGCTCGACTCCCTACTGAGCACTTGACTGTTGTAATTGTAAACAAAGGTCAATAAATTGAACTTTGGTATAGCAGTGGTTCCCAACTGGGGTGACATTTCTAATGCTCAAGGGTGCTGACTGGCATATAAAATGCTTAATTGATCTACCTCTTGACACAATTATATACGATTACAGTAGATTAATTCAAAAGGCATCTTCCTGCATATTGTGATGTTCTTTCAGTTCCATTTATTGTTACATTTACGGTAAATTACTTAGTGCAACATTCTTGTAGGGGTTGCGCAATTTATTAATTTGTAAGTGGTGCATTAAGCCATAAAATGTTAGGAAACACTGGTTTTGCTCACTGTTGCAGTTTGATCCGGTTAGGCGTTTTTTAAAATCAATTCAATGTGCTTTTATCGTGTCTAGTTTGTAACTAAAATTCTATTTTATTATAAAAAAAGTCACTTTTTTGCAATCCCTTTAACAATTTTGATTAAAAACAAGTTTTACCAAATTAAACCGTTTATACCCAAGCATTACGTTTCAAGCATGCATATTGACTTATAACCAACCCCGAGCAATTTTTTTAGGCCGATGTATAACGTTTATAATGGTTATTTCATTTCTGTAAACACCAGTTCTTCAATTATTTAGAGTGGGCCAAAAGTAGCCTTACAGTTATAGAAAGTAGGGTTTGGGTCTAAAAGTAAATTTATTATTTTGGGGTTTTTCTCATACACCTTGTTTTCAACACCCCCCAAAAAGAAATCCATTGGTGTCAGGTCAGGTGAGCGTGGTGGCCATTCAATGCATTCAATGCTACCTCTTCTTCCAAGCCAACGCTGTGGAATAACTGTAAGCCTACTTTTGGGCTACTCTGTATAGTTCAGAGACAGGCGTAGTTGGTTTACCTTGGCTTTATAGCGAGAAAATAAATCGTGACTTGGATGAAGTCCGTAATAACTCACCACGTCTTTATTTTGCAAACAGTCGACTTTGCCCCTTGAAATTACCCTCTCCAGGCCCCGCTAATGCCCTGTAAAGCGTCAGCTGTACGTCTTTACGCCGAATGTGCGTCAAACGAACCACGCACCAAGCTAAAGTTTCACGTTTTGAAAAGAGCAAAGCGATCGAAAACCTTAAATCCCGAAGCGCTTTGCTTATCGTTTTAGTAAATCTTCCCGAACGACTTTTGTCCCCAGATTTAATCGAACTTATTGGTTTTTCGCGTTGGAAGTGCATGACGTACAGGTTTTAATACGTCGTCGTCACAACCTCGAAGTGTTACCCTTCGAAAAATTGCATGAAGTGTAGTGGGTTGCCTTTGTTCTTGCAGCATGCCCTTTCCTGTGGTCTTGGTGTTTTACGTTTTTCCACTTTCAACACCAACTTGACTTTCTCTTTTTTTCGGTGTTTCCCTCAACAGATCCCTCCCAAGACAAAGGCCTCACTCCCAGCCGTTTCAATCACGCAAGTACGTCAAAGCCCGATCAATTTACAAGATTTTTATGATGTTTTTGGGTTTGGGGGGCTGTCCAAAAAGTAGTTGTTCAAAAGAAGTTTTTTAGCTGCTAATTATATATATTAAGCAGTTGTTCAAAACATTAGGTCTTTGTAGCTGCTAATTATATATATCAAGCAGTTGTTCAAAACATTAGGTCTTTGTAGCTGCTAATTTGATATATCAAGCAGTTGTTCAAAACATTTATTCTCTGTAGCTGCTAATTTTATATATTAAGAAGTTGTTCAAAACATTAGGTCTTTGTAGCTGCTAATTTTATATATCAAGCAGTTGTTCAAAACATTTATTCTCTGTAGCTGCTAATTCTATATATTAAGCAGTTGTTTAAAACATTAGGTCTTTGTAGCTGCTAATTTTATATATCAAGCAGTTGTTCAAAACATTTATTCTCTGTAGCTGCTAATTCTATATATTAAGCAGTTGTTTAAAAGATTAGGTCTTTGTAGCTGCTAATTCTATACTCTTTTTGGCCACGAATTCCCGAGGTTATGAATTCGAATTTTCACGTCACCAGGGCCTTTACCTAAAGCGAGATTGTCAATTTTTTTATTAAGAGGAGGCGTATTTGACAGCATATGTGAATTCCTGGGGTTGTGAGTTCAAATCCCAGTCCGTCGCTATTAAATTTGATCGGGCGAATTTTTCACACTTATGTCGTGATATGTACAAACTCTTTTTTTTTACTTTATGCTAGTATTTAACAGCTTTATTTTTGGCAATAAGAGCTTTAGTTTAAACCTATATTTGTTGTTCTGAATTTGACTAAAAAGGGGGATAATTCTATTTTATTTTCTTTAATCAATCTTAACTTTTGTTTCACTATTTAAATGAGCAACTTTATTTCGGGTGTGTACTATTCTGTATTTTCTAAAACTGCCTGTTTGTTTGTGATTTTCGGTGAACCATGTCTGTTACTGCAAATTATACATGTCTCGAAATGCGAAAACCTAATTTCTAGCCCTAAATTTAAGAACAAAGGCGCAAAATTAATAATGAATGTTAGAATTTACAGTCGTTGTAATTAGCAACCGGTGATAATTTTGTAGTGCTAATTAAGCACGTAACAATGTCTATGGTGTGTTAGGGTTCTTCCAGGTTGGAAACATGGCAAAGGCTTTTCTTTTATTAAACAATTCTGTCGTTTTGAAATAGCTAAGAGCAACTTTTTCATTAAAATGAGCTCTTGCAAAATGTTAACCATGACAGCAATTCATTATAAATCGGATTAAGAAAACAGTAAGATGCTGATTTCAGTTTATTGTGAAAACTATATGGAAGAATATTCAGTTAAAACGATAAGCTAAAATCGTTATAACTTGTGAATATGATTTTATGGATACTTAACCTATTATTTGACATGGAATTAAAACTACAATACGATTTTTTTTATTTTTTTACAAATACGAAAATAACATTTTAAAAGTATTTCTGCCATAATTTTTAGTCGCTTCGGTCAAAAAACAATATCCTGAATAAAAAACATTATCTTGTCAAAAAACAATAATATTTTGATGAAAAGATGACGGATATTTGGATTTTGGCCTGCAAAAATTGACTTTAAAAATATTTTTTTAATTCATTAAATTATCGTACAAACTGAAAATCCCTATTAAACATATCAGAATCACTCAAAGTGTTACTCAGTACAGTCAATATCCTCACAAAACGTCATTCCTCCTAACCAAGCTACAGTCGTTCTCAAAGGTTTGCCTTGGAAAAATTGATATTAATTTTTTTTTAATTTAATAATTTCTCGTGCTAATTGAAAATCCCTATTAAATATATCAGAATCACTAAAAATTGTTACTCAGTCCAGTCAATATCCTCACAAAACGTCATTCCTCCTAACCAAGCTACAGTCGTTCTCAAAGGGTTAACCTTAACCCACAAACAGCCCAACTTCTCCACAGACACAGCAGGCCGTGATACGACTTTACCAGGAGAGATGTTATCCGATAATGTACAGATTAGCTGAGCGGCGAGATCTTTATCACTAATGCTCGCCTGGCAAATCGCCTGCATTGTGTGTGGGATCCATGAGACGTTATACGACGATGTTCCTCAGTGATTATCACGAGACTTGATGTTAAGCGACAAGGCAGGATTTTGTGGACAGCCAAAGTCCTAGCTGGCGATATGCAATGAATTTTCTTATACAACTTATTTAATTATCACTTTGTCTTTGATTTGATCAATCTAACACATGTTGCTATACTACGAGAAATAGATTGTTAACACTTAAAAGACAAGTATTTGACAATAACTCCTAGTTGAGATCAATTTTTAATCACTCTGAATTTTGACTATTTCTAGTAATTACGCAACATTTTGCAAACTGTTTGTACCTATAGGAAATTGAACCTTATTGCGTTGATTTTTACAGCAATACGTGATGTGGTATTAAGTTACGCAGCAGTATAGTTGGGAAAAGTGAGCTGCTGTATAGTTTAATCGCTGTATAGCACTCGCCCCCTTGAAATGTGATTTTAAGCAGGGCTGCGGAGTCGGCTAAAAACAACCCGAGTCCGACTCCGGCCAAAAGAAATAAACCCGAGTCCGGCTCCCGAGTCCCGAGTCCGGCTCCGGCCAAATGTAAGATTTTGTCGAGTCCCGGGTCCAGCTCTGACTCTACAGCCTTTATTTTACCCATTTACGCAACTAAATTAAGGTGAATTTTCAGCAATCCACTCATGTTGGTGTCATAATTGATCCACCCGTATTACCTTGTTTAAAAACAGTCCACTATTTGCTATTACACTTTTACAACTTATATTTTGCCGCCTTAACAGTTTTAAAATTAGATACTACACATGCGCATGTCGGACTCGGGAATCTTACTCGAGTCCCAAGTCCCGAGTCCGACTCCGGCAAAACAAACCGACTCCGTCGAGTCCCGAGTCCGACTCCGACTCCGCAGCCCTGATTTACTTAAGGCTATTATAATAACGAAAGAGTGCATTGTCAGGTTTTCTATAGATTCTTGTACAGCCTTAAGTATGGCGTGGATCACGACATAGCATCACATTGACGAAACTGTAAATAAACAAAACAACTCACGGGTTTACTAGAAACCTTTTTTTTTTTTTATGAAATGTGATTTAAGTATAGTTTTTAATCTGATGTCTTTAAGTTTTAAACTCTCCTAAATTAAAAATTTTAACTGACTAACTAAAATAATGCACTTGGAAACTGAATATATTTCACAACAAGCCGACAACACTATATATAGGATTTGTTTAAACGCCTTTTGTTTTAGCAAACAGTTTAGAGAGCTCTGACTGGTTTTCGAAGTATTTCACTGAGGGTATGTGTATGCATCCACAAATACTTAACACTCAGGATTCGTAAGATAAGAATCAAAGACTTGCAAAACGGGTCGCATTTCCTTAAAGGCGATAGCTCACGATAAGGTCTCGACGTCTCGAATTTTTTGTAAGGTTTTGTCAAAGCCATGATAGGCGACGATGTCTTTAAGCTGCTTAGCGCTTTAATCGAAAGTCTGAAATTAACCTAGCGCCTGATCAACGCATTGTTAAAATTTGACTGACTAAAATTAAGTGGTGTTTTTTGTTATTTAGAAATACAGCACAACTACACATTTTTTGGCAATTACAAATTTAGGTTGAATATTTTGAATAACAAATAAATCAAGGAACCGAATCACATAAAAAGCTTTTTAAAAAGTGATTCATTTCAAAACTATTGTTTATTACCCATGGTGTAGGTCATTTGTCTAGATTTGGGTATATTGTTTATGAAAGCCATAAATTTGCACCATTGATATTAAGTCACTTATTGATAAAAGCCATTTTAATTGAAATTGGAAAAATTGTCAAATCTAAGGTTTATGAGTCGGGTGAACCCTACAAGTCATTTCAATATAGTAACTATAGGCTGATGTTCAAAATGAATAAAGAGATATTGGAAACGTTCGAAATGCTACTCCTATATGAACTTTGATATTCTTCTACATTTTTCAAGTTGTGATTTATTGCCTTTATCATAGTTCAAGTTGCAAATCAATGCTAGGCAATTAAAGAACCACTGCAAGAGTGCGTAGTTAATTGCCGAAAAAATCCCAATAAAGTTGCCAAATACGAATTTTGTTTCCCTCGTTGCCTTTCACGTTCAAAGCTACCGCTGGCGATTTACAAGCTTAAGAATAACTAATAAGTCCAGACAGACGTTCCGTCGCCCCCACCCTTGCCCATGTTTGTTGCTACGTGCTTCTAGGATATTCTGCGGTCCCCTTCGCCACTGAGATAAGACTCGTATCGCTCGCGAGCGCTCATTTGACGTCACAATGGGCCGCTTTGTCACGTCGCTGGCGTGGAGGGGTGGGGGAGGTTATCGCGATGCCCGTCTGTGAGGTCATAACCCGCGCGACGCGTTGTGTAACGTGTCTATGATCGGATTGGATATTCTAATGTTGACTTCTCTTGATTAAAGTAGTTTGTTCGACGTTTGGATTTCAGCAAAGACCTTGATAATAACATTGGTCTTAAGTTTCCAACTCAATCATTCTTCAAGACTCTCCAATTGTTTTGTAATGAGAAACCATTGTTCTCTACCGGTTTTATGACATTCCGATTTATGGTAAATATTTCTACGATCAATCTTCTTTTTGCAAGTATTGGACACAGCGTCTCCCTGTGTTTATGTATTGCCGTATTGTAATCCTGCAACCCCTCTTAAAAAACCCAGCCGTTTAAGCGCGTGTTTGTAATTATTGTCTTCCCATTAACGATCCATCAATCCTAAAATCTGTTAAACCTACGCACCGTTTGTTGTTTAGATTTCTATCTTGCCTTCCGGTATCACACTGCAAAGTTGCTAATGCCGATCTTGCGGCTGATACGTGCTTAAAAAAGATGCAACTTTTTCGGCCTAATTGCTCTTTTGCTCGCGACGCTTTAGGCATCGATTTTGAAGGCCTACGGCTGACACCAATTATATGCGCCTTATCGATGGAAAGCTATTTTTGGTTCTTTTCGGGGTTGTGCTGATTGTTGGCTTGGGTATCCCGTATGGATTGTTGTGTGGGATTTTCTCCCTTGTTTCTGTCGTTGGAAATTCGTTTTACCGTGATTTAAAAAATTACTTCAGTTTTTAGATTAATTGAGTGTTGCGAAGGTCATTTCAGTGAATACAAAAACGAACATATTTGTGAAAAGCCGGACTCGTAAGTTTCTTAGAAATCGACTTTATTTCACAACAGCGTTTCATTTATGTTGAAAGTCGTACCATTCAAAAGGATGCCAGACGCTTCTTATATTTGTTACAAGCGATCATTTGATTTACTTGTTTAATGTTCGGGAATATTATTGATATATATTTCCAAAAGAAAACGTAGCACATATTTTGAGTGTGTCCAAATGTTTTGCATCTAAACCGATTTCAGGTTGTAATATCGGCAAACATGCGTCTAATATACGCAACTGAAAGGGCTTTTCATCCTACGTTAGCAATCTACTGCAGCGTTTTACCTAGAATCATTTCCTGATGTTTTTGCCCCGACCATGTATGGGTTATTTGCGAATGTGATATAACATCTAATGTTGCTTTTCAGGCGACATATGTGCTCCCTGTGCTGCGGTCATCGACGATACAGTGCTGGACAATTACTGCGCAAGCGAGTTCGGTAAGTATCTTCATATGTTCCAGTTAACTGTTTCCTCTAGAGCAGGGGTCTTAAACGTTTTTTACCGCGGACCCCTAAAATTTTGTTTTGCTTCGCGTGGACCACTGTAGGCAAGACATTTTCAACAATGACGTCATAAATTGACGTCACAATACAAATAGACTTACAGAAATAAGCTGATGATTTAAGTAAAATGGAGTTTAAATACATTCAGTGGTAAAACGTTTTATTTTTAATTTAACTCTTTTCTTTAAAAACTTGATTACCTCTTAAATATACTCTAATTCTTCCATTTGGCCTTCATGAAACCCCTAAAATTAGTTCACGGACCCCCAAGGGGTCAATGGACCCCAGTTTAAAAACCCGTGGTTTAGGACTAGTTTTATCCTTTGCAATGCCACGATGCGTTCTGAAGTTGCGAATTCCAAATATTTATCACTCGGTCGCCTGTTACTGGCCTTGTGTGGGACAGAACTTTGGAAATTACGGTTCGCAAAACATTTTTAGGCTTTAAGTGGGGTATTTGACAAATTAAAAAATAAAAACAAATCAATATTTTATTTAAATTGTTTTTTTGTCAAATTAAAAAGCACAAAATACGAATTATCACACAATCTCGGATTTGATGCATTTTTTTGAAAGATCGGCCTGAGAGTCTTATATTCTGACTTTGTAAGCAGCTCTCCAAAAATGTTTCCGGTAAATTCAGTTGAAGCAAAGTAAATCCTGCTCCCCAATACGTTTTATGACATTATACCATCTGATAAACCTGTGCCCAATCCCCTTGCAAATTTGCCCCTCCCACACAACGCGGTTTTAAGCAGCTGGCCCCAAACCGCAGCCGGAAATCTTATTAAAACCAAAACAATTTGATGCGACTCTGATGCTTATCTTGTCCTTCTCTATGTTGCTATCCAAACAAGTACAACGGTCGTTATGTCAGTCAAAGCCCCAATCGTCAGCACGAGCGTGTAATTTATTAAGCTGACGATCAACAAACAGCTAGAACCAGCCTCAATATTGCTGCTACCTCTATTGCCAAAACAAGCACTGCTGTACAGTGCTAAACACTATACAGACTGTAGCCATTGTACGTTTCCACTGCCAAAGTGATCTGATCCAAGTGTTGTTTCTAATTATGACGTCATCGAATTCCCGCGGCCTGTGTATGACGTCACGCCGTTTATTGAAGCGGCAACAACGGCGCTATGACGTAGGTGGCGGTTAGAGAGCTCTCGAAAGCGCCATAGCTGAATTCCCGCCAGTGATTTTGCTCCGTAAGAGACTTGGCTCGGTTTGATGCGACCATTTAAAACTGCGTCGCACTTGACGAATGTTATCGTAAAACTTTTTAAGAAAATAATACGTTGGAGAAATAATAAAGGCCATACAGACGTATTAGTTTGGACGCGTTTTGTTCAGTTTTTGTGAGCTTAGTTATATTTCTACATAGTCTAAAAATGATTCGCACAAATAACGTCCGTTAACCTCTTTTTGCCAAAATTACCACCTACATTACAAGGGTTCTAAATGAAAAGTGTTTGTATCACAATATGGTAAATTTGCTGACCAAGTCTTGTTCCTGAAAAGCGTTTTTCAGTCATAAAGCAAGGACTTGCTAGTTTTAAGTTAAAACCACCTAAAACCACCAAGATAACTTCTGAATATTCTTAAGCTTTTCATATTCAGTAATTCACGTTAAACAAGGCCAAATTCAGTTGACTATACAAATTCCAGTCATACCAGTTAAAATTCGCCTTTAAAAAAGTTAAAGTTCGTAACGCTAAACACGGATCTGTTCATAATCTTCAGTGGAAAAAGAGTGGCCCAATTAAATGATAAAAGATTCATTCTTTTATTTGCACACGTTTCGTCATGTGCTTATGCCATCTTCAGTGCGGTAAAGAATGAATCTGTTATCATTTATTTGGGCCACTCTTTTCATACAAAAAAGTTAAATTTTGCTTTGAAAGATGTTAGAATTCCGGTTTAAGCCTTGTTACAAGTATTGCGTGCAAAGCAGCGATAATATCCCAGGTTTAAGCACATACAGACGAACGGATAAGGCAGGATCGGCCACCCCCAATCTGCAAACAACGTCTAACTATCCGGGGGTGTTATTAATCGTTACCGGGTGCTTTAATGTGTGCCAGAGATGACCGAGATAGCTGGCAACAGTGAGTGGAGCGAGTTGTGAGTCAGCTAGTTCCTTTTTTACAGTCTTTTGTGCGCTGCTTTTTGCGTGGGTTCAATCACCGCAGAAACGGTTTTATTGTGGGGGATATGTGCGGGTGAACACCCCTTCTGTGCGGGTGAACACCCCTTAGTACGTTGTGAGTTTATCTGTGGAATGATATATTGCCCCTACTCGTTTTTGTTCGAAGTAACCATTTTTTTAAAGAAAACAGTTTGATTAAAGATAAAACGGTTTTGCACTGAATGTATTTAGACTCCATTTCACATTTTTGTACCGAAATCAGCAGATTAATGAAGTCTATTTGTACTATGACACGTCAATTTATGTCGTCATTTTTAATTTTTTTTTGCCTACCGTGGTCCACACGAGGCAAAAAGAGAATTTAGGGGCCAGCGGTAAAAAAAAGTCTAAGAACCCCTGTGTTAACTCCTACATCCGTCCCTTGTGTTTGTCAAGCGGCTGACTCAAAGCTCGAGTCTGGCCCAAACGCTCTTGACATCTGTACCGCGATTTCCGATAGGCACGCACCTCTGACTAGTTCACACTTGAGACGCGCGAAAACAAGACGATTTGTCAAGCCGAGGTTTCGCACATCGAATTTGAGTTTACACAGTGTAATGACGGGGACTGCTGGCTACAGACTTGCACAACTAGTTAGTAGGGTTTGCCAGCTTTTCTGTTTTAACAATATCTGTATAAAGCCGAATGTACAAAAAAATCAAATTCAACAAAAATTCGATCTGGAATGACAATTAATCCAAGTCTTCAAATTGGAACTTTACAGAGGGCAATGGCGAGTGCGCAGCGTAGTTGCTGCTGACTACAGACTTTTACAACTTGTTAGTTAAGTTTATCAGCTTTCCGTTATTAACAATATCATTTAAACGCCGAATGTACAAAAAAAGCATGACATTAAACTGAAATTCGAACTGGAATTACAATTAATGGATTAAAATCCTTGTCAAGACAAGTCTTAGAATTCAACTTCCTGTTTAATAATATGTGTGCCATTTTGATTGGTTAATACGACTCCAGAAAGGCTGATCACAGAATCCACATTGTGTAAATGAACGTTACTGGTTTTCAGTAGAAAAAGAGTAGCCCAAATAAATGACAAAAGATTCATTATTTTATTAGCATGCGTTCCGGCAAGTGCTTATGCCATCGTCAGTGCGGTAAAATACTCTCTTTCCACTAAAGATTATGAACATATCCGTGTTTAGTGTTCCTACGTTTCAGGTCATTTGAACAAGTCATCTTCACAATATCTAAAAGTTTCGAAAAATTCATTTAATCACAACACAAACTACCACACAATGGGACCAACTTCGGTGTGAGCTTTGAAAATACCGTTTATACTGTCCTTGAAAACAGGTCAAGCGTATCAGTCCAGTAATCCTCTAATTGAATACACACGCAATTCCTAATAACCTGTCATTTACCCGGGTCGCCTGTTCAATAATCACTTCCCTTTTCGGTCGAAAGATTGCAGGCTTATGGGGTAGACGGCACCGACTAATCCTTAAATTGTCGGATTCGTCCGGCGAAAGTCTGCAATTTGAAACCACGACCAGACTAAGTTATATAAACTTTTAACGGATTGTGCATGGCGCGTTTAAACGATATTTTGGGATGTACCGCTGGAATCTTAGTTTTTTGCGCGCGAATTACATGAGTGTTGAACTACAAATGATTTAGTTTCAAATGTACACTCTTTATAAGACTCATTTTTACGATTTTGTTTAATGTCTTTAATTTTTTAAAATGCTTGTTGTATCTCAAAACTCATATTCATGTTTTAAATAAGGGTATAATTCGTGGTTAAAGGTTTATTGTCCAAGTCAGTTGACTATCGCAAAATAGCGGCCGTCAAAAAAGGAATAAATTGTAAAAAAATGCGATCATTAAAACCAGAATAGTGAAACAAAACAACAGTTAATATCCTTCCTTCACCGAACAAACTTAACTAAATATTATGCTTGCCGCAAATGGATATATTCACACATATTCTTAAATACAAAAGAATTACAACTCGCCAATTCAGGGTTTGATTTCGTTAACGCGAAGTTCTCACATGTAAAAACAGAAAAACATTTATATCCTCCCTTCAGAGCACAACGTAAAACATATCTTGCCTCAAAGAGATCTAATTATACCTATTTTTAGCTACACTCAACAGAAATTTAGAACGGTACAATTGTTGTTTTTCAAACTGTACAATTCAATGCACGGCCCGTTTGTGTCCTTTACGCGAAGCAGCGGCAGTCATTAGCATAGCTGTGGTCCCACATGACAAAACGGCAAAAACATTTTGGTGCGTAACGCCATCTGAGCGATTTAAGAGCCACAGTCGCTTGCTCACTTTCCTTTTAAGGCCTTTGGTCGTGCGCTCGAATACACGACATTGCGGCAAAACGTGCAGCAACTCCGCTACTTTGGCGAAAGTCGAAACGCCGATAAACCAACGGCTATGCGCTGTCAGCTGGGTTCGGGATTCGCCGACTTTTTTGCGGGAAAACAGAGCCAAAATCCCGACAATTCGCTACAAAGCTGGTGAGGTCGGGTTGCTTAAAACTTGAGTTTGATTTTTTGAATTCCTTCACGGAATTTGCGGTTTTTGTCTGCCGGCTGTGGAAGCCGCAGTGTAGACCTATCGATGGTGAATACACAGCAAGGAATTAGGCAAACTTCATAATTTATTATTATATTTTATCATGTAAAGTGTGCAAAACATTTCCTTATCACTCGAGCTCTTGCGTCTATTTTTTTTAATTCCGTCACCGCCCTTGTGGCTGGTGTGTGTCGTCTGTGTAAGATGCGCTGTAAATTCACCGGTAATGGTGTAACACAGAGCCAAAACGCGCCTAAATAGGAGACTAGTCGATTTGAACACAGAGAAAGAAACTTTAAGGTTAATAACGCAACAGTGGGAATAAACTAGTTTAGTTTATCTATACAGTAGGTGGCTATTAAAACTCTTCAAGGGCATAAACAGCAACTGTATGAATGTAATGGAGTTTAACATAATATTTCAAAAATTTTATCAGTTTTACGAGCATCCCGTATCTATAGCTGTGATTTTCAAGAGCAGCTGTACATGCCTATAAAGTCCTTGGCGGTTAGCTAATGTCAACAAAGCAACCAGCTGATCCAAATTGGATTCCGACCGTCGTGGAAATTTCGTCGTTTTCCAGCTTGGGAATCCCGTCAGTTTGATTGACAGGCGTTTATAGTTACCAAGGCTAGTCACCACACAGTTATAAAAGCAAAATAAACGTATTTAAGTTGATTTTTGTTTTAAGAAAACTACTACCACACTAAGAATGGTCCATATTTAAGAAATTAAAATCAATATGTTTATTTTGCTGTTACAATTGCCTTCTAACATTGATTGCTTACTAGCTTTTGTTTGTCAAGCGTTTATCGCAACATAGGAGTTTAGTAGAAATGTGTTGCAAATCGCAGAATTTAAAATCATTTAAATTTTTGAAATTAAAACAAATACCTCAATTAATTTACTTTTCGTTTGATATTTCCGCCGAAAAAATGCAACAAGGCAATATATTTTTTAAAGTTCTAAGACAGTTGTATTTTAGTTTTCTGACCAAGGTCCCATATTGTAATAGTTTTGTATGTTACGCTACAATTTCCTTTATTAAAAAGTATTTTACTAAACGCATAGGTGACGCAATACATGTTTATGATGTAAAATTACTTATGTCCTTAAAATCGCGCTGAGGCACAACCGGAACTGACGTTAAAGCGTTGGCTAGTTAATAGACACAGTCTCTTATTCGCTCGCTAGCTTCTACTTGTAAGTTCTTTCTTTCCTCCCGCCAACTTTACTCTTGTCAGGTCGTACACTTCCGCCTTTAGGAAATCGCGTAAACATTCAAGGCGCAAATTGGCGCCGGAGTCTTGCGTCTTAACCAGTTCCGCGGCGTTGGAATGCCGCTTGGACCGCATAAAGCGGTAATTAGACGAGCCGCGGGCGACTGGTAGGCCTGGCACGATTGTTGCCTGTCGTGGCTTGCTAGTTTGTTGCCTATTATAGTATAATTAAAGCAAGCGCTTCCCTTTGAGAGTGATTATTTTGGCGCTTTGGCGCTACCCTGCGGTAGATGGCTTGGCTCTGATTCAAATTTGTCAAGGCTTGTTGAAATTGGGCGTAGTTGGATTTTGCTGTTAAAAGACCAACATTTTAGTTAGTTTTGCGATTTAAAAATAAACTTTGATTGATTTGTCGTTTTTATGTTAGTGAAAAACAACATTTAGTCTATATTGATGCTGTTTGTTTTGGAAAAAAAACATTAGTTCGATTTTCTGCTGTTTTTACACCTAGAACAACTTTCTTTACAAATTAGGAAAAACAAGTTTATATCGGTTAATTACAACTGGATTTAAAATGCAGCGTTAGCTTTACCGAATAAAACGAGTGATGGGTTTAACCATAAAATGCGCCTTTTACAGCGAAACTATTTACACATCGTAGACGACGCCCCAAGACAAGTACCCCTGCTGAAAATAGCCTAACCCCTTAACCCCATCAATGGGTACTCAACGAAAATAGAAACTGAGGTTGAAGTGTTTTTTGGAATTTTATGGACCCACTTCTTTCTTATGGCGCCGCCCTGAGGGATAATAGGCCTTTAAAGAACCGTTTTCACCCAACTCCACACCAAACTCATCATGGGGCACTCCCGGCTAAACTAGAAACTAACGTTTTCGAGTTTTTTTAGAATTAATTTCTCTTTGGAGCCAGTTCTAGGTGTTGGAACCCCCTAAAGGGATTTCTCACCCACCTTAACCCCAAAAGGGGCACTCAGCGAAAATAGAAACTGTTGATTTGGTTTTCAAATTTGTAGACACTCTTCTTCCTGGGATAAGAGCCCCCTAACTGTGATAATTTTATAAGAGCCTTTTTCACCCACCATAGCCCCACACAATGGGCGGTGCCCCAGGATGACGGCACTTGGGGTTTAGCCCTATCAAGGAACACTTATCCTAAATAGAAACTGGGGTTTTAAGGGTTTTTTGGAATTTTATGTTCCCACGTAGTCCCGGGGCCCCTAGGAGTAAGAACCCCCTAAAGAACATTTCTCGCCCACCCTAACCCAACGCAATGGGCACTTATAGAAAATAGAAACTGTTGTTTGAGGTTTTAAGAAATTGTGGACCATTTTCTTCCTAGGTTAAGAGCCCCTAACTGTGATAATTTAATTAAAATCTTGCAAATATAAGAGCCTTTCTCACCCACCTCAACCCCACACAATGGGCGGTGCCCCAGGATACCGGTACTTGGGGTTTAAGGGTGCGAAAAACGCCCCAGTAGCACGTTAGGGTGAGTGAACCAACGGGGGTGAATCGAAACCCCAACATTGGTGCGTATTTTTAGCCCCCTGTTTTCAATGGGGCGCGACCGATCTCTCGTGTACGCCCCACTTTACGCACGTAACCCACGTCCGGTTTGGCCTCTTGGGGTAAATCGCCCCCAATTGGGGTCACACCCACGAGAGGCCTAGCCCCCTAATGTCAATTGCGCGTCGCATTTTGCGTGCCAGTTTACCCACTTTCCGGCACGAGACCGCGAACGCTAACCCCAGGCCCAACGGCGTTGAAGGGTAAGGCGGGGTACTTTACATTTTTTGGGAGCTGTTTTTGTGGAACTACTGTTGCAATTATTAATTCCAATTCGTAACGCTATAGTCACGGTAGTTCATTGTAATTTTACAGCATTTTTATACAAAGATGTAAAAGGAAGTGTCTTTGGAATTAATTAATTAATTAATACAAACAAAATATATATGTTTTTTGTAAAACCAGTGTTGTAATTCCTGTTATCAAGCTCCAATTCGTAACCCTATAGTCTCGGAAGGTTTACTGTGATTTAGAGTCTTTTCATACAAAGATCTAACCTGAAGTTTTTATTGTAGTTAATTAACAGACGCAAATTATACTTGGTAAATAAGACAGCTTCATATACCTCGACTTTTTATGTAATTCTGGTGTTGTTTAAATGACGTAATTGTTCCTACAAAACCTGAAAAAGGGAATTATTTTGGAAAAAAAATAATTTTTTTCTGCTTGTCTGCGTTAGCCTTTGACAAATTGGTTTTGATTTGTTGGATTAATGTATAGGAATTACCAAAATCGCAAAACCACTTACTCAGAATGTCAAATATGCCATTTTGCACGTGTTAAGCTCTAAAGTTGCCCATAATTTCCTGATTTCATGTCTCACGCTTTTGTACTTGCGTATGCTGGCTCAGTAATCGGTCATTACACACTTAAGTCTGCGCTGCTTCATACAAACCGCGAAAAGCAATACTCGGTACAACTTTATAATATGTGGAATTTTCCAGCCTTTGCATAACGCAAGTTGGAAAACACCTGAACATTTCTCGGCCGCAAAATGCTTCATCGTGTCGGTTTGAGTGGCTGTGTGCGATTTCGCAAGCAGTTAATTGCAAATTGCAGCGTCTGTTTACGTAGCAACTGTTGTGAGAATCAAGTGGTTTTTGTGGCACCAATGTAACCATGTTTGGAAATATTAAGATTTATTTGAGACCTACATCAATGCTAGGTGAGACGTGAATGCAGGGGTTCTCAGGCTATGTGCCTCGGCAGATTCGCAAATGTGCTAATTACTATGCTGGCATACAGGCAAGCATGTGAAACTTAAATACATACTATCCTATAGAAAACATAAAAATGATTTTTAGGTTTTAAAATGTTGTTTTATTTAAAGTGTGCCGCTAATATTTTTTATTTTTTTACCGTGCCTTAAGCTAATTTTTATTGGCCTGGTCATCTATGTATGGCTAGTTTTATAGAAGTTTCCTAGAAACTCGGGTCATTAGCATTTGAAGAACCAATGCAAAATGGATAAAAAAATAACGCTGCGTTAAATGTGCTAAAAAACGAACGAAATTTAAATAATTAAAATTTCGTCCATTCAACTTGCGCCGTATATATGTCTAGTTTATTTTCTTTGCTGAACGGAGGAAATTTCTAGTGAATTGTGAAAGGATTAATGGACGCATTTATTGGTTTGCCAATGGCTTAGTTTATTTTTTTCTATTCCTAACTTATTAAAACAAATTCTAAACTGAAAGCAAAGTTACCAATACGCAACAATCTCACAAAAAAGTGCTTTTTTTCACGCAATGACTTGAATAGCCCAAAACAAAAAAAGCCTTTTAAAATTCCAGGCGACTTTGGCGTGCCTGTAAAAAAGGTGGCTGTATATATATGTAATATATACATATGTGTACAGGTCGAAACAGTTAGTCTCCAATCAATCAAGCGCTGTCGAGCGCAAATGTCAAGTCTGTGTCTATTGACAA
The DNA here is from genome assembly GCF_963924565.1 of Ascidiella aspersa. Taxonomy (NCBI): domain Eukaryota; kingdom Metazoa; phylum Chordata; class Ascidiacea; order Phlebobranchia; family Ascidiidae; genus Ascidiella; species Ascidiella aspersa. The sequence goes on along the minus strand of NC_139451.1, from coordinate 30,136,831 downwards.
AGCAATAAGCGTCGTGGTAAAACAGATAGGTTTCAACTTAAAACTACTTCCCGGTGGTCTTGGGCTGTACGACTTGGTTGTGCCTTGAAATGTTGACTCAAAAATTGTTGGCAATTTTCTGTAAAAAATGGTGTCGAACGAACAAAAATCCCATTTAAGTTTACCAATTCTGCGAGTAAGCCTATATTAAAAGTTAAAAGTGTTAAATCGCAGGCCTCCCACAATGAACTGTTTTTGCTTCAAAAGTGTGTTGCGATTTGCTGGCTGAAATGCATTATTTCTGGTATGCGGCCCAAAATAAATATTTTCCCGTATGTTGTGTTTGCCATTTTAAAAACAGAATTATCAAAAGAAATGTGATTAAGTGAATCATATGGTTTTGGTTTGTTAAACATCTGGCCGAAGATGCATCTGTTACATTATAGCATTTGGACAATTTTGTTTTTAACTCTTTATTTTATTACCTCTGGCACATGTCATGTTTGTCGAAAAAGCGATTTTTTAGATGTTTTTAAACAATGTTTGGGGCCACATCAAATAGTTTTCGTTAATTGTTGCACTAATAAAAAAAATTGTTGTTTTTTAACTTGATCTAGGATGCGTGGGTCATAAAGGGTATCTTCAAAAGAAATATAGCGTAAAGCATGATTTCTGTTAAAAACTAAAAATAATATTGTTTTGATTGGAGCAGGGAAAAGTAAGGTTACTTATAAGCAACATTTATCCAAAAAACGAGAGACTAATATCAAAGCTAAATAAACTTTGGCTGATTTTTGCTAAACACAATTAGCGTTAGCCACGAACTGAAATAAATTGTTTCGCTTGCCTACATCTACCTTCAGGTGTTCAGCATCATAATGTTTTTTCATTTCTTTGTCTGTGACACCATCAGCAGATTTGGGAGCCTTTTTAGGGTTCGTCGACAAAAAGTGTTTCCCACAACGTGCACACCAACAGTGTTCTGCTTGTCAGCATAATCATCCCTCCTATTTTTCTTTTGTCCACCTTGTCTACAAAACATACACGGGGTCACAGATTCCTAGTCCGTCTGCTTTTTCTGGATTTATTTGGTTTGCGCAGCAGGTTTAGACAAACAAGTTTGACAGGCGTCAGAAAAGCGACCCAGCTTCGTTTATTGACGTTAAAAACAGTCGTTGGTTTTGAATCCGCTGAATTGTGAAATACAGTACGGTTGACTATTTTGGAAGCGAATTGCTTATGGTTATGTCAATGTAAAAAAATGAATATTCGGCGACGTGACAAATAAGAGGAATGCGACGTTTTTTGGCACTTTTCCATCAGCATATTTTTGTTCTCTTTTTTCAAGAATTTCAAGTGTCCTTGGTCAAAATGATAATACCGTTTTTTTTGTTGTGTTGTTCTGAAAATGAGATTATTGCGCATCTAATGTAATCAAACCGAATACAAATATATTTTCAAGCTTACTATAAAAGTAGGAATAAAATAGGTAAAAAGGATAAAACGTTCATTCCTCAGTAAGCAGTAATTTATACGACTTCAAACGTTAAAGTTTTTTAAGGATTTAAAGCGTTCTCTGTCAAAATGACAATACCGTTTTCTTTTCAATTGTTTTCTTCTGAAAATGAGATTAATTATGTTTCATTTATTGTACTCAAATCTCAAACCCCTCCTATACAAATAAGTTTATTTACAATAAAAGTACCAATATAATTAGTAAACCCTGATTCCCCAGGTAGGAGGATTTTACGGATTCAAACGTGTTGATTTTTTTCCGTTTCTAAACTCCCTTTGCCATTTTCCTCCAGTGATCAAAGCCATCGTGAAGAGGCTCAGCCTTTCATCCAACAAAAAGAAGAGAAAGCTGAAGTTCAAACGGAGAAAGAGTAAAGTTTTCAAGCAAGGTCCGGTGGAAGCAAAAGAGCTCCGTCGTCTCAAAGTTCAGATCCTCAGCAGCCGTGGATGCAACTGCCCGGACCTGGATCCGATCAAGACACGTAAAGGGAGGAAGAAGAATAAGAAGACATACTTCCTGGTGATGGGACGCAAGGTCGAAGGTCAACTCTTCATGACTGTGATCTATAAGTGGCCGAAGAACAGGAAGATGAAAAAGTTGGAGAAGAAATTGAACCAGAAGACTTGTGCCGGAGTGCTGGAGTAGACTTGAAGAGCGAGGGACTCCATCAGGACTCTTTACTCGTCTTATTCTTCTTTTGAATCGCTCCTGCGCCGAGAGAAGAGAGTTGCGCATAAAAACTGAAAAAAGCACGAGGGATTTTTTTTCTCTCTCTCGGTCAGCTTAAAATCCGCTTTAAAAGCGAATTTCTGCTCGTTTAATTGTTATTTTTTCGTAGATTTTTTTGCCACAAAAAATCCACTAGCGCCCACGTGCGGAAATTCAAATCTCCGAAAAAAAATTTCCACTGAAAAAATTCCGTTTATGTCATCTAAACTAGCCACTTTTTTCTAACTTTAAACGTTTTCTTTCTGTATCCTTAAAATCCCTTCTTTTATTTCGTGTGCTGTAACTAAAAATAAATCCACTTTTTTTACTGTTTTATAAGAATCCCTGTGTTCTCAACCTGCAAAACGTGCAGTTACTCCCGTACAAAAAATACTGCATTTTTTTGAATCTCTAAGAAATTCTTATAAACCTTTACAAATTTGTGGCGAATGTCCCTTTTTCGAACCCTATATCTGCGCTTCATTTGATTTCTACGTTAGTTTTTTGATGTTTTTCACCATAAGGGGTTTTCCTGTTTTTTTCGTGAATAACAATCCCAGTTATTTTATGCCTTGTTATTTCGACGGGTCTCCAGTGTAATAAAACGTCTTTGAATGGTGCATTAATTGTTTAGTTGTTCAACTCTTTGCGCGAAATTTACCAAAATAGACGTAGTACTTTGTAAATTAATCATTCAAATAAAGTACAACGTCAGTTTCAAGTTTGGTACTAATCGTACAAACAGTTTCCATTCTATGTTGTTGTTACAGTTCTACTTAGCGCAAAAGCTTTTATAAGTAGTTACTCCACATATAAATGGCCAAAAAGTAAATATTTTCAGCCATTTCAAAGACATACGCCGTATCTTAATAGTATGGGTTATAGGGGTGACTTAACGCTCCTCGCAACATCTTTTGTTTTTTAATAAACAGCACGATATCAAAACTGACACATTAGTGATTAAACAAGCCCGGTTTAAACGAATGTAGATCGTCCTACTGTCTATTTTGTGCCATATCAAATAAACAATACGTGCTGTGTTTTGCGCTTGTTACCGCATTTTGAGCCCAATCTAGTGTTTCTCGTCAACCCTTGATGTTTAAACCCCGAACCTATCAGCTTTTGCAATCCTAACCCTAGATCAAAGCTCTATTAGTCGTATTTTGCTTATAACCCCCCAAAAAACGTTTCAAATAACCCTAACACTGATGATTGAGTTATTGTAAACAGCCTACAATGCAAGCGCTAATAACAAATATTAATTTGTTGCATTACATCCCTGCAGTGCATCTAACAAATTAGACAATTGTTTTGCTTTGCTTTTTGTCAAACTGATGTTGTTGGTTTTGCGGTAGAAAGCTCTTCGCTTTTTCTGCCAGCCATTCTAGATTTCGTTCTCCTTTTGCCAACTGCTTGAAAAGCATAACAGCCGAGCAATTTTTTGTTTGTTTTTGTTATTGTCGTTTTTCTGTTGTTAGTCGTTATTGTTTGTTACTGCTGTCGCCTTTTACAGACATTTTCTATAGTATACATAGAAATTGCCGTAAATAAGCTGATTACCGTTTTTCGACCAAAAACTTGGTGCGACAAGACTAAGTTTAGTTAAATGTACGACCGCCAAAATTTGAATCCTTTTTACTTTTTGGGCAAAAACCTTTATATATATACGACTCTTAGTCGCTCGTTTTCCAGTATTTCTTTTGCGCGCATATTTTTAGTTTTTTCCGCTACTATTGCCTGTATTTTTGCTGCTGTTCGTGCTTTAAGAGAAACAAAGATAATGCTGAAATCGCTGCGCAAGAAAGCAAGGAAATGTCGGGCAGATTATTTTGCACATAAACTGGCCATACAAATGCACAAAGTTATGGGACTGGAAATGGTGGAGGGTTACGATTTGGGTTAGGGTTGAAAATATTAGGGCATTGATGTACTTTGGGGTGGAGTTTTGAGTATGGTATAAAGTTGTATAGGCCTAATTCTGATTGGTTAGGTCGTATTCCGACATTTTAAGGTCCTAGTACACAGAGAGCCATCGCAGACTAACCGAATCTAAATAAAATACAATAAACCTACTATCTGTGAACGGTATTGTTGCAAACAATGAGGAATATATACAAACGTGCATAGGCTGAAGCTGACAGCAATTCTATGGTTGTTTCTCAACTTGCTCCCCTCTGAGCCTGTATAGTGTGCAGCTCTGTTGGTAGAACGACGGTCCCGGTATGGCCGGAAGTCGTGAGTTTTAACCTCACTGTAGGCTAGTTGTTTATCTCGCCTGCCCTGCTTGTATCTTGCTCGTTCAGTCTTAATCTGTCGAAGGCTTTTGGTTGCTACAATGCATGTGAAGCGACTCTTGTGCTCCACCTAACGGATTTTGTTTTAAATGATAAATAGAAAGCTTGAACATGTGCGGACAAAGGTAGCCAAACTGCGGTTCTAAAGTTCGGGTTCTAATATAATTACGGGATCCACCCCTGATCACAACCTTTTCCTGATGAATAGATATTCGCGTAAATGTGTGAATAAAAAATCGCAAGTATAGCCTATACGAAATATGGAGAAATATGCTTAGCGCGCAACATGTATAATAATGAATCTGAGCAAAGGTATGTGCTTATTTAAGTAAGAAACAGATTGGCGTATATTTCTGCCCATGTGAAAGGGTTTATGCTGTTAACCAAGTAAAAATGTGACTCTTGGTCTCTGACTAGTTGACCGTCTTTTTTCTGTAATATTAACATGTGAATGGTGATGGCATTTCAGCAAACGGTTTCTTTAAACTACTATTTTTATTAAATTAACCTTTTCAAGGAAGAATCGCTGCCGCTGTCCGTAAACCATAACTGTAACGATACCACCTTAGTATCGGACGAGTACCCATATCAGCGAGAAAGCTGGACAATTAGTTGCTAATATGGCTGAACTTTAATTTTCATAAACATGAATACTAATATTGTTTTTAATATTTTTTATAAACGTGTTAGGCCAACACAAGGCGTGTGTGAAAATTTTAGATCTCTAACGTGAATATGAGATGCTCTTTGAAGACTTTAAAAGGCCATATGTTGAACTTGTTATGAATTTTTGATCGCATATTAAAGCATGGCACGATTGTTATTGACTAAAAGGGGTGGCTCTTTTTGAAGAGTGTGATTTGCAGTTTATATCGTGAAAAATTTAGCGGGAAAGTTCGTCTATTAGGTTTTAATATGGCTAAATATTAATATTCTTAAAATAAATTTTAGTAGTTTTCGTTGAAAGTGTAAATGCTGGATTGATAAAGCCAATACAAGGACTTTATAAAAATGTTAGCTTATTAGCTGCACAACTTTCGGAGATATTGCCCAAAATCACTCTCGGCGCGCGAAGTTCGCCCAGGTCACTTTGCACTGGGTTTCTGTTCTGGTTCCTATCCGATATTATAGATTAGAACATCCCTAATTATGATCAGCATACACGATCTGGGATAGAAAAGCAATTCGCAAAGCAGTTATCATCTCAATATATTTATATATCAACTTTATTTATTGAAAAATAAAAAGGATTAATAAAAGGATGTCTCTTGTAGACAATGACTAGGCGTTTTTACTCGTGCCTTTTTCACCGTGAAATAGAAAGTTTAGAAAGCAACATTCATTTATTTGCAAAAGCGCGAAACGAAAAACAGTCAATTACAGATTGTAGAAATATTTGCTAACTAAGGTAAAAGAATTGGCTTTGCATCCTTGTAAGAAAATATGTACATCCCTGAAAAAAATAAAACAAATGGTTAAAAGGTAAAAAAAAGTAAACAAATTTAGCCTTGTTAATAATTAATACAGCCACTTTAATTGTGCGAGAAAAATTCTTTACGGTTTTAAGTAGTTTTAATGTTACAAAATGATCCCCAAATCAAATCATATACCAGGAAAAATGCCAATTTTAAAATGTGGGGAAACTCTTAAGTTTATTTCAGCGGTGAAAGTAAGACCTAATTTGTATGCGTTTTGGTACGAAAATTATTCTACTTTCATCCCCTAGTCTATATTCAATTCAGTAATCTGTCAACACAACACGACAACGCTTCTTGAATCTTGAATGTACTGTTAGTCATATTCGCATATATGTATGATCGTTTCAGTTGTATTGTAATAGTCCCGCGCCCAATTAGTCACACTTGTAGGCAGTGATTTTAAAATGAATTCAGCTGCCCCTAGAAGTATGGGCTTTGTAGCATAGTCTATTCACGCTATCAGACTGGTTTTGATGACTTAAAATCAGGAAACAACTTTAATATGTGGCATAAACATTCTATGAGCACAGACTAGTAGAACAGCAACATCTCTTTGGTAAAAAAATATTCTACTTTTAACCCAGCATTAAACTAACTGACAAAAGTTTTGGATTTATTTGTTTTATGCCCTTCTTCTTAAAACAGCATTATATAAAGGTCAATATAGCAACAACAACTACTGTTTAAATTTCAGTCATTACTTACCCTTAAGTGGTTGCCTGAGGTCTAGCTGCAGCACTTTCCCGCCCCGCACTTACACGTCTCTGGGTTGCACTTGCACTTGCTACAATCAGAACAAGTATGGCACTTGCAAACTCCGGTAGCTGAAAGCATCAAATGTATGGGTTAATTGCTACAATTTGGCTTCCACAATTCCAACTAATAAATACGACCTTTTTTTTGTTTTATTTCTCCTAATACATCATATTTCGGTCGAAACAGAACGAATTTTGTTTTTTGGTCGAATATATGGTTTTTGGTCAAATGTAAGTGTTTTTTAGTATTTATGCTTTCAAATAATAGCGGTGGGCAAAACTAAAAGTAAAACGTTGACACGAATTCACATCCCATCGTTCATGTTTTTTTCTGGTTATGATGTGTAAAATCCTGACAGTTTAGGAAATCTACCTTCCACAGTCAAAAATAGACACTTTTTGGGTATTTTTTTAATGAAATAAAACGATAATACTGCGTTTTTTTGGCATAACTTCGAAAAAAAATCATAGTTTCCTTCTGGATTTGTCGTTTAGCTAGACAAAGAAATCGCGTATGCCACGACTATGGTATGACGTTAATTACGTCATAGGTCTCTTTTTAAAAATTCAAATTTTTTAACCTTTTACTGCAATACAGAACAACTTAATACCACAATTATGCAGAGAAAAAAAAGGGTTTAAAGGGTTCTGGTTTGCGAGTACAGTATTTCTTAAACATAACTCGTTAAATCCACTGTTGAATATATATTAAGCCTTATTTTAAACCTAAACAAGTTTAAATAACTTACTTGCGCAGTTACATGGGTCCATTGTAGAGTGTAGAATAGACTTTGTAGTTTGTAGATCAATAAATAATTTTAAACTCGTCCGCGAAATGTCGATTTCCATCAAAGCATTCACATTTATTGTTGTGATTTGCACACGGCACGCGTCAAATTAAAGGAATTGACTAGAAAAAGGCAAACGTACTTCCAACTAAATGTGAAGCACAAACCTAAACGAAACGAATTGTGCAAGAATTCACTTGATAAAATGCATAATTATGCGACAAATTTTACTAGAAAGGGTTAAACATTTTTTTCAAGGCTTTATAATCGCTTAAACCGGAATTTAAATAGTTTAAATTTCGGCTAAGATGTGGGATATTTCATTGTAAAAAAAAATAAAAAATTGTATGTATAGTTAAGTAAAGTGTGGATTTGTATTTTGTATTTCAGGCATTTTAATAGCAGTTTTAAATGATGCTTTTTTCGCGTGGAAATATCCCTTTAACTATTTACCCACGTGACCAAGGAGCGTGTGCAGCGTATTTTTGCACACGGCACTAGCCTCGACTGGGAACTGAATTGACAAACATTATCTGTTGTTACGTCACACAAGACTGGTGAACAGGTCCGGAAACTGCATAGGGCAATTGGAATATGAGTTTGACAAAAGGATTACTATTTCCGGTGACTTCATAAATTTTGCATGGAAGGGTGTTTAGCAAACCCCTGTGTTTTTTACTGCAACATTTTGTTTTTAAGCTAAAAAGCTAACAAACAAATTGGAAAATTTGTTTAAATATTTTTTTGGGGATAATAAATTTATCTCAATAACTGTTTAAAAGTGTTCGGTGGTGTATCACAAAAATATATAGTTCTATTGCATATACCTTTTTGGCGCTGGTCTAGAACCCTACCACTTTTTTCATTTGAACTAACAAAACCAGATATCAAAATTGAAATTGCACTGGAGAAATAAATATAACAATAATATTTGACCAACCTCATTACAAACTCTAACCCGCACCCTAAACCAAATAATTTGCGTTGATTTACGAGTTATTTGAACGTGGTTAGGATTCTAGACCAGCGGCCTTTTTAGGGTTTTGGCTTCGACGAAAGCTAATACATTTTAGGAGTAGAAGTAAAATTTCGTAGCGTTAACCAAATCAGGACCTAAAAAACTACAATAAACCCACTATCTGTGAACGCAATTGCTACTAGCAATTTACCTGGTATTAGTGAAGCAACTCTTGTGCAAACGGATTTATTTATTTAAAAAATCAGAGCTTGAACATGTGCGAACAAAGGTAGCCAAACTGCGGCCCTATAAAGTTCGGGTTCTAACATAACTATATGGTATCCACCCATGCTCACAACTTTTTCCCGGTAATTAGAAATTCGCCCTAATGTGTGAATACCAGAATCGGCAAAGTATAGCCTACAAAAAAAGGCGAACTATGGGTCGTACAATATAACAAATTTAGCTAAGCAAAGATATGTGTGTATGTAAGTGAGAAACAGCTTGATATTAGATGTTGAAACTAAAAAAAGAGAAGTTAAAACGTTCAGAGTGCCACCTATTTGGTATGAGCTTTGATATTCTTAAATCTTACTACATCTAAATTAAACCTCCAACCATTATCTTAAGATTTATTCGAAACGTTCAAATATTACCTATATACTTCTGTATGGGCTTTGATATTCATTCTACGTCCAACTACAACCTCCAGCCATTATTTTAGGATTGATTTGAAACGTTTAAATATTACCTATACTTCTGTTTGAGCTTTGATATGTATTCTACGTCTAAACACAACCTCCAATCATTATGCTCCAAGGTTGACATTTATTTCTGCCCATGTGTGATGTGCGGATCTGTGTGGTTAACCAACTAAAAATGTGGTTCTTGGCCTCTGACTGGTTGGCCTCCCCTCGTCTGCAATATTTCAATGTTTATGCTTTTAGTAAGGGAAAATTACTAACGACCCGCATTCAAGCGTTACGCAAAACCAGTGTTTTAAGGCTGTTTTAAATGGACTAAAATAGTCTATTATGCTTTTCCAGCGGTCTATGAGAATGCCACCTACTTCTGTAACTAACATTTTATGTAGTTGTTACGGGTTATTTTATGTAGTTGTTACGGGTTATTAAAATCACCAAACTCAAGCCGGAAAAAAAACAAACTGTAAAAAAGTCAAATAGTAAACAAAAACACCCGGTAACCACCCTTTTGCGTAAATTTCTGTAACTACGATTTTAAGAAAATATCAGGTTATTGAGCAGAAACCTTTGTGTGAATTGGTTTAGTTAGACGACTGTGAAAAGCAGGGCTGCGGAGTCGGTTAAAAACAACCCGAGTCCGGCTCCGGCCAAAAAAAACACCCGAGTCCGACTCCAGCCAAATGTAAGATTTCGTCGAGTCCCGAGTCCAGCTCTGACTCTACAGCCTGTATTTTACCATTTACGCAACTAAATAAAGGTGGATTTTCTGCAATCCACTCATATTGGTGTCATAACTGATCCACCCGCGTTACATGGTTTGAAAACATTTCACCACTTGCTATTACACTTTTACTACTTATTTTGCCGCCTTAACAGTTTTGAAATTTGATACTGCGCATGCGCACGTCGGACTCGGGACTCGGGTAGTTTTACGTGGTCTTACTCGAGTCCCGAGTCCCGAGTCCGACTCCGGCAAAACAAACCGACTCCGTCGAGTCGCGAGTCCCGAGTCCGACTCCAACTCCGCAGCACTGGTGAAAAGTAATCACAGAAGTTAAACCCGTGTGATTAGTTTTGTGCGATTCGGCTTGACAAAAGTCAACTATTATAGGAAAGCGTTTATTAGCATAATTTTTACCGCGTATCTGGAACCATATTAAGAGAAACAACTTATCCTTAGAGAGATCCGAAAAATATATGCGACTCTTATATTGGCAGCCACAAGAGTTATAATTATGGACGTCAAATACTTTCCAATTCATTTCCATTCCGATATTTTAGGTAAAAAGTTTTGCCATCCGATCGAATATTGAATTACGTCATTGCTATGCTTTACAAAACAAATAATTGATTAGAGCAGTGGTCGGCAACCGCCGGTCCGCGAGGAGTTCGTTACCGGTCCGTAGCAGGGTTGCCAAATTAAAATTTTGATTTAAAGAAAAAACATCAAATAAGCCAAAATTAAAATTAAATTTAGTTTTCTATTCAAAACACATTAACTTTCGTTTAAACATACTCCATGGTTGATGGTATGATAAAAATCTTTATTAGCATTAAGCACTCGTGAGGTTCAAAACAAACCAGTGTGCTGTGGCCATATGAGTTGCATTGCAAAATAATTCATTATTTTGATATTCAAGTAGGAAAGTTTTTGAAACAAACGTATACATTTTAATTGGTTCATTGAAAAAAAAGTTGTAATGCATTAACTTTACTGAACGTTTGTTGTTTTTTTAAGGCCGGTCCGCGGAAAAATTTTAGTTTCAAACCGGTCCGCAGGGCCAAAAAGTTTGCCGACCCCTGGATTAGAGCATTCGAAGTTTTTTTTTTAGGTCAATAGGCCAAAATTAGCTTTAGCGCTGGGAAATTTAGTTACCTCCATTTGTTAACCTACTATTATATCATAAATTTACTTCCAAGAAAAAATCGCTGCTGTTTTTCGTAAATGAAGGCCAAAATTCCTATATTAATTTTATATCGGATCGACACCGATACGATACCATCCTAGTATCGGACGAGTACCGATACTAGGTCCCCCACTTAACATTGGGTTTTGATCCGATATTCCGATATTATCGAACATTTCTAATTATGATTAGCAGCATACATTATTTGGGATAGGAAAGCAATTTGCAAAGCAGTTATCATCGGCATATAGTTATACATAAACTTTATTTATGGAACTTCAATAAAAATATAAAAGCCATAATATTTGATAAAAGCGACATTTCGCAATTTACAGACGTTTCAGCAATAACTGCCATCATCGGTGTAAAAATCAAGTGAGGATAAAAATATTATGGCTTTTATATTTTTATTAAAGTTACTAAAAAAAACCGTGTATTGTCTTCCAAAGTTTATTTATGGAAAAATAAAAGAAGATCTTATGTAGAACTAACTGGGTTTTTTTCCTCTCATATTTTGCAAATAATTTGTAAATCGTCAGGTATTTTTTACCGTGAAATAGAAAGTTTAAAAAGCAGCATTCATTTATTTGCAAAAGCGCGAAACGAAAAACAGTAAATTACAGATTGTAGAAATATTTGCTGGCAAAGGTAAAAGAATTGGATTCACATCCTTGTAAGAAAATATGTACATCCCTGAAAAAATAAAACAAAGCGTTAAAAAACTGCTATTGTATGGGAGTAAACAAATTTCGCTGTGTTTATAATAAATACGGCTATTCAATTGTTCAAGAACATTTTCTACGTTGTAAAATAGTTTTAATGTTATGAAATAATCCCCTGATTAAATCACATATAACAAGAAAAATACCATTTTTTAAATGTAGGGTAACAAGTCTATTGCAGCGGTGAAAGTATGACGTAATGATCTGGAACGTCCTATTATGACGTATCCTTCTGACGCAAACTCTCTAATTTTTATGCGTTTCGGTAAGAAAATCTTTTCAGTTTAAAATCAATTTTGAATTTATTTGTTTGCAATCATTTTTCTTGAAACATTATATAAAGGTCAGTAGAGCAGACCAGTAAAACAGCAACATTTTTTTGTTGAGAAAATTATTCTGCTTTTATCCCAGCAAACTAACTGACATAGGTTTTAAATTTGTTTGTTTTATGCCCCTCGTCTTGAAACAATAGAGGTCAGTATAGCAGCAACCACCTACTGCTTAATTCCTTTTATTACTCACCCCAGGTGTTGGCCAGAGGTCTAGCTGCAGCACTTTCCCGCCCCACACGCACACGTTTGTGGGTTGCACTTGCATTTGCTGCAATCCGAACACGTGTTGCACTTGCACTCTCCGCCAGCTGAAAGCATTAAATGTAAAGGTTAATGGCTACAATTCCAACAAATAAATATGACTTTTTTGTGTTATTTCCCTTAATACGCCAAGTTTCGTCGTAAAAGAAGGAATATTTGCTCTTAGTCGAAATAATAGTATTTATTTTTTTAAATAATTGTACACATACCCGTTTGATTGGCAAAACTGTTTTTTATTTTTTTTAAATATTTCTATTTTACGCTGGGTTTGTAATTTAGCTAGACAAGGTAGATTACGTACTTCACGACCAAGTAATGACGTCATAGGTCTCTTTTGGGAAAATAAAGATTTTTTAAATTTTAAACCGTTTTACAGTAATACAGAACTCCACAGCTATGCATAGGAAACACAAAAGGGTTCGCATTTCCGGTTATCTTAAACTTAACTCGTTAAATTTACTGTTGAATATTTATTACGCCTTTTTTTAGACCTAAATAGTTCAATATAAACAGTAACAAAAAAAACTCACCTGCGCAGTTACAGGGATCCATTGTAGAGTGTAGAGTAGACTTTGTAGAGTTCTTAAAACAATTTTAAATTCGTCCGCGAAATGTCGATTTCCATCAAAACATTCAGTTTTATTCTTGCGTTTTGCACACGGCACGCGTCAAATTAAAGGAATTCGCTGGAAAAAGGCAAAACGTGCTTTCAACAAAATGTGAAGCAGATGCCCAAACAAAACGAAATGTGCTAGAATTTTTTATTCCCAACATGCAGAAGCATGTGACAAATTTTACTAGAAATGATTAAAAGCTTACTTAAGGCTTTAAAATTGACTAAACCGCATTTTAATTAGTTTAAATTTTGACTAAAATGTAAGACATTTCATTGTAAAAAAATAACTAAAATATTCTATGCATAGTTAAGTAAAGTGAAGATTTGTATTTTGTATTTCATGCATTTTAACAGCATTTTTAAATGATGCTGTTTTGTGTGTAATTATCCCTTTAACTGTTTATCCATGTGGCCCAGGAGCGTGTGCAACGTATTTTTGCACACGGCACTAGCCTCGACTGCGGAACTGAATTGGCAAACATTAACTGTTGTTTCGTCACAGAAGTCTGTGAATGGCACCAGACTAGTCACTCTGTGCCGTGTGAATGGGTTATTTTACTGGAATGAGAAAGACCGCAAAAAGTTACGACTTTACTTGGTGCTGTGTCTTGGATGACGAAAGGGGGCGGGTCCAGGGGGTGTGGCACCAGGCAACGCCTTCACTCTTACTAAGTAAATAGACATTTTAGTGGCTACAAGCTTCGCACAAGCACCTATACACCTTTACTATGCCTTGGTCTGTTTGTAGGATGTTTGGTTATTCTAAAGGTCCTATGAATACTTATTGCACGTTTTACTGTATGAATCATAAACTATAATGTTCAATTTACGCTATATTAGACTACTAGACGAAATACCCGGCGTTGCCCAGTTTAAATAGAATATTTATCAGTTATTCTTACTGATTAAAAATTAATTACATCTACAATGACCACCATAATGTACGAAGTCTAACTGAATTTTATCTGGTTAAACAAAATTAAGCAATCCATCATACTGTGGCTCATTACGTTGTAACATGTTAAACTGATAGCCTCATGTTATAGCCCATAATTATGGAAGCTAAGTTAAATAATCAGCATACAACCCAAAAATAATGCCACGGATAGCGTGAGATATTCGTAAGTGGCATAAATAATGCAAACATATTTTTTTAAATGTCATAACAAATATGCTTATGACTAAACGTTTCTACTGCGTGTCACTAAATAAAAATATTAAATCAGGTCATATCGTGTGTATAAAATCGGTTAGCTTATGCTTCCCCACAATTAGAGTAACACTCACAGCCTGTGTGAAAGCGGCATTAATGTGAAAGCGGAATGGCGTGTTTAATTATGTGACTTATCTGTGTTGCTCTAAAGATCTAATTCTATGTCTCCGTAATTTCCCAGTACTTTTTTCATTTGGTTAAGTTAAAACAATCTAATGATAGAAAATTAACGTATAACCTAAAAAGCAGTTTTGTGTTTGAAATAGGTCACTTAAGGAAAGTCGCGAACGCGCTGTGACCATTTCAGTTTTCGTTTACCATTTAATTACTAATTCACGTGCTACCATTATATAAGCTTGCTGAAGTCGCATGATATAGCCGTTGGTTTAAAAAAAACATGGGGTATTTAACATCAAACCAAATTGCAACGTAAAGTCGTAACAGCAATTGTTCAAATTGCGTGAAATTCAAGCAAATAATTCATCACGGTAAATACCCTACTGCATCCAACGAAAAAAAATCCCGTTTAAAAAATAATTTTTTTTAGTATTTAAACCGCTGCAATAAACGCGATATTTTGTTAACTTAGTCCAAATGTTGAGTAGTTTAAACTCGGTTAGGGTTGTTGTGTTATGTTTTTGAATGGTAGCCTACGACTAAACAATCGACTATATCACACAACACTTGTCTAAGCATGTCATACATCTTTAAAGTAACGAAAACCCTTGACATTTGTCAATGGACAATAACTCACAAAACTTCAGATGTAGCAGCAATTTGTTTAGACTTTCTTGATAGCGTGATATTTAAGCAAATACGTAATCCCGGTGCTAAACTGCGTCAAACGTAAAAAACAAATGTATTGAAAAAAACAAATGCTTTACGCGTCTGATTAAAGGAAATGACTTGAAAAAGGCAAATCGTACTTCCACCTAAATGTGAAGCATAAACCTAAACAAAACGAAAATTGCTAGAATTTTTACTTCCCAAAAGGCAGAAGTAAGCGACAAATTTTACTAGAAAGGGTTAAAAGCTTTCTTAAGGTTTTAATATTGACTAAATTTTTGACTAAAATGTAGGATATTTCGTTGTAAAAAAATGACTAAAATATTCTATGCATAGTTAAGTAAAGGGTAGATTTGTATTTTGTATTTCAGGCATTTTAACAGCATTTTTAAATGATGCATTTTTCGTGTGGATCCATCCCTTTAACTGTTTACCCACGTGACCACGGAGCGTGTGCAGCGTATTTTTGCACACGGCACTAGCCTCGACTGCGGAACTGAATTGGCAAACATTAACTGTTGTTGCGTCACAGAAGCCTGTGAATGGCACTAGACTAGTCACTCTGTGCCGTGTGAATGGGTTATTTTGCCAGAATGCGACAGACCGCAAAAAGTTACGACTCTTTCTAGGGCCGTGTCCGGGGTTACGAAAGGGGGCAGGTCCAGAGGGTGTGGCACCAGGAAACGCTTCCACTCTTACTCTTACTCAGTAAATACAAATTTTAGTAACTACGAGCTTCACACAAGCAGCTATTCACTTTTACTATGCTTTTGTCTTTTTGTAGAATTTGGTTATTCCGAAGGTCCTATGAATGCTATTGCATGTTTCACTGTATGAACCATAAACTATAACGTTCAATTTATGCTAAATTAAACTGTACATTATGCTAAATTAGACTGTACTTTGGTTTTTAATTTTGTTATGTGCTTAAAGCGCCAGGTATCCTTTTACATAACTCTTTCCAATTTAAACCAAACAATCAATTTTTTGGACTGAATTTCAGTTGCATACATATATATATAAACTGTTGCCACCAGGCATAATAGCAACAAATCAAAAACAGCTTCTCTGGTAGCAGTAATAGTTAGTTACAAGCTGCATAGTTGCGCAAGAGTTCTCGATAGAAAACAGGTCTATTTAATATTTATTGTTTAATGGCTTCACGTAATGACGTCACATTGTGACGTTATCTCTCAAAATTCCCCCCTCAAACAAAATCCTTGATCCGTTCCTTGTCACACACTGTTGGCGGTGGATTGACTAACACGTTAACCCCTTGAATGTTTACTTGCTTGCTGTACGTTGTACAATGGCAAAACTGAAAATGTAAACGCTTATGCGTGCTTTATGAATTGTTATTCTACTTCATAAATATACAAAATAAAATGAAATTTCATATCCTTGACACTTCATTTGACTTTTGCACCTTCTCTAAATTTATTTGGAAAATTAATCGCTATCCATTTTCGTCTCGTGCTGAATATTGCGAAATATCTGAACTAGGAATTATGCTACGCCCCTATGTCTTTACTATTGACTTAAGGACACGAAGTGCGAGCAACCAACGTAGACATTATTTTATGTCTAATTAAATACCAGAATTTTCGTCAGTTCGTTTTTAACTGAATTTAGGGGGGCTACCAAAACAACTAGCCTGTGGTGGGGTTCGAACTCACGACCTTCCGGTTTTACCGGGACGGTCGCTCTACCAACTGAGCTGCTTGTATCATAGCATACCCTGGAGTTATCTCTGATTAACAGTGGTTGCGCTTGTTATACTAAAATGCGTTAAGTCTACATAGTTTAAATTTAACGGCCACAAAGACCTTTCTGAGTTTGGTTTTGGTCCGTGACTAGAAATTGCCAACCCCTGCTATAGTAAATAAACACTTCACTCGTCGGTAAATCATAAATATATAAATTTATTCAATATATCTGAATTAGTTACATTCGAATCGTCAGTTTTGCAGACGAATGCGTCCAAAAAGCAACAGGCACCGAAAAGTGGAGATAAGTAAAGAGCAGAAAAATATGGGTTATTGAAATAGTTCGTAAGGTTTCTATGTGGCTAAAGGCTGCTGTGAGTCTATCCGGAGCCTTCTTCTTCTTTCGGCATGAACTTGTCCATGTCTGGGATGTCGTCCAAAGTGTTGCAGTTGGCTTCCATGCAGCAGAAGTGGCAAATGTGTACCTGACACAGATTGGTTAGTTACAATACTTATACAAGAAATTTGGAGCCAGTGTTAGATGGCTTTACTTGACTGCTTCGGATATAGTCCGCTCACAGCCCGTTGTTAAAGAGTTGTGCCAGCGCTGTGATAGGATTTTAGACCAGCGCCATATTATGGTAAACTGGTTAAAAACAATAGCCAACAGAAACTAAGCTCTAAAAGATTGAGAAAATTTTCATTTACCAAAAATAGTGAAAACATTTTAATTTTTTGTTCATTTTTTTCAAAACAATTCAAATAATTGTTATGGTAATACCGTGATTGTCAACACACTTTTACCCAATTAAAGTCTCTTAATATACTGAAATGTTAGCTAGCGACAGGCTAAAGACATAACTAGCAGCTACAGGATATTACAACTTAAGAGCAGTGGGTAAACCAGTGGTTCTCAACCGGGGTGCCGCGGCGCCCTGGTGTGCCATTTCTAATGCTCAAGGTTGCCGATAATTATTTTAGATATTTTTAAGAATTGGATTTTTGGTCAATTGGTAAGCTTCTTGATACAACTATTTGTGTACGATTAGAGACCATTATATCAAATGACAATTTCCTGTTTTTAAGTAGATGTTGTTGTTACAGTTCCATTTATAGTGAAATTTTAATAAAATACTCAACGAAAATTCCAGTCGGGGTGCCGATAATCTATTTATTATTTTCGAAGGGTGCCGTAAGCCATAAAAGGTTGAGAACCACTGGGATAAACCAATCAAACAGCCACTTCTAAGTAGTCAGTTATTAATAGCTTGAAAATCTCTTTAGTTTATCAAAAATGAATCTGTTTTTGAGCTGAACTCACCGAGTTCATGTAGGAAGTTTTGCCGTAGCAGATATCCATGTTGTTCTTCTGGTTGTTCATGCAGGCCTCTTGTTCCTTACAACGCTTTACAATCATCGTTAATGGTCCGTTGCGAGCGATCTTAGTCTGGCATGAGTTCTGTAAAAAAAAAGTATAGTTGTTTTTTATAACATTGCAGTTTGAACGAAAATTACAATAATGACGTTAGCTTTATCTCAGTGTAGTTTCCTGTTATTCAATCCTAACTTTTGATCTCCGAACTTTCGAAAATGAAAACCGTGTTTGTAATTTATTTAAATTAATTTCTTTTTTTGTTAAGTTACAAAAGTTTTGTTAAACAAGTTAAGGATCGATGGAAACATGTTTTTCTTTACTGTTAAGTTTTACTCTCAATGAAAAACAAACTAACAGTTTAGTCCAAAAAATTAGTGAAAAAATCTTAAATGTTCAATTTAAATTTAGTGAAAAATCTTACATGCGTTAGATGGCGCTAGTAAGTTGTTAAAAATTTTGCCGCATATTAACGCGTTGCGACATTATGACATTTGACTTATATATCTTCTTGTTGTAAAACACGGCATCCTGACAAAAACTAATTTAGATTTTAGAAACTTCAGCGGCGAATTATAAAAGGTACATTAACCACAATTTAAAGACATTTGTCAAATTCAGTACAAGTATGTATTTTGGTGTTGCAAGTACCAAGGTTTTACCCTTTGGAAAAGCGTCTTTCAACCATTGTTTTAGTGGTTAAAAATAATTTCTACAGTTTATTAACTACATTTATTTTCCTTTTGTAACCGATTAATGTCTTATATTTTCACGCGGTGTAAAATCCAAAGTTTTATTCCTAACTTTAATTGGGTTTATACGCTACCTATGCCCTTGAAATTGGCATTTTGAGCTACCGGTAATAACTTCCCATATGTATTGGTAAAGTGGCTTTTATTCCAATTATTTCCCGGCCATTTCCTTTTGCCAACTAAACCTTACCTGTGGTGACCTTACGAGTAATTGCACTTCCTATTTAATTTGTACTTTGTAGCGTCCAAAATACATACCTCAGGTCTACTTCTACCAACCTCGCCCTTCTAATTGCCAGGTTTGGCAAACCGACGCCGGTTTTAAATGACGTTTATCACACACGAAGTGCTGAATTGGATTAGCGGCTCAATTTTCACACCACAGTTGTAAGGTATTAGGAGGTTTGAAGTCGGAAAAATGTTAGCTGCTTCATGTGTGATAAACGTCATTTAAAACCGACGTTGAGACGAATATGTTAGCAGCATATTGATAGTCTGATTTTCAAGACTTAATATAGTTTTAACCAACTGATTTGTCATGAGCGACAATTTTCAAATTAGACTTTATTAGAACGAAATTTATTGACTCATTATACGTGAAAGTTCGTAATTTTTTAATATATAATTAATTAATTTGGTACCAAGTATTTTAAAATGTTATTGCTATCGGCCAAGACCATTTAAAAAACCTGAATTGCATTTGGTAAATTTTAGTTCCAACTTTGCGAAAGTTTGTAAACTTTTGTGCTATATACCCTTTGTTATTTTTGCAAATAGGCAAAATGCCAATTTTACTAAAAGAGCCATTGATAGCCTATTTTATCGGGTAAAATAAGATTTTCAAAAAATTTATAACCAATGGGGTATTTCTAAACGTAGTTTTTCAAAACATTAAAACACTTAAAATTCTCTTCAAATACGACTGGAAATTGTAAAGACCATTTATTAATATGCGTATATGTAAATATACCTAGATAGAAGCACTTGCCCTTTAAACGTTTAAACAACTCTGTATATATCATAGCAATCTATGTTGAAAATAAAGAGTTATTTGAAACGTTCAAAATGCTACCTACTTCCGTATGGGATTTTATATTCTTATTACGTCTTACTACAACCTCCAACCATTATGCTCCAAACTCAGAATATATGTGCTTTAACTACAATCATGTCAAAACAGAACGGCGCTAAACATAAACTGTTATTTGGACTGAAAAAATAATGCCTTCTGCTCCTATAAATTAGTGTCTGCAGATAGCAACGTTTGTTTTTCAAACACCAAGTGTAAATTAACTAACCTCTCCAGGATTGCAAAGCTCAGTGGTGAAGTTTCCCATTCCGTTCACGCTGTAACCAGTGATGCATTGCATCGCTTCGGTAGCTTCAGCGTCCACATCTGAAAAAGCAGGAAAACCGTTTATTAAGTGTTTGGCTGTTTTAGGCTTTTAATATAGAGGAAGCGGTTTCAATTATGATCACCACAAAAATAAAATATATAAATCGCTGGTAAAAACGTGGGTAATAAAACTTATGTTCGTCTAAATATAATAATTTTCTTTAATGTAAATAGCCATCTAAATTAGGCACGACTAACGTTTATTAAGTAAATGGCTGTTTTAGGCTTTGTTTACGGGAGAACGTTTTATTTTTATCACCACACAAAAAACATCTCTCTGATAAAAAAGTGGATTTAGAGCTTTCTATGAATTATATGAAACAAATTAATGATTCAAATCAAGCAAGTACACAACTAAAAAAAGAATTGGTGTAAACGTAAAACTTAGATGTATTACATTTGAGAATAACGTTCGGGATAAACAACTGTAGACAATGTATAGGCTACATTTCGCGAGAAAGTGTTTATTCTCTTCTTTTCTGAGTTGATTTGTGCAAAACTGCGACCGCAAGCAAGTTGTTTAAAAATAGGTTTTTCAATACACATTTAGTATTTACCTTGGGCTCTTACAGCTGCTACGATACAAAGAAATCCAATTGCGCAGATGACTTTCATGTTGATTGATCTGTTCGCAAAAAACAAACGTCATGAGCATACTTTCGCGAAACCCCACATATATTGCTACTAAATGTAAACCATTTTTTGTCCGGAATATTTTTTAATTTGTGACCTATGTATGTAGGATAAACGCTTTGAATGTTTGCGCGCAAAATAATGAAACAAGTAAATAAATACATTTTATTTATTGTGCCCTCCAGAACGTTTTAAATTTATGGTTCTCTTTATAAAGCTCCAGCGGAGACTTATAATTTCAAATTAGATTATTCTACAATATTACTGAGATTACCCAAACGAATAATTAAGTATGAGTTAATTTTTCAGTAAAAAGGATATATTTTGTGCCGATGTGCAATCGTAAAAATCAACCGTTAATATTAAGGGTCACCAATAAAACCAGCTTTAGGCACATCAGTTAAGGTACTTAACTGTTACTACGTCTAACTTTTACTACGTCTAACTAAAGCCTCCAAACTTTATGCTCCAAAAATACCTTTAATAATGATGGTTTCGTTTAGAACCAAGGCATGGCCTTTTAAGCCACTGCCATATAATGTAATACTAAATTAACGTTAAAACGGAAAACAACGTACCTTTTCGTTTTCGGTTTCCGAAGTTCAAGACTTGCTTGCTGCTTTTCTGATGCTCTGAAGATTTGAATGTGACTTTGAGTTCGACGTTGGCGCCTTATATACGCTCGCACCGGGCCACAAACCTGTCCGGGCACTTTTACGCGCCTCTGAGGCCCAAGGCCGGCCAAAAAACAGGCCGCAAAATAGTGCGGCCCACTTGACCACTTTTCGTAGGCCAAGCCCTTCTTCTCCGGTCAATTAAGGAAAAATGCAGTTTAAATCGAGAATACTAGCTTGACTGTGCTTTACCAGGGTTATAAACTGTGGTGTTCGACTGAAATATAGTTTTCTTGAAAATTAAAGGTAATATACTTGAACAAAACACCCGTAGTCGGTTTCTTAGCGTTTCTAATTTAATATTTTTCTAATTTAATTAACCACATTGTCCTAGTGTACTTGGCGGCGTTAAACTAATTTGCCTTCGTTATTTTTCGACAAAACAAGTTGCATTAACGTTAACGTATTTAACTTAATAGGCGTAACTTGGGGAGTTTTTAGGGAGGTTAGCTTTTTTAAGTTTACAGTAATATCATATGTTATATTTAAACTCTGAATGCAGTTTCCAGCCTTCGAATTGTTTACATCACATTATTACTCAAGTACAAATTGTAGGATCAGTGTAGAATAGTTTATTCATTATTGATTACAGATTTTAATTTTATAATTTTAAAGGGCTTAATTAATACCCATTAAGTTCTTTTCCAAAATAGATAAGTAAAAAAAATGTTCAGAAGCTGAGCTAAAGAAGAGAGCCGGCCAAATTTGACAAGAGGCCCACTAAACTTGGCCATGCCTGTTCAGGTGCCTACCACGTGTTTGCGAGTGACCTTGAACCAGCTGGAGGGCGAATGATGTCACGTGAACACGTGTAATTGGTCGGGATTGGTCGGCTTAATTCGTCGCTACGTATCGATAATGGCGGCGGATTAATGCGGCCTGTCAATTTTTTTTCTTGTCAATTTCTGATCTAAGTTGCCCACTTTGCGTTTCAGGCATTTCAGGTCTTTTAAAAGGCTCTTTCAAAAAAAGTTTGGAATATTTTCTGATCCACGGTTTCCATGTAACCTTTGCCTTTATGACAAGCAGGTTATGAAAAAAAATACAATCGCTTTTCCAACCTTTTTAAAATGCGAAAACATTTCGTAAAATGTTGTCTCGTCTGGCAGTTGTGCTATATAGCTCTTTGTTTTATTTTTTTGTTGTTTGTTTGTTTGTTTTGTTTGTGTTGTATACGGGGGAGAAAATGTTTGTCTTTGACGATGGTTTGTTTCCAGAACCAACGGACGTCACACAAACAGCCAAATTTGAAATAGTTAAATGAAGAAAAATATATAAGTAAAGCATTTTTTTGAAAATTGGAGCATATTTGGTAATATATACACCTATATCACTAATACAATTTTGTAACTATTATTAAAAACCATCAACGTTGTTTTACAAATTGATTTTTTTTAAATATGCCAAAACACTGTTTTATTGCTATTTTTTTAATTTTCCCACAAAAACTTGTGGTAAAAAAAAACTGCCTATCGGCATTTTAGCGACGAAGACAAATCGAGATGGGAAATCCGGCGCTACCTTTACAACAACACGGCCGCTGCATTCGTTTGTTTTGTTTGCATCCAGCCACGTTGCTGTTTACGTTTGAAATACAAACGCACGGCGACCGGCCGGGGTCACTCGAGGTCAAGCGAACATGTGAGCGTCACGCCGTCGACGCGTGATCGGCGAAATTGGCTGGCTGGATGATTAAGGTTTAAAGTTGGGCCTTTTTTAAAGACCGCTTTACGAAATTGTAGGCTCAATCTTTTGCAACTCCAACTGCCATAGCCATGTACCCTTTTTTAGCGTTTTTTCACGTTTGTTGATGTTAAAACAGACTCACAATATCTCTGTTATAACTTTTTTCCATGTGATTAGAATCTAAAAATTGTGTTTTGTGCGAATTTTAAAATTCTCATGGTTAGAGACGCGACCATATTTTTTGTGTAATTAACGCTTTCTTGTGTTTGTCTAAAAGCGTCCTGATTTTAGATTTATACCGTTTTTCTTGGGGAAGTGCTGCAAAGTTGCAAAACGCAAGGTTAAGTTGGGAGTAATAAACTTACCGAAAAATGAGTCCCCAAATTAAAAAAAAATGGCTTAAAATTGGCACTGGAATTTGTTAAAAGTGCTGGTTAATGTTTCAAACAGAAAAACAGTGTAAATAACCCAGTTGTTACCACTTTGAGTTAAAAATACCACATAGACTTACCTCAAATCGGCCCTACATCTGCTATAGTTGTAGTCACGCTAACGTAAAAAACGTTTGGAAAAAAATGTGGTATAATATAAGGAAAAATCCGTTAAAAAGCCTAAAAAGCAGTAAAAATTTGTCATGGTGTGTTACAATTTAACGGCCTGGGGATTTAAAAAGCTATACGCAGTTTAAAGAAAATAATCGAAAACTTTGTGTGAAACCGATTGTAAATAAAAGTTAACGGCGTGCCAGAATTTGAGCTTATTAGAAGTTGTGCATGGTAACTAACAAAGAGTCTAAACAGTGTGTTTTAGACACGGGCATATTTGTTTTTAGTGGGCAAGTTATAATTGCTCTAAAACAAAGCGAACGGTAAAGAAATGAGGTAATATTGATGTGTGGAATCGATTGACGAAATATAGAAAATCGTTCCAAAATTGTAACCATCTACTGTTGTAAGCTGACCATATTAACAGGTTGGTAACAAAAATCGTGTTGAAAATATTAAATTGGTTATAAGAAAATAGGGGGAAACGTTTATTAAAAGGGTTTAGAATCCACGTTCTCATTTTTTACCTGTTACAAAATGGCTATTTAATCAAAAAGGTTTTCATCCATATAGTCTAGCCCTAGTTGTATAAAAAAAAACTAGTTAAGCAAAAAAAAACTAGTTAGGTCACGTTTCACAGGTAGAAGCAATCATCCAAAGCGAGTCATCTTATAATTGCAAATCAACCCGTTTAAACGGTCAACTAGCTGCGCGGCTGTTTTCCCAGAAAGGCGATAAATATTTGATGTTAAGCTCTAAGTGGCCTAAACGTTACAGTTTAATTGCGTATTTGTCGTTCGCTTTATTTTATCACAAAATTAGGGGCCACTTATCCAACTCTAATCGCTACAAAGGGTGTAAGAGAAATCATTTAGATAGCACCAAAATAGGTCAGGAAGTTATGGGTCACTAACAATGGTTAGAGCAGGTGTTCTTAAACTTTTTTTACCGCGGACTACAAAAATTTATTTTGGCTCTGCGTGGACAACGATAGACAAGAAATTTTCAGAGATGACGTCAGAAATTGACGCCACAATACAAATAAACTTCATAAATCTGTTGATGTCGGTCCAAATGGGAAAGTGAAGTGCAAATACAGTTAGTGCAAAACCGTTTAAATTTTAACTAAACTGTTTTCTTTGAAAAATTAATGACTTTTTAAATATTCACTAATATTTCAATTAGGCCTTCATGGACCCCCTAAAACTAATTCACGGAACCCAAGGGGTCCATGGACCCCAATTTAAAAACCCCTGGGTTAGAGAGTAATTGTACTTGGGTAATTGAAGCTGTTCGCGTTCTTGTTTCTGCTAAATTATTTTTAAGATTCACGTTATACAGATTTTCGCTTTGTGACTTAGTGTGTGTTTGTCAGTGTGTACAAAAATGTAAAAACATGTAGCTTTAACGTTTGACTGTAAAAGATTTTTTCATGCAAAAATCAAAACTGCACAAACGCCACAGATTAAGTAAAAATGAGATGTACCGACATGTAAACTAAAGCTTAAAGTCGGTTTGCCTACTGACAAAAAGTAATGTTGAAAGGTCAACTTACGCTTTGGGATAAAATGTTCTAAAATTTAAATTACAATTAATTACGAGTGTGTAGCAGCGATATAACACGCGTGGGATCACTTAGCGGCTATATAGGCGATCATTTTGCCCCATAAATATTGCAGAAAGCAGTATGTAGCGGTAATTATCAAACAATCTTGGTTTCCATTTAAACCTTGCCTTCGTGCTTTTGCTTGTAAATATAACATTAATAGAGTTATAAGAAGAACAAAAGCTGAACAACTGAGGCTGGAAAGTTTAAAGAACATGTTAGATTACAACACATTCAAAATAATGTCATGACCTGATCACCTTATAGTTGCTCGTAATAAAAAATCCCACGAGAATTCACGAGACGTGCCCAGAAAATAATAACTGCTTCGTTTATCTTCCTATTGAAATCATACAGGCCATAAAAACAATATTTTCGAGATATTTATCATGAGCTATTTATAAACCGTTCATTGTTACAAGACAACTTTTAAGCATTTCAATTCAAAAAAACTTTAAAAAATTGATTGACAGGTTTTCTCGGTAATACGTCATGACCCTACCTTATTTCATGTCAGAATTCAGTGCTTTTCCGAAAAATGGAAGTTAGTCATAGCACTCTGGTTATCGGCGGAAAATCCACAGTATATAGTGTCCACGTGTTGGATGCGTGATCAGTTGGTGCTTACAAAGGTTTACGTCACTGCACTTAAACTGAATATTTGGGATAAGGGTTTAATATGATAAGCGCCGTAAATTCCCTGTATATCTTTACATTTACATCTTTCTCTTAACACATTTGAAATTAATTTATATTTTTAAATATGGAATAAAGTTATAGCGAAAACATAATGCTATACCTTATTTAACCAAGAATAAAATTTTTAACAGTGTCTTATGCTTCTTAAATAATTGGATGATCTCTTACGTTCCCTAAACGCTAGGAATAGACAAGTACAACAGGTTCTTTAACCCTTACATACGGAAATCACCAATCGGGCATTGATGGTAAAACTCCCCTGACCAACAAACCACACGCATCCGACGTGAAATGCGCTAGTAGAATCCAGGGGAAACGTTAAAAACCGAAAAACGAATGAAACGTTTCCACTATTAGTTTGGTTTTGATAAGATAGTAAAATGAATAAAAGTGTCATATGCTTGTCAAACAATTAGATAAACGCAAAACCACTCGAAGTTTATATCTTTGTACGTTCTCCAAACGTTAGGAAGTAGACAAGTACAACATGTCCTTCAACCCTTAATACCTAAACATACGTGAAATCACCAATCGGTAATTGATGGTAAAACCCTTCACCAGCAAACCGCATACATCCGACGTGAAAGCGGGTATTAGAACCCAAAATGGTAAACGTTAAAAATCGAAAAACGAATCATACGTTCCCACTCTGCAACATTAGTTCTATCTTTGTACGTTCCCTAAACGTTGGGAATATACAAGTCAAACAGGTTCTTAAACCCTGGGAATGATTCAATCGGGCGTTGCTTGTAAAATCCCCCTCACCAACAAACCACACGCATCCTACGTGAAAGGCGCTATTACAACCAAAAATCAACCTCAAGGCCTTTACGTTAACATTATAGTTGGCCAAACCGCATTGGCCAAAGTCAGACATAGAAGAGGCGGAACCTAGTAATCAATTTCTGCTTAGGTTAGTCCATGCGTAGGATGTGGCTGGCATATGTGGTGTATTAGCACACCCTGCCAAAAATACGCTAAATCTGACTTTTAAGATGGTATATACCGACCGGAATTTGAAAGCCACTCACTTGACACACCTTGCTTTAAGAGCCGGTGTCGGTTGGAAGTAGAGGTGCCAGCTGGGCGAGGAGTTGACCTCTGATCAACTTGTTCTCGCCGTCTGTGGTTTGAGATTGAACCGACGTAACGTTATGTCGCCACATCTAACGTTACAGAGGATTAGGGAGCGGTTGGTTAATGTGCGTTGTTCCAATTCAGAACACATCTCTGCCTTAATCGATAATTTAGTAAATTTCGTTCTTTTTATTAATGAATATCAATCGATTATAATAATGCATGTTTACTGATCACAAACTATTTGTGGAATATATTTGAAGAAATAAATGTAATACTATAGCATTCATTTCTGCCTTTATAAATTACTTATTATAACTAAAAATAGATTTTCAGTTTCCCTAAGGTATATTAGGATAACCGTTACCTGTTCGATCAATACAAGATAAGTTAAACAAACTTGTAATCTCATAAATTAATAAAATCTAAATTCAACTTACTAATTTTAACAATTTATGATAGCGATACAGAGTAAACGGTATAAGATAGAAATGTTTACTATTTCCTGATAAAAATAAACCAGCCGACTTGTTGGCTTATCATTAGTATTAAACAATGTCTAAAATCCGTCCAATACGATTCCAAGTTTGAGATAATTCACTTATCAATCTTCTTTTTCCTATTTAATAAGCACCCATTGGAAAAATTGTAAGCTAAGTTTCCATTTTATTTCTAACTGGACAAAGTAAAACCGCATACTGAGGTTTTGCTTCAGTTTGCTTTTCCTATTTACCCAATGTAATCGAATCTTTACGGAAACGTTATGAGTTTTACCCCTTTTCATTTAAAGTTAATTTTTAGTTTTAATGTTTCAATGAAATACTTCAACGCTATATCCTTTGCTCCATTATTGGATTTAACAATCTTATGTATCGCAATTAAAGTTTGCCTCCTTTCAGAATAGGACAGAATTGCTTATGTCTACATATAACTTCTGTAAATCTAATGTAACTTTCCATTGAGAAATTTAGCATTTCCGTAAATATATTAGCAGAAAATAACTGCTGCCAAACATACCCTGCAGCTCTTATTACTTGTTTTATCCTTACAAGATCAAAATGCCGTGATTTTTGAGCATTGCCTGTAAAGTCGTAATCTTGCGAAAACCATAACCTCTCCAATGTATGACATTATAAATTAGAAGTTGATTCTCTGTCATTTTTTTTTAATATCATATTCACCATACAACGTTCAACAATGAAAAACGACATTAAACAAGACAGAAAAGAAACCATGAAATTAACTGCAAAAAATGTAATTTTTTCTGGTCTTAATAAACATGTTTAAATTTCACCAAAACATCACTGTTTGTCCGAAAAAGAAGGGCAAAAGTTTATAAAGAGTTTGGTCGTATTGGTTTTACAATCGTGTCCATTTTAATTGTGGTATGATTTAGGATTCTTCCGGTGTCTCTGGCGCCTCTGGTGTTTCATCTTCAACCTCCTGTTCAGGAATTTCGGTCAAAGTGTTGCAGTCTTCGGTCATACAGCAGAAGTGGCAAACTTGCACCTAGAATGAAAACAATAGATTAGTGAGGTTACAGAGAGACACTGTACGTTATATTAGAGCAGAAGTGGCAAAGTTGTATCTATTGGAAAACCGTAAATTAGTGAGATTGTAGAAAATTGTCACAACAAATGCGCTCACATAGCACTAAAATTTTGGCAAACAAAATCTTCCTTTAATAACTTTACACTTCGTAAGGTGAAAAATCGGTAGTAAATTTTCATAAGTTTAAATATGCAAGCCGCTAAGTATACAATATTTATTTATTCAAAACATTTTTTTTATAAAATTGACTTGATTATAATTTTAGTTCAACAACTTGGAGCGATATGCCACCAATTGTAATTAATGTTGTCCGATATTTCGCACTTTGTTCCAACACCGATTCTCCGTATTTTGGACAAAAAGTGCCGTGATGCGACAGATACAGGATTTTCGAGGCAAAACGATTTTTATCTAAATTTCCAGCCAAAATTGTCATTGATCTTACGTTTTTCTCGAGAGCTGCGTCGCTGTAGCAATCCACTGCGTTGTTGGCCATGTTGTTCTCACAAGCATCCTTAGCTTTGCACATCTTCGTCACAATACGAAGGACTCCGTTCATTTCAATTCTTGTCTGGCAAGAGTCCTGAATAACGTAGACCATTTGGTTAAGTTTTATAAAACAGTTCGACTTACTTGTACTAACTGGGTCCTGTCAATAATCTCTCTAGTCTCGCATGAATAATTAAGAAGATGGTGGCATGACCTGATGCTACAAGGAAATGTTCTGATAAAAAAAACGAAATTTTGTTTACCGGAACGCCGTTTCAGACTTTTTCGGCGTAGTTCAACCACTGGATACATGGATATTACAATAATGCAGGTCTATAAAATAACTTACAAGTAATTAAACACAGATGCTTACCTGGCCAGCTTGGCATCCCATTGAAAGCATTTCTCCAGTTCCATTTGTAGTCTTGCCAACACTGCATCTAAATGTGGCGACATCTTCGGTTGTGGGAGCGACTGTTGTTGTAACTTCAACTTCTTCCACAATTTCATCTAGAAAACGTTCAAGAAACAAAAAAGTTGAGATATTTGTAAAAAAAATGAAAGACAAGGTGCTATGTGTTATCCTATTCTGGTGAATAAAACAACTTATACAACTTTTAAAGTTTGAGAACTCTGGTGTTTTACAAACTCGTGAGTTAGCCTCGACTCTTAGAGTTTAGACTATGGTTTCAATAGTCGTTTTAACATTTTTTTTGGGCCACCCATTGTAAACTTATCAATATTGTTTGTTTTTAAAAAAATATTATACCTGGTAGAAAAAACTTAAAAGTCTTTTTTTTTATTTTGCTTTTTTTATTTGGCTTACATTTGTTCTGACCTTGGTGTTATGACACATCTTTCTGTGAAATATTATGCGATTATTATCATCACTCACCTTGGGCAATGACTGCTCCAGCAAATAGAATAAAGGCAGCAAAGATGAATGAAGCGTTCATTTTGATCGTTGAAAGTTGGCGGCTGAAAAAACACATTTTTAGCACGTTAAGTTTGAGCTCGTTTACAAAAATAGTCAAACTTACACGTTTGGTTTTCTTCTACTACAAGATTAAAGAACATTCAAATCTGGTTTCACTTATTAGCAGCTTATTTTAGGCATGTATTTATTACACGTTAACCGAAAATTGAAAATAACTTCCATTATAACTTAGTCAAACAGTACTAAACACTAACCTGATAATGCAGACGCCAAAGTTATATTTACCGTTACAGTAAGAAGTACGCTAAGTTTACATATAGGCCTACTCATTATACACTTACCGAAAGTCGTTTTAAAAAAGGTTGAAGGACTGTAGTTAACCGTTGAATGCTGATTCCCAGTTGAACTGTGATCTTATAAGCAGCAAACCGCCACTTATATAGCAAAATACACGTCAAAAAAACGCCAGGGCAGGTCAGTAGAACAGTCAAACCGGTTCAACTATTAACAACGTTCACTCAATATCGACATTCACTGCCCGGCAGCTAATTATAGCCGCGAATTTATCAGGTTACGCTGCGTGCGAAAATTTGAGACACGTCGCCTAAAATTGCGTCCGCCATCATCGGGGTTACGTCGGTTCAACGGCGCTCGGGTTACCTCAGGTCACTGGATTTTAAGCTATTGGTGCTTTGTGGATTTGTAATTAGGGATGTCTGACAATATCGGTGTTAGAATATCGGTTCTCGTCCGATACTATAGTGTGGAATCGCTTCTGATGCGATCTAAATCAGTGGTTCTCAAACTTTTTCTAAAAAATTACGCAACGGTCCCCAAGCAATTTTTTCAATTGCTCGCGGTCCCCTTAAAAATACACACAAATAAACATAACATAACACGTTTGGATGGGACGGGTGCACTTACAGTCTTAGGTAGGCTTGTTGATGCCGTATTTAGTATTGTAACGCTAACAAAATCTGTTTATTTGAGTGAAGCAATCACGATAAGTTTTAAAACCGCGACCGTACAACCCACAACGGCAGCACAGCAAGCTGTAGAAACATAATTCTTATTAGCACAACGCAACGTTATGACGTCACAATTCCCAATTTAGCTCAAAGCATGCAATCACGTGAATGAACAACTAATCGTAGCATTTAATGACGAGCGCAAACACGTCGGAATTAAAATGTTCTCCTTCAGGAGATCTAGTTGATTTTTGTTAGGTGCTTCGCGGTCCCAGAAAATTGTCTCGCGGACCCCAAATGGACCGCGGACCCCAGTTTGAGAACCACTGATCTAAATCATTTTGTGAATATCACACCCATATGTTTTGATATTAAATGTAGAGTTTTCCACCTTTAAAGACAAATTTAAATAAATATTACATTTAAAATAGAAGATAAAAGGCTTTCTAGCTTAAAAGTAAATTTCTACCTAATATCCTGAAAGTCTTTACCATTGCATTTTTTTCAAAGCTTATTTGAACATAGTAATGACGTCATTAGTCATCGTATAACATAACCGACACGTTGTTTCCAAAATATCGGCTATCGGTATCGGAATGATGTACCAGGTATCGGTCATCCCTACTTGTGATATTTAAAGGGAATTTTCTAGTTGGTGTTGCGCTAAACTTAAGTTATTACTTGACAATTATACCTTTTGGAAAATGTTTTTAAAATATTGATCACAGGAATCAGCAAACTTTAATCTAAACCAGTGGTCATTGTCAAACTGTGTGTCGCGGTACTCGTGCCTCGATAGAAATGTTGAGAGTGCTTCGAAACTTTTGGAAATTGAAACTGTTCTTTTGGGGAATTGAAAACTGAAAAATACGCACTACCCATCCACCAAAGCTCGAGGCATGTCGAAAATCTGGCCTTACCTCACTACATATTTTTTTACCTCATTAATAGGTAGACACAATTTTTTTGCGCAAATCTATTTTATTTCTGGATTTTACTTGTCAAATATAGTTTGGACTCCCTTTATTTACAAGTATGCAAACTTCGTGTAATTTAGTTTAGTTAATTCAGATTTTTTTCGGTTTAGGCAAATCAACTATTAACAACGTTCACTCAATATCGACATTCACTGGCAAATCTATAAAGTTTTTGCAAGTTGGACATTTTACCGTGCATAGCACCTCCACAACGTCTACAACTGGATAAACGCTTCTTTGGACATTGCTATTTGTACCAAATTTCTGTGCAGCCTTATAGATGTGGAGTCAATGGCCTTAAAAGTTTATTCCCTAGATTACCTTGAAAAGTAATATTTTATCTCGCAATGTGGTAATTGTTTTTGTGTCGAGTGCGTCAAGTCTCTTTCTAAGGTGAAATGCCAATTTAGATCAATAAAATGAATCATTTTGATTGTATAAATCTTATTAGGAAATTTGCACACGGGTTTGCTCCAGAACATTTTTTTTAATTAATGACATATTACGTCACGGTATGACGTAACAAATTAAATGTCAATCAAATAATAGTATTGAAGTTGATAGCATGTTGTGTTCGACTCACGAAAGGATACTCAATTAACATTAAGATGTTAGGTTCCATCAATCTGAGTGTCAGAAAGTGGCGAAAGCAAGCCGGTACGACGCTCCGCTATTTTTTTACTAGTTAGTCCTGTTTGCAATAGGCCAATAGGCCATCCTGTCATCTCCTTGGATTGAATTTCAACTAGGATTTGACGAACACCGTGTATAGCATACGCAGTGCTGAAACTATAATAATGTTTTACCAAGACGCGTGAAAATTTTCTGAAATATTGTAACAAAGTTACGTCTATCAATGTCCGATAATATCGAATCGATTCGATACCCGGTATTTTAGACTTTCTGTTATGACGTAACTTTGTGATATCATCTGTAAAAAAATTTCATGCGTTCCAGGAAGATATTTTTCGTCGTTCCGACAAGAAAATTATTCTATCTATACCCCTTGTCTAATACCCCTGATTGAGATCCTTTCTGCTAAACACAATAGTTTTTGTGCCGTTTTCATCAAAAATGAATTACTTTCCCAGCATCCATTAAATTCGATTATTGGACACGATATTTTTAGTAATTTTAGTGAATTTACGTAGTAAGAATATCAAAGATTTAGAGCTAGGTATCATTTCGAACGTTTCGAATGTCTCTTAGTTCACTTTAACATGTTGACGTTTACAAAAGAAACCAAACTTCTGTATGGATTTAATATTCTCACTACCTCTTACTACAACCTCCAACCATTACGCACCTTTACTGAAATTAATAATTGGAGTTGTTCTCAAATAGTCGATGTTGCTCGATTTACTACGATTTAACTTTGACTTTTTACAAAATATAAATAAAATTTGTGTGAGAATCAAAATCGTTTGCCTATAAAGTCTTAGACCTTATGCTTTATCTAACCCAGAATTCGAATTTATAATAGCAGTTGATTTTTTTTATATTTTATTTCTTCTATATCATGTTCAACATACAAATTGCAACATGACACAAGCAAAAAGCAAAAGCGCACAACAAAAAAGCTGCTAAAGCAAAGCTAACAGTGCAATTAACTCTTGATTTAAAAAAGTGTGTTTAACATCGAAGTTGCTCTGTTTATCCGACATGAAAATTGAATTAAAACCCTCAAGTTTTTTAATTGTGTTAACATCTAGGACGCTTCCGGTGTCTCTGGCGCCTCTGGTGTTTCTTCTTCAACCTCCTGTTCAGGAATTTCGGTCAAAGTGTTGCAGTCGTCGGTCATACAGCAGAAGTGGCAAACTTGCACCTAGGGAAACAATAGATTAGTAAGGTTATAGAGAGACATTTATATATTCTACTTGAGTGGCTGACAAACTTGCACCTATAGGAAAACAATAAATTAACCAGGTTGTAGAAAGACGTCACACCTACTATTATTTAGAGTTAGACAGTTGAAATAGTTGGGCAAATACAATTAGGTAAAGGCTCGAGAGGTACGATAAAACCCTTCGAACTCCGCATTTATTCCAAAGAGTTGGTTAATAAAAATGCTAGATGGCGGTAAAAACTGTTTTAAACGCTTAGTAATCAAAATATTTGTTATAACATTGGACAATCATTCAAAATTATCTTTCTTTATCTAACCAGGGTGAAAAAATAAGCGCTGGCGTTAGAATAACTAGTTAAACTGCCTAATAATCTGCATACATTAAATGAACTAAAACGATTTCACATTATTTCGCCTTGTTAAGTGGGATTTGTCAGAAAACGACATGTAAATTGCGTTAATTGAGTGGCCTAGAGTTACAAAGTCAGTTGATTTCTTGTGTTAAGATTAAAATGCTACTCTTTTGCCAACATTCGTCAAAAAAATTATTAGTGGATCTTACGTTTTTCTCGAGAGCTGCGTCGCTGTAGCAATCCACTGCGTTGTTGGCCATGTTGTTCTCACAAGCATCCTTAGCTTTGCACATCTTCGTCACAATACGAAGGACTCCGTTCATTTCAATTCTTGTCTGGCAAGAGTCCTGAAAAAACGTAGACCATTTGGTTAAGTTTTTATAAAACTAATGAATTTTGTTTTCTTAACTGAAGTGGAGTTCAATTCTTTAGTTGTGCAATGTGCATTCATTCTTAAAACGACTAAAGTATTTTCCTTTCCTTGTTGCATGATTCTTGTAAGGATGAAACTAATTACCCCATTTTAAAATTATATTTTGTTTTTATTGCGCAAATTAAAAACAAATATAAAACCTAAAATGATTATAATAAAAAAAAAGCTATACTAAACATATGCTTTGAATTCGTAAAATGTCGGTGATTTATTTTAATCGAACTTTTTAAATTTGGGAGGATACGATTTTGTATTTCTTAATTCAAACGATTAAACCTTAAAGAACAACAGGCGCATTTAGCAATTTTCCCTACCGACTACAAGGATTCAAAATAATTTAAAAAATACAGAAAAACGTAACATTATAGCTTAAAGTTTTTTTTAATATTGAATCAAAAATAAAAGTTGCTTTCATGAATATTTAGCATAACATCGAAAGTTTTAAAAATAACTAAAAAAAAAGAAATGCAGTATTTTTCTATAACCTAGATTCTAACCACAAATAATACAATTAGTGAAAGAGCGGTTTAATTCTAATGGTTGTGTTTTGCGGGTGTAGCTATAAAAATGCCAATCGTCACATTAAAAAATACTAGAAATACAAGAAATATGTATTGCCAAAACAAGTTATAAGAAACCCGCGGTAGAAAGTCAAACTCATGCGCAAACCTCTGAAAAGCTACAATCTAGTCCGAAACTTATCAGACCACAGTTCGCCCAAAGGTCTCGTTTCAGACCTTACCTGTTTACTTTCACCACTGCATACATGGATATTAGAATAATACAGGTCTATAAAATAACTTCCAAAGAATAAAGCACAATTGCTTACCTGGCCAGCTTGGCATCCCATTGAGAGCATTTCTCCGGTTCCGTTTGTTGTCTTTCCAACAGTGCATCTAAACGTGGCAACATCTTCGGTTGTGGGAGCGACTGTTGTTGCAACTTCAACTTCTTCCACAATCCCCTCTGAAAAACATTTAAGAAATAAAAAAGTTGAGATATTTGTGAAAAAAAATGAAAGGCAAGGTGCTCTGTGTTATCCTATTCTGGTAAATAAAGCAACTTATAAAACTTTGTACGTTTGACTAGGGCTCTAGTGTTATTTAAACTCGTGAGTTAGCCTCGACTCTTAGAGTTTAGACTTGTTTCAATAGTCGTTTAAACATTTTTTTTGGCCACCCATTGTAAACTTATCAATAATTGTTTGTTTTTAAATAAAATATTCTACCTGGTAGAAAAAGCTTATAAAATCCCATATATATGTTTTTAAACCCGGTTGGGGCAGATAGCTTATGCTGCTTGGTAATGATTTAAACTAAAAAAGCCGACTATTTTTTAAGGCTTTTGTATAGTTAATTTTTTTTTTATTTTGCTTTTTTTAATTTGGCTTACATTTGTTCTGACCTTGGGGTTATGACACATCTTTCTGTGAAATATTATGCGATTATTATCATCATTTACCTTGGGCAATGACTGCTCCAGCAAATAGAATAAAGGCAGCAAAGATGAATGAAGCGTTCATTTTAATCGTTGAAAGTTGGCGGCTGAAAAAACACACTTTTAGCACGTTAAGTTTGAGCTTGTTTACTCAAATAGTCAAACTTACAATTTTGGTTTTCTTCTACTACAAGATTAAAGAACATTTCAATCTGGTTTCACTTATTAGCAGCTTATTTTAGGCATGTATTTATTACACGTTAACCGAAAATTGAAAATAACTTCCATTATAACTTAGTCAAACAGTACTAAACACTAACCTGATAATGCAGACGCCAAAGTTATATTTACCGTTACAGTAAGAAGTACGCTAAGTTTACATATAGGCCTACTCATTATACACTTACCGAAAGTCGTTTTAAAAAAGGTTAAAGTACTGTAGTTAACCGTTGAATGCTGATTCCCAGTTGAACTGTGATCTTATAAGCAGCAAACCGCCACTTATATAGCAAAATACACGTCAAAAAAACGCCAGGGCAGGTCAGTAGAACAGTCAAAGCGGTTGAACGATTGACAACGTTCACTCAATATCGACATTCACTGCCCGGCAGCTAATTATAGGCGCGAATTTATCAGGTTACGCTGCGTGCGAAAATTTGAGACACGTCGCCTAAAATTGCGTCCACCATCATCGGGGTTACGTCGGGTCAACGGCGCTCGGGTTACCTCGGGTCATTACCGTTCTCTTTTTTTGCTTTTCTTTTTTCTTTCTCGCCTCTTAGTTTCCCTTTTTCTCGCTTTCCTTCTCTCTTTCTACTCTCTCTCTTCCTCTCTTTCTCTTTCTTCTCTCTCTCTCTCTCTCTCTCTCTTTCTCTTTAGACAAGTTTCTGCTTGGAACTAAAATTGTGCCAAGCTGTTGCATCGTTTCGAAATGCATTTTTTAAATGCTGTTCCCTTTTTGTGATAACACTACCAAAATGGGACGAAAACAATTTAGAAAATCTAGCGTTATCAGGTGACAACAAAGTTGTTCCATTTTTACTTTAGGAAAAAAAGAGATCAAAATGTTTAAAGTGACGAGTGGGTTAAATATTTAGTAGTGTCATTTTATAACTGACTGTGTGGCCATTTCATTTGACTTTTCCGTATTTTATGCATTTCTATTTACATACATGTTTTAAACTTTGGGCAGCAAAAGAAGCTGGCAACTATGTTGGTCGTTTCGCACTACTCCCCTCTGAGTATGTTTAGCTCAGATGGTATAACGCCTTTTTTAATTGGTGGTTATTTTATGAGACTTTTATTTTTTGTGATTACGGATTTCATAGATCCTTTGCTTAAACGGCAATCTGGTCCTCTATAACTTGACAGGACACATATAACTCGAAACATGCATTTTTTTTTGTGTGGGGATTTTTGTGGGTCGTAATCAACTAAGATAAATAAATTGATTCATACGCGCCATAAACTCAATATTCGGTCAAAATATTTGTTTTTATTTTGACAAATTAATGCCGTTTTTAAATATGAATTTTAAGCCAAACAAGTAAATTGGCATCCTCTGTATCATATAAATGATACAAGCACGTATCGAACGCCTTCTTAAGTAGCTTTGGGATGTAATATCAAGCTTCAATACAGATCCATACATACGGCTAAATGTCGTTTTTTTCTAACAATTCTTAAAACTACAATTAAAAAAAAATAGGTTAACGCGGTAAAATAGTTGTTATTATTACGGAACGTTAAACGTACAACATAACGTGTTGTATCGAGAAACCGAGTGTCTTCATAAATACTCTAATAAACTACATATTGTAAAACTAATTGCACACTGCTGAAAGTTTCTTATTTGAACTAGTTGCCCAGCCCTATTTAAAAACGCCTAAAGGATTTAAAGGGCGCTAATAGCTGCTGCGCATATGTGTTAAACAGCCGCCAAAGGTCCCGGTTTAATTTCACCGCTAATGAATGTAATTCTGTCTGTCAGGTCGGGCAATTTATCAAGTTACAAGGTCGGATGGATTTTCGGCAGACCAAGTGTCCGCTTAATTTGCTGTTATCAAACCGGTTTTAGGACATTTGACGTTATCCAGTTTAAAATTTCAGTCGGATTTTACTAAACAGAAAACGACAGAGTAAATATTTCTTACCTTATTCAAAGGGAATGTATTTGGAGGTCAAGTTCAGTTTTAACCATAGTTTATCTTAAAATATAACATGAAAACAAACTATGAAAAAGAATCCTTTATTTGCCTAAATCAAAATGTTGACCGCGCTATATGCTATAGCTATAGTGATAAATTTAAACCAGGGAGTCGAACCGTAACCGAACCTGAACCGGTTTTTATAAGATTTTAAGGAGCCAAACCGGAACTGAACCGAATAATTTGAAAGTACCTCAACCTAAACTGGACCCGAACCTGTAAGCAAAAGCGGTTCGCTCCAGCATGACGTCACAACTTCTATTTTACCGAGTCAAGTTACGCAATGTTCGAAATTTTATGAATAAATTATGAATATTGAATAAAAAAATCGTTCATTTTTTATTTTTTAGATATTTCAATATTGAGTTGCTGTTTTTTTAATAAGTCACGGAACTTAGATTAAATGACTTACAATTCAAAGATTATTCAATTCACTACATTTATCGAGCCACATTTTGAGATTTAACGCAAATTATATTGTATCTGAACCGGAACTTTATGAACCGGTTTCGAAATAGCGATGGTCGAACCGGAGCTGAACCGGAACTTTTAAATTACTCCGAACCGAAACCGGAACTGAACCGGATACCGAAAAAATCCTTGAACCCGAACCGAACCTGAACCGGAAAAGTCAAACGGTTCGACTCCCTGATTTAAACAAATCGTTATTTAAACAAAATGAGTTAAAACACTAATTTCTTCCTTATCTAAAAAAAAACAATATTTGAAATAATGTATAATGTAACAATCCATACATCTACCTTGTATTAGCCGGCAGCGAAATATCAATAATAAAGAAAGGAACCGTACGTGGAAGAATTGAATTGCTTGTACTAACAGATTGAGCAAGCATTGGCTTATGGTTGCTTCTCGCCTCGCTCCTCTCTGAGCCTGCATAGCTCAGTTGGTAGAGCGACGGCCCCGGCTTGACCGGAGGTCGTGAGTTCGAACCTCACTGCAGGCTAGTTGTTTTTCTAGTCTGCCCTGCTTGCATCATTGATCGACAGATTCGGTGTAGAGTCTGCAATGGCTTTCGGTGTACTAATGATATGTAAGCCGTAATCGTTGGTCAAAAAGCAGCTTCAAAAGGGCTAGATTTCAGTTGTAAACACACATGTGTGTTCATGTTTCATTGCATATGATATGGTACTGTGAATCCCCTTCAATTGAAGTTGCTTGTACTAACAGATTGAGCAAGCATTGGCTTATGGTTGCTTCTCGCCTCGCTCCTCTCTGAGCCTGCATAGCTCAGTTGGTAGAGCGACGGCCCCGGCTTGACCGGAGGTCGTGAGTTCGAACTTAACTGCAGGTTGGCTTTTTTTTCTAGCCTGCCCTGCTTGCATCATAGATCACCAGATTCAGTGAGTCTGCAATGGCTTTTCGGTGTACTAATGATACTTAATCCTTTATCGTTGGTCAAAAAGCAACTTCAGAAGGGCTAGATCTCAGTTGTTAACACACATATGTGTTTGCATGTTTCATTGAATACGTGGGTAGATTCAGGATTTCCTCTTGGGTATATTTGGACATAACGTCACATGATTGCGTCATGACTTGACGTCATAAAACAAGGGACCGTTAAAAACCTACAGCAAACCTGATAAATGTCATGCAAGGTCATTTCGATACAACTTTCGTGTTAACATGACTTCAGAAATTTCCTCGTAAAATGCTTCTTCAACCTTATTTTCCTTATTTTTCAATGAGACGCAACTTTTACCAGAAAACCTTCTCAATATGTATGGTATGATGTATTCTTAAACTTGATCTTACGCCCAAAGAGCCATGTACCATTATGGATATTAGACCTGGGAACATTTTTCGTCGGTGGTTGTCTCTTAAAACGTGATGTGACCGACGTGCATCTAATCGTCTTTGTCCGATCTATGTCAGGAGCAACACACCTTTTTAAAATTGCCCGGCTAACTAAAAGGAATGACTATCGCGGGCCGCATGTAAAATTTGGTGTTGAACTTTATTAACTTGATTATCGTTACACAACAGAAATTTAAATAATTCCGAAACAAAACTGTAGTAAGCAATACATTGTCGTTTAGTTTCATCAAAGTTTAGTTTGAAATTGCACCCGGCTAATTTTAACTGTACTTTATCTTTATTAAAGAAGTACGTCGTGGACGAAGAATAGAACTGACTCTGAGGGCCGGATCTGACAAGGGCTTGTTTATTGCTTATTATTTGCAAGTTGAGTGACCCAACATACAAATACAGAAGTGAAACAGAGTATATAACAGAGTGTTGCTCATCCAGCAGTTATAATCAATCGACGTTTGGACTTGCTATACAATTGATTTAAATAATACTGCTGGATGAGCAGCACTCGGTTATATATTATGCCTAGCAGCAATAGCGTATTTCATGAAATAGAATAAGTTCGACTCATAAACGTGCGAATTAGCACTTTTAATTGCCTTAAGTTGTGCGGTTGATTAAATTAGTGGGATAACATCTAGGTTTATATTTATGTCGAAAAAACTTTGTTAAAGACGTATGAAACAACGGCGATTTAAAACAATAGACAGTTGCAACGTAAAATGTAAACTCGATTTTTATAAGTATTTACAAAAAAAATAAAAACGTAACAAAAATTTGACACAAATATAAATCATATACAAAATAGCGGTAACACGAGTAGTTTTGGATTTCTGGACAATCTATTCGTAGTAGTTTGATATTTATCTTGTAAAATCTATCTAACGAATTACTTATGTTTCCATCAGTTGATAAACATACAAATAGCGTTTTAAATGTTCGATATGTATAACTTTCTTGCTTTACTGAAATACAAATAGTAATTACAAAATACCGCGATTTTCACTATTTTTGTATCGAACGAGGAACAAGCAAAAAACGTCGCAACACAATTATTCCTTGTTAGTTCATTCAACTAATTGTACAAGTCGTTATGGATTTAACATGTAACAAGTAGAAATATATTTTAAAGAGGCGGTAAAAATACGTTGTAACTCTTCGAAAAATGAGTATAATCAACGTACTAAAGCGACAGTAAGTATTTTACTTCATTAAGCAACTACATTGTTATGACATTTAAATAATACATTTAAATTTCACTCGAGAGCCCTCTATACATTTACATGAGTTCGTAAATGGAACGAGTATCAGTCAGGTAAAAACAATATTTTTTTAAATTGTTTTGCTTTTGTTGAGCAACGAAAGGAATGTGTAGGAGGTTGCAATACAGTTGGGTTTTTTGGAGTACGACTACAAAACATGCACAAAACATTCAGTGTACATGTAGTTTACCCATGAGCTAATAAATATTAAAATAACATTTGACATGTCGAGTACCAAATTAAGTTAATTGAACTATCTATATTCAATATATTAACTTCACAGATCAGTCATGGCACGAGTAAAGTTACAACTTTTGACTAACCAAGTCAAATTTGAGGTTGGGATACAAGAAAATTTAGTTCAAGTAAAGCGTATCTGTCATGTAAAATAGTAAATGTAGGAGTAATTTCTTCTCTGTCCATTCATATTGATAAACAGCGTTTGAGAAGAGCAGGGCTGAAATGCCGAATGTGCTGTGTTATATATAGAGGAGATAGTTTTATCATATCACGAGGCAAGGGTGAATGAAATCTGGGTAAAGGCGAGTAACTTTTGCTTCAACCGAGTACCGAGTACAAATAGCGTCTGAGTAGTCGTGATGCGAGTACTCTGTATTCCAGTAGCGAGTAGTTATTTAAAGTCTCTCAGCAGTCTTCGTACGTGTTGTTTTCCACCGTGTCCCGAATCCAACGCTCGTACAGCGCCACTGGAGCGTAAATTCCAACGTGATGACGTAAGCCGCACTCCTCGAACCCAAATGACGTCACGCCAGCCAGGTACCACTGGCCACTTGGCCGACGGCAGGACAACGGACCGCCCGAGTCTCCCTAGAAAAACCAAGGGGTTATTTTCGTTGAAACGATTACTGCTGCCAACAATTTCTTGGTGATGTTTGTCAGAGAAATAAGGGTATTATTATTATATTTATTAATAACCATGATGCTGAGATTGAAGCAATAATGCTATTTAAAAGATCCTTACATTAGAATCATGATGCTGTAATCAAACTATGGTATTAATTAAAATATAAATGGAGGTTAAACAGGCTAAGTTGAACTTTGATAAAGCACCAATCAAATTATAGAGCAGTGGTTTTTAAAATGAGCCACTAAGCTCCCTTCGGGAGGAATTTTTAATTTGAGAAGGAAATTTGCCAAGAAGAAATTGGAGAAAAAATAAATAAAACAAAGAAGTTGTTTAATCGGTTATATGCAATAACAATCTTGTTTAACTTTAATGATTGGTGTTCTTAAGAGCCTATTAGGAACATAATAATATAACTTTGGAACACAATACACGTTTTTTTTAGTCACTTCAATAAAAACATGAAAGCCATAATATTTGATAAAAGCGACATTTCGCAATTTACAGACGTTTCAGCAATAACTCATGCCATTATCAGTGTAAAAATCAAGTGAAGATAAAAGCGATAAAACGTAAAAAAGAAAGGAAAAAAGGACAAAAAATAGCAGAGAAAAAGGTGTATGGGTCAGTGCGTCGCGCTAGGTATCAAAAATATATAAAGGTGCCGAGGTTGTATCTATATTAAGTTCTGGTTTGTGATGTTGGATCATCAGCGACTCCAGCAAAGCTTTTTTGCGTTTCAGTCTCACATTTGTTGGACCGAAAACAGCATCGACCCAATCTTTAAAATTTAATTACGCCTTCTTTAAAATTTTCATGGTGACCCTGCTTAAAGCGAAAAAAAAATATTTTTTCAGGAGTTCGTGTTAAAAACAGTTTAAGGACCCCTGGTTCACACCCTAAGAACCCATAGTTATTTTGCGAACGTCTTACAACACTGAGGACATCAAGCCATGGTAATTACCGGACACAAAATGGGGTATAATAAAAAAAAACAGTTGTCTTTGTTAAGATAACACTGAAATATTTTGCCTTTCTACTTAATACTTTGATTTTCTTACTGGACACCAGTCGACCACATTGTTGGAGTCGGGAAAACAAATGCATCGCAATACGCTTTACACAGTTGTCTTTAAAAACTTGAGATAACACTATAGTTTTTTTTTATTTACTGCATCTACTTACTGGACACGAGTCGACCACTTCATTGGTATCAGGGTCACCAGCACACATGTGACTTCCAACCTTCAGTTCCCTCTTGTACTTTGCTCCAAGTCCTCTGCATCTCGTGAAGTTAACGATCGGTATCGATCCCTCCTGAAGAACATCTGCCCTGTTTTCTTCCAGTATCTCCTCGCCATCCTTGGGAGGTGGACCTAAAAGTCGTTTGTGTTTGGTTTTAAGTCGAATCTAAATTCCAGAAGTTAGGCGTTCGAATCTCATCCCTTTCTTAAGAAGAGATGCTTTAAAGCTAACCTTTGCCATTATTTTCTTAGCCTTGCTTCTTTAAATTTCCGAATGTTAGTGTTTAAATTTTAATCTTTACGACTTTTATAGCTATATTTAAACCCATGCTAATTGTGGATATGGTGAATAAAATAGGCTGGGAAACCGTTCGGTTAATATCACGTTGTAATGGTTTAGCTATATATAACCAAAAGGTTTTACATATACTGTAGGGTAAAAAAAATCAATTCTCTTTCTGTTGTGCTTTCTACTAGTTTCAATATAGTAAAATGAAAAAAAAAAGTTTAGCATACCATATATGCTATAAACGTTAATTTAACTTACCCAAATGTCCCCAACCAGTGATAAAGCACTTTTTGCCTGGTGCAGGTTGAACAGTTTGTGGAAGACAGATGGGTCGAATGGCAGAAGAAATAGTAAGCGGTTTGTCCAGTTTTAGAAGGGCGATGTCGCCTGAAAACAAAAGAAAGTAACATTGTCCCTAACTGTATGTATAATAATGATGTAAACCCTTTTCTTTTATTGCTTTCAACAACAAAACGTAACATGTTTAGACGATTCTGTTCATGGTTGTATAAATGAATGCGTATTTGCGAATAAACCGTTGTTGTGCATAAAACACCAAAA
The DNA here is from genome assembly GCF_963924565.1 of Ascidiella aspersa. Taxonomy (NCBI): domain Eukaryota; kingdom Metazoa; phylum Chordata; class Ascidiacea; order Phlebobranchia; family Ascidiidae; genus Ascidiella; species Ascidiella aspersa. The sequence continues at coordinate 30,092,419 of NC_139451.1, read as the reverse complement.
CGCCTAGCTATGGAATTGCTTAAATAGATCACTGCAAAGTCTATGCTTATCTCATCCAGGTACTACGCTTAGTTTACCTACGGGCATATCAGGTCCAGGGTCTTATAGTACTTGGATAGGTATATGTTTTTATATATTTGTCAGTAAAATTAACTTTTAAACAGTATACAAAGCACGGTTGATACAAGGCTCTAATTTCAAATTCGTTCTTGATTACCCATTATGGCAATGTCTATGATTTGGATGCCACATGAACGACTGATAAATAGAACCTGGACTTTAGTAACAGATAACGTACTCTAGTTTAGGCAACTAATAAAAAACACAAAGCCTTTTTGTGGTCAGTAATAACTTATACTATGTCTTCTGTTTAATGAAAACAACTTAATGTGGATTGAGGTATATGGACCGAGATAATGATATGAATTAGGAAAATACTTGTTCTTAAATTTCGTCTTTTCAGTCACTCACATAATCTCCTCGTTAAATCCAATTTGATTACTGGATTGTGATTGCGACCTTTTTAAATGTTTTACTGACACTCATTTTTCAGCAATTATAGGATTTTTAGCAAAGGTCACCAATAGGAAATGGTCAATATGCTTTATATTTTCCTTTTAAAGAGAATTATATATGGCTTACCTATCGTCACGTTTTTGAAGTCATAGTCGCCATGAACGAAAGCTCTCCTCGCAAAATATCGCTTCCCACCCCCGGACAACTTCTGCATCCCAAACACTAGGCTCCAGTACCATCCCGGATCCCTCTCGTTGATAAAGTGAACCCTGTTGAAAAAACGACAAGCGATGTTAACCAAAACCTGCTTTCAAAAATTTTTGCAGTCATTTAAAAACATTAATTTAAGTCAAATCGCTACCAGTGTTATATAGATTTAAGGTCTTGAGTTAATTCACAGTCATTACAACAGTAGCATTTGTAAGCACATGCAATACTGTCAGCAAATATGGAATTATGCTTCCCTGATGCAATGTCCAGCGGTGACAAAGACTTAAGTCCAAGTCAAGTAATTTGTCTGAAATAATTAAATCAAGTCAAATTATTTGACCGAACTAGTTAAGTCCAATTTAGGTCATTTATCTAAAAATAATTAAGTCAAATCAAGTAATTCGACCGAAAGGCTCAAGTTAAGTCAATTAATTGAAACACTTAAGTGCACTTGAGTCAACACTTGTATTTGTAGCTCATGCACACCAAGCAAATATGGAATTACGTTTCCCTGATGCAATGTCCAGCGGTTACTGCCCACTGCGCTGCGATGAGTGTTGCTCCACACTTGTGCTCCCAACGACAGAATCTACATCCTCGGTTCTGCCAACTTCCCTGCCAAGGCCACCGCCGTATCACCGAGTCCTGAGAAAAATTAAAGACTATGTTTAAGGCTTAAATCGAATCTCTAACTACTAATGTACCGCTATAACTTAACAAGTGAAAATTGCAAAATATAGTAAAATACTGGATTTATGAATGATATATCCCCGCAAAAGATACAAACATTCCTACCAAGGTAACCGCCATATATTACTGAGTCCTTAAAAAATAAAAGACTCTTTTTAAGGCTTAAATCAAACATCGTATATTCAACTACTATAGTGTACCTCTATAACTTAACAAGTAACATTTAAAAATACAATAGTAAAGTACTGGATTGAATGAGCTTTTTATCTCGAAAATATGTGCTAACATTTTAACAAAGGCAATCGCCGAACCATCGAGTCCTGAAAATTATATACTCGATTAAAACAAGGGTCACCAAACTACGGCACGTTTTAGTTTTTTGTTGATTTTAAACTTACAAAAACTTCAGCAAAGTGAATTAGATCGCAAAAGCTTTGCTGAAATACTCACGCTTACAAAAGGTTCGTCAAGGATTGAGAAAGAGTGGCTTTTAAAAACAAGTCTGGTTCACGTTAGAACTTGAAGAAAACTATTAAACCCAACCTACCCTTCCACCGAATATCCGTAAGATGGCGCTGCGTTGAGGCATCGCGCCAGATGACGTCATATTCGCATTGTTGACGCCGCATTGGAAGGCGTCGAACACCGATGACGTATCGTTGCATTCGCGCACGAAACACTCGATGCGCTCGCGTTGTGGTCCGTCGCAACCTGGAAGTACGTTACACACTTTAACTGGGTGTTGCAGTATGTTGCGTTACGTACGTTGAACGGGAGTTACGGATGTTTTTTCCATGCTCCAACTCTTTACATGCTCCAACAGAAATCCTAGATCCGCTTAAAAGGTAAAATTCATAGTTAAAAACATGAGTAAAAACAGTTTTTACTCATGTTTTTAACTATGCGTTTTACTTGTTAATATACGCGTCAGCGGAGTAGTGATCGATTGGCTAAAACCTGCCGCCGATGGTTTTGGATTTTATGAAGATACACCCTATTGATGATAAGAGGTAATTACGGTATGTGATGTCCGTGATTGCACGTGTTTAAATAGCTTTGATTAATGCAAAATAAAAATAGGTGAATAACATTTCTTTGTCTTTTGATTTTGCGATTTCAATGTCTTCCTATTGTTTTAGGCGGTCAAAGTCCTGGAAATTGTACTCTCTTGCAATAGCGGAAAAGTGAACGGTGAGCGCTTTTAATAGCATATTAAAAAAAAAAAACTGACAAATGTGCTTTGTACAATTTCGACGAATTTATTGTTCAGAAAAGCAGGCAAGTTAGTTTTTACCATCACATCTGCATATTTCTTCGTTGCATAGATTTCAAATTCTCAAGTTAAAAATAACTGCCTTACATGTTCCGTCATTGGAGCACCGGCATCTCCGTGACCTTTCCTTGACCCCGCCCCCACCGCAACTTTTGCTGCAGCAACCGAAGCGTGACCACGAAGTCCAGAACGGACAGGACTGGAATAGAAAAGCCGAAATAACTTGCATGTCAAAAAAACATACGAACTACCTGTCACACGTCGGACTAACAAAATGCTTCAAATCAGTATTGGGGTGACAATAAACAGTTTAAATGAAAGTGAAAAACAGCGAAAGCAAGTTACTGCAAGTTTTACTGGATAGGGTCCTGCTGTTATAGCCAGGGCTGCTGAGTCGAAGTCGGGACTCGAGACTCTCGAGTAAGAGTACATAAAACTACCCGAGTCCGACGTGCGCATGAGTAGCAGGGCTGCGGAGTCGGACTCGGGACTCGGGATTGGAGTAAGACCTTGTAAAACTACCCGAGACCCGAGTACGACATGCGCATGCGCAGTATCGAATTTTAAAACTGACATGGCCGCCAAATTGAAATTTTAAAGGTGAAATATTATATGGCGGAATGTTTTGCAACCATGTATTGTGAGTGAATGAATTATACGATACCCCTATAAGTGGATTGCTGAACATCCACGTTATTTTAGTTAGGTGAATGTGTGAAATACAGGCTGTAGAGTCACGAACGGACTCGGGACTCGGGAGTCGGACTCGGGTTTATTTTTTTGGCCGGAGTAGGACTCGGGAGTCGGACTCGGATTATTTTTAACCGACTCCGCAGCCCTGATGAATATTACCAAATTTCGAAACTGATAAGGCGAAAAACCGTACATTATAAAGGTGGAATAGAACATATGGTTGAATAATCTACAATCAGGCATTGTGAGTGGATGGTTTACAGGACACTCCTTTAAGTGGGTTGTTGTAAATTTAGCCTATTTCAATTACGTAAATTGATTAAATATAGGCTACAGAGTTGCAGCCAGACACGGGACTCAAAGAAATCTCACATTTTGGCCGGAGGAGTTGGACTCGGGTTGTTTCTAACCGACTCCACAGCCCTGGTTATACAAGTTGGGACTCATTGCAACCATTAAGTGTTTAAAAGTCAATTGCCACCCCTCAATAAATTATCGTTACTCGACGTACTTGATATCGTTATTTGACTTAGTTAATAACTGGAGAAACTAACATTCTCTATTCTTTTGACACAACGTTTAGAATATACTAAATCAGCACAAACTTTCATTTCTCTTTACAAAACTAAAAAACGTTAAGAGACAAGAAATCAACTTGCCATAAAGTTGCAACTCCTCGTGTCGATATTCCTTCCTTTACAAACTCCCCGCGCACAACTTCGAGTACGCATCTTCGTTCCAGAACCGCATGTGCGAGTACACTTGCTGTACTCAGTCCACTGGTTCCACATGTAACACGTCTGCGAGTAATTTAGGTTAACATTTTACCAGTAAAAAATAGTTCTTGTACACATAGCCCACACCAGTGCTTCTTAATGTTTTTTCGGTTTTGTTCACCCCTAGAATCTATCTCGAGATTTCATTCACCCTTGACCCATGATATGATAAAACTGTCTCGTCTATATATATATCTTTTTGCATAAAGCTACAAGAAAACACAGTCAGCATTTTTTTTCACTTGTACACTCAGTGCAAACCAACTTTACTATTATAATAAGCAAAAAAAAAACAACCAAAAATAACAGCAGTTTAGTAGTCGATTTACTACAGAGATCATCCATTTCTGGCGGTTCACCCTTATTCATTCCTTTTAGTTGGTTCACCCCTGCAAAAATTGTATTCAACCTGGGGTGAACCATTCAGCTGATTATGAAACACTGGCCTACACAACCAGGTATTTACTAAGATTCAGCAATTAATGCGGGGAAAACACATATTTTGCGGCGTCATGTTTTGGAATTTTGATTTTATTAACACAAAAAAATATTGTTTGGTCAAATTTTTTAGTACTAAGGCGAATATTTACAGGGCATTCGGCAATAAATCTCGAAGGTTAGTTCCGCAAAATCCACATGTAACACGTCTGCGAGTAGTTTAGCTTTTATTATATTCGAATAACGTTCCCATGTAGGTGAGGCACAGAAGCATTTCAACCGGAAACACCAATTCTGCTTCACATGCCCAAACATATATTTATTAAGATTCAGAGTTAAGGTTTTAATATATTTGAAGCATTGCATGTGAAAAACGGTCTAAACCAAAAAGTAGCAACCTGGCATAAAACAGTTCAAGTCAAGTCATTTAGTCCAAAAGACTCAAGTCAAGCCAAGTGATTTGTTCGACAGACTTAAGTCAAGTCAAGTAATTTTGTCCAAAAGACTTAAGTCTAAGTCAAGTCAAGTCATTTTGCCTAAAAGATAAGGTCAAATCAATCTATTTAAACACAGTGACTTAAGTGCTTTTACTTAAGCCCTTACAACACTAAAAAAACGTAAAGAAAAAATGGTTTTAGTTGTTTTGCAATGAAGTAAACTAATAACCAAGTGGGTTCTTGAAAATGTTGTTTCTAAAGCCTTTTTATACTCACGTCTTTTGTTCCGTTGCATGTTCCTTTTTCTCTACTCTCCCCCGGACATTCATAGAAGGGGGTGAACAGGCCCCTGGAACTGGTGCAGTCCCGGTACCGGTTCCTGACCCCCGCCAGACGTCCACAGGACCGGGTACAGCTTGTCCACTGGCCCCAGTTGGTCCAACAGGCTAAATCGCAGTCCCGGTGTTCCAAGGACTGACCGCTGCAGGGCGGTAGAGATGCTACAACACAAGATGTTGTTTTAATCGTTTAACTGTGAATTGGTGTAACTTTGGAGCATAATGGTTGAAGGCTGTAGTAAGACGTAATAAGAATATCAAAGCCCATACATAAGTAGGTATCATTTTGGACGTTTCGAATAAATCTTTATTTATTTTCAACGAAACGTTCAAAATGATACCTACTTCTGTATGGGCTTTGATATTCTTTATATGATGTAACTTTGGTTTGCTGAATGTAAACGTAAAACAATATAAAAATCAAAACCTTCTTCTATGCGTTGGTTGTTTAAGGTTTTAGTAAGACGTAGTACGAACACCAAAGCCCATACAGAAGTAGATAGCACTTTGACCGTTTAAGTTTTAAATTAGAGATCGACGATATCATTTTTTGTGCCGATAAGCGATAATCAGCAATCAACAATCGACAAGCACCTACGATCACCAGCGCACGACCTCGCTCTCGTCTGCACACCAGCGCCGCAAGTGGTTGAACACCAGCTCCATTCGCTCCAGTCGCTCCACGACCGCTCGCCGCACGTTGGCGCTACCGAGCAGGGAGACGTACCGGTTATTACGTCATCGTTTTGACAAAATAGCGAGCTGGAATCTGAATTAAAGTAACTAATTTTAGCTTTTAGATGTCGTGCAATCATAAAATAATTACACAAAACACAACTTGAAGCCTATATATTTTAATCATTATCCAAAAATTGTATATTTTGTGTTTTATTTCAACTTTGGATAAATTTCAATTGCCACATTTAATCAAACTAGAAAGACAATTCTAAGACTGAACCCTTCAATTATTTAAATTCCTGATTTCGAGTAGAAAGTATAAACTAGCAGCTGAATCTGAATGAAAGAAACTAAGTTTATAACCATTGGATTTCGTACAACCATAACAATAATTGCGATATCCAAGAAAATAATGTATTTTCTATTTTATTTAAAGCTGGCATAAAGTACAACTACCACAATAATTCAAACTGAAAACGATTGTAAAACTAAACACTACAATTATTTAAATCATGAATTCCAAGGATTTATTGTACATTAACCTCTAAAAGCCAAAACATTTTTAGTTGTTTTATAAAAAAAAAAACAGACGGAAAAAGCATAACAACAACTTTCTTTCATAAGCCCGACTAGATAAAACCCGTTTTTCAAAGCTCTCTCTAATAAAAAGGTATATTTTATGTAATTTTTTTAAAGAACCTACCAATAAGATCCTGTTCTTCTGTTGGGTCTGCTAGGGATGAATTGTGTTCATTGTCCACCCCAGAATTGTAACTACAACATGAATGCAAAAATATTTCAAAGTGCTCTTCTGGCAAATGTTTTTTTTTTCCGACGTTTCGACGTCCTATACAGGTCGTCTTCATCAGGGTAAATAACACTGAATGCGACTAGTACAGTGCATGATAAATAAAGGAAAAAAAGAAAAAAAATTTCTACCCTGATGAAGACGACCTGTATAGGACGTCGAAACGTCGGAATAAAAAGTTACATTTGCCAGAAGAGCTCTACAAACTTGATATTGTGCCTGGCAGCAATATCTTATATAAACTGCTGTATATTCATTGTATTTATATAGGACTTGTATTTTCGGTTTGTATTTGCTTTCTTAAGTTCACAAAATATTGAGCTGAGGTCGTCAATTTCCCGAAGGTAATATCGTCTGGGACATGCAAGATATTCAAACTTCATATTTTGTCAGATAATTTAAAACTCTGTTACCTGAAGAAAGTCATATTTTATTTTAAACATATTAAAATAAACGTGGTTAAACTTTATGAAGACACCCAGAACGTCCTAAGTGCAAACAACGGTGCCAAATTAGTCTGATTACCAAACATGCTAGACAGTCAATCAAAGTCGAAGGATATAATATTTTTAACCCTAGCCCGATTGAAGTGTGTAAAAATTTAAAACAAAAATACTATATTAATTTTTTTAAATACTATATTAAGATATTCAATGTATCTTCTCAAATATTCTTCGCGCTTCGTTCAGAAAAACCTCTATGTAAACATACACGGCTGACAATTTAGAAAACCGAGTTTTAGAAACTTAAATCCAATGAAAGAAACTTACTGTTGATTGAAGCAAAGGCGTGACCTTGACCGTGACCCTCCCGTTCCGCATGGAATGGAACAAGTAGACCATGATGACCACGGGAGGCAGGAGAGTTCAGTGAAGCATGATCGTTCCTCTCGGTAATGACCAGAACAGCTTCTGTTAAAAATAACTCGTTTCAAATTGCTCGTATTTGAAAAATATGGATTTCGGGTTTGGTGACAGCTTTGTCTTGGGGCTAACCTAACCATTTGGTTTTAAAGAAAAAAAGAAAAGAACTGCACTTGTTTATATGGACTTTTCACGGGAAAATAAGCCTATATGTTCCATAGACTTCTTAGCGCATTATGAAGGAAAAGTTTGCACAAGTCCTTAGTAAGCTTTTTGAACAAGGTTTTGACACAAACTCCCCTCCCCAGAACATGTAATAACAGCAAAATACAGTCTGCAAACACTAAAGAGAAACATGTCTGCCAAATACTGGTGTACGCAAAGACGATATCAACGTCCCGATAACCTTTTCCAGGCCCATCGATAACGCTATCGCCACATTTGAGACCGACTGCATCGGTCTAACCTAACGCATTGAAAGTTTATTTTACGAGAACTTTGAATCCGACTTACCTGTCAGAGCATTTGCGTTTGCGCGACTGAATTCCCTTTCCGCATCCGGATGAGCAGCGAGTCCAGGGTTGCCACGAATCCCAACTAAAAATATGAATAACATTTTTATCGTTTAAGACGTAAAAGAATATCAAAGCCCATACAAGAGTAGGTATCATTTTGAACGTTTCGAATAAATCTTTATTTATTTTCAACAAACAGTTATTCGAAACCTTCAAAATGATACCTATACTTCAGTATGGGCTTTGATATTCTTATTACGTCTTACTACAACCTCCAACCATTATGGTCGATTTTAGTATTGTTCATAGTAATGGATGCCGTAAGCTTCTGTTTGCTCATGGGTTGTAAAATATAAACAACAGGCACAAAAAATGTTTTAAAGCAGTGGTTCCTAAAATTTTTCCTTGCTGCACCCCTGTTAAAACCAAATGATTTTCGCACCTCCTTATAGAATGGTTTAAATCCCAAAACCGTTGAAGTTCCATTTTTGTACGAGTAACTGTTAACACAGTAACACAATACAAAAATGTGAGTTAGTTTTACATTTAACTGGACAAAGAATTGAATTCCAGTAATACATCCTGTTTGATTCAACATCCTCGCACCCCCTTGGAACAGTTCTCTATAATTTTATTAAAACAGTTTTCAAAAAATTGACATTTCACTACCGCACTAAAAGGCAACTATGATCAAATCAAACAATTTTATAGCTGTTTTAAAAGCAGGGATTTTGTTTACATTTAAACGTTGCACATGGCCACGCGCGTAGAGGTCAGGGCGAAGGTCAAGTCCGGGACACGTTCGATTACAAACAATAGTTAATAGCTACGTCACAATATAAGCCGAATTTCTAAACAAATGTTGGCAAGTTAAAATTTTCATTTAAAAACTATAGTAAAATATACGGAATAAAATATTTTTTGTAAGAAGCTTATGTTTCACCTAAACGGGGTATAGTTAATTCCTAGATTCAAATAGATTGATTTAGTAATTTATTTGTATTTTGCTTAGATCAATATTAATAAGTCAATAGACTGACGTATTTGTATCCTGTATTGCACTAGAATGCAACCGGGATAGCTGTGGCTTTTTTCAGCAACTTGTGTGTACATCGAAATCTTTCTACCATGTTGGCTAAAATGCCTCAGGTGTGCATAAAACCCTGATGTCAAATTTGATGCAGTTGTATGTCATTTTCATTTAAATGGGCAGACAAAGCGGTGTCGTTTGGTGTCTCAGTTGTATAAGTATAGAAACCTATGGTAGGTTTACAGAATGCCCTTGTTTTGGCACATTTTACCTTGTTTGTTGTGGTACATATTCGATCCCACTACCTTCAACGCACAATTCTCCACATCGTCTTACTTCTGCCAAACCTGCGAATACAAGTTTGGAAATAAAATGTGTCCGTAAACGCACCTTGACGAAATAGAATTGTTAAAGCAATCACAACGATAAGCATCTCACATAACATATTTGATTTAAGAAAGTAAATTTATCTAAAAATTTCTAAATTTGAAACTTAAGGTATCTTAACACCTTAAATTCAAGTAATTGTGGCTTTCGGTACATGTCTCGATAAGTTTGTTAAATTGACTTCAGTAGGAAAATATTTTCAACTTTTATAACTGATGATAATACAACGGCGAATCTAAACGTCCTTATTAAGAGGATGTCGATTTATTAGACCTATTTGTCCTTTGAATCTATATCAAGTTCAAGTGGCTGTACAACGTGTACCTAATAATTGGGATTGATCGGAATTTAACTGTTGTACACGAAAAGTAAACAACCTAAAGAGCTGGAAGGCATCATAACATGGCCCACATAAACCCATCGGTTTATTATGTAGCTAATAAAGGTTTAGTAGGTTACTAATACTAGATTAGAGTAAAGCTTACTCTCAAGACAGAGTCCATTTTCTTTCAGACACTTCCTTCTTCTTCGCTGTTTGCCCGATGATCCACAAACCGTTGTGCTACAAGGACTCCAGTCTGTCCAGTCAGTTAAAAGTTCCTGTAAACAAAAAATATACAAATGACCGAAACAGTGTTTTTCAATCTATTAGTATGAAAATATTCGTGAAGAAAACGTGAATGATTTTAATTAGCTCAAAAAACTAGCAATTACGACATGCGTTTTAAACAACAATAAACAACACAAGAATAATGTATAGTTTGCTTTTAAAAACAATGTAAATTTAACCACCAAAATATAACATTTTTGTTATTAAACATCAAAATAGCAACTCAAAGACGTAAGAAAAACTTCCACAAAAACACCTTTCAATTCTAAACCAATCGTTTCACCTACAAAAACAAACTTTAAGTCCAGCAAGCCGAATCCAAATTTTCTAAATTCAGTAACTTTTGGCCCAGATTTTCCAAAACAAGACATTGTGTTGCAAAACAGAACGCCTCAACCGAGATTTGCAAAACAGCAATCGTAAAACAGTGACGTCATTTGGTGAGTCACCACCCGCTCTGTATATTTTGACAGCTCACCGCAAAGTTAGGAGGCAAAGGCCAGATTTAACGCCGACAAATAAGAATTATTTTCGTACATTTAGGCAGTGTTGTAATGACTTAAATCAATGACTTGACTTAAGTGCACGTAAGTCAAACCATCACGAAATATATAGACCGGCCAGTCTTAGTGTGGTAGTAAAATTATTTTTTATAAATCCTGCATAAATATGTATATTTTTCCATTAAAATAGTAGGATGAGATAGGACGAGATGTAGTAGGTTGTCTTGGTCTTGGCCTTTGAGTTCTTTTTTTTTTTTTTTATACAGCGGCGCCATTGTTGTGGATTCCGAAATCCGAAAAGTAAGCGTGCGGGAAAGAAAACGCCTTGAACTTGGGCTAAATAGTTTTTGCTAAAATTTGGTCAGTTTCCACCCAATATCTGCTTGTAAAACAGTTTGCTTGCTATATGTTACGTTTTTTGTTTTTTTGGTGACCAAGTGGGATAAGTTGACCAATTTTACAACTCATTTTGATGCGAATGACTTTACTCGCAATGAAAATGACTTGGAGTTGACCTCGACTGGCAGTTTTTCGCAAATTAGGTCTACTTGACTTGGTGGTGAGTTGATCTGTAAATGACTTGCTTACAACATTGGTCGTCAAGCTGAGAACACAATTCCCAGCAGAGCAAGGAGGGGAAAGTATGGCTACGTGGATACAAACGTTAGACACTTGGTTCTAATCTAGAAGGACATTGCGATACTTTGCCGTAGAAAAACTGGTTGCAGATACAGCAAACTTAGCAGCTGCTGAGTTTAAAAATATTCGCCAAGTAGCAAAGAATAAACAGCTGAAATATTTAACGTTCTGATGATTTCGTAAAAACTTTGAATAAATGCTACTGTGGCATTGTCGGATGCTAGTTCGTTCCGTACGTTTACGACTTAAGTCGAAAGACGCTCGTTTAACCAACAGTATAAAATTAAAGCAGTTTTCGCATTTAACATAGGCAAAAAATACAGTTTTGGAGGGTCATGGTCATAAATTCAGTCAGCGACTAAACCAAATCAAGCGGCCACACAATTTTGGGTCGCAACCCAGGGGTTAAGAAAAACAATAGCCTACGTGATCACGGTAGAGACCCCGTCAGGTAAGTATGAGTTGTGACGATTTTCTCACGCTTGTTATCTGAACCACATGCCCTTGACCTTTACGAGTTTAGCGAACAGGTTTTGGGCGTTTCGTCGTCTACTGATTTCAATCTACAGCGGTGTGTTTGTGAGACCACCGCCGACGAAAGGTCACCTGTCGTAAGCTAAACGCCTTTACCTTTCGTTGTTCGGCCAGGAAACGATAAGATAGTTCGTCGACTCTGTATAGAATTCTCGACAAGCTTTCGCGCAACCGTGCTTCATCAGGTCAAAGTAGAAATAAAAACAACTAAATTGCAAGAAGTAGAACTGAAACCCCGAACATCGCGACTCTGCAGCCCTGATTTTCCTTTTTATAACTTGTACGGTTTCATGTTATGGTCTTAAAGCAAAATTTTTTGGACATGTGCGCTGTTATCAATTACCAACAGTTGAAAAATAAGCTGAAACGGCCCACAACTTTTCTTAGGTACGCCCTACCGGTTCAACAATAGTTTTTTTACACCAGGCCACCCGCCATTTTCTTAAATGTATTTAAACTATAGGATTTCAGTCAACTTACTGCTTCAAAAAAGCAAACTTGATCAAAAGTTATGTATACGATGTTTTTATTTTGATAAACCTTGAATATATTTGAATATGTCTCGCATTGACGACAAAATGTAAAAAACACAAAAAACGATGCTGTTTGTTTAATGGTGAAAATAACGGCCCAAACAGACGTTAAAAGCGACATGCTTTATTTTCAAACGTTCCGGCAATTTCTAATGCCATCATCAGTGATATAAAGGAATTAGAAATTGCCGAAATGTTTGAAAATAAAGCATGTCGCTTTTACGTCTATTTGGGCCATTATTTTTACTATTAAACTTATGAACAGATTCCCTATATAGTGTTCCGATGTTATTTGTATTTTACGGTAAGACAAGTATTTCTAGTTTAAATAAAAAAAGAATTTTACTCTGCATTTAAAAAAATAAAACTCTGCATTTAATTTCATTTTAGTAAAAAATCGACATGTTCGTTTAAACTGCGAATTCAGACTATTTTAAAAATTAAACAAAATGACTTTGATTAATACTCATAAAATACTTTTAAAAAGGCTTGTAAAAATTTCTCGGTGAAATTTGTTTTTTTGATCAAGAAAAAACCTGGAAAGATTGGAAATTTCCGTGTGGCTTTGCAAGAACTCTGTAAACCACCAACGGTTTTAAATTCTATGAAAGATACTTAGTGTGATTTTGGCCAGCGTTGACACGGCTTACAGTCTATAGGATTAAAACGATTTTCTGTTGTGTTGGTTGCAATTACTGTCGCATTTCTTCGCCAGAAACACGAACGATTTGCCTTAAAACTTAAAAATCCGCGTTTTGGCCAACAAATCCTATTACAGACTTCAACCAAAATACCTTTAAGACCGACTCGAACCCAGCTGAACGTTGCTGAACCATATAAGAGAAAATTTAGATTTAAAAATACTTTATTACTCATTCGAAGACGGATTACGAGAATTCCGTTAGCATGTAAACCGAGCAGAGCCGGGTAAATAAAGCTGCATTTATTGCACGCAAATGGATTAGCATTGCAGCACGCGGTTGCAAGGCATCAGCTGCAATTGCGAGCGAAAATGTCACGTTTGTGTTCTTTCTATAAATCCTTTAATGGACTATTGTCGTGGTGTAAATATTATACGTGTACAAAGTCAACGAGAGAAAGTGAAAAATTTATTAACTGTACGGTTTTCTTTACCCTTATTACCAAATCCCCCCATTTCATATTACATTATTTTATTTGAGATCAAGGAATTTTCACAAAAATGATAAACCATCAATCGCGCGAAAAAAAGAATAGTCTGCGTCCTTTTGCAAATCATTAATGGACTATTGTCGTGGTGTGAAGATTACACGTGTAAACGTATTGACAATGCGATGACGTTAAAAAACGCAGGAAAAAAAGGAAATTGTACTAAGTTTTTCTTGTTTTAAAATATCTTGAACAAACTGCAACAAAGCGTGGAACTACAGCAGTTGTGTTTAACGACTAAATGGAAAAATAAACAATATTTTGTGTATATTAAAATCTGTAAGGAACATTTTTTTCCTTTTCTTTATTAACAAATCGCTGTCATTTTATATTACATATATTTTTTGAGATCTAGCGGCTAAAACTATATCTTTGGCTACCATCATTTAAAATCATCATTTGAACTCGAGAAACGTTGATTGCCTTCCTTTTTAGTTTGGTCAATTGGCCTTTATTACAACGCCCCCGCTATAGCACCCGCTGATTGCTGATTGTTGAATGAGTGCTACTTGCCAGTAAAGTTCCCTGTTTAAACGTATTTGACATCCAGTGCTTGGGAACTATAGTATTTCATTTATACGAGTTGCGACAAAGTTTGTTTCAGCCCAATAAGCGACATACCGTAACACTTTCCACGTCTACTCAGGGGTTAATGAAAACTTGAAATCGAAAATGTTTCGATTATAACATTTATCCCATAGTTGCTTACTTAACTAATTGGCATAACATAGCTTATGCCATTATATTCTATAGCACGATTCTGTTTAATGGTGTAAAATTATTCTTTAGTTTTGAGAATAAGTATAGGGTAAAGCAACTAAACTGAAAACACCTTACTGACGCTCTTTGCAAGACGAGCGATTTGAAAAGTATTTTTCTGTACACTGCAAATACGAGAATCGTAGATCTAGAAATCAACCACAACCAACCAGGTGAGGAACTTTAAGCTATCTTTATATTTGTCACAAATTTAATTATTGTAACCCTTTGAAGCATAACTAATGTGTTAGGCTGCAGGAACTGCCGTCTGGGTCGGCTACCCGTCGCCACGGTTTCCCCTCAGGAATAGGACATTGTGTGAATTTCGCAGCCTCGGTTTTCTCGGCGCTGCGTGATATCTTTGTGTCGATTTCGTTTGCTATTGCGTGGTGTCGTTTTGGTATTATTCGTCGGGTGGATACCGAGAGAATCGGACGCATTTTGAGCACAGTTTGCAATCTCGTGGGTTAGAGACAAGCTGTAGCCTTATGCGAGCACTAGGTGTGCATGGTTATTTGCCGTACTGATTATCGTTCTGTCCAATAAACGTCTTGCTCGAGAAAGTAAAGTCATTCCTATCCTTAGCAGCTACATTGGGGATCGTGTCCCGATCTAGTCTGCGACAATATTCGACCTTGTTCATTACGAAAACTTTGCTTTCCGTGTTGTAACACTTGTTGGTAGGTTTCAAGTGTTAATTTGCGCGTAGTAAACGCCTATTTAGTCATGTGGGAGTAAATTATAACAGCCTATTTGCCGGGAAAAATGTGAGTAAAAAGTTTAACACCTTTTGCGTAATGAATCATTAATAAGAGGATAAAGAGTTGTGGCATGAATTAGTTTAGCGTTTGTGTGTGCGTTATTGTTCCTAGATTTTATTTCTTATCTTATCACATTTTCGGTTTCTGTTAGCAATCTTTAATTAGTTATATTTGGCCCTGACACTATTTTTTCCTCGTTGTGGTGGGTTGTGAAACCGAGGAAAATGAGTTTTGGGTAGCGTAAAAAACATTCCGACCTTACACAATTTGCTTTTTTGCTCCTTTTCATACGTTGCCCGCTTTTGATGTTTTACGGATACGCCTTCTTTTGTTTTATTTACGTTTCTTCTGTATTTAATACAGTTTAAAGATACTTCTTGTAGCGCTTGGCATCCGACAGGCCGTTAAGTAGGGATCCTGCAATTTGGTTTAACAAAGATTGGTAAAGTGTATTTCAGGAATCGAGCCAAAAAACTTGGCATTTGAACGCTCGTGTGTGTGTTTGCGTGCGTGCGTGCGTACGTGCGTGTGCGTGAGTTACAATTACACTTGGCTTATCATTAATTTTGATATGTGTAACGCTTTTGTCCAACTAAAGAAGCTTGTCCAGACAACAATTATAATCGCATGTGTATAAACGCTTCAGTATTTCAAATATTATTTGACTTAGTTCAGTAATTAACTTGAGCTAAACATTTCAAGAAATAATTTAGGTGTTGGTCGTTTTTTTAGTGTTTTAAGCCCTAATTGTTTTATTTACGTTTCGTTCGAATTTACAACAGTTTAAAGACACTCCGTGTAGCGCTTGGCACCCGACAGGCTGTTAAGTAGGGTTCCTGTAAATTGCTTTAAAAGAGTGTTATAGAGCAGTGTTTCTTAATCAGGTAAATGGTTCACCCCAGGGTGAATAATTTTTTGCAGGGTGAACCAACCAAAAGGGTTGAACAAGGGTGAACCGTCAGAATGGATGATAGCTTGCGAGCAGGGCGGATATTCCGGGTGTGCTGTTATATATATAGACGAGATAGTTTTATCATATCATGAGACAAGGGTGAATGAAATGTGGGGATAGATGCTAGGGCTGAACTGAAAAAGTTTAAGAAGCACTGTGTTAGAGTATTTCAGGTATCGAGCCACAAACTTGGCATTTGGCCGCGCGCGCGCGTGTGTGTGTGGGTGTGTGTGTGTGCGGACGTTTCTACGAATTGAGGCGACGTGTCCTTTCTCGGTAAAGGTCGCTCTAGGTCGTCGATTTTCGCCGAATATCGCGCCGTGAAAGCTTTTGCTTGTTCCGCTTTGTTGACTTGTTTTGTAACGTTACAAACAAACGTCGCCGCCTTTGTAAACATTGTCTCGATTTTGGACGCGATGAAGCTGAAATACCGAACAGCTGAGAAACCTGTACACCAACTGCTTATCGGCACACTATACACGGTTCTGTAATGTAGCTCGATAATATCTGAAAGGCGAAAGTTTTTCAAGATGTTCTTGATTTCCTCGATAATGTTGGCTTTACAGAATTGTAAGTGCGTTGAAAAATAACATTGAGCAACATTGAACCATGCAGCACAATAACAAACACAATATGGGGAAGCTTGCTACTGGCATTTGCTAACACAGACTTGCTTATGTGTATAAACTCATATATACAACACAAGCTGTATATTCCTAGGCTTATAAACGTTGCGGCAAGCCTTTAAGAAACTCTGTTACGCTTTACCGATAAAAGACCAACACTAAATTCGAAATATACAGACCCGTAATGCGTTGTTTCTTTACCTTTGTTGTACGGCTACCCGAATATTATGCGCAAGGTGCGATGTAGTCGGGTGTTCCGCAGAATGTACATGCCTTGTTTTCTTCCGAGGTTCGCTCGCGGCAATGAAGCAAAAAAGAATACCACAGTAGCATTATTGAATTCAAATTCAATTATCTGAGCCATGTCTATGTAAAGCTTTCGCAATGTTCTCAAATTTTGAAGCAATCTTGCTCAGAACCAATCTCAATAAATCTAACCAATTGGTCGACTGCGGTCGGCGACCAACCAAATAAGCAGCGACAGAATTTTGGGTGGCGACCTATGGGTTGGAAAACACTGCCGCGACACATCTAATTTGAAATCGAATCAATATTTTTTTTTGTGAAATGTTTCAAATTAAACAAGAAAATCACCTTGCCAAATTTTTAGATTTCATTTGAAAATATTTTTGGTAAAAATTGTCTCAATTTCTATCGCAAACCAGTTTTGAGGTTTAAACAGGTTTTGCTGAAGAAAAATTAATTGAATTCCTAATAGTAGTTATATATTATTCATTTAATCTACTCATAATTTTCAAATGAAATCTGTCAGTCACCATTCGTAAAACCCCTTCGTTCGTAAAATATTGTGCAAATATTTATGAGAATGCCACTAATTAAATATATATTTTAAGACCAAGATACCTTATCGTAAATTAAATGCATATCGCGTCAGACAACAAACACATCAATGTTTTGGCAACATCGTTCAAGTCTGAAGTACAACGTTCGACACTTTAACACAGTAAACTCAGTGGTCTTTCGTTGCCCAACAGTCGACATAATATTTAAAGTTGGGCATTCCTCGCCGTAAAACCAAGAACATACTTATGGAGGTTCTTCTGGATTGCCTAAGTCAGTGATTTTCAACCTTTTTGCACCACGTACCACCTCGAGGTTCTATTATCTTGTTGCGTACCAAAAAATTATCGAAAAACTCAACTTTACTTAAAATTTATGTAGGATTATTAACAGGGGTGGATTAGCTAATTATAGTTAGGCCGGAAATTTCAAAACAAATGCGGCCCACTACACTCGAAAAAGTTTCCCTTTTTTAACTTGCAAGATACTGGTAGTCAAGTTTTGTGATTCTTTGTTGCTTTGCTATGATGTCATAAAAGAAATTTACATAGATGTTCCGGAAAGATAATAGTTCCTATCGTTAAAGAAGTATAAAATATTTAACTATACAATCATTACGATGAATGTATAGTTTATTACAGTTGAAAAAAAAATGCTTACCGTTTTGGTGAAACTGTAATTTTACTTAAAAACATACAGCGTACCACCCAAAATGACTTCGCGTACCACAGGTTAAGAACCACTGGCCTAAATTAACTACTGCCATCTATGCGCATAATATAACTCCAATGAATGGACCTCGATATTCCGGCCCGATGGAGTAGCAGTGTTGTAAACCAGTCATTTTAAATGAATTAAGTCACAGTCAAATGATTTGTAAAATAGCTGAATGCCAAGTCAAGTATGGTTTGAAAAAAATAGCAATTCAAGTGCCAGTCAACTCGTAATTAGAGCGAGTCCAGTCCTGTCATAAAAGTCCGAGTTAAAATAGTACAGTTGGTAAGGTTTTCCGACTAATTATTTATGAGCAATAACTCAACAATAAAATTACAAAACACACTTTTAGTTCAACTCAAATCGTTTGTCCTACAGACACCTTATTGGATCAAATCAAGACCTGGCATAAAAATTAAACGTTAAACCAAGTACTGTTGGTAAAGTTGTCCGATTATGAGCAATACCTCAAAAATAAAAATAAAGAAAACACTTTATTTCAATCCAAGTCGTTTGAAAACAGTGACGTAAGTGCACTTTATACAAATTATTGGTTGAAGTCATTACAACCATGTTTTGAGCTAATAAACAATCAAAAAACGAAAAAAAAGAAGAAGCGGCATTCGTAAAATCGCTTCTATCGTAAATATTTTTGCATATAAGATAAAGCCACTTAATTAAGCAAATATTTTAAGATGGCGCTTCCTTGACGGCACTTGGGTGCTTATCGTGTCAGGCAACAAACACACTAATGTTTTGGCAACATCGTGCAAGTCCAAAGTACAACGTTCGACACTTTAACACAGTGAATTCAGTGGTTCGCCGGTTTTGAACATCACAATATTTACCGCTTCAGACATTTTGTTTAACATTACTTGCCTATCTACTCAAACAGGGACTTTATGCAATTAATTGATTGAAGTCATTACAACCCAGTTTTGCACGAATAAACAATTAAAAAACCTAATCAAAAAACGAGCAGACTGATTTAAAGAGAAAATGTACAACAGTTTGAAAATCATGGTTTAATTAGGGGTCTGTTAAATTTTAAGTGTGATAAGGTAAGCCATATTGAGAAAAATCGCAAAATAAAGGTTGAAAAGTATGGTTCTCAACCGGGGTGCCGCGGCATTTCAGGGTGCCATTTTTAACGCTCAAGGGTGCCGAGAGATTATTCAAATTCTTTGAGATTTAAATTTTTGCCCTTTTGGTAAGCTTTTAGATACACTCTTTTGTGTTGTGTACGATCAAAGTACCAAAAAACTAAAAAGTTTTTCCAACCTTGTAGCATAGTTTATGTGCTGTAACAATCTCGTGTATTATAACGTTACAGTTGAACACTCAGCAGAAATACGAGCAAGGGTGCCGCGAACTATTTATAATTTTTGTAGGGTTCCGCAAGTTAAAAAGGTTGCGAAACTCTAGTTTAAGAAGTTGCTTTGTGTGATGTTGCCGTTTCATTCGCGATGAAACGCGAACAAAATAAACCACGAAATATTCCAAACATTACCAAACAATCAATATTTAAATATTTTAACGCACTAAAGTCGCGTTATTTGAAGCTATGTGTTGCGTTATGTGAAATGTTTTAGTTTCATAGCTCAAAAAACGAACAAAGCTCAAAGTAAATAACAAATATACAAATCACAACTTGAAAAGCCCATGTTTGACGAGGCAAGTTCGCCATAAAAACGTTGACTATTTTTAAAGGATAACAGTCGCAATTGGAACCTTGCCTCATGAGCAATGTTGTTCGGCCATTTTGAACATATACATCTCACAACTACAAATGCGAAGTAGTCTAGGAAAACACTCCCGTAAACCCTTACACAAAATTCACAGATTACTTATTCAAAAATCATGTTTATATGAGCACAGAATTTCGTTTAAAAACGGTAAACGCATTGCTTTGTTTGGCCTGCCATTTTAATTAAGACAAACTAACATAAAACGACACCAACTTATATTTACAGGTTTATATGCGAAACGAAAAAATAAGAAAAAAACAATAATTTAATTGTATCAAGTGCGAAACTTGAGATAAATAACTCAGATTTATAAAATAATGTTTAATGATAACAGTTATCAAAGCCGTAGTAGGTAATCATTTTGAACGTCATGAATAACTCTTGAAGTAGGTATCATTTTGAACGTCATGAATAACTCTTTGTTCATTTTCAACATCATGTTCAAAATGATACCTTTACTTCTGTATGGGCTTTAATATTCTTATTACGTCTTACTACAACCTCCAACAATTATGCTCCAAAACGTCTTTGGACTCGTTGACCTAAGTTCAAGTTATTTATTTTGTACAAAGTAAAGTAATTGTACCAGTTCGACTTACGCCAAGTCAAGTTATTTAAAACCAAAGATTTAACCGCGCTTGATTTAAGTCATTGACTTAATTCATTGCAATACTGGAAACGTCTAAAGCAGGGGTGTCCAACTCAAACATACCGATGTGCCAATTTTTATCTTATAAATTCTTCCCGTGCCAAAGTTTAGCAACTATTTTTTCTTTCTAATATTAAAAGCGCTTTTATACAAAAAATAAAAACAGTATAATGTTATAATATTATAAGTAGTTGTTTGTTGTCGTAATTGCTGGAATTGTTTTGTATTGTGAATACACAATGTAAATTAGCTGTATAACACATTTAGCTTTTTTGACAATTGGCTGTATTTTTTGGGGGACTTCGTGCCATTTTTTATTAGGTCGCCTGCCACATTTGGCACACGTGCCTCATGTTGGACACCCCTGGTCTAAACCTACTGTTGGCCACTGCATGTATTAAGTTGTGGAACTTTCGTGTTTACTATATACAAGCTACAATATTTAAATAGGTGTAACCTTACGAATTCTTACGTCGCTTTCGGGTGTCGTCGTCACGCCCGGCGAATTTCTGCGAAGTCGTTCGCGTGCTTTCGCGGCCGTTCGCGTTCCCGACACGTTTTCGGCTCCGGGGTCGCGAATCCAAACAGCGGACGTCGCGTCTGTAAACAAATAGGAGCGTGGATACGTCAAGGCTAAAAATGGAAACACGCACGACAACAAAAACGCCCTTCATTAAGGTTTTTTAATTGGGTGGTTGTTTAATTTTTTGGTCCAACAATTCTTTTAACTTTTTATTTTAGTTACTTTAAAAGCTTGGTATTTTTTTAAGGGTACCAACTGTGACCCAAAGTTAAGAATGTTAGACACCTGACGTTTTTTTTGGGAGGGGGTGGTATTTTTTTTTGGGGGGGAGGTGGTATTTTTTACGAAAGAAATCGCTGTGTTTGATGGAGAATCATGTTTGAAAATCCTTTACTTATTTTGTATTGGATCGGCACCGATATCAACATAATATCGAAGGTGCAATAAAACATGAACACACATGTGTGTTCACAACTGAAATCTAGCTGGTTTAAGGTAACACATAAACCTCGAACCATTTAAGTTTGATAAAAAGCAGCTTCAGAAGGGCTAGATTTCAGTTGTAAACACACATGTGTGCGTTCATGTTTCATTGCATAATGATATGGTACTGTGAATCCCCTTCTATTGAAGTTGCTTGTACTAACACATTGAGCAAGCATTGGCGTATCGTTGTTTCTCGACTCGCTCCCTTCTGAGCCTGCATAGCTCAGTTGGTAGAGCGACGGTCCCGGCTTGACCGGAGGTCGTGAGTTCGAACCTCACTGCAGGCTAGTTGTTTTTCTAGTCTGCCCTGCTATACTAATATCGTACTTGTACCAATACTACAATTTTGGGATATCGGCTCTAATTCGCTATTATCGGGCATATCTGTCCATAATTATAAACTGATCAAACATTACAAGAAACACAAATGTTTGTGTTAAAATGTTTAAATACTTTAAACATTTTACAGCATGCTATTAAGTGGCTATCAGATAGGATCTCGTTTAATTGTTAAAACTATAGTCTAACATATCAAAACATTAATTCAAAGAAACTATCCACGGTTTAACAATTACGCAAATCTATCGCCCACTCTTAAACCAATTTGATCGTTATAAAACCAGTGGTTATCCGAAAGTGGTATTATTCCTAAAAGTTGATTTAGGCACATTTCACCTCAGAACAAATTGTGAGCTATTGTTACATTTTTTACGTACATTAAGATGCATAGTCATTATTTCGATTTTCCATCATTAGTGAATTGCACGTCATAATTTTGTATAAACTTTAAAATTTTAAGTTTTGAGTTACATACTTAGCAACTAAAATAGCAACATTTAAAATCACTGAAATGAAACATATAAAATGCTGCAGAAGGTTAAAATAAAAAAATAGTCCAGAAGAATTCAACACACCTTTCATGTTTGAGTTGTCCAATTTTTCGGCATCGACTGTCCCAAGCAGAGGTCCATTTTCCCAACCTTCGGCACCTCGAAAAAAAACCAATATGGTGGCCAGCAATATTACTTTCATGATTCTTCTCTCTAAGTTTTGTCGCCGGCTCAGGATCTCATCGAAAACACACTTTAGTAAAGTGACTTTCTTTAAATGAAAACGCTTTAAATCTGTAAAATCTGCAGCATGAATAGATGCCAAATAACAGTTCACATTAGTTGTGTAATGTCAAGTTTCAATTTTGCAATTTAGTCAAATTGTATATTACACACGTACAAAAACAGACGACAAAATTTCTGTGGACCAGAGAACTATTGCAAAATAAAACCAGAAAACTATTGCAAAATAAACAGCTTTCAAAGTGTCGTTACCATACTCAAGCCTTTAAAATCCTATACGAAAAGTACAATCATTGCGAGTTCATTAAATGCATTATGTCCCTGAGATTCTAATTCTGCAAACTTTATAAACCTGGTAAAATTGTTTTAACAAATATAACGGAGCGCTGTATATCTTTAAAATCTCTCTTTGTATTTCTTGTAACAACGTCCTGCGAATTAAATTTAAAACAACTGTTCTTGTGGTATTTTCTACTCAATCAACGCGCATTTAATGGGTTTGTATTATTTAGATTTCAGCAAATGGAAAAATATTTTTGCTAAATTCAAAAGCAAAGCGAAAAGTTCAAAATGAAAAAACACCATTCTAAACAAACTTAAAAGTTGTAAAACGCGAAAAAAGGTAAAATTAAAAGAAAGCCAAAACTTCAAAGGCGAAAAAAGCATTTGCAACAACCTTAAAAGAAATGAAGAAATGCAAAAACAAAATCAAAATAGCTAGTTTCCAGGTAAAGCTACAGTTTCAACCTAATGTTTTTTGTCTTAAAGCATGATCGCTATAAACCAATTAATTAAATGATCGATGGGTCATTTTTGATCAATTATTTAACTGAACAAAATACCCTCGTTACTCATATCAGCAATAAACTGCCTTATATCGTTTTTTTTGCGAATCCTGGAGGTAATTAGCATATTACTGACACGTTTACGAATCTGCTTTTTTCTATCGGATTCTCTACGGAAAACGACCGACGTTTTTCGGTAGGATGATCCAGAATTACATCAACTCCACGACTTAACTTGTTCAACGTCTGCTGAAATCCCTGTAAAAATGCAAAGAACGCTAGACCTCCGAGGTTCTTTGAACAACAGACACAAGTCAGGCTGAATTTCACCGGGGTTTTTATACTCATGAGGCGCAACCAATTACGTCAAATAAATTAAGGGAATGGTCTCTCTGCTGGATTATGATTGGCCACTTTTATTGCCAGCTGTGCGCATAACTTTAATCGTCCTACGTGTTTTTGATACGGTTTAGCGCGTCTAAATTGCACCCTCATGCCGTTTCGTCTGCCCTGTTAAAAATAACCAATTACGCCCGTCGGTTGGGCCAATTAACCTGTTATATCCGGCACATATATGTAATAGCTTCAACTTCAATCATACACCTGTTAAACCTGCTACTTCGACTTGTGTACTCTATTTGAATTCAACCGGTAACTCAACAGTTGACAAAAATCGTCAAAATATCGCGCGAAGAAAAAGATTTATTTTTTCGCGCTGAAATCTTGACTGACAATGCTAAAGGCCCAAGGGCTATAGACTTGGCAGAGGCGCCATTAACGTCTTATTGTTGCTGACTTTTTCTTTGTTTGACATCGCGGCGCAGACACTGACGCTATCCCTTTGTCGTAATCCATTTTTGCAGCAAATTTTGCCACGGGATTCAGGTATTTAATCACCTTTTCTTAAAGAGGTCTTTGTCGCCGGTGAGCTAACATAGCACATAATTGACATTTTTTTATGTTTAATAAAGTACAATATGCCTCAAAAGTTAGTTAATTAGATATCGTCATATATATATTACTTCAGAAAATTAAAAGTTCTCATTTAATAATTTTTGCGTAATAATATTTTTTTACATAAAATTAAGATAAATACAATCATAAAATCTTTTTTATGACAAAAGAAAGACAAATGACTACAAAAACTAATTTTAATAGTTTTTCGATAGCTAAATTTGCTTTAAGAATTGTTATGCAAGTAAACCAGTAACTTCTTAATACCTATTTATTCTCGATTACAGTAGGTCCAACATTTCTAAAACTTTCAGATTACAAACGATTTTAAAAATTGTTCTACTATAATTATATTTAAATGCGATTGTCTTTCATTCCTACCACAAACCTAATTTTATTTTCGTTCATTTAAATTTTGCATTGATTTGCGAAAGAAAAAAATGCAAGGGGGGCAATGCAAAAAGAGTGATACTTGAACAACCATAAATACTAAGCTAAACTTATATTTCAGATAAACAAAGCCTATTTAAAATGTGTAATGATTTGCAACACCACTTGTCTGCGTTTTTTCTTTTTTTTCCATTGTGTTTTACCAAAAGTTGTTCGTACGAGCGTTATTTTTCCATTGTTCATGTGAACGTTCGACGTCATTCACCCTGAAGAGGGCGATTTAAAAAGGTTGCCGAAACGGTGGTTAAAAATTGCAATTACCAAAGGAGCTGTTTTTTGATTAATATTATGCCTGGTAACAACGGTTTATACATACACATGCTACATTTCTTTTTTAGTTAAACAAAGCCTTGCTCAACGATTACGATTCTTTCCCAGTTCTCGAAATAACGAAAACCACATAAGTCAACCATTTCAAAACCAACGTCAATTTCTGGGAAATGTACGTTCAAAGTAATCCGCAAATTGCTTCTAAAAATAACACAACGAACATATAAGTATCAACGGTTCTTGGGTGTGCGTACTTAAGCATTTCTGACATTTATTTCCACTTGTTCGCCCATTTTAAGAGGGCATTTTGCGGTGTCAATATACGTATATTTGCCACTTGAGATTTTATCTTTTCAAGCCATAATTAGACAAATTACGTTAGATGTATGATTTATACGTTCAATATTTTTTAATTGATTGATGTGCATTTGATGAGCAAGTAGCATACCCGTGTTCTGATACCTTTTACGGAATTACATACCCGAGTTACTGTGAATGCATTAAAACGCATTTTATTAGCACTGGCGTAATCTGCTATTTAAATCGCGATCTTAGACTTTCCCAAATTAGGTTAAAACTATAACTGTTAAATTTAAATCCCACGAATTGGAATTCTTTGGGATAACTGAAATTTGTTTAACTAGCAGTTAAAACTGGCATTCGAAATGGAATTGGATTTTATTAGTTTAGTTCACGATCTATGTCGGTAAATCGTTATCCAAGGACGGCTCGTTTTGCTTGGAAAATCCGTTAATAATAAGCGGCTGAAAATGACGTTTAAAACCGAGGCAATTTCGTTAAAATCGACAATTGAACTTAAATGTGTACCTATACTAAATTTAAAATCTTATCCCTAAAACGTTACCTGAAGATGATACAAGCTCGTATCGAAACGTCTTCATCAAGATGCTGTCGATCTACCTGACCTTTTTGGCTTTGTAATTTATTGTTAACTTTAAAAGATTTTAAAACCGCGTGAAACTCAGACGAGTAGCAATCAGAAACCTAAAAATAGGGATTTTAGACAGTATCAATATAATCGTCTGATACTAGGGTGGTATCGGCCATGACGCAATCAACCTAAAACAAACTCTGAGCGTTTTAGTTTGATCTATTACGCTTATTTGAAAATAGTAATGACGTAATTTTGTATCGGATCGCGATACTTTTTTAAAAAAATCGTGTATCGGTATCGGAATAACATATCTATCGGAAGAAGTAACTTTTTTTACTGTGGACCCCTAAAATTTGTTATTGCTTCGCGTGGACCACGATGGGCAAGAAAATTTCATAAAATGATGTCATATTGACGACACAATACAAATGGACTTCATAAGTCTGTGGATTTCGACCCAAAAAATGTGCAAGTGAAATGGAGTTGAAATACAGTCAGAGCAAAACCGTTTTATTTTTAATTAAATTGGTTTCTTTAAAAAATTGACCTATAGAAACACGTTTAGGTTAAAACTAAAGGATTCCTAGCTAAAGAAATTTTGATTGCCTACTTTCTAGAATTGAACTTAAAAAGACCGAAGTCTAATAATCGCAATTAAGTAGTGCCTCTTGCCAGGAAATAAGACTAAGTACTCAGAACTTTCGAAATAGGGATTGTAGGCTTTACAAGAAGTCAAAAATGTACGTATTGAGTTCGAATAAAGGTTAATTAAGAAAAATAAACATAAAAGTACAACTTGACATAAATAAACGATAGACACACATACGTGTTAAATAACTCTGAGGCTGCTTTTTGACATTATTTTCAGCCATTGCAAATTAACTACATTGACAGAAATGAATTCTTATTTTCATCAGGATTGTTGAACTATGACGAAATCCTCCGATATTTAGAAATAAGAATCGTCGGCTAAAAACATGTCAAAAGCCCAGATTAAGTTCTTTGCGGCGTATTGAAACAACGTTTAACCCTGTCCAACGCCCGGCATGTTCATGCATTTGTTTAATATTTATCTCCTGCCTTTCCCTTGATATGCCGCAAGTCATGGTTTATTGCGTGAATTTAAATTAGGTTAAGGAGTGCGTAGAGGCTTGGCATGGATTCGCCAGTCAATTCAACTCACGAACTGTTTAATTTTAAGATTTCCTGTGATCTTTTTTAAGTTTGCCACTTTATCTGTTTATGCCTTTTGACTTGTTTGCTTTACTGTCGGATCATTTAAAGGTTATTATTTATACCGAGGGACCGAAATTCTGGCATAAAACTAAACCTCTGTGTAGCAAGGGTTTGGTGTATCCGTTACATGACATTTTATTCCGATACCCGATATTTTGGACGAAAAGTATCGCCATCCGATCCCATACTAAATGACGTCATAACTATGCTCAAAAGGTCATACACATAACATTAAAACGTTTAAAGACAAGTGTCTTACATTATGAGCCTCAGTTTGTTTTAGAGTTAAGAAGTATAGTTAGGTCAAGGTGTTAACCGTAATATTTTCGATGTAGAAGAATAAAATCGCCGGGTTAGACCATAAATTGTGGCTGGAATTTCCATGCAGATGGGGCACCGATGCCACTCCAGTATCGGACGAGTATCGATATAACCCTCGTATCGGACGAGCACCGATATAACCCTAGTATCGGACGAGCACCGATATAACCGTAGTATCGGACGAGCACCAATATAACCCTAATATCGAACGAGCACCGATATAACCGTAGTATCGGACGAGCACCAATATAACCCTAATATCGAACGAGCACCGATATAACCCTCGTATCGGACGAGCACCGATATAACCCTAGTATCGGACGAGTACCGATATAACCCTAGTATCAAACGAGTACCGATATAACCCTAGTATCGGACGAGCACCGATATAACCGTAGTATCGGACGAGCACCAATATAACCCTAATATCGAACGAGCACCGATATAACCCTCGTATCGGACGAGCACCGATATAACCCTAGTATCGGACGAGTACCGATATAACCCTAGTATCAAACGAGTACCGATATAACCCTAGTATCGGACGAGTATCGATACTACCCTAGTATCGGACGAGTATCGATACCACCCTAGTATCAAACGAGTACCGATATAACCCTAGTATCGGACGAGCACCGATATAACCGTAGTATCGGACGAGCACCAATATAACCCTAATATCGAACGAGCACCGATATAACCGTAGTATCGGACGAGCACCAATATAACCCTAATATCGAACGAGCACCGATATAACCGTAGTATCGGACGAGCACCAATATAACCCTAATATCGAACGAGCACCGATATAACCCTCGTATCGGACGAGCACCGATATAACCCTAGTATCGGACGAGTACCGATATAACCCTAGTATCAAACGAGTACCGATATAACCCTAGTATCGGACGAGCACCGATATAACCGTAGTATCGGACGAGCACCAATATAACCCTAATATCGAACGAGCACCGATATAACCCTAATATCGGACGAGCACCAATATAACCCTAATATCGAACGAGCACCAATATAACCGTAGTATCGGACGAGCACCAATATAACCCTAATATCGAACGAGCACCGATATAACCCTAGTATCGGACGAGCACCGATATAACCGTAGTATCGGACGAGCACCAATATAACCCTAATATCGGACGAGCACCGATATAACCCTAGTATCGGACGAGCACCAATATAACCCTAATATCGAACGAGCACCGATATAACCCTAGTATCGGACGAGTACCGATATAACCCTAGTATCAGACGAGTACCGATATAACCCTAGTATCGGACGAGTATCGATATAACCCTAGTATCGGACGAGTATCGATACAACCCTAGTATCGGACGAGTATCGATATAACCCTAGTATCGGACGAGTATCGATACAACCCTAGTATCGGACGAGTATCGATACAACCCTAGTATCGGACGAGTATCGATATAACCCTAGTATCGGACGAGTACCGATATAACCCTAGTATCGGACGAGTATCGATATAACCCTAGTATCGGACGAGTACCGATATAATCCTAATATCGAACGAGCACCGATATAACCGTAGTATCGGACGAGCACCAATATAACCCTAATATCGAACGAGCACCGATACAACCCTAGTATCGGACGAGCACCGATATAACCGTAGTATCGGACGAGCACCGATATAACCCTAGTATCGGACGAGCACCAATATAACCCTAGTATCGGACGAGTACCGATATAACCCTAGTATCGGACGAGCACCGATATAACCCTAGTATCGGACGAGTAACGATGCAACCCTAGTATCGGACGAGTACCGATATAACCCTAGTATCGGACGAGTACCGATATAACCCTAGTATCGGACGAGCACCGATATAACCCTAGTATCGGACGAGTAACGATGCAACCCTAGTATCGGACGAGTACCGATATAACCCTAGTATCGGACGAGTACCGATATAACCCTAGTATCGGACGAGTATCGATACAACCCTAGTATCGGACGAGTAACGATACCACCCTAGTATCGGACGAGTACCGATACTACCCTAGTATCGGACGAGTACAGATACTACCCTAGTATCGGACGAGTAACGATACCACCCTAGTATCGGACGAGTAACGATACCACCCTAGTATCGGACGAGTACCGATACTACCCTAGTATCGGACGAGTACAGATACAACCCTAGTATCGGACGAGTAACGATACCACCCTAGTATCGGACGAGTACTGATACCACTTGACATCGGATATCGGCTCCGATCTGATATTACCGGACATTCCTACCAGTTGTGGGCAAATATATTAACTCGCAAGCCGCATTTTAGATTCAATAGTAGAGATGTCAACCGCGCAGCGATTGCGGCCGCTTGCTCAGTTTAGGCGAGTAACCACACAGCGACGCGTAAATAAATCTGAACATTTTGCCGCGCCGTGCCGCATGCCGCGTACGGCATGTCAAAGTTTTCGTTTTAGTTAATTGAAAAGAAATGGAAAGCAGTTTACACGTGGATGTTTCATTTAGCTTTTTAGGTGTTTAGTGTTTTTTATAAGTGTTGAAATATATAGCTTATTGTGCTCAAATTTCGCGGGCAGCGCAGCTTAAGATTTCGAAAATAATTTGCGGTACACAAATTTTATATTCTAACCATCTCTATTCAATAGTTTAATAAAGAGTGGCATAGATTAGATTAATGTGTTTTATAAATTTGGTTTTGCAATTTGTCTGATTTTTTTCGAAAAAACGCAATGTTAAATCAACTTCAAAATTTTTTTTTTGTGGTTGGGGTGCAATTTTTACTAACTGAAAGAATAAATAAACAAACTTAAACTTAGCCGATCATTTTAAACTTAGCCGATCAAGAAGTCGAATTTCATAATTAAAATAAATATATTTGAATTAGGAAATTTACAAGTATCCTTTGCTCCATACTAATTCAAATTCCTATTTTTTTTTCTAAATTGTTCCTATGACTAACTAATGACATTGCCTTTGCTCTTTAAAATTTGTTTCCGACTTTAGTAATTTAGCTAATCAGCTGTTATTGCCACTTAAACGCCACTTTTAATCGCAACATTTGCGGTGGCAAAATAGGGTTGTTACCCACTTTAAATTATCGTATTACGGCCAAATTAGGACACTTGAGGTTGAAATATGATTCATAAGCTTTCCGCGTATTGGCCTTGATGTTCTAAAATGATGCAAGATCCCAAGTACGCCGTGTTATTTCTAAAATGATAGAGTTTTTCCCGTTTTACGGGAAATATGTTTAGCCCAAAGACGCCGTGCATAAAGCCAGGGGTGGGCAACTTTTTTCCAGTCACGGGTCAAACCAAACTCATAAAGGTCTCTGCGGGCCGTTAAATATTAACTGGTAGACTTCACGCATATAGACAATTAATAAGGAATAAAACTAGGGTATTTTGCAATTTACTCGATGGAGAAACGAGATTTACGCTTGAAATAGCCAAACAAATGTGAGGAGTGGCCTTACGCCCAGTTTGTGAAATAGGTCGCGGCCCGTATGATTTGCGATGGCGGGCCGGATTTTGCCCGCGGGCGAAAAGTTGCCCACCTCTGCATAAGGCAGGAGTTCTCAAACTGGTGTCCATGGAACCCCTTGGAGGTTCGTAAACTAGTTTTAGGGGGTTCATGAAGGCCTAATGGAATTTAAAAGAACCCCATACATAAGGTTATATACAGATGAGTTATTTGTTTTGAAAGTGCCACTTTAAACCAATTTGTTAGGCTATTTCTTATTGTGTTGAACATGGCATTTGTACTGTTTTGTGTGCGAATTATATTCAAATCATGTCTAGTGGACGATTTTAGGTCTTTCAAAGCCTATAATTTTTTTTAAATGTCTTTTGAAAAATGCTGTACTTTCAAGCAATATAAGAATCTCTTTTATGTGTCTACTACCTCACGTTCCCATTTATATTTTTGTTAATTTAAACCAAATAAACGCATTTTTTTGCTCTTCGCGCAAATAGACTGCTTCAGCTACAATTTGCGCACGAGTTCGCTCAAAAACAACAATATAGTGTTTTCAACAATAATTGTTTGATGGGTCATCCCTGAAAACTTTTATAATCCCCCCAAACAAAAATCCTGGAACCATCCCTGTCTTGGCATGGTACGAAGTCTAAGTTGCGCTGATCCGTGACAATGTGGCAGAATAAACTCAATTTGCCTCTATCCAACGCCCTAAATGAATATTGTACTTGTTGTCAAACATTGGATCCGTACCCTTCTACTATAAGGCCGCGAGTTATAGCTTAGTGCAGACCTAGGCAAACTAAAACCCGCGGGCAAGGCAGTTTCATCCGGCCCGTCGCTTATTTTCTATAAACGCTTATTTTTTTTAGGTAAAACACTACTATTGCATTGTTTTATAATTTTTTCATATTTTATTGAACAAATTACACTTGCAAGTCATCCTCACCTTATTCAAATTACTTCCAGCTTGTCACAACTCTAGGATAAATACAACTTTTTTACAAATTAGTTATGATATGTATTTTGCATCAAATTTTTACCCCCGCCCTTCAAAACATTTTCTGGTCTCCCATACACTCCAACCATTATCTTAGGATTTATTCAAAACGTTCGAAATGCTTCCTACTTCAGTATGGGCTTTGATATTCTTAATACGTCTTCCTTGAACTTATTATGAAATCATTTTCTTCGAAATGACCTATAAATTGTTTCTTTGAGTATTGCTAATCATGCTTTTATATATTTGAAATATCTGGATTGAAGTAAATTATCCACTTGCAAATAAATTTAATTGTGATCTTGTGGTGTTGAATTACGGCTGCAAACTACCTTATTAAGTATAAATTAGGCACTTTATGATTTGTTTACTTTGGAAGTATGAATAATACGCCTTACGCCTTGTTGACTTTAAACCGAAAAATGGTAAAATTTGTGTCATTTGTTACATCTTGCTTTCAAATTTTGTGTTTAAATTGTAAGAAAATCTGTTTTCACTTGCTCAAATGCTAAGCAAATTATTTAGTTGTCATGGTATGGCCGAGGTCGTTCGTTCAAACCTCACCGCATAATTGTGGTTTTCTCTAGCTGACCTTGCTTGCACTGCAATCGTGATGAGGCGAACTGATTTCGAAAACAGATTTTCAGAAGGTACCCATAGTATATTGGTTTGACTATTTATACTAAACATTTTTAATTGAAATATTTTCCTAAAAATATATTGACATTATAATTGACATGCGTGCTTAGAGAAATATAAGGGCGCGAAGGGGGGGGGGGACTTTAAAATCCAAGCAACACCACAACAAACTAGGAAAACAGGACAAGCGTTTATATCAGCCAATTAGATCCAGGACTCCAACAACTTGACCCTCTTACTAATCGTGTTTGACTCTCACTATGAACAGAACAGTGTTGTAATGACTTAAGTTAGTGACTTGACTTAAGTGCGCTTAAATTACTGTTTTCAAAAGTATTTCGTTGACTTATGTCATTTGGGTAAAAAACCTTGACATGTGGTAAAAAAATTGACCACCTTCAAGTGTTTTGCACAAAGGACTTAACTTGGACTTAAGTCCTTTAGTCAAAAGTGTTTTTGTTTCACATTTTGGTAAAAAATTGAGCAAATGTTGCACATAAGGCGTTTAGGTTGCTATGTTGTATTCTTTCCATTTTTTTTTTAGTTGTGTTATTTCTTTAAATCGAACGTATCTAAAGGTTTATTGTTTTTTTTTTATATTAATGATTTTACTTGGAGGTGACTTTCTCTAATAATAACTTGTAACTGGAACTTAACTTGTTATTTTCTAAAAAAGCTTGGTTTGGACTTGAGTTATTTCATAAATGATTTGAATAGGACTTGAGTCATTTCAAGATGAATTGTTGGCAACACTGGTATGAACCACCGAAACACGTTTAGGCAATTTAGCAAGAGTCTGTTACCCCGAAACGAATCAATGTTTGAGTTGTAAACTGCCTTTTGCCAACCTGCCAAAGCATAATCCCGAAGGTGTAATTAAATATTTGCCTTCACTACATTCACTTTCCTTTGCCGCAAATTAGAACTCGCGGGTTTCAAAACGCCACGGCGCTAAATTTGGCGAGGATTTTAATATCTGATGGGTTTAGATAAGGCTGATCTGGCATGTTGGCCGACGTCGTGAGTTAGAACCTCACCGCAGGTTAGTTTTACAAACATCATGCAACAAGCAACGATATTTCAATTATTTCCCGACTTTCTGCCCTCTGAGCCAGCGAGCTCAGTCGACAGAGCTACGGTCTCAGTATGGTATAGGTCGTGAGTTTAAAATTCACCTAAGGTCAATTTTCGTAGGCACGCCTTGCTTACATAATGGATTGAAACATTCGGTTAGTTTTTGAAGCCTCTTGTGTGATTTTAGGATGCATTTGTCCTTCAAAATCTGAACAACAAATAGCTCTATATAATTAATTAGATAATAATTATGGAGTTTGAATTTTTTACGTCTAAACTCTAAAATCCCTAACAAATTACAGAGGAGTGAAACTACGTAAAAATAAAAATCTATTAGGTATATCAGTTACATGCTTATTGGTAAATTCGAAATAGTCAAAACTATAACAAATAATAATAAATTTCAAAGCCAAAAAGGTCGAGTAGATCGACAGCATCTTGATTATGACGTTTCGATACGAACTTGTATCATCTTCAGTTAGTGTGACTGAAAAGCAAATCAAAGCTTCAATTATAAAAGGTAGGACGCAATTGTCGACCTTTTTGGCTTTGAAATTTATTATTAAGCTACATTACCGATCCGTGCATAGTGTACCCAAGTATAACAAATAAATTGTTTAACGAAAGAAACACATACTTACGTGTCCAACAACTGTGATATAGTCCTTCCGGTTTCGCTTTGACAACTGTTAATGGCTTACGTACCATAGTGCTGCCTTCGCAGACAAACCGAATCTGTCGATCAATGATGCAAGCAGTGCAGGCAGAAAAACAACTAGCCTGTGGTGAGATTCGAACTCACGACCCCCGGCCAAGCCGGGACCGTCGCTCTAACATCTGAGCTACATAAAAGAGGGGAGCAAGTCGAGAAACAACAATGAAAACAATGCTTGCTTCATTCTGTTAGTCAGGCAACCACTCTTTAACGGGAGTCTTCAGTACCATATCATTCATAAAATGTTTTTTTTTTTAAGTTTAGAATTACTTGCAAAACTTGAGAAACGACATCTTTAAAAACGAATTTTACCATTTGAATCTGAATATAGCTCTGTATTAGCTTTAGGCGATACGAATAGCTTTATGTAGAATCTTCTGTTTTCTTTTCACGCCTATACAACGATCCCCTTTGTAACGTTGCTTTTCCGAGTAAAGGGGCGTTTTGTAAAGCTCGAAAATTCCTGCGTTTATAAAACACCCGGTCTAAATAAAAAGCTTAGGGATTAAGGTGGCTTAGACTGGCGCAAGACATGCATTTGCCGTTTCCAAAAACTCAGCAAGATTTTCTCGCAACTTAACGCCTCGTTCTGCGAAACCTCGCAGAGGAAACTTGATGTTTGTTGTCGTGAGATTTAAAATAACGGTAATGGCGTGCGCACAATATTAGCTTGGGAAAACTCGTGGTCAATTCCGCTTTTTTTTAATTAACAACTGAAATAATATCAATCAAAAACAGCTCCTTTGGTAATTGTAGTTTTTAACCAAGGCTTCGACAAACCTGAAGGCAATTTGCATAGGTTGCCAAAATGTTAATTAAGAATTACAATTATTGGAGGAGATGTTTTTTGATTAGTATTACTATTTCTGATAGCAACAGTTTATAGATTAAACTGTAATATAGAAAAATAATATATATGTTCTTTTCGAAAATATCTGCATCCAGTATTTCACTCCATATATTGGTCCTTAGATATCGTTCCTCATTGCAACTTGCAACGCATTGACCTATACCCCAGCTTCTGTGGCCTTGGTCCCCCGTTAACTTCGTGGCCAGTTGGAACCATGTGACCGCAGAATTCAAGGGGCCCCGTTTGGTCGGGCCGAGGCCGTTCCAATGAACGCACACCGCAAAAATAACTTGTACATTCTGCGAGATTAAGTGCGACTGACACAAATTTCACTACAAAAGTGAGTAAACCCCTTTTAAAATTGTAAGCATTTGATCCGCTATATTAGTACCAAATTATTAGTAATAAACTAAGCTGAATGATATATTAATGAAGGCAATATATGCTGTTTAAGCCTGGCTGCATTCCATAATTGTGGCCGGCAAAAATTTACGAAAAATCTTTTTTCGGCGGAAATCCTACGCCAAATGTCAAGTTTGAAACGAGGCGAACTGAAGCAGGAAAACTCAGGAATTTTTCACACAACAATTCGGAAAACTTTGCATCATCAAATATGATATTATGTAACTGAAGAACATATTTGGCAAACGAAAGCTGAAACGCGTAATCTAAAGCCTTATTTAAAAATTCGTAAGATAACTTAATATTATTATGAACTCTAAGATTTGGCTTATGGCAATTAATTAATTTGGGTGTTTAAGTGTTGATAAACACGTAACACCAAACTGGGACGATATATACGCCCAACATGACCATTTTTTTCTTGGTAAATTCGCCAGGTTATATTTTACGCCAAAATGACGTCACTGGCATGATTTTGGGTAAGCATTCCACGCCAAAGATTCCTGACGGGAAGGCACTGGAAAAATCGGGTGTGGAAGTAAATAGCAGAGAGTACACCTGGCGCATTGTGACGTAATAATCTTGAACTGTTCGTCATTTTTTTTACGCTTGCGAAATCCACTTGTAGAGCTACGATTTTTGGTACGTGTTGTGT
The DNA here is from genome assembly GCF_963924565.1 of Ascidiella aspersa. NCBI lineage: Eukaryota > Metazoa > Chordata > Ascidiacea > Phlebobranchia > Ascidiidae > Ascidiella > Ascidiella aspersa. Next base: position 30,055,924 of record NC_139451.1, on the reverse strand, counting down.
ATTATTATTAATTGTTGTGTTACCACGTACTTTGCGCTTCAATGATTACGTGTTATGGCGCCATTGATCTTAATATTGTAATCGTGGCGCTACTGTAAAACGTGCTCGCTTTGATTTCTTCCTTTTTGGTACGCGAAGTAAACGCACTCAGTTAATCTAAGAACACAACAGTGCGTTACAATACAAACACTGACGGCAAAAAACAACTGCTACTAACTCAAGTCGCTCTGAAACTTCACTTTTGCAGTTATTTCCCTGATTGCATCTCCCTAAACGCAATGCGGTTCACCAGGACAAACAAACAGCGGAAAAAGGGCGGTCGCGACTCGCGACAAGCAGATACGTCGCGTGTCGCTTCGGTAATTGGCTTCCGCGACGTCGCGCGATTCCAATCGTGCCAGCCGAAACCGGGTCGGACGCGATCGTTATCGCAAAGGCGACACAAGGGCACGCGACGAGGCGACAACGACAACCGCAAGCGTCACGCGACACGAAACGTGAAAATGGGAATGTAACATGCCAGGGCTCGAAATGAGGCGAGTTTAATTTAAATTGGTTTACACATATATTGTTCGAATTTTTTATTCTTTTCAGTCACGCAACCATTTAGTTCGATGAAGGCACAGCAGCAAATCAAAAGAACTAAAAATATAAAATATATAAATATACCTATTTTAAAGTTATTCTTGTGGTACTTTTTCAAAAATAGAGAATTGAAACCATTTACATTAGCAAATATTTTAAGGTTTCTAATTTATATCTTTACCTTCTATAGCACAATTTACAAAAAGCAAACAATTCAGAAAAAAACATCCCAAAAGTATGAAAAATCGGTGTCAAAACTGGCTAAAAACTTTTGCTTTAAAATCCTCCTAATTTACCCACTCCTCGGTGTAAAAAAAAATTTCAAATTGGCTGACAAACTTTTGGATTAAACTGCTTATTTCGAACTCAGCGGTCGAAGTGGCATTTTATCGTCAACTCAAATCGAGCAATTCTCCGCACCTGAGCAAAAGTGCGACCTAAAGACTCCACGCTAAAGCCAAGGCGGATTGTAAAACCGCAAAGTACTCTCGCCTAGATTGTTCAAAGCTGTGATTCCACAAACGCCTGTAAATCTGCAGAACACAGGTGCGCGGCTATAATCTTGTGTTCCTTCAAAGTTTATGTACGATTGAGATTAACAACATCAAATGGCTGTAACGTTAAACTGACACGGCAGACAAGTAACATTGCGAATTTTTTTTCCACCAATAAATTTTGGCTAGGAAAAATGAATTTTGAACCATATACATCTCATGTCCAATTTTTAATGAGATAAATAACAATAAAAAGGAATTCATATAATTTTAGTTTAATTTGGTAACAACTGATTTTGTGATACTGTTATCCTTAGGTATAACATGATTTATTGTCGTTTTTATAGTTTCAAGACAAACTTTGTTACTTGCATTATAGCAGAAATCCAATGCAAACCTCAGTAACACAATTTGTACCGAAGATTCATTTATTATCTGACCCATTCGGTATATTGAGCAGTTTGCTTGATCAACTTTAATATTGCTGTTTAAACAAGGTTTAAATTGTTTTTAATATCTCAAAATGAAAGAGTTTGCAGTTCATTCACTTTGTAGTTGTATCAAACTTCAGACCATAGAAAAAATAGATTTCGCATTAAATGACGTGTTTTATTCTCACGAGTTTTTTTATATCACTGCTTTAGTTCGATTTATAACTCCTCTGTCAAGCTAATCGTTTTTAGACACGGTGCATTTTCTAACTGCCTTAAATTTAGGCATAAACCTATTGCTGTTTATTTTGCGGATTGAAACGTAAACTTCAGTTAAAATAACTTATAAACTGTGATAAATTTACTTCGTGTGCTTACCAATGTTGCAAACACAATTTTAAATCAGAGATTTTAATCGACATTTCTCGAGGCGCGGGCTAGACTGAAAGGCGGAAACGGAAAAGCGAAAACACTACAAAACAACGGTGAGCGGAAATAGAGGAAGAAAAAACGAGCAAAAAGCGCGCAGAAAGCGAAAAACAACGGCTGAAGAAGAGTAGGAATGTTCGGGAGTTGAACACAATATTTACAAAGGCAATAAAAACAAAAGGTTTGTAGAATTTAAAAAATTAAATAAATAACAAAAAAGAACCCAATGCCCGTGGTTTGCACTTTAAGCATTTGTCATGTACATGTTAAACAAAATAAAATGCTATGGCGGTAACTACTTTTCACTGATTTGTAAAAAAACAGTTAAAAATGTATTACTACGAGTTTTAAAAAGAGATTAACATCAAAATTTGTAATATTTGTGCGTTTTGGGTATAACCTTATTTACCACGTGGAAACGAATTGGTGATGAATGTTCCATTTCAACTGAAAAACACGCTAAGCACCGAAGCGTATACACGAGGTAGCTACAACGTTTAAAGCATTTCAAAGCTAGGATAAAATCATCGACATTTTGTCTTCGGCTTTAGTGAATCGCTCGATGAGAGAAAAGAAAAAAGGGGAACTAAACAGACAGCAAAGTTTAAAAGAGTGCATTGAAACGCAGAGCGCTCTTAAACTTTAAAACGGCGCGATAAAACTGCAACAATAAACAAAGGCGAGTAACCTTCCAAACACCTTTGAGTTTACACGAGAGGATTAAGCCGGCGTCTGATAATATCGGATCGAAAGTCGTAGAGTTGCGAACCAGTTTGACCACACGGGAAACCATAAACCAGTGATTCCCAAACTGTGTGCCTCGAGAGATTGCCAAGTGTACCGCGAAACTTTTTTAATTTCGGAAACTAGAGTATTTGTATTACCAATAGGCATTCACGCAAGCATTTTAGACTTAAATACGAACTATATTACAAATTAATATTTTTGAGACATTTACATATATTGTTTTTAAGGAAATTAAATGCCGACATTATTATGCGTGATTTTGAATCGAAAAAAAAAAGAAAAAAAAATGTCTCAATTAGACATTTACATTTACATTTACGGGAAACCATGAAGTAAGAAACCAAATTAAATTTTTTGTGGTCTTGGTAAGCCGTGGCAACTTATTTAAGCTTGTAAACAACTCTGTGCTCAAATTACTTTCTCCAAAAAGACGCCGATGGTTAACCGTATTGTTTTGGATTAAGAATCAACGTTCTGGCTAGCAACGTTGCTTACTCTTTAGCTTTTCTTCGGCCATTTTGTACGATCGGCCTAATTAGTCTATTACAGCGGTTCTCAACCAGTGGGCCATGGCTCACTGGTGGGCCATAAGAACATTTGAGATGGGCCACAGACCAATTTAAAACGCTACACTATATTTAATTTTACAGGAATAATGGCTTCGGGAGGAAATAAAACGGAATGTAAATTTATTGTTCAGCCGCAAGTATCTCACTAATGCACGGTTGAATAAATAATCTGTTTCGAAATATGTTCTGCTGTGTTTGTTCTAAACCTATTTTACAGCTTTTTCTTTCATAAAAATTATTGGGCCACAGAATTTTTTGCAACGTAAATGGGCCACGAAAGAAAAAAGGTTAAGAACCACTGATCTATTAGGAGCAGTTGTGCGGATATTCTGATTGGACGAAATGACATCAAAGTAGAGTCCGGAAACCTACTAAGCACGTATTTTACAAAGCAAATTAGTCTACTAAGTAAATACAGTCGGCTGCGATTCTACGATATATCTTTTTTTAAATTAAAATTGTTAAACTTTTTGTACGAATGGACCTCCTTGGAATAAAATACTTCAAAAATAAATCAAATAAAAAATAAACAACGATTTTTTCTGTTCAATATTGGTTAATTATTGGGAAAAAAAAAACATGTTTTATGAGGTGAAAAATAGAGTTTCAGACCCCTTGACATACGTTGCCATTGTCATAACTACATTGCCCCCTTTTCAAAATAAAGTATAAATTATAGCAAATTACTTTTCACCGGTTATATTTTTAAATCGCGCATTCAATTCTGAAGGATTTATATTTGAGCTAGTTTTTTTCAACATTAAAATTGACCGTAAAAGCAGAAACCTTATACAAAGTCCATGTTGCACATTGTCCTATATCCTTTAACTTTTGGGCGCAACGCACACGCACTCTTTAAAAAATGTTGTCCAACAAATTTCTTGTGAACTGTTTCAAGATATAGATCACTGTAAGGCAATTTAATGCACTAAATTTACTTCGAAAACGCAGCTTTAACAACAGTACATAATTTTGCTTTATAAAGGACCGCAGATGCCATTAAAGTACTGCTGTAATGTCCAGAAAGCGTTATGAATAGCCTCAATTTTCCGACTATTATTTGGGCTTTGAAAGCTTCCCCAACGGTTAAAATCTTGACACAATGTAGAAAACCATTTTACAGCAACCAGAGTCCGACTTTGGCAAAAAAATAGATGGTAAAAATGTGTTTATAAAGCAACATTAGATTGCATGCAGCGTTACTTGTGTTATTTTGGTATTTTTTAAACGACTAAACCAGACAATATTGCTAATTTCTCATATTTTGATCTAGCAAAAAGCTTAGTGAAGATAATTTGTGTTCGCCAAAGCTTGTCAACTACAAAGTGGCCTCATGGCAGCTGATGAACAAAGCCCGGTTTGGTAATAATTAACCAAAAAAACAAATACCACTTTAAGGGCCACGGTAGGTCTAATAAAGCGCCTTATTCGCTTTCAAAAAAAAAAATCCATCACTGAATAAAAGTTTCTCCACTTTTAAACATTTCCACATCGGCCGGATTTCTCGCTTTAAATCCCCGCCAACTATTAATCGAGCACCTTCAGGAATCATTCGGCAATTCCGCGGGATTTCGAGGCTCAACATCCGGCGTGCGAGTATTCGGTCATTACGTCCCTTATCCAGGCCTCAAATTTTGCGACGGGAACGTAGATTCCGACATGCTGGGGAGTTCCGCAGGCCACGAAGCTGAATGAGGTGATGCCAGCAACGTACCAGCGTCCGTCGGTTCGTCGACAAACCAGTGGACCTCCAGAGTCGCCCTAAGTTAAAATCATGGATAAAAAATGCCTTGAAATGCAAGTAAGCCGTGCTTAGACGTGTGCAATTTTTTTTCGTTTAAATAGAACCTAGCCTACTACGTTTAACTTGGAAATGTCACCTGAGGTTAAATAGCCTAACCTTTGTTTCATTCGAATCAGATTTTTTAGCAGAACTTACGATGGCTTTTTTTAAGTGACAGCAGTATTCTGTATATTAATAAGTTGTTTTCGATCTTTTAAGTTAAAAGCAGTTTTTTTCCTATTTTTCCTTTTTTCTTTTTTCCAAGTATAAACGTTTTGAGATTCTCGCTTTATTTATTCATTTTTTAATTTAGATGTTAGCAAATCGTTAGTAAAAAATTACGATAAAACGTCAAAATCCGGTTTAAATCAGAGACAATGAGGCAATCCGTTTTAATTTTTTTTTTTGGCTCCTAGAAGCATTATGAATATCTAAAAAGTATAAAAAATTATATTCATACAAAATTTAAATTTTGATCTCCCGCTCAAATTTAAATCTCACCTCACACGTGTCGACCTTGGCGTGCTTGGGGTCACCTGCGCACATGTGGTACTGCGCAGATAGGTAGTAGCGGTAATAGTAGCGGTACCGACCCCCTAGCTTCCCACATTTGCGGAAGTCGATGATTGGCATCTTGCCCTCCAGCAACATTTCTTGCTCAGAGTCGGTGGCCTCTGAAGACACAAACAGTCGGCTTGCATCCTTGTAAACTTCCTTATTAAACAAGCGAGTCGTTTTGTAGTTAGTCTACAGAACAGTGGTTTCCAAACTTTTTTTTTCTCACACTAAAAATATCTTAACTATTTCGTGGCACACTTTTAACAGAACAAAATAGAGTCATTTTACAATCTCGCTTAACACGCGAAAACATATATGTAAATGTCTCAATATGATTAATTTGCAATGGGTAGTGCGTATTTAGGTCTAAAATGCTTGCGTGTATGCCTATTGGTAATATAAATACTCTCTTTTTCGAAATTAAAAAAAGTTTCGTGGCACACTTGGCAATCTCTCTGTGCTGCGGCACACAGTTTTGGGAATCAGTGCTATAGAGCGATTAGTTTGACTCGGCAAAAAGCAAAAATTAAAAAAAGCTTCGCTTCTGGTCACCTTGGTATTGTGTTATGTTTGCATTTGTAATGCATAACTATTGGTCACTTGTAAATATTAGGGACAATTTATACATTTTATTTTAGCAATAAAGACACGGGTGCAACGAAATACGGTAACCCACTATCGGTAAATGTATTTATACCTTTTTGTAGAAATCTACTCGCTTAACTTACATATACCTGTATTGAACAGTCAAAACACACTAAAAAATGCTTTATTCACAAAATAGATATAAAAATCCCCTACCGGTTTTTCCCCATCCTGTGACGTAGCAGGTATCGTTGGGCGTGGCCAGTTGACCTTGAGGCAAGCAGGCTGGCAGGAGACTATTGGCGAAGGTCACGTCTCTTCGCAGTTTGATCAGTTCGATGTCATCTGTTTAAAAAATGTGTTTGTAATGAAAGATGGAGTTTTTAGCAGTAGCCGGATTTGTCGTTCATTTTTTTATTAAAGACTAAAACCCTGTTAAAATAAAGTACTTGACATATATTTAAAGGAATATAACAATTTTGCTCGAGCGACATCATCAGTTCCGGGAAAACTTGCGCAAAGGCGTGGCAAATAGACACATTGTGACGTCATATCTGGATACCCACCGAAACCCATCGATCCGTTTAATGTTTAGGAGCGTACCAAAAGTATAATATGCCAAGGTAAGAATTGCCATACATCCGGATATCAAACATATCAGGCATTTTAGTGTAAAACTTTGTATGAGTGAGAGATTGTTTACCATGACCAATCTAGTTTAGTGCAATAAAGTCTACAGGGTTGTTTGGTTTCAATGACTTTAAAGCGAAATATACTTCCATAATACATTTACAGTTGTTTTTCCAAAACTGTGATAAGTTTTTATAGGATTTTGCCTGTTAAAAAATGGCACCCTTACGTAGGAGCCCGGCTTTTTAAGTTGGAGATATTAAAATCAGTCTTATATTGAGAGGACACTTCTGCTACTGTTTTGCCTTGCCTGGGGACGACTTGTCGTCTTTTTAAACACACATCTTCTAATAGACCGTTATCAGCTGATTTCATTTTCGCATTTGCGTTTGTTGACTGTCACCTTCGGCACTAATTGCTTTTACGCTTTACGGGGCAAATCTGAACGGCATTCGTAAGCTGTCCGAGGTACACTCCGTTGTTTGTGATTTCAGTGTTGAGTTTATTTACAGGTCAATTTTTGGGTGTGGCCAAGGAAGCCATCGTACTAGCTTTTTACCAAGTCGAGCACTTCAAACTTATTACAGAGATATTTGAGGTTTCGTGCTATGCCGTTAGTCAGGCAGCTTAAGCTTTTCGTGTAACCTAACGTGAATTATAGCGCTGTTTATGAACTAAGTAAATAGTAAACAAAGGTAGACATGAATCCGAATGTTATACTCGATCTACTCTACTAGCCTGTCTGATATTACGTCAGGAATGCGCGTCGTTGGTTTCTACCGATGCGTGAAAAAATACACAATGTGATTTCAGTCTCTGCTAGCCATAGATTCTACTTTATTCGGCAGTATAATATGTAGCATTTAACATGCAATATTACTCGGTTTTGCCAAATTTGATGTCACTATGCACGTGATCGTTGTCCACTGACGCGTGACCAAGCGCCGAGCCGATTGCTCTCAGCGTCTTGCATTCATTCTACTTGAAATACGTCTTACTGATTGGCGGCCTGAATCACCGCTTCGTTATATCGTGTGTTTCTGAGATTTGTGAATATACTCAACGAGTAATATCTACTGAGTGAAGTGAACTTGTCTAGAGCTCAAGAAGTTAAGGACAGGTATTTTAGCGGCCTGCTCCTTTGGAGTCGGATTAAGAACTAGTAAGGGATTCAGGCAGTCGTCGACTCTCGTCTACAGAGCCAGCGCACTTTTACCCCTGACTACAGGCCTCAATACGCTACAGTGACTTTTCTAAGTACAAGAAGTGGTTAAGGACAGGTAATATAGCGGTCTGCTCCTATGGAGTCAGTTGGGGACGTGTAAGAGACTTAAGCAGTCGTCGGCTCTCGTCTTAAGAGTCGGCGCCTTATTACTCGTAACTACAGCCCTACATTCGCTAGAAATCGCAGCTTGTCTTTGTCGTAAGCTCTGACATATAACTGTCAATATACTTACCAAGCAATTATAACTGAGTGAGGTGACTCTGTCTAGAATTACACAAGTTAAAGACAGGTATTTTAGCGGCCTGCGACTTGAAGTCGGATACAAGGACATGTAAGGAACTTAGGCAACCGTTTGTCCTTGACTTAAAGTTACCTAACCTGAATATATATGACAATTTTTTTACCTACCCTGGATATATATACAATTTTTGCCAAGAGGGAATTATATTATGTATGAGTTGTACCTTGCCAAACAAGCCTTTACAATTTTTTCCATTATGTAAGATGGTATTCTGCTTTAAAAAGGCGCTTGCGAAAGGCTACAGTACGGTCTGTGACTTGTATTTATAGTTTTCTTCCTTATATTTATATCGTTCCATTTTGCAGTAAAAAAAATAATAGGATTTCAACAAGTAAATATCCAACCGCTAGTGATGTTTTTTTTTTATTTTTTAAGCTCATATACTTACATTTTGCTGCAATGTGGTAAAAGTAGTCGTTGTGAACGATGATTCGTTTAATTCCCACGCGTACACTTCCGGGTCCGCCTGTGACGTTGTTGGTTCCCACAAGCACCGACCAATCAGGGCCGACATCGTCGTGACGAAGACTGCGTTTCCTGAAAAGCGAGAAATAACAATCGTTGATGCTAAATACTCGGCAGAAGAGGAATAACGTCACAACAAGTGGTGGGTAAAACAAGTTTTTAAAAACTATACGAATTAGCAATATTTTAAAATAAAAATACGCTTAAAAATGTAAGTCTTAAAATACGATTAGAATAATGACAGCAATCTTGGTGATTAGGTCGGTGTTTTTAACAGACTTATTCTATATAATGCTGCTTATATAACCCTGGTTCTTATTAGGAAATAAATTTCGTGAATATACGGTCCATTTCTACTCGTCTACCATTTTAATTATACTAGTATTTTGTCAACACAAAGCTAAATAGGCGTCCCCACAATATATTAAAGCGGATGTTCTATGAAAGGTTAAAAGTTTTCCTTAGTCAGCGTTTTACCACAATTTTTCACGTGGGAGTACTTTAACCAGGAACAAAACCGTTTAAGGATACAGTTAAAACAGATTATCGCTGTAAAAAACATGGCATGTTCAAGATTTTATTTTGTAGTTTAAAATAATTCGCCTTAAAGTTTTATAAATAATGGAACCTGGGATTATCCCTCTGTGTAGAACAACGAATATATATTGCACAGCAAATCTAGTATTACATCCTACAGTGCTATTACTGATTTAAAAGATATAAAATCGATTTTTGTTCTCTTTTTGTGCTAAAATGTAGAATGTTGTTTTTTTGGTTTACAAACACGAAATGAAAAAATGTTTTTCGCGAATCGACTGGACAAAATAGAATACTATAAATTTCCCCTGAATGAGAACGCATATCCAATGTTATTTTCTGCAAATTCATCAAATAATGATTATCGGATGAAATACAAGTATCGTATATCTGCTTCACAACTGCTTACCCCTCTTTTGTGCAGTGGCCCGCCGACAAAACCCAGCGCTGGTTCAGCAAAGTTCCACCGCAAAAGTGAATCCATCTTCCCGAAGCAACACGATGCTGTAGACTGACTTGCCAGGGCCAAGCAGAGTCTTTGGAGAGCTGCCATACATTAAAGGATTGTCAGATTGGTAAGTGAGACGTTGTATTGCTAGTGGTGATTAAAGTGTAGACCAGGGATTCCCAAACTTTTTTCGTCTATGGCCCAAATGTCTATTTAATAGCGATTCGTGGCTCACCACGTGCTCTAAATTTGACCACACAAACATTTTCTATGAAAATGTAACTCAAAAACTGCTATCTTCAACGCAGCAGCTAAAACCCATTTTTAGGAGACAATAACCATTGTTGCTAAATAATTATTGTTTTAACAAAGCGCATAATATGTACAGTATAACAAAACTGTAGAATCTGTTCAAATGGCTCTGTGGCCCATTGAAAATGTTTTAGTGGCCTAGTGCTGGTCCATGGCCCACAGTTTGGAAACCACTGGTGTAGACGATCCGGTGTGTACTGTAGTTGCAGGAATTCGTTTTTGGTTTGATTGACAAAATGTATAGCAGGCAAGTTTAGTTAATAAACTTTTTAGGAAGGATGTACTCTTGTACTACAGTGGCAATCATAGTAGTTGAGGTGGTATTAGTATAAGTGCTTAAAATGTGATTAAAGCGTACACGATCAGGTGTGTACTGTAGTTGCAGGGATTTGTTGTTGGTTTGATTGACAAAAAGCAAATCTACAGTAGCAGCAATAGTAGTTGTAGTGGTAATAGTATAAGTGCTTAAAATGCGATATACATCTGTGTGTCAGGCTGAGTAAGTTATAGGTTGTGTTAGAAATAATGATTGAAGCGTATACGATCTCGTGTATTGTTGTTACTGGGATAAATCTCTTTAAAAGTATTTTTTATGTTTTTCTTGCCTTGTCTGACAGAATGTAGCACACCAGTGTTGGTAATTTTTCTTAATGCTGTACACTTCTTCTATAGTGTTTATTATTGCTGTTGTGGTAAGAGATGTTTTGTTTGGTTATATATAGAGAGTATTGGTAATTTGCTTGTCGATTCGTGTAAGTGTAAATTTATGCAAGTGTTAGTACTGGTAATGTATTAGTTCATATACACGTCAAGCGACGATTTGCAATTTGTCATTAAAGAGCTTAAGGTACCGCTATTTTATCGCCATTATTCGATAATAATTCTGGTTCAATTTAGTTATAAAATGGATGATTTTTTGTAATAAGTATGGTTTTCGCATGTTTGATTTGCAAAGTAAGAGGCATTAAACTGTTTGAAAATTGAATGCAGATTTAAATACAAACAAAAACGCCATTCAAATATGGTTTGAATGTTGACATCAATGTTTTGCACATATAGCCTACGTACAAACCTACAACAGAAAAAAAGTATTGCAAATAACTAAAATGTCAAACTACGCCAATAGTTTTTTCGCATAACTAAGTCGACTGGTCTTAACCCAACCCTAATAATCTGGGCTGCAATCAACCGGCACTCTAGGGTGTCATTTTTTATGCTCAAGGGTGCAAAATATATTTCAAGTTCTTTAGGATTATTTTTTTGGTTTGTTTGATTAGTAAGCTTTTTGATATAATTTTTGTGCAGGATAAAAGTGCCGAATAGTAAAAAGACTGTTTTAACGTTGTTGCTCACTTATTGCACTATTTCAATCTCGTTTATTGTAACGGTACAGTTATACATTCAGCAAAAATACGAGCAAGGGTGCTGCGAACTATTTAAGATTTATGTAGGGTGCCGCAAATCAAAAAAGGTTGGGAACCACTGGGTAAGACTGAGCTTCGAAATAAATAAGGAAGGGAATTTGAACTTACGTTTCCACCGACAATCCGCACGATGGCGGAAGAGAGCGACTTTTTGACCGGTTTGTCAGTTCCACGAACTCCACATCCAGGGAAGTCAAGTATTATGGTGTCGTTAATACAAGGACCTGCGTCGCAAGATACCACGTTGTTTACCGAACCGTCGCAACCTGGAAAAGAAAAGGGTTAAAATTAAACAAATTAGCGTGACGCAATTAAAAAAACTTAGCGTGGCATAATTAAAGAAACTTAGCATGTCGTAATTAAACAAACTTAGCGTGACGAAATTAAAGAAACTTAGCATGTCGTAATTAAACAAACTTAGCGTGACGAAATCAAAGAAACTTAGCATGACGTAATTAAAGAAACTTAGCATGACGATATCAAAGAAACTTAACATGACGTAATTAAAGAAACTTAGAAAAGAAACTCAGCATTACGTAATTAAAGAAACTTAGCATTACGTATTTAAAGAAACTTAGCGTGACGTAATTAAAGAAACTTAGCGTGACGTAATTAAAGAAACTTAGCATGACGTAATTAAAGAGACTTTATATGACGCAATTAAAGGAACTTTGAATGACGCAATTAAAGAAACTTTGAATAACGCAATTAAAGAAACTAAGCATGACGTAATTATAAAAACTTAGCATGTCGTAATTAAAGAGACTTTGAATGATGTAATCAAAGAAACTTGGCATGACTGAAAGAGCTTATACCTTTCTGTCCCGGTTGACCGTTCTTGCATTTCCTCGACCGCTGTTTCATTCCTCTTCCACAAGAAACACTACAGCAGGTGAAAAGCGACCATTCGCGCCACTTCGGGCATTCCTGCGTAAAAAATAGTAGTTACAAACTTCTACTGGCGTTTATAGACTCAATAATGGGGTCAGGTGGCACTGTTTTACAGCAAATTGTAATAAAATCTTGACAAGCTTTCGCACAACTGTGCTTCATCAGGTAAAAGTATAAATGAAAGCAATTAAAACGCACGAAGTAGAAACCCCAGCGCGAGTAAAAGGCTATAAGAATGATGAAGTTTAACATATCCACAGAACGCATGTTCGCATGGACGTGTGTGACTAACGCGAAAACAGGGGGTCTGCGCTTCAATGTACGTTGGGACTATAAAAGCAATGTACACGATTGTCTAAGTCTATTTTTTTGAAATACTATTCTTTCAGGTCATTTTACAGCAAAATACCTTTTTAAATGACTTGAGCAAAATCAACAACTTTTTTTTTTCAAAAATTATTTTTTTTTATTTCGTGCGGGGAGGGGGGCTCTTACCTGAAAGTTGCACCCCTCAACTTGAGTGGATTCCCCCTCACAGTCCCCCTGCAAACATTCCCTGACCCTCCTTTGGGACCCGCCCTCGCACGAAAGTGAGCATTCACCAAACTGGGACCATTCGCTCCATAAAGGGCACGCCTGAAAACAAACATTACATAGGTTATGTCATGTCTTTAGCTAAACTTCATTTTTCACACAATTTTGCGTGACAAAATATGAAAGCCGATGCCGAAGTAACAGAACAACAAATTCAAATGCAACTGTATAAGGAATTTTGGTTAACTTTTCAGCCTTCAACCTAAATTAACAACGTAAGTTCTAATCACTCTTACTTTCTAAAGTCAAAACAACCCCCCCCCCCTCCTTTTTTTCGGTTAAATACTTAAGCTTTTTTATTTTGCGTTGTGTTAAACTTGCAATCAAAAAGCCTACAATTTGTCACTTGAATGCCAAACAATAAAAAACTGCGCAAAAAAGTCAATATATTTCACCAAAAACCTTCTTCTGTACTTACGTGCGTGTTGCAAGCCACAATCTCGGTATCGTTCACGTGACAGAAAGCGTGACGTTGCAGCTCGATGACGTCATACCCCTGGCACTCCCTCCAGCGGGTTTGCCTGCCCCCTCCACCACAAGATTTCGTGCAAGGGCTGTACACCGACCAGTCGCTCCAACAGGGCAGAGCAGAACATTGCTCGTACTTGACCGACTCACCAAGGCAATCAGCTGAAAGTATGTAGAAGCATGTGGTAATTAGCCGAGGACATTAGGTTAAGGTGACAGGCCTGAAGTTTTACTCGTAGATTGGATTTTGCTTGAAACTGATCAGTGATATAGACCTGGGTGAAATAAGACTTTTGTTGAATTGTTTGAGTGGAATATCGAAGACTCCTGATGTCGTTTAAGGTAGCATGGTTTCAGCAACATGATTTTTATGGTTCAAGCATTACTAATTACGAACAAATTCTGTCATCTTAACGAGTATAATGGCTTTAGAATTTTTATTGAAATTACTGAGTTTTCATAAAATCCTGACTCTACACAAAAACTTTGTCAGATTTTATAAGATTAAAAAAAAATTGTCAGTTTTCATAAAATTCTGTAAAAACTCACCTTCAAACAGTGTCTGGTTACATGTTCTCTGCGCTTCCCTGTATCCGCTTCCACAGCTGCTGGAACAACTCGACCATGACGACCACGTGCTCCACTCGGGGGCGCACAGGAGCACGTCGCACTTGCGCAGATCACGTGACTTGGGGAAGCCCCCATTGCAAGCATCAGGGTCAAGAATCTCTGCAAAAATAAATAGAAAATTTACGTTTTGAATGTCATTTGAAACAAAAAAAGCAACAAAACAAATTTAAAATCCGGGTCAAGAATCTCTGTGAGAATAAATTAGCTTTACTTTTGTATGTCATTTATTATTGAAACTGCGCAACAAAATTGTATTTTATAGCAATTTAAAAATAAATAATATAAAATTACCGAAACCTCCGGTAATACGCATTTTAAAACTGATATAAAGTCAAACAAATTGTGGAGTTAAGCAAATCTATTATAAAGCCACTGGTTTTTATAATCCGGTTCCAGAATTTCTGCGAGAACCAATTTAACTTAACGTTTTGAATGTTCTTAAAATAGAAGAACGCCACAAAATTGCATTGTATAGCATTCGTCATAATCTCAAAGCCAACGAATATATAAAAAAATGATTAAAACTTCCTATAGTAGGCATTTCAGATTGTTAGAAAAGAAAATCTCTGCGATAATATTCTTGAAGCTTTACGTTTTTAATGTTTGGTAAAATAAAATAAAACGCAACAAAATTGTATTGCATAATGACGTTGAAATGCTTCTTGTATATGGGCCTTAATATTCCTACTACCTCTTACTAAAACCTCCAACTATCATAAATCAAGTAAAAAAAACATCATTATTTCTGGTCTCACACCTTCTATCGTTTCCGGATATTGCGTCATTCCTTCCTCCACGAGCGTCGCGGTTCGACCGGTAGTCGACGCGTCATAAGTGGGTACGGTTGCCATAGAAACAGACCCGGAAGCGCCGCTACTTTCGATCAACGCGTTTGTTATATTAACAACGGGTGTCGCTTCTGGTAATTCCCCCGCGTGCGATCCGTTGGGTTTTGATATGGGTGTTTCCCCTGTTTGTCTGACACGTGGTAAAGCGGTGGAGTTGGATTGCTGGATGTCGATTCTTTCAACTGCGTTTTAAAGATAAGTTGAATCATATTTGCTTTTGTCATATACGGCTACGAGTTTATGTTTAGCCGAAATATTGATACTTGTAAGATTATTTGGAGTTGCTTTGCGATTTGGGCCGTCAAAATTCATAAATCCTTTTGCTTTGTGTTACTTTTAGGGATTGTCTCAAGTTTCTTGATTCTAGATTGTTCTAAGACTTAATAACAAAAGCCTAAAGACATAGTACTTCTGCTGTGCAGGCTTCAGGTGTAAAACCAACGACAGCAGATGTATTGTGTTTACATAAAACCTATTAGCATAGAGGATTTTATTCGATTTTTTAATTTTTTAATTCCAGAAGGTAACTATTTGAGTGCAGTAATTATAGGGGGTTATTCACGTTGTAATAGGTTATTTGTAAACATTACATTTCAAAGAAATAATGTTCGCACTTGCATTACAAAACACTTTGCAATTTACCTTGTGGCCGAACAGATGGAAACTCCGTTTTGTTTCTAAAAAAGATAAAATAGAACATCGTTATGGTGCTATTATAAAAATAGTCTCTTCAGAAGTGTAGCATATTTCGAACGTCTCGAAATTAAAAATATGTGAAGATTTAATGGAAGCGCTCAAACTATACCACTTCTTTGGAGCATAATGGTTGGAGGTTGTAGTAAGACATAATAAGAATATCAAAGCCCATACAGAAGTAGGTTGCATTTTGAACGTTTCGAATAACTATTTATTCATTTTCAACATGACCCTCATTATGTTGAAAATGAATAAAGAGTTATTCGAAACGTTCAAAATGATACCTACTTCTGTATGGGCTTTGATATTCTTATTATACCACTTCTGTATGGCCTTTAACATCCATTCTACGTGATTTTTCTTAGCTTGAAGTTCATTTTCGTCCAAGTTTGTTCACACTGTGTCAACTTTATTGAATATCCTAGATAATTTTCTTCACGGATATGTGTGTACCCGATTTTTCAATATAATCCTGCGGCAAATTTTCACTAGCCAAGTTTTCGATTAGACATCTGCTTGACATTTAACTAACTTGCTCAACGGGCCGCGCAGCTAATATTTCAGCGATCAAACGGCTACCTTTGCTTGCACTTTCTAGGAAAACTCCCGCTAGAAGCCTAAGCCCGTTGCTGGCAAAATAAACCGAGCATAAATCAGCATTATGCAGGCGCTAGCAAAAGGCGCTAACGCTAGACGCCTTATCCGACTTTGGACTCACCTAATCTCCTGTAATCCCGCCCGTCCTGCGAAAAATAAGCAGGACTTTACCGCAACGTTAAAAGTGAACTATGCAAGGCGTGGTCCAATATTGCCGCTGGTCAAAGTTCAATTTTTTAAGTGACTGCATATTTCTCGGGAAAAAGTTTGGCAACACTTTGAAACAATAGTCAAATCAGTTCACTCTTGTTAATATTAAGTTTGGTTGTAGTTAAACTTGTAACTTAAAGTTGTTTCTTCATCTTTATAAGAGATATATATAGCTCCATATTAATTTTCAGGAATAGTCGAAACGTTGAAGACCCTATCTACCTCTTTATTTCGATACGCAGTTATAGGCATATCATCATCAGTTAATGTGACACAATACAAGTACATTAACTGGTGTGATACAAATACTTTACTAACTGGTGTGATTCAAATACTTTTTAACTGGTGATGACGAGTGCGTATTGAAATTTCTTCATTATGATGCTGCCGAGTTACTCGAATTTTCTTGCTTTTAATAGTGTACCTAAGTATACAGTACATATTTGCCTGACCGCGGCAAAGACGCCATTGATTGTGATTGCGCAACAAACATAAAGGTGTTGTAACACCCGATGTGAAACTCTATCACGCGGTATTGGTCGGCTGCCAAATCGTGCCTCAGATTTTTATGAATGGGCTAAATTGTCCACGCCGGGGAATTTCCCTAGTTGCGCTTGGCGCAGTCCTTTGCAATAAATGTTAAGGAAGGTCTGCACACGGTCTCGTTATACTGCGCCGTTAAGTTCTTAGAAAAGTTTTTTGGCTAGCTGTTGTGAAAGCGAAGGATGTGGCACTTCATAGTTTGACACGATTTTTTCTTCGCAAATTTAGGCGGGATCATTTGTAGGACTGTAGTTGCCAATCTTTACTGTGTGGTTACCCCCGATAAGAGCTTAATGGATTAAAAAATATGGAGCATGTTGTTGGAGGTTTAAGTTGGATATAGTAGGATTATTAATGTGGAAATAATTAACATTTTCAACGGTTCGACTAACTCTTTGTTCATTTTTTTACATCAATGTACGAACATGCTTTAAAATTTTATCCAGTTCAAAAGCTGAATAAACTTTTCAGTGGTCAAATATATCTCCCGGAATTATTTGTGATATCACCCTTCATTATACAATTGTTAATTTTGTCCCTTAGAAATTAATAACCCACATGTCCACTGCTTTATGCAAAAAAAAACTTTTCGACAGTTTAACAAAATACTTTTTTGACAGGGCTTCTACAATAGTTAATTTTAATGATAAGAAATCACGATATGTTGTTATCACAACCGTTTTTTTAATTTCCATATAATTATAATAGAAACGGTTGCTATTATATTGACAATTTACAAGCACATGTTTGGCATATTAGACTTAATGCAATATAAATTCGACCGTAAAATGAATATTCTAAAGCTATTACATAGAACAGACTAGCATAAACTTGAAAATCCAAACAATACATATGTTGTTGCTACCAGGCATAGTATATTATAAAAACGTTTTTGTGGTATATATTAACAAATATATACCACAAGAACGTATTTTTATTGTCCAAACAGTGCGACACAATCATTGCGTTATCCAGACAAGTATTTCTGTCTAAATGTAACGATATTCTAGGTGCTGATATTATGTTGCTCATTATGTTTTACGGTTATCATCCAAAATCTTAAGTCATGTTTCGGCGCACCTCGTGATAAGGGCTAATGTAATGAGAAAATATAATGGGAATGACAAAGTAGAACCGCTCTTTATTATTTGAAAAGCAATGTTTAACAAATTCAATTATAGTTATTGACTGGTCAAACACGCGTCCAAACGTACCTTGTGGGTACAACAAAAGCGCCGAGAGTATCAATTAAAATGCCATTGAGTGTACTCTGCCGCATGGGAAAAATTTGATGGGAAAAGAAACGCCAGTAATGTCGATTTTTGAAACGCAGATTTGCCGACAAAACAGCACAAAACGCCAAAATTATAGTCATTTGAAACCCGTACTAACTGGTACGAGGAACCTATGGGTTCTTGGACATTCTGACATGACTATATGACGTTTTAGTTGGTGATGCTATACATATCTGAAAGAAGGTTTTTAATTGCCCTAATCATAAGATATTTGGTGTGAAATGAAAAAGTAATTATCAAGCATAATGGGCACAGGTGGTGACAAGACGTGTAATATATAAATTGCAAAGTCCGGTCGTGTGGAAGTTTCAAATAATTATTTTCGCATAATCGTGAGAGCAAATGAAATCGCAAGTGGAAGTTAGAACAGTGTTTTTTACATTTTCATGAATTTTAATCCATTTATAAAGGGCCTCATAAAACCAAAACCTTACATTTGTTCTAACATATTGACTACTGTTATTTTATTCGCCATGTACGGTTGTAATTCTTTCAAGAATAACTTTTATCCCCCTTGAAGTAATATTTCAAATTTTTACTTCTAATTTATTATCAACCTTAAGGAAAAAAATGGGTATGTATATAGATTCGCCTCTATTACAAAACTGCAATGCTCGGATTAATTTGTATTGGCTCAATTTAGCTTTATCTTGGTATTCAATTTTGATTAATCAAATGTTTCTATTTTTAGATGATTAAAAAATTGGTTGCGATAAAATAAGGAAAGCAGAAAAATAAATGTCACATTTTTAATTTAATAAATATTTTTTTATTTTTATAGCCTAATAAGTCTTACGATAAAAAAGTTATAATTAAAGCGTCTGAATGTATCTGATTGACAGAAATTAACTTTTTTTGTTCTACTAGCTTCTGAAACCAAACTTACGAAAACAAACGTTTACATTCTACATTTTAGTACAATTTTTTTAATCCGTACCTTCTGGCGACACAATATCGCGAGCGGCTGCATACGCCTTTTTTCTTCTCGCACCATTGACCACACTTAGACCAGGTTGACCACTCCGGGCAGGACAGGGGCTGCCAGCACTTCCTGGTTTCGGTAAACTCCCCATTGCAGTTGCTGGAAATAAAATATGTTGTTTTTGCATTTTTTTTCACTTTCTTGGTTGCAATGCATCTTTGTGGCATATATATTGTTTAACTTTTTGTAAAATCGCCACGAATTTTGTTTGCTCAAGAAAAGTCATAGTAGACGAACGGCATGTATTTAAACTTTGGTGGTTGTCGTGCCATTTTATTATAATATAGCTTACATGTGGAAGTTTTGTCAATTTGCAGTTAACTGCTTTAAAAAAATATCTTTACTGAAGTTTGAAATTGTAAATTAGGTTTTATCATAAAAACGTCACAAGCCCGCTATTTTGTCAAAGTTTTTTTTAACAAGGAACAATTAATGAATATACCGTTGCTGCCAGGCTTTTGGCGCTGAATACATATTTGTCAGAAGAATCCCTTTATAACGGAACAATTATTCGCGTTTGTAGGATTTGTTTTTGTAACTATATATCGATGCTGCAAGTTTGACATCCTATAACCGGATGTCCAACCAACGAAGTCTTAAGTTTTGGTAAAAATATGATGACTTTGCATTTTGGGCAGAAACGCAATTGGTCAAATTGAGGATGCGATAAGATCTTGTAACGCGAGAACAATAGTCACGTGCCCTTAAACCAGATAAGACCGTTTTTTTAAGACCTTTGTCATTTCCAGAACTATTGAATATGCGTTTCTTCCAACTAGTTTAGCTCTGATATTCAACGTTGTCTCTGGTCATGTTTATTTTGCCACAACAATCATACTGGCTACTAATAATTTGCTTGCTCGCACAAAACCCATCTTAAATCGCTTAAAAACAAGAAAATGTGTTTTTTATTGCCTCTGTGACGGCTCTGAACGCCTCTGAACCTTTACGTATAGTGTAATTTCATTTAGATTGCGCCTTGAAAATTCTCAAAACTGTTTTTGTGTACGTTTACGATAACAGATAAATAGAGAAACATTGATAGCGCATCGACAAACGATATTAAAATCTTGACAAGCTTTTGCACAGCCGTGCTTCATTATGTCGAAGTACAAATAAAAGAAATTAAAATGTTCGTGCCTTTATATGATGCCACCTGTTTGCTCTGTTTAGAATCAGACAAATACGGCCATTTACAAGATTATTGCATATGCGGAAATCGAAATTTCGACACGCGTTTTTAGGTTTGAGTTTGGTGACCGCTAAGAGATTTCAAGATATCGCAACTAATTTGTGCTAATTCTCTGTGGTATTACAAAACATATCTTTTTTTAAACTGCTGCAGAAATTTTAGTTGCCGTTTCGTTTCCTAAAAAAACGACCATAACCGATTAAACGTATTTTGTGCCATTGGATTCTAAACTGAGAAGTAGTATAATGCATGTATGAATACGGAAAGTGTTTAATTTAAAGATTGTATGTTGGTAAAATACCTTTTCTTTTTAATGGTTTTTCTTTTCAAATGGTGAAATAAACTTTGCTTTCAAATAGTCTTTTTTAAATGGTAAAAGTAACTTTACTTTCAAATGCTATTTTTTAAATGGTCAAATTAATTTTTCTTTTAAATGGTCTTTCTTTTTAAATAGTAAAAATAACTTTTTCTTAAATGTCCTTTGTTTTTAAATGGTAGAAATATATTTTTTTCAAGTGGTCTTTGTTTTCAAATGCTAAAATGTATCTTCTTTTACATGGTATTCCTAACTTTAGTTTCAATTGGTCTTTAATTTTTAAAATGTAAAAATATATTTTCTTTTAAATAGTCTTTCTTTTCAAATGGTCTTTCTTTTCAAATTGGTAGAAATAATATTTTTTAAATGGTCTTTGTTTTCAAATGGTAAAAATATTTTTTCTTTTAAATGGTATTCCTAAATTTAGTTTTAAATGTTCTTTAATTTCAAATGGTATAAATAGCTTTTCTAAATAGTCTTTCTTTTCAAATGATAAAAATAACTTTTCTTTTAAATGGTATTTTTTTTCAAATGGTAAAAATAGCTTTTCTTTTGAAATGATAAAAATTTATTTTTCAGAATTTCAGTTTTTTTTGTTTTTTCTCTTACCTTAACTTAGTAACATGGTCAGTGCATTGTCGGCTCCGTTTGGTCACGCCTTCGCCACAGCTGACTGAGCACACGCTCCAGCTCGACCAAGCGCCAAGCACGTGGCTGAAAAACATAGAAAACATAATTTTTTATCGGTGAACCAAAAAAACGTGCTAAGCAGATCAATAACCTAAATATCTGTGTGTTTTTTTTTAAGTCTCTCTTTATTGAAAAAAAATGGGAAATAAACTCAAACTATTCTAAATTTAGTTTGTAGTTCAATTGTCATGAGAACGGCAAGCCCAGCCCTAAGAGCCGAGTATATCCTTTATTTGTTCGGGCGATTAGCGTATTTACTCAAATTACAGCAAACTATCAACTGTAGAAACAATATACTGTTAAACACCACATTTTTGCTCAAATAATGCGAAACCGATTTTTGTGTCTTACGTTCCATGCGTTTTCTGTTTCATCATGGTTAAACGTGTGTTGCAACTTGGTATGAATATTGTGTGGTACCATTACCAGCATTATTCGCAACAAATGCCATAAAAATGCTAACTTGTTTCAAACTCGCCCGCGGCCGAGTAAAGGCGTGAAAATTGCCGGGCAATTAGAGCTTCACCCTTCCCAAATCTCACACCGGCCACCGGTACTGTGGTTTGGGGCCCGGGGTCAAACCACTGATCGTGACCAAGAATGTCGCGACATTTCTTTATTCTTCTCTAATTACATAGCATTTGGTTGGAATTGTGCAAAATTTTGCGATATTTAAACATTTTTGGAGATGCATAGCCTGTAGACCAATACAAAAATATCTCAATGAAATTTGTTACCATTCGGTTGGATTTGTGAAAAATTTTGCGATATTATTAAATGTTTTGGCGATGCATAGCCTATGGACTAATACAAAAATATATTGCTGAAATTCGTGCCAATTAAGGTGATCTCAGGGAATATTTACGAAAGGTAGAAATAAATCTCTATGCAGTAAGCCGAAACTTCCCCCAATTTTAAAAATAGGTCGCTGTCCAATTTAAATTATTTTCAATTTCAGGAAAAACTATTAAGCTAACCAAAACAAAAATTTGCCCCAAAAGAGTTTTTGTTTAAAGCTTTTGACTCACATTTGATTCGAATTGACGTCAGTAATTTACACTACCACAAAAAGACCAAACGAAACCGATGAACGTCATTAAATAGTTATATTAGCCCGAAGAAGTTTCATTACATCCAGATGGTTAACATTATGCCACGGATACAACCCTATAGTATCGGGCAATAATTGATTTAGTGTCAGACTTCAAAGTTTGTGAACTGCTTGTCTAATATAACAACCTCGCCCTAGATTTATAGACCTGGAATATGTAACATTGATACTTTTTGTTGTAATCAACAAACATGCATTTCACAAATTCTATACAGACATTATTTTGTAGAAAAAAATAATAGAAATAATGACATCTAAAACAGAGTTTTACCTTAAACCAAAACAATTTTAAACAGTAAAGTCAGTGGTTCTCAAGCGGGTGCCATTTCTAGCGGTGCCGAGAGATATTTGAGAATCTGATTTTTGCCAACTCTTATAACTTTTGTGTAAGATTAGAGCGGAATATATCCAATTAAAACTTCCTACGTTGTGCAGAGTTGATATGTGGGTTGTTCCAATTCCGTTTATTGTGATATTCTAGTGATTTACCTACGGAAAAAAACCCTAATCTATTTATTATTTCTAAGGATTGCCGCAAGCCATTAAAGGTTGAGAACCACTGAGTTAAGGGTTGTATTCATATTGACTCCCCTATGTAACGAACACACTAAGAATATGAACTTACACATTGTTTAGGTCACGATTTTGCTGTATTTTCTTGATTGTTTCGTTGGCGTCGCATTTCGCTCCCATACACAGTCTTCGCTCCACCAGCTCATCTTTAAAGTAAAAAGCGTCTTGTTTCGCAAAACCATAAAAATCACACTACTATAGTTTAAGAATAAATTTAAAGGCTATCATGATTAATATTTTGGAAAGCATGTAAACATTATAATTTTTTATAATACGATGGCAACCGTTTTAATATTGTGTTGGAACTGACTGTTGATAATGACAGGACAATATATTTTAGCCTAAACATAATACGGTGGAATTTTTTAACGTTGTCCACGAAATTGTTTATCCAACTAAATTACGTTAGGTTGACTAAATTAACTAAGAGTTCCAAGTCATTTTGCCCAAATGATTATTTAATGATTTTAGTCCAGGTATTGTGCCCCGACTACTTTTTTCATGTTAGAAATTTGCCTGAAATCTTTCGGTTAATACCAAGTCATTGTGCCCCAGTTTACCATATATTAAAAACGGCGTAATAACTCTACAACTGCTATCTTACCTTTTTCGCAATACTCAGCAAGACAGGTCCGGTTCCGTATGGCCTCTTCCCAGTCCCCGCAGCCCAGGTCGTTGCAGCCGGCCCATGGCGACCAGGGTCCGTGTCTGGCCGGACAGGGCACCTCACTGTTACAACTGACCAGCTCAGAACTTCTACCGACGCAGACCGAGCTCTGGAAAGCATAAAAACCTTAATAACCATCAGTGTTGTAAACAAGTCTTTTTGAAATGACTTAAGTCCCGGTTGCCCAGGTCAAGTCCCAGTCAATTCATTATGAGACCAAGTCAATTTCAAGTCATGTCATTGACATAAAAGTAAACTGGTAAACTATTGAAACTTGTAAACTCGTCCAATTCTAACAACAATTTAAACCAAAAAAATAACACAAACGAACTGGGGTCAGTGTGGAATTTCCAGGTTGTGACATAACTTCTCCAGTTTCAGAACTACTCTTCTAAAACCTTTTATTGCAAGTATTGGCGTATGTTTTTTTCTCGACTTGCTTCCTTTCTGAGCCTGTCTAGCTCAGTTGGTTGAGCGACGGTCCCGGCTTGACCGGAGGGTCGTGAGTTCGAATCTCACTGCAGGCTTTAGTTGTTTTTCTAGCTTGCCTTGGTTGCATCATTAATCGACAGTTTCGGCAAGTCTGCAGTGGCTTTTGGTGTACTATCTTTATTTAAGGTTAGAAAATATCTACCTTTTGTCTTGTTTGTCCCACACAACTTCTCACTCTTCTTTGAGTTCCCAGCTCTCCACATGTTCTTGTGCACGCACTCAGGCGTGACCACTCGCTCCAGTGAGGCGTGCACTCCTGACGTTGTGCGCATGCGCGTACCTCCTCGCGTTGTCCCGCGCAACCGTGCGCCGCTGCGCCGTCCAGTGTGCAATTTCTAAAGTTACAGTGGGTTAGATTCCCGACTAATACTTCAATGGTCTGAAATTGTGTTAGGCATGAAAACATTTTATTTCTCTGGAATTCGTTTTTCGCCTATTAAGAATATTTTTTGAAACAAATTAAATTAATATGAAGTTTGGAAAGCCACATACTTATGCCCTAATAGGTGATGGAAACGTTGGTAGTTTAATAAGTTGCCGGAAGATCAATTTTACTTATCCTTTTGTCGGCCAAACTTTGAAGCGATTTTGGCGCAGTCTTGGTGCTGCGAACAATAACGAAAATACGACCAAAATGGCATTACTAAAATAAACAAGATAAGGTGACCTAGCTAAAACTATAAGGTTTTTAAAAAGGGCTTTCGATTTCGATTACTGCGCTTGCAGTTAAGCGTATAAACAAGAAAGTTGTTTTATACCAAGGAAATATATTATCAATCGCCACACCCAAAGTTAATGCCCATGCACTAATTTAGTAATTAGGCATGTCGACAACACTCCGTGTGTGCAGATAGAAGTACTTACAAAATAATATTCATAGTAGAGTTTAATTTTCCGCTCGACTGCCCTCAGTACGACCCAACGCGGGCTCTATGTACGGTAGAACGATCGCAGTTAATTTCGCAAGTAGAAAACGATTTGCGTGATTTTGCCAGCGTTTAATTTGCATCCTAAAAACTATTGCTTTCCTTAAAGGGCCACTGCTCAATATAGGCGATTTCAAAAACGTGCCTTCAGGTTATTGGAAGAATGCAAAGCAGCCACGTGTTGCTTTTGGCACCGAGGTCCTTATGGAGTTTGCGACCCCGCTCGCGCCCGTCTTTATTACGTCACACACAGGAACGTGTAGAATCGTATCGCGTTTATTGGCTGGCGGGTATGTTTTTCCGCTTAATGAAAGTATGGAAATTGTTGAGCTTTTGGAAAGCGAGGCGCGTGGTGTTTTGTTTAATTCTTATTTTCGTGTTGTTTTTTCGAGGTTTTTCTGTCGATTTGTAAAAAAACGCTAAGCAAGAATGTAAATTAGCAAAAGGTTATGGATGGGTTGTTTGGGAGGTTAGAAATGCGATGTGACTGTGGTTATTGTTCATTTCTTGGAAAACTAAATCCTCGATTTTTTTTTTTTTGGGGGGGGGGAAGTTTTTTAATTTTTTGATTTGTTAACAGAATCAAACGGAATCCGTTTTTAACAATTTATATTTTCTTTTTCAAGAACAAATTGTTGCACAATATTTCTGTCTAATTGCAATATGGAAATGTATTGTTTTGTTTCTCTTTTTCACGATTTTATTTTTGATTTGGAAAGTTTTGCAACGTAAATCACGTTTCAAAGGTGAAGAGACGGAAATGTTTTTGTGGCATCTCTTGACAAGCAAAAATCTAAAAAACAATTTTTGCCCGACAAAGTTTGTTTTTACCGTTTCTAAATCTTATTTACCAAAAAGGAATCAGAAGCAATTATATTTTGCCGTGGACTAGCTTTAGGGGTTCATGAAATCCTAATTGAAGTTGTTCATATTTAAGAAGTAATTAATCTTTTAAAGAAACAGTTTAAATAAAATAAAATGTTTTTTTACTGTATTTAAACTCCATTTCACTTTCTTAATTTTTTAACCGAAATCAACCGATTTATAAAGTCTATTTGTATTGTGACGTCGATTTATGAACTGTCTTGCTTACCGTGGTCCACGTGAAGCAAAAAATTATTTTAGCAGTCCGCCGTTAAAAAATGTTTAAGAACCCCTGTTCAATATGGACTTATAATTTATTGAGGATAATTAGAAGAAATCGTGGATTTTATAAGCAAAATAAAACAGCTCTAAATCAGAAGAAAATCAAGTTTTTTGCAAAGCCTAAATTAACATATACCAATGTCAGAAAAAGGCCATTCTCTTACAACCTAAGGCTTGTATTTTACCAATGAAACTTATGCCACACCCTTTAAATGACTCCCTCGCATTAAAAAGAACCGGCGTTTTTTGGCATGGGCCTTTCGAAATCTGCATATAACACGTATTGGTCGGCTCATTAAGCACTCATTACCCGCTGAGACACGTTTATTCTAGGAGACGAGAGCGCGACGAAATTCGCAGCACAACGAGTTCCGTGAGGTTTTTTCAAAAACGATTTTGGTGAGCTATGTACCTTTATTGAACGGAAGTCTGTTCAGCCAATGCGGCACGTTCTTTTCGGTGTTTTAGCATTATGGAAATCAATCGTTGTTAATGTAATTAAATGTGTGCGTTCCTTTACGGTACGTTTACGTGCGTTTCGGTACGTTTGCGTACTTTTAAGTAGGTTTGACTAAGTTTAAGTGCGTTTGGTTACGTTTGCTTCATGTCAAGTGCGTTTGGTAACGTTTGCGTGCGTTTGCGTATGTTTGAGTACGTTTGCGTGCGTTTGCGTATGTTTGAGTACGTTTGCGCGAGTTTGCGTACTTTTAAGTGCGTTTGCGTGAGTTTGCGTACTTCTATGTGCGTTTGCGTGCTTTTATGGTTCGTTTATACCGCACGCAGCTTGTGTATTATGCAAATCGCGTGATATTTCACAACCCAAGACTGAAATTTCTTAAGAATCGCTACCGATCCCAATTTACGTTAAGGTCCGTTCGTTGAGCAAACTATCACAAGAAAACGCGACAAATCGTCAATACAAACCAGTTGATTTAATTGGTGAACAAAACAATTAACAAGATGCTGCAAGCGCTGGAAAGACACCAGCGAAAATAGAGCACAACTTTTTGTTATTTCCAAAATTATTTTGCCTTTACATCGCTGTTTAATTCGCTTTTATTTTTACTCTGACTTTATGCGGCTCAGTTGTGTGCTAAAGGTTGTCTAATGTGAACAAACAGTTTGTTAACAGTGCTAATTTTTATATATAAACATAACGGCTCTGTAAAAAACATGCTGACTCACTGTTACGTTTAACCACCAAAGCTGGTCAAGTTAAGCCTGCGAGTTTGCGCGGTTTACGAAACATAAACATCTCCGCGTATAACATAATCGGATTTCCGTTTACCTCCAAAACCAAACAGGAAAAAAATTCGGGCTGGGCGAAAATCTGAATAACAAACACAGGCAGAGATGCTGTAATGTTGATACACTTGAGCGTAACTGGTACAAATAAGTAGCACATGGCTCTAAAGTGTGTTTATTAACCTTAAACTCAGCAGAAAGCGTGTGCAAAAATCGTGACTGCTTATAAAGCGGCTAAGCGTACAAAAGTCAAGCCACTCCGTTTTAATCTAGGTCTAGGGTAAAGCATAAATAAGAATGTGAAACGCTTGGATCGTGATTCGCAAGTAAGCGATTTCCCGTTGCAATACCGCATTGGTAAACATAGTTTTGGCTTCGAACTTCGCCCTAAACAAAACCCGTTTGCGGCAGTTTAAATCAGGCAAGCTTTAGTCTTTGAAAACACGAAGAAAACGACGTGCATGGCAAAAGCAAAAAAACAAAACAAGAATGTTTATTTATGCACGCTTGCTTACATTGCTTCTGTACTCAACCTTTTAAGCGCCTTAGAAGAACTTGGAGCCGAATGTTTAGGTTATTATGGGCGTAACCAGCGTTAATTAACTCTTTGTTGATATGCTCGGTGAACTTTTTTCGTCTCTCGTAATCCGTTTTTTAATGAGAAAGGCTTGTGGAAAGCGCATTGTGATAGATTTCGTTTTAGCTTATGTTAAATCGCGCGTTTTTTTTATGTTAAATCGCGCCTTTTTTATTTGCACTTTGTTGCGGATTTGTTTAAACCAAAGCGGTTAGACCGGTTGCGTTTTGGACGCCATTTTGTAGCAGTTTATTTAAAGCAAGTATTTCTGATTTGTTTTTGCAAACTGCAAAATGCAAAACTAAAGTGTTTTATAAAGAAAAATCTTCAAAAAGCAATTTTATTTTGATGAATTGTTATTTATATTTGGTAAACGCCTTTTCCGATCATATTTTAGATAATTATTTCAAGTTTTGTTACACCTATGCAGAACACGAATGACGTATTAGTTATACCATGTTAGACATGATGTGTTGCAAAGAAATTTTTAAACTGTGGCCGAATTTGATAATTCTGAAAGGATAAGTTTGACCAAAGTATTGTCTAGTGAATTGATCATCTTGAAGCGAAAACTTATTGAATTAAGTGAAAATTATTACAACATTTTTCCATTGTTCTGTCAATAATAAAGCAGACTTTCAAAAAACGAGCTTAACTGGAACGCATTGAAAGTAATATTTTATTTGATAAAAGTATGAAAAGGACTTAATTTGTCAATACGCGTCTTCGACGAAAAAATGACCAAATAAATTTGCTGACCTGGTGAAAATCTGCTGACCGACACCACAAGACTTGCTGCAGAGTCCATTTGCAGTCCAGGTCGTCCACTGTGGACACTCGTGCGTGTTGCACCGCTCCAGTCGTGTGTCCTTTCCATCACAGGTCAGGTCGTCCCTCTGGTTGCTGCAATATCGTCGCAAAACGCCCCAACCTCCACCACAAGAGGCGCTGCACGTACGATGACCCGTCCAGCTTGTCCTGCCAAAAACAACTGACACTGTGACGTAATAATGCACACAGTGTGACGTAGTAATGAATTTTTTTTAAAACAAGCCTTGGTATAGCCAGTGTAAACGAAAGTGTAAGAAAAGGTCCTTTGACGCAATGATTGCGCATTGGGACGCAATGATTGCATAGTGTGACGTAAGAATTGCGAGACATAACTGTTACGTTTTTATAACACAGGGGCCTGGAAAAAATCTGTTAAAACTTAAAATTAAATTCGTGTTAAAAATTAGGTGTTAAAACGACTTTACATTAAAACCTTGCAATTCGTGTGTTAAGCCTTTCGCACAAAAAAAGCGTTCGACAAAATGAAGGTCCAGGAAAACTGAGAAGACTCCACCAAAGCACTGGCAGACACTGTTGATTATGTGAGTAATAGTGGGAATTTGTCACTGGCCATGCAGCTAATTTTGCTGAAATCTGTGTTTCATGTTGGGCAATTTATTTTGGGTGTTGTGATCGGTATTTTGTATATAAGTGTTTCTCAGCCTTTTGTGGCTAGCGGCACCCCTCAGAAATAATTAATAGATTGCGGCATCCCTACAATATTTTTAAACACAAAAAAACGTTTGCAGCACGCGACCACAGCATTGTTTTTCACCGATCACCTCCAAAACCAGTCTCGGAAACTTTGTTTTTCCTCTTTTGCGGTCGCGGTCAAAGTGGGCGCGCCACATTCTCAACCGGTAGCAGCTGGTGCGGGTGACCAACAGAATTCCGCGGGATTTCTGGTGCTTTGAACCCGCTCGGGAAACCGACAATTAAAGCAGCGGGCCTGCGTCATGCGAGGCGTGTTTTTCTCGAAATTCGGCTCTTTAGGATTGCGATTTATTTCGCCGAGTGCTGATATGTCTTGAGCTGTGCTTTTGTTCAATCGGCGGGAATTTTTTTTTTTTGGCAAAATATTTGCGCGCTTGCGATTTACGTTTTTTTCCCGAGGTTGGCTGTAAAGGGACTTAACGACGATTTGGTATCTTTGTTTAAAGGCAGTGTTTATCAACCTGTTTTTTGCGAAATACTATAAATAAAACAAAAAATCTTTGGCGACTCAATTCTCTTCACTGAACTTTTTGAAAGCAAACAAAACATAGGACATTACATTAGCGTAAATAGGTTGAATTTATTTGGACCATGTGTTGTTTGAATTTCTCCGCAATGTTCTTAAATCTCTCGTCGGTGATGCAACCAAATCAAATGTGGGGTCGCGACTCGTAGGTTAAGAAGCACTGTTTTAAGGCAACTTTGATGAGCTTTGATTATATCGGCGTTGAACCAATTATGCAAAGCATTGAAGTACCGAACTACAACTAATTTTGCAAAATCATTGGTCAGGGTCCGAGTTAAAATATCTGAGGGCCCGAAAGCTTAATAACCTTTAAAAAGTTGGAACCACTGCATAATGGTTAAAAGTTGTGGTAAGACGTAATAAGAATGTCAAAACCCATACCGAAGTAGGTAGCGTTTTAATGACTCTTAACATAATGGTTGGAGGTTGTAGTTAGACGCAGAATGAATAGCAAAGCCCATGCAGAAGTAGGAAGTATTTTGTGAATGTTTCCAATTTCCAATAAATCTTAAGATAAGGGTTAAAGGTTGGAGTAAGATGTAGTAATAATATAAAGGCCTATAGACAAGTAGGTAGCATTTCGAAGTTTTGAATATCTCTTTATTCATTTTCAACATTTTTAACATAGCAAGAAGGCAGTGATTGGCATCCACTGTTTGAAATAAAATAAAACGCCCTTTCCCCGTTCTTGAAAAGTCCCTATGGCCTTTCTCCGCCAAAAGCCTCTGTTTGTGGCGAATTTATCGCGCAAACAAATAAACAAAACAAGGACGGAATCCGAAAAACAAACGCCGCTTCAAGCGTTGACGGAATTTCTAATAGTAGAGTGGCACGTCGGCCTCTTAAAATCCGAGAGGTGCTTAGCAAGGCAACGCCTTAAATAGTAAACATAGTCGCAAGCTTTGGTAAGCTTTGGCTGCCGTTGTGTGTTTTTGTTTTTCTCTGTGTGAAACGTCTTTGACAATGATGAGACTGGATAATTTTTCAGCAGAGTAATTATGCCTAAAATTGCTGATTTCAATCTAATTTCTAATCGGATTACTTGCTTTAGTTTTGGTTCAGTTAGTTTTTTTCTTATGAAGCATTTTGTTCATATTTTCCAAGCGAATTTTTTGCGAGACATAATATTTGCTGTTGGTTATGATTAATAATTTGAAATTCGAATTCATTCTGAATTGAAATCGGTTCGACTAAAATAATTTTGGCCAGGTTTTAAGTTTAATTTATAGGTTTTGCAAAAACTTTTATTAAATAAAACATTAAATCGGACTAAAACATGGTTTTACAACCAACGACGTAAAGTATGAATTCATTCCTTTTTTTTAACTCGTTTTTTTTTGTAAAGTGAAAACAAGGTATTTTGCAAATACTCAAATTGTCGGTACGTATTCCGAAAGTACCTTGTATTTGCGGTGAATTTATTGCTTTGAAAGCGGTAACCTTGCTATAAAAATTAAATAACAATCCAAATAAATTGAGAGTTGAAATCATTTTCTAGTGTTTGCGGACTCAATAAATGACTTGGACTTTTATAATAAGTTAGAATTACCGTATTTTGCAAATACTATTTTAAGCTATTTTCCAAATAATTTGCCTAGAGTTTAATTGATTTCAAAATTCATTTGTTTGCAAAACAGTATTGCGCAATCCTGCCGTGCCACTTATTTGCGATCGGCTTAAAGATTGGCGAACTCAAATCGAACTTTTGTTTTAACCTGAGGCCGACTCGATTTCAAATCCAAATAATAGCCCGTGGGCGCGTGAGCCGGTTTTGAAGGAGGCATAAGTTTTGATTTTAGACTTCTTTTAGTTCGCTGAACGCGAAAGTTCGTTGAAAATAAGCATAATGTCTGGAGGTTTTATTTAAACGTAGTAAAAACATCAATTCCCATGTAGAAGTATCCAGCAATTTTAACGTTTCGAATATTTCTTTATATATGTGCAGCAACTGATGATATTCGAAACATTCAAAATGCTACCTACTTCTATGTGGGTTTTACTATTCTCGCTACGTAATGTTTTCCTTAAAACTTGTAATACTAAGAGATAATTATAAAAGTTCTATTGTTGAGCTGCGACGGAAGTAATAAAAAGAGTTGAAATGTAAAATTTAAAGACAAAATCAAGCCGTGAAGCAACGATCATTTTATTTTCGCAAAAAAATATTAATAAAATAATTCAAGAACGTCTTTTAATTCGCTTAAAGTATATTACGACTCCATAGGAACTTAGAACCACTTTCGCAAGTTTAATTCTTTGCTATATGTTAGTTTTGAAACCTTAAAAGATTTAAAAATCTCGAGTTTTACCTTATTTTATCAGAATATCGGGTATAGGAATTAAACCCTATTGGAATCGGTCAGGAGTCGTAAATCGGTATAAAATGTAGACGCCCCTAGCTATCACTTACCATTCGGGACACGGTTGTTCGTCTAAACCACAAGAATATAGTCCATCCAGAAAACTCCCACCCTCAAAGAACATGTCGTCGTCGTCAAAGAATCGTTTTCGCCGGGGCTTCTCCTTATCTGCAAACATTTAGTATTACAATAAATTGGTATTAAATCTATAATCAAAAAGCAATACAAGGTTATATTACCTACAACCCAAAAAATATACTTTTGCTGCACCAATTTGTTTTCAATAAGTTCAAGTATTCAAAAGGTAGCCTTAATGACTCAAAATTTGTGATAAATATTGAAGTACATTTTTATTTAAGAAAATTATGAAGAAATATAAGCTTTCATCAGTAAGAACTTGTTCCCAAAAATAACACATTCTGGCTTCCTGGTTACAAAAGGTGTTCCAAATTACACAGATATATATTTACATAAATTGTGCTCCAGTGAAAGTCAAACGACTAAAAATTTATGTATAAAGTCATATTCAATCTTACACGACTGTCGGAACAACTTTATTTAAATGTTGTGCATCGAACACTATTCGCAGGCAATTTAGTTTTTCATTTCAATATAATTTTAGCGCTGGACAAATGTCATCTTGCCAAGATACAGTGTAAAAAACAAATATTGAAAAACACTGTGAAACTAAAATAATAAACAAACAGCTTGAAAACCAAAGTATGAATAGTAGATCCTATATAGAATCAGGTAATATTTTGAATGTTTCGAATGTCACTTTACTCATCTTCAACATGATAGGAATGCACAGTTTGAAATTTGAAATGTAACAATTAAAATCAGTGTTAAAAATAAAATATTTTAGGTCTAACTACTCAAATTTAACGGGATGAGAATTTGCACTGCAAGGCATGCGGAAGCTAAAGCGATAATTTCCCAGCCACACATTTGCTGGGTGGTGAGCCTTAGAGTTCTGGCGTGTCTGTGGTGAGAAACCTGCAAAGCTAATCACCGCTTTTGATGCCACCCAAGGTCGTACTTTACTAATAATTAGCTTTCAATGTGGATTGCTTAATAGAAATTTGGGAGAATTTTACTGATAAGGTTTGTTATTGCAGTTTTGGCAAAGTTTAACAAAAATTGAGAAGTTATCGGCAACCTTAAGATATTGCTTGTATGGCATTTTTACAAAGACAAGGCACAGTTTTTACTCGCACTATTTTAAACTCTGTTATACAATCGAATTCTCGTTTTGCAAAATTGGCAAAGATAGAAAAATGCATTTTGTGGAACGCAGCTAAACATTGGAACACTATATACGGATGTGTTCATAGGTTTAATGGTGAAAATAACGGCCCAAATAGACGTAAAAAGCGACATGCTTTATTGTTCAAACGTTTCGGCAAATGCTCATGCCATCATCAGTGATATCAACAATAAAGCATGTCGCTTTTTACGTCTATTTGGGCCGTTATTTTCACCATTGAGCTAAACATTGTTTTACATAGGGGAATTCACCCAGTAATTCTCATTACATGCAAAACACTACCTTTATAAAACGAAAGAACGAACAACATTTTTCTTTTAGCACCTTCTTTTCAAACAGTTTGATTCAGCTAATGTGTTGTTTTGTTGTTTGATAAAAGCCGTCGTCTCTGGATATAACTCAGATATTATGGAAGGTTGTATGTTTATAAAAGACAAAATGCTACTTTATCCATGTGTTGGAAAAAAATAAAAATCATTTGCTGTTGCCTTTTTACTGTCGAAAACTTACACAATTTAAAACCTTATTCGTGACTAATTGTTATTTTGACTTGATTTCTGTAGATAAGTTGACTAACAGGATAAATTGTACATTAGGTCAATATTGATGACTTACGATTTTTTCGGTTCCTTTAAAAAAAACGCATACGATTTTTCCGAGAAGTGAGAATTGAATTTGCATTGAAAACCGCAATTCGTCGCCTACGTCATTAAATTCGTGCCGAGACGAAGGTATAGTCTCAAAAAGGCGAAACGTGCAGAAAAGCAGAAACATGGAAAAGCGATTGGATCTTCCAAAACGTGATTAGGGGAAGGAAATGTGCAATATCTGGATTAAAATCAATTAAGGAAAATAACACGAAACACGATTTTGTTTATACAGAGATTACATAATATAAGGAAAAATCCTAAATTAAGCGCTTGTCAAATTCTGCACAAGATTCCTTCGGAAAGGTTAACCGACTATATATGGGTGTCGTTATAGTTTGTCAGTATGACTCCAGAAGGGCCTGTTCACAGAATACACATTTTGTACATGAACGTTTCAGTTGTTGTCCATTCCTATCGAGAATCTATGAAAATCTCCGAATATTTAGTAATTTGTTAGCATCGTGATAGGTTATACGATTACACAATTGAGCGGCAAGCTTTTTACCAAACTATTGGCACTTTTTTATCACAACATTCATCATCTGGATTTGAGATAGAAAATGATTTATTCAAGATATTATTAGAGATCGTAATTTTTCAAAATTTAACATTTGAAATCGGTATAAATCCCCTATATTCAGGACTTCAGGGGTGAGGTATTTCTAACAAATAAATAGAGCAAGTTTTTCTACATTGTGAGCCGAAAGAGTCGCATTTATTTTATGCGTGTGCGTTTAAAATCGAGATAAACATTTACTTCATTTGACATTGGAAATCGGTAAAAAATAAGGGTGTAAGTATTTCAAACAAACAAATTGAAGCAAATGTATCTACATTTTTGGAGCATAATGGTTGGCGGTTGTAATAGGACGTAATAATAATATCAAAGCCCATACAGAAGTATGTATCATTTAAACGGTTCGAATAACTCTTTACATATTCTTAACATAGTCTTCGTCTTTTCTCCATAGTGACTGACAATAAACTTTAGAGCATAATGGTTGGAGCTTGTAGTAAGTAAGACGTGATAAGAATATCAAAGCCCATACAGAAGATCTACATTGTTAGCCGAAAGAATCATATTGAATATGTGTAAATAGATAATTAAGATAAAGATCTCCAGGCTACAATTTTTTGTTGCCATTGCAAACTCGAGGCGGCAATTTTTGACCTTTGACCGACGACATGACGTCAAACAAAACAAGATGGCGGACGGATTATAAGTCTCGTCGGCGACAGAAACATCTCGACGGGATTTCGAAAATTGACGACGCGCGAAACTTTATTATGACGTAGCCACTTCAGCTTGGTAGTTCATTAAGCCTGACGGGTCTAACACTAAATATTTTGCCAAAATTAACCAAAAGTCTGTGGTTCTTAATCTTTTAACCTGGTGGACCTGTTTAACACTCTAAAACTGAACAGAAATATTAAGATGTAAGACTTGCACAAATAATGTAAGTATATACTTTAATGCATTATCTAAAGATTTGTAATGTAGCTTCATAATATTTCTCAAAGCCAAAAACGTAGAGTAAACCGACATCATCTTGATGGACTTTTATTTGTCAATTTTTATCGTATTTTATAAAATAGTTCAGTGTTTTGTTCTACTTAAAGTGCCGCATGCTGAATAAGTTTGAAAACACTGCTATTCCGTCAAATCCTTGTTTTGTTTTACTCATAAGTTTTTGCTACTGGCGATTTCTAACCACCGCAAAAAACTGAAAAAAAAATTTGAAAGCGAAGCGTCTGCTTTTCGCGTCAAATATCGCTGATCAAATTTCTGCCAAAGGCGATATTTTCCACTCTCAGTTCAATGTTTCTGCGCACATTTGACGACGCTTAATCGGATCAGCAAAATTAAACAACCGGTTTTGATGAAATCGAATTGCTTTGATTTCACTTGAATTCCACTTTCTCGGAATCGCGTCAACGTTGGCGAGGATTAGAAATCTCGCTGCCTACCGATCAAGACCTCTGCATAGGACGCTGCTGAATTCTTGTCGCGTTCCTTTTACTAGTGCTGTCTGTAATCTTCGCCAAGTTTTTAAGGGGCTGTGTTCTCGAAATTTTTCAAATTGGTGTTTTTTGAAGTTTTTCAAACGATTTTTTCTATTGGTATTGAAGAATTTTTTTTTTTAGTTAAACCGAACAAAAACAGAAGAATTGAACCTGAGAAAATGACAAAAACACAGAGAACATAATTAATTTTATACCAATTTGGATACATTGTAACATAAATAATTAAATAACACATTTCTCGCCATTAATGATAACAGCAAAGGATTTGCGTTAATATCGGATCGGAGCCGATACCCTACCAATAAATATATCGGTAAATCGTCCGATACTAGGGTCGTATCGCTGTCGATTCGATGCTGAATTAATATAAAGAATTTTTTACTTACTCGTGTTTTACTTTTAAGGGTAAATTTATGAAAAAATATATTAGGATTACAGCTAAAGGTAACTAAGTGAACGTTTTGATTTCGTCTAATTTGCTTTTTTGAGCATAGTAATGGCGTCATTTGCTATAAGAGAGGGTCGCGATTCAAAAAAAGGTTTTGGATATGAAGATAATGAGAATTATCTGACATAGCTAATAAGATCCCACGCACGCCAAACCAAACAGGCGTAAAAACACATTTCACCGAAGAAAATGCGATTTGAATAGATATGCGCCGCATTCACGCATTTATCTTGTTGTTTTATTATTTCAGTCAAAGTAACCACTAAAATATATTTTCTGGTAACATTAACAGAATACCTATCAAAACGTGATAATCAAGAGCATGTCGATTTACACCTTTTTGACTTCAAAATGCATTGTTAAGATGCCCTGCAGATCAGTGCATAGTGTACCTTAATTTATTTTCATTATCTAAAAAACCTACCCATAATCACGTGCTATCTATACCACATTTCTTACTAACAAATAAATACAGTTTAAATACCAACCTTGGAGCAGTTTGCTGGGGTATTCCCCCGCAAGGAAACCACCGGGTGGGTTGTAGTTGGAGTTTGTCCTCAGCTGAAATCTCGTGGCGGCTTCTTTTCGATAATTCCAATTGTCGCCGGCGGCCAATGCAATGTAAAGGCATAGAACAATCGCCACACTTAAGGTTACTAACACTAAGCGTCGCATTGTGATGTTTTTGTAAATAGAGAATGTTGACGCTGAAAAGGCAAGAAAAAAATTATTTTGGTTTCCTTTTTTTGTGCATTACTAATTACACCCTTCCGCCCGAGATGTCCTTTGTTTAAGAATATTCTATGCATTCCGACACCTCCATATTCCTTAAGTACAAAAACGCTATTTCTAATATTCATTTTGAGACATTTTTAACTTTATAGTGCCCTTCATTTTTTTCTGCGGTGTTGTTTAAATTTATTGAATGGACAACTTTCTCAACACAAACCTATTGCGTATATTCTTAATTTCCCAAAAAAATTGTCTTGGCATAAATGCAGATGGAAATAAAACTAAAAAAGGTTTAAATACAAGAACACTTTTGTCGGCCTGTAGTTTGCGGAAATCGTGTTTTGCATTTGCCTTAAAGAATCATTGTAAAAACGTTAATACAGCACAAGATGTTTTTGCAATAGGAACTTCCTATCGTGTTGGCACAAACAGAAACGTTTGGTTATCGTTAAGTATCATTTTTTTACATACGAATATTGAAGTAAGTCACCCCTTCAATAATTTATAAACTCATCTTATACCAACCTATGCATAAACTCCATAAAAATCAACGTTATGAGCGCATATACGAACGCACCGCACCTTTGCTGAACTTTTTTTGTTTGTTTTCTTGGTTGTTTAGTTTGATAAAGCGCAGAAAACAGGACAACACCAACGTCGGATAAAAACACACACTGCGGCATAAAAACCAAAATGCGATTATTACCGCTAAATCGGAGTAATCCCTAAATCCATAGGAATAAGACCTAAATTGTCAGAAGCAGGCCTATACAACCTTTTACCTAACCTCATCCCTAAGAACATAAATCCCCTTAAAATTTGAACCCTAAACCCAATTTCTACCATCACTCCAAAATGTAAAACGGTGCCCAAAAAGAGGCGAACCGTCCCACCGTTACGTTTGATGCGCGTAGCACGGTAGCACATCTATCTGACAACTTACAAACGGTTCGCGTCACTATATAGAGAGAGCTCGTTGAAGAGTGCCTTTTTCCTTTTTGCGTGTCGTGTTTGACGCATTACGCTTCATCTCTCTTTTTTATTTACGTCTACGTCTTAATTATTGGCGTAAGGCTGTCTGGAGTTTTTCTACCACAGTTACGTTTTGAATATGCGATGTTATTAGATCGTAACAGTCTTCCGATAACAGGTAAATAATATCGTTGGTAAACCGATAGCTGATTAATGAAAGAATTTACGTTATAAAATTCAATTACGGCAAATTTTATGTCTCAATGTTAGCCTTACCGGGAAACAAATGGTCTTCAATAGGGCGGCCTAGTTTAGCTTTAAAATATTAGTATTGAACCAAAATACGAAATATATTGGATTATATATTCGATATCGGCGTTTCAATAAAAATGTTTCCGTTGAAATAGTGTGGAAATCAAATCCTAAACGTTTTCAAATGTTGATCACATCCATGCGTTTAAACCAGCAAACAATAAATGTAAATGCTTGCTGTAAAAATACGTTCGGTTGTCGGCAAAAATAAGTCAGGTTTTTCACTTTAACCTATAACCAGACTTGGACAACTAGCTTATTCTAGTTTTCTAATTCAATGAATTAGAGCAAAATGCGGCTAATTCTAATCTAATTTGTGAATTGCTTGTGTGCTCTAATTCTAGTTCTAATCTAATTCGGATTTTACCAAAAATGCTACTTTGTCCAACGGCAGTTTTAGTCTCTTAGTCAAGGCAAAGAAATTAAATTCAAACTCTTTGGTTGGAACGTAATTTTCACGGACTAAAAATCATATTCTATGCTAAGATGCTTAAAAATTAGCGCACACATAATTGACATGCACATTCCTATCAAAATACTTCTCGATTTAAATGTAATTGATTGTGAATAATAAAATGTAATTTTAGTTTAAATTCTAGTTCAAATTTGTTTTTTGAAGAATTCGGTAATTCTAATTCTAATCTAATTTGAGAAAACCAAAATGCTCTAATTTTAATTCTAATCTAATTTTAAAAAGCTAAAATAAATCTAGTCGTCCAAGTTTGCCTATAACAAACTATATCCTATATCGGCTTTAAAATATATCAAACTATATCCTATATGTCGGATTGTATGTTATATCGGCAATTGCACGTAATTTAGCACAAAACTATTCATACCGATGTATACAGTCGCTAAAAATACTCAGAACGTTTCAAATTTTATTAATTTAAAAATCCGCCATGACATTTCTTGTGTCTTTTCTAATAAAAAAAAAATGTATATATATACATGTACAAAGCAAATATATC
Source organism: Ascidiella aspersa (assembly GCF_963924565.1). Lineage (NCBI taxonomy): Eukaryota > Metazoa > Chordata > Ascidiacea > Phlebobranchia > Ascidiidae > Ascidiella > Ascidiella aspersa. The sequence continues at coordinate 30,015,904 of NC_139451.1, read as the reverse complement.
TAAAACGACAACTTGGTTGATTTCATCACTTATTGTGGTAAAGGATTTATTTAAGATTTTCATATTACTATAGCGCTCAAAGCAATCAATGTGTTTTGGGGCGTTGAGTCAAGCCAGAAAACCTTTAAACAAAAGTTCAAAAATGGGATTTGATGTATACTTCTAGGTTTCAGAAATCAACTGTTGCGCCCTTAGCTATTTTTAAATTGCGAAATTAAATTCCAATAAGACTAATAAATTAAAAAAGAAATAAAAGGCGATCAAAATTAATGTTTCAATTTGACGAGCAATGGGCAATTTGGGCACGTTTTTTAGGGTTGCCTGTAATTGAGCTTGCCAAGTCTGCCTAATTGACGTAACAAGCGACGTTATAAGCTAAGCTAGAAAGAATCACGTTTTGGCTGAATCAACGTGACCTTTACTACAGAGATTAATAAGCAAATCTTAAAAACAACCGAGTCATCCGTTAAAATTGCAGGCTACGCCGAAAATTTGGACAAGCTTTTGCACAACCATGCTTCATCAGGTCAAAGTAGAAATCTATACTTCTACGTAAAGCTTTTTTACTTTCACCAGATGAAACACGGTTTTGAGAAAGCTTTTCAAGTTTCTTTTATACAATTGTTAGCACCTGTTATATGACGTCATCCTGATGGTCCACGCATACCAAAAAAAAATTTTACCCGTTCAAAAAAGTTTAGCAACCCCTGACTTACAGTTTGTGTGTAAAACTGATGGTTCATTAAATTTACTTTAAGTGACGTAGGATTGGAACTCTAGTTTAATGTGCAGTGTTCTGTTCGATAATCTAACTGACGTTTAGAAGCAGGTCAGCTCGCATCTGCCGACAATATCACACCCCCAGCTGAAGACACGCACTATGGGCGAATCATAAAAACCTTAGCGTATTCAAACCAGGGGTGGGAAAGCAATTATTTGACCTAAACACATGCTGGTGTGTAGAGATGACGACACAAAGTCACTGCATAAATCACTTATCCTTCGCAAACCCGAGCTTGACGTTAACTTTTATTCAAGGAAAAATACATATATTTGCTAACGATAAATTAGGAAACATGAAGGCTTATAAAACATGAAGGCTTATGTTTTGTGCTTTGAGCTAAGAAAACAATGGCAAACCTTGTCAAAAAAGGAAAAAAATCAAACTATATAAATTGTGATAATTTTTTTTCGAGGTGTGGATTTGTTTTGTTCGGGCGCCTTCACTGATTTAAACCCACTGAATGTTTTGCAGCTTCGTAAAATTAGCCTTTATAATACGCATTTGAATCCATGCCGTCGTCGCCTCAGTGTAATGGGAGCCATTAAATCAAGTACTTCCAACTATGTATAACCGCAAGCGTTCAATATGCTCTTCTTTACGTTTGTTTGTGACGTAACATAGCTATTGTGACGCGAGGTTCAGCTGTTTACTTTCAAACTAGCGAGTTTGGAACGCTTAGTAGGCCTAGCTCAATGGATTTTTTATGCCATCGAGGATGACTTGGTTTTTCTGAAACCTAAAAAAAAGCTTTACCAACGTCATCAGGTCATGTGACGTCACAATTTTGTAGGCCCAACATTTTAGTTTATGTAAAGCACTAATGAATTTACTCGATAATTTTATGTAATTTACTTGTGCGTTTTTAATGCATTTCTTCATTTTTAAGGCCCTATCTTCCTTATATGGCACAATACAAATATTTTTTTTGGATGTCCAATGCCTGGTATTTTACTTTGGCACCCCTATATTTTTACTACGCCTTATAACAACATCAAACCATTCTACTTAGAAGTATATTGTCTTCGATTTTTAACGTAATATATTCTAAGATGTTTAAAACGCTGGATTGTAAAACTTGTCTGAAATAAACAAATTAATTTGGTTTCGCACCGGCACCGATGACACCCTGGTATCGGACGAGTACCGATACTATCCCTTATCGTATATCGGTTTTGAAACTTGTTTTCAAAACATCCTTAATAGCCACACCGCCCTTTCACTGCAGATTTTAGATTTTTGTATAACTAAATATCATGCAAGGGCCAAAAAAACTTTCTCATAGAAATTTCACTTTTTTGCTGCACATTTTTGTTTCAACCTAAAGTTGCATGACGTCACGTTTTCTAGGGAAGCGTTCCGGAATGTGGCCAAACGGGCCAAGCCAGGCCAGCTGACACCCCACTAGTCTGGGGCAATCAGGCGAGGGAAGCAATAAAACTTCGACTAGCCAGTTAAGGTAGTGGCTTGGCACAACGGCAGGTCACGTAGCTTATACGTGCATATGAAATGTAATTAGGCCTTAATGTGCTGACGATGCATTTTTAGAAGCACTTTGGGTGTTTGAATCGTTCGCTTCGCGGCTGTTTTTTCAATTTTGGAGTTTATGTGATGTTTGACTAATTAAGTTGGGATAGGTTAATTTCCTGTTTAAAAAGTTAACGATTGCGTTGCTGATTTCAAATAAATAAGACTTGAACTTGCCTTCTTCGCCCTTAGTCTAAGTGACATTTTTGACAACTTGAGGGTGATGTTTATTTTTCTCCCCTCTATTTTAGTCATTTTAAAACAACAATGTTTTCTGTTATTTTACCCTTTTGAATTACTGGACATTTGATTTATCCATCATTGTTTCTTTTTTGTGTCATGTTTCAGAACAAATTATTTTTTAGACCCTTAATTTCGGCCATTTTACAAATCTAAGGTATGTGATGTGGTCTATCCAGTTCTGTAGCATTAATTATTTAAAGCTTAGTTTTTTGCGTTTATTGGTTACATTTCTTCCTCGAATTTTAATATCCGAGACTGTTTCCGTTTTTCTTTACTGTCTGTTGTAAATTATTTTGACAATTTGAATAGGTACGTTTCCTTTTTACACTTTTTACTTCGTCCATTTCGCAAAACCAAGACTATTATATTTAAACCCGAGAGACCTAATTAAAATCTTGGTGATTTTTACTAAACTGACAAAAATCTGTTTTGTATGTAAAGGCTTGGGTACCTTTTTCTTGAATGCATTTTGACTCCATTTTAGTTTCACATTTGTTGAACCTAAAACATCGAGATTTTTAAATCTACTGGTTTGATGACGTCAATTTATGACGTCTCGAACAATTTCATGCCAACCTTGGCCTATGCAAACTAAAAAAAAAATTCGATGTCCGCCTTAAAAGTGGTTAGGAACTCCTATTGCAAACAGATTTAGACGTTATTGACTTATTACAAATCTGTACATGCACACAGATTTATCATGACCCGGTGGATTCCCAGTTTACCTTACCTAGCAAATATATAAAATCACCGAAATAGAAAGGCTTGTAACCAAACCCTGGCGCCTTACAAGCAAACGCCCGAGATTTTGAGGGTGTTCTGCCTTGCCAAGTTAAAACGTGACCGGCAATTAGGATACAGGGCTTACATAGCGCTTTTCCTGGACATGCTTAATTCACTGGAATGGGCGTTTACTGCAAGAATTTCTAAGCCGGCTTTTGTTCGTAGTCGCTTTTAGAGCCTGTTCAACTCAGAACCTATACACGTTAAAAGTAGCAGAGAAAGGGGGTTTATTGTTCAAAAAGGGGACGCGAGTTTTAGTCAAGTAGGCGCCCACCAAATTTAAAAACAATGTTCTACCCTAAACACTTGTATATGATCACTCATCAGTGTTTATTTACTTTTTTTGTCTATTTTTTACAATTTACATGATAATTTTCCTTGCCCATTGCTGACAGAAATAAATTGAGATTTAATGGTGGATTGTATTTTTCTCTTCTGATCAATTTGTTGACTGCATGTCTTTGAAATCAGTTTAACAGTATTTTAGCTAACATAGCTAACATAGTTTGCTTATTTTGTTCAATTAATTATGATGGCAGAACGATTTTTCTGTACTAGTTTTGTGTAGGAGGATATTGCACAACTGTAGATTAAGAGCGAACATTAATGCAAATTGAAGGTAAAAGGCCCAATTTGGTCGGCGTATAGGAAACATTAATGGTAATCAACTTTTTTGGCTTTAAATTTCCATTCGTGAAAGGAAAGTAATGCGCAAGTTGAGACCAAAGATGCCAAAAATAGCATTGGAAATGGTTAAAAAAAAATATTTTCAGAAAACCAAACTGCACAAAGAGTCTAATTGTAACTTGAGTAGTTTAACCTCATTCAAGATGATATTTGTGAAACGGGTGCTGTGAAGTTATTCAAATTGGTTGGTAACTATTCCAAATCCTGAAAGAACAACAGACAATTTAATCGGCGGCAATAAAAAGTTTATCGTCTGAAACATTTTTTTGGCTTCCAAGATGCCTTTTTTACGCGGCCACCCAAAACAGAAAAGTCACCGAGTTCCTCGAAACATTAACCTCAACGTTGAACGCATCACTTTTGGCTTCTTAATGCTTCCTGGAAGCGCTATGATCGCTATGCGAAGCGGTGCTTTTCGAAAGTGCAATGTTGGTGAGAAATGACGAAGTTTAATTTTAATATCAATACTGAATGAGCTTTTTTTGTCAAAAGCATTTCGAGCATACGAACCACGCCATTCCGCGGGCACTGTTACTTAACAAGCGTTACAGGTCAGATTGCTGCTGTCGTATGTTACAAGTTTGATTTTCAAACGTACTTAAGAACTACAACCACCATCGGGATGATTTTTTTTCTTTGTGATTATTGGATGGGTTATGTTGGCGTAAGGCAAACTCAAAATTGAACTGTTAATATCTAACGAACTATGCATGCGCTATCGAAGTGAGACTTTTACAGATTACTCCTTTTAAAGTGATTGTTTTTTTATTTATGTTGACGTAGGGCAAACCTTGAAATGCCAGAGCAAAGTTTAACTGTTTATTTTTAAAGAACTACATGCGCTAACGGGGTGAAAGTGAAAGTTTCACTTATTACTCATTTTAAGTGATTGCTGGATGATTTATGTTGATGTAAGGCAAACTAAAAATTGAACTGTTAATATTTAACGAACTATATGCGCTCTGTAAAAGTGATTTGCTGGATGATTTATGGTGGCGTAAGCTTAACCGTCAACAGAAATTTCAATGATTTTCAACTGTTTATTTCTAAAGAAATACATGTGCTTTCGGGGTGAAACTTTCAAATACTGTAGTACTCAAGTAACTGCGAAGAGGGCTATGGTGCTATAAGGTGAAACTGTCGGCATTTTAGACTGTTAACGGTTTTAGATAAGGGAATATTTAACGTTGAAATTGATATTTTGAAGCCTTTTTTCGCCTTTCTTATTGATAAAACGATTTTGCGTCGCATCATTAGAAAACAGCTTAACGCGATTCTTGGTTCTAGCGAAAATAACTGTAGTTCTTACAGCTGTTCGTGACCCAAGGCTAGCAAAGCGCCTGGGTGTTTGGCTTAATATCTGTGTTGTTAAATTTGAACTCTAAAAACTCCTACAATAAATTAATTCTTAAACCATTTATTATTTTTATTCGCATAGAAGATTTATGCATGACGTCATTTTTATTTGAGCACGAACATTTTCACAAATTTTCTTTAAGAAGCTCTTTAATGTTATTGGGAGTGTTGTGAGGGTTTGCCCTTGCCAAACAGGTTTATGCAAAACAGGTAAGGTTCAAACGTTTTCCACACCGAAATTAGCTTGTTGCGTTAAAACCGCTAAGCGGTAAATAAGAAAGTTTGCTGCACGAAATTTTGTGGGCTGTTTACTAAATATTCTAGTCAACTTGTTTCCACTGCATGGTAAACCAACATAACTAAACAAAACACGCATAAAATTATGTTCAGGCTTGCTAATCAGATTGTTAAGGCGTTGTGAAAGGTCAACTAAATTTGGGTATTTGAAATAAAACTGCACGGTACTTTGAAAGTTGTTTGTAAGTTTATTGCGCGTAATAACATGCATTACCTCGTGATTCATTTACACACCTTGTCAAGCCTAATACAGGTTACCAAAAATAAAATCGTCAAACATGATTTTTTGCCGCCACAGTAATTCGTGACTATAAATCCCGGCACGGATCTAGGATTTTCGTTTGGGGTGGGGGGGCATGAAAACTTTTTCACGGATGATGTCACCTAGTTACGTCATAACGTGACGTCTCAAATTCGGGTCGTTGCGTGAAGTAATAAAAAAGTAACTTTAAGAACACTACACATTTGGTTTTTATTTTGGTAGGTTTAGGTTGGAGAGGTGCTACCTTTAATACATAACTTAAAAAGATGTTTTCGAGCAAAAAAATTGACCAAGTTGCCAAAACTTTTACTTTCCAGCAATCCGACGCTCGACATTTCTGGGGTAAAATCGTTTTACAAAGTAGGCTTAAAAATCGTAAAAACAAATCGCAGATTCGCAAAATACATTTACGTTGTTAAAATAGGGAAAAAAATATAGTATTAGTTTTTTTCGCTTGGCGAAATAATTAAATGTTTTCTGAGTACATGTATGTGTGTTGAACTTGCTACTAGACAGGCATCATTATGGCACATGTCACCAAACTGGTCTTAATGGTTTTAAAATTCGATAAAAAAAATAACTTTACCATCACATACCATTACACTATAGGCGCCGAACGTGGATATGTAGCCTACTCACTGCAGACTCGATACAATCCCGAGGACCCCTCCTGACACAAGGACCTTGTAAGTTAAACGGGGTTGTGTAAATGAAGCGGTAACCTAACTGTGTGTTTTCATGAGGGAAGGAATATTTTTGCCTTGTGTGATTGCCACAGCGAGCGAAATATTGCCCCAAACTGTGACTGCAATAAGTTTTTCGCACCCTAAACACTAAGCTTTACGTCTGCGGAGAATTCTTATGCAGAACCTTTTTGATTCTCTAGATTTCTGGTAGGACATCGAAACGCTCGGGAGTTCGACCAAGTTACGCTCGAATTTAATGTGCAAAATAAATTCTGTAGCTCGGTTTAGTTTATCAAAAGTTGTGAAAATTTTCCTGATTAACACGTAGGCACAAGGCCATTGAACCCCAAAATTAAATCTTTTAATTTAATGTAAATGCCTATTTTTCTAGTTATTATTCCTTTTTGTCCACTGCCAGGGATTACAATTTGTTTTATGGTTTGTTTCTGTCACAATGTGCAACAGCACACAAGCTGTTATCTAAAAAACTCACATTCTTTATCTAATATTAATATTTTTTGCACTGGTTAGAACAAAACGCCCTTGATTTTAAAAAGTTGGCCTCCTTTTAATGGGTATTTGTACAAAAGGGTGCAGTTGATTCGAGTCTTTCACTGCATCCTGGAACAAAAAACTGTATTTTTTTTTGTTACTTCTTACTGAGTTTTAGTTGTTTCGTTTCCAAAAAAAATAATATTAATCTATCTATGATCACCAGTATATATGATGTAATCTTCAACACCGTGTCAGACTGTTTGTAAGTGTCAGGCTGTTTGTAAGTTTGCAGCGGTTAATAAATCGTGCATTTCCTCCCACATTTGCAGTGCATTTAGAAAGCGCGAAATAAACACCAAAAAATTAGATTAGATTCGTGTTTTTAAAACGTGCAGTGATTTTATATAACTCATTTAGCTTCGTTTACGCTGACCTTTTGCCAACAGCTATCGAAACCTAATTAGCGAGACGCCAAAGTGAGAAAAAGCATTTCTGAGGGTGTAATTTTGCTTTACCCAACAAGATAATCCATTCAGGCAAAACAAATTGTAAATCCGACGCAATAAACTTGTAAACATTTCCAATACATATCGTGCAACGAACATGCTTCATTCCTTATCTACGGTTTCGTGGTTTCAAGTGTTTACAGTAAAGGAGAACGTTCGCTTAGGCAATATTTTGCCACGAAATAAACACTTTCGATATTAAAAACCGCTAGCATGGAATCAGGAAAATGGCCTGAAAAAAACTAATTAAAAATAAAAAAAGACGGAGTAGTTACGACATTTCGTAGCGAACCGTTTATATTTTATAAAATACCCCCTGTCTTCAAATTTAGTAAATTTCATAATTTAATAAACTTCGCTTACACGTGAGAACGCTTTTTAGCGCCGGCACAAAGTCAGAGACAAAAAATGGCAAATCAAACGTAACGTCAAGTAATTAGAAACAAAGCCAAAATTTAATTTGGAAAAATGTCAAATTAAAGTATTTTTTGTGTCGACCTAACGTTAATTGGAAGAAAACTATTTTCACTTTCAAAAAAATATATTTGCGGATGGCTTGCTATACAAAAACTAAACTTAACTGTTTTTTTATAACAATTGTTTCGTTTAGAAAAGGGGTTAATGTTGGGATATTACATTCTCTCTATATAAGTACAATATTAAACTTGTTAATCTTTGAAAATACAAAAGGCTGCTCAATGTTTTTTGCTTTGCACAGTGTGCATCTAACAATATTTAAGTTAGGCGTTTTTGGTGAACAACGATTATGTTTCAATCTAAGTCTAAAAATTTAAAGTAATTCACCTAGATTTCTTCCATTTAATCATGTTCTCTGTTTGAGCTCAATGGTATCTTTTAACGATTATTTCGCTATTCACAGGACTATATTATAACTAAAAGAATATAGCCAAGTTCAAATAGATGGATGCACTTCGATTTCAGGCTATTTTTTATGTAAAAGATTTCAAATCAAAAAATATTTGTTGGCTTCTATTCAGAATGATCGATTGCGTTGCCTTTAGCAAAAAAATATCATGCTTCCTTCTAATTCGATTTCAAAAATTTTGGCAATGAAGCTTATACCGACAAATTATTTTCCGCCGCTTTGCGAAACCGTAATCGGGTTTTCTGCGAAAAAACATTTAATCTGTTCAAAGAAATCGCACAAGACGCGTTCCGTTCTTGAAGTTTCGCCGAGTTCTGCATAAAATTGGCCGCAGAATTTAATTCGCCATTTTTTTAAACTAGCAAAATTTATATAATGCATGACAACCAGATTTGTGGCAAAAAATGAGAAGCGTGACCAAAAAATATTGAACAAGGTTAGATAAGATTTTAACCTTACAGCAAAATCACTATAATAAATCTTAAATATATATGTTTTGCCAAGGAAGCTTCGTAATTCCGGTTAAACACCAAACAAATAAACCAATTAAAACGCTGTAGGGTGAAAATAAGGTCGGCAGCTAACAATAGAAACGTTCGCTTATTAGTAAGTTTAGGCCGGCTTCCTATATTATAGTAGAAATGTTTAAAAATTTTGAATCGGAGCTGATACACGATGTAAATGTCAGTATGGTACTCAGCCATGATTTGCGATCCAACCTGTAAATTCTACTTTAAAATGCCAATTTATCAAACAGTAGTAGGTTAACAACTGGAGGCAACTTAACTATTAACACAAAAGCAAATGTTTGCCGGATACCAGGAAAAAACAATTGCGTTGGAGGGTTATTTTATATATCTTGATTGTACGAGCATGGTAATGACGTCATTTGGCATCATATTGGTTCGCGATAATTTTTGTTTAGCATATCGGGCATCGGTTTTGGGATAAAATGTCAACATCAGATATATATAAATATATTCGTAACAACGATGTTATTTTGGGCAACAAAAACACCAATCAAAATACAAAAGTAAAACGATTTTTTCTGTGTAACTCTTCTTTAGGTAATAGAGACATAAAATACATCATTGAAGTTTGAAGATTTCGTTTTGCGATTGGTCTACAATTTGCCACGCCACAAAACTCAAAAATTATGATTGTATGATTTAATAGACAGTTTCTGGAGTCTGACCAACAATACCTAAAAATATCTTTCTACAAGTGTTTTAATTAGGCGTACAGATTGCACTTTCATGGCAAATGAAATATCATTAAATCAATCATTCTGCAATTTGTTTTAATTGGGGTTAAAAATTACGTACGAAATACAATTAAATTGCTCAAAGTCCCAAACAAAAAACCAATTATGCATCAAAAATACCAGCGACATTGTAGCAATCCTTTAAAAATCAATTACCGATAAAAATAGCGCTGAAAATTATGGCAAAAGACGCATGTGCCAAAAAACGTATCGTGAACGTTAGCCATCGTAATGTTTGATGTTTGTCTGGTAATACATCGCGGAATCTGTATGCTCTTGTGGTGTGCAAATTAACGTGAATGTGCGGCAATTATACAGCAAGACCAGTTATAAAAACTAACACACAGCCTTTAGTAGTGAAATGACGTGTTAGAAAACATTGTCACAAATTTGATTAAATATTGGTTCATAGTAATTTTGTTGCACTTTTTTTTTCAAATTATCACTTTCAACTTAAAATATTTTAAAATATCAAATGAGGCTGTTTAAAAATCCTTGTAATGTGTGAGATCCTTTTATTGTCACAAGATTTTTAACACTTATTGCATTAAGGACCCAAAATATTAAAAAAAAATCCGTACAACTTATAGCACGCAAGAAGCCGCTTTAGTCACCGACAAACAAGTTCTCATTATAGTTCCAATTCTAGCGTTATTGTCAACGGCAATTGCACGAAAGCTCCCAACATCGAGAAATAACGACAGTTGGGCGATTAATCTAAAAAGCAATATACTCGAATGTGGCGCAGTTCATTAAATTGTGTGACTATGCCGATTGGTAATTTTAACTCAAAGTTGCTTTGTCGCACGATTTAGGGTTTATTAATATGCACAAGAGATGTTGAGCAGTAACCGATAATTCAGAAAGCTTGCCAAATGAACTTTTGATGCGATTTTGAATCGTGCTTATTTCCACGCTTTACATCACTATTGCCAACGCCAAGGCCTAATAGTTGTGTGGGCAATGTTTCTAGTTGTGTGGGCAATGTTTCTAGTACGCAGCTAAGCAATCTGTGTGATTGCGACATATATATTTTTTTGTTTGTTTTGGATAAATGGTACCTTGCCCATTATTTGTTATTTTTTTAGATAATTCGCGTTTGGCACATATAATAAACATTGATTTATGAATGATATAAATGTGTCTGTTGTGAGATATTGTGCGGATATTTAAATATTTTTGTGTTGATAAGAATTAAAAGAGGATTTGTTTTTACAAATACAACAAAATTGTCAAAAATGGGGTTAAGAAATATGTCAATGCGATAAATGTAACTGAAAATGTGTCCATGGCATATTTTTACTGACAAACAGATCAACAGAAAGCCTTGCCCAGATTAAAAACGCCATAACCTCAAAGTTGTCGGGTGGTTTTAAGTACATATCGTTTGCGTTCATTAAACTACTTCTTATAAATCACAGGAAGGCACAAATATCATCAATTACGGAAATCCGAATATCCTATCGGAATAATTTATTGCGTTGCCGATTGTCGAGCGATGTCAATAATTACTCACAACTATACGTTAAGTCATTTATTTAATTTCTTAGCCACAACAAATGTCTTTGGGGTTTCCATATGTAATGGGTTTTCGCACGCAAAAAACGGTTTCGAATATTTGTTGTTCTGTTAGCTTGCAGCTCGTTGCAGATTGGAGGGACATTATAGACTCAATAGTTCCGGAGCTGATTTTGACTGGAAATTGTTGCGCAAATCGAATTTAAATCGTGGAAAAGTCCACGGCCAAACGGCCCTTATTAGACTCGTTAAAATGGTTTCTTCATTGGGTGGCTTTGTACGAACATTTGAAGTTAGTTTCTAAAAGATGTCAGTTTAAAATACTTTACACAATGCTACTTAGTCCTTTATGGATTCTGATCCAATCCGTGTTACATCTAATTGTAACCTCCAGTCATTATCGTAAGATTGATTCGCAACATTGAAAATATGCTATCTACTATAATATGGTCTTTGATGTTCATTTCTTCGTTAAACTTAAACCCTCCAGTCCTTATAAGATTTGTTTAAACGTTTACAAGATGCTTCCCTCCTTTTTTATAAGGTTTTGTTATTTAATTGAAACCTTACTATAACATTCCACCATCATTACGAATCAAATATAGCCTTGAAACTTTCTTCAATGACATTTGTAAATCGAAGCCCTTTGAATTCGACTGATTAAAGCGGTAATTTTGTGCCGCGGGAGGGCATTTAAAAACCGCATTCTGAGCGTTTATGCTTTTACTTGCGTCATATCTTTGACGTCACACATCGCGCCTTTCAATTGTGACGTCAAATTGGCGAGCGCTTCAAGTGTTTTGACACTTGCTGCAACGATTAGGCACAATTTCGCTAAAATTTAAAATAAAATTTTGGCTCTTTGAACGATGAAATAATTATCGTGACACAAAAAATACTTCAATTAAACTTAGGCTTTGGAGCCTAATTGCTGAAGGTTGTAGAAAGACGTAGTAAGAATAAAAACAAAACGTCAAACAGTCGAAAATTCTGAAATAATTTTTAACTCCTCAAAAACACCATGTGCAAAACATTAAATAAAATTCGGAAAACAGATCAAAAACATCGTCAAAACAATGTCTCAAACAGCAAGGCCCTACATGAAAACATCTTGGCGCAATGCGGTGCGTTGTGGTGCGATGTACCGACATAACCACAAGTTCTACCTAGAGCGGGGCACAGAAGGCAGGCCCCTGCTTTAATTAAGCGGCGCAACGTCGTAATTGCCTCGGAAGGAATTCGCTTGACGCGTGTAAACACAAGGACGAGGTGGGACGCGAAGTTTTCTGAGAATTGGCGGCTGCTCTCGTGTAAAACAAGTGTTCGTTGTGAGAAAGACGAACGTTAAGACGCAGATTTTTCCTAAAAAAAAATTTAACTAGAAAAAAAAACGTTTAGACGCAGATTTTTACATAAAAATACAAATTTAAAGAGAAAAAAATCGTTAAGACGCAGATTTTTACTTAAAAAAACAAATTTAAAGAGAAAAGGAAAAATATTAAGACGCAGATTTTTTCTAAAGAAAATTTTAACGAGAAAAAAAAAACGTTTAGACGCAGACTTTTACATAAAAAATAAATTTACAAGAAAAAAGTCAAACTTTAAGGCGCGGACTTTTACAACAAAAAAAAACAAGAAAAAAAGACGTTTAGTAATTTAGACGTGGGCTACCAATTTGTTTTTATTTAACGTATTTTTTTAGCTGAAGAACTGCATGAGACTAGCTCTACACAACTTATAAATTGTATTAAGAAATTTTAGGCCGGCACACGAAATTGACGTCATTATTTTTAGATTTTTATACTTTGTTAGACTATTGTAGCAAAATATGGGCTTTTGCACAAAAGAATAAAAACTTGTTATTTAATTAAAGCTTGCGTTTTTAACTAAGAAATATTTATTGATTTGAGACATTCGGAATTTTAATTAATTTCACATATTGTTAACTAACGAAATATCTAACAAGCAAGTTATTATGATTATATGGTTTATATATGTGTTGTGCAGAATCATCACTCTTGAAACCACTGTATAATTGATGGATATTACTGTAGTATTTGCTACTAATTTTTTTTTTTTTTTATTATTAAGTAACGTAATGTTTAAAAAAAGTAATTTTTAAGGGTTCAAACTTAAGTCATAAATGTTGTTAGGAGTATTCAGCAGTAATAATTATATCTTCTATTTAAAAAAGTATTTATTCACTTGTGATAATTACCCCTCGAAAGGGATCATTTTAAATTGACGATGTTATGAGATGCCATTGTTCAACTGAATAGTCCTTCCTATTTAATTGATTTATATTAAAATCTTTTTAGGTCTTTCTAGAGTTGTTTATTCCTTCATAACTTCATAGTTTTTGAAAAACGGCAATTGAAATAAAAACACGTATTTATAGGGACGACTGCGTTAAAATTGAATGCCAACCGCGCTCAAGTAAAGCGAATAGTTTTGAACCCTGCATTTTATTGACATTGCGATAAGACGGGAAATGTCGTCAGGAAAATTAACTTGTCGTCGGACAAATTAGCATTTTGCACCTGCTTCTGTATAATTTCCGAGCACTATTTGCGAAAACATTCATAAGGCAATGTTCCACATGACTATACACAGCAAGGAAAAAATGCTGTACCTTGGCTAATTAACAGCTTTAGATCTGGCTTGTGGTTGAGCGAAAACTTGAAAGAGACGTTGACGTGTCACTTCGCGAAATCGCCACACCGAAATAAGCTCGAATTAACACGGAGCGTGCGTTTTGGGAATTTTCGAAGACGCAGAATGTCGGGAAAACTAGGTCATTTTAAAAGGATATTTCATCTTGTTGTTCGGTCAAAACTATAATGAAAGGATCTTTTAAAAAAATGACTTCATTTTTAATTTAAAAACTTTTAGGTAAAAGATGAAGTTTCTTAATTACCCTTTCTGAATTGCTCGTCATTTTAAATTAACTCTTTATATTTTATAATGGATATATTGGCCGTGTTATTTATTAATACCTTACCTTCATTGCTTTGTCCTTAATGATAAAAATTGTATAAATAGTTTTTCGAGAACCCATAGCCCTAAATAATACATTTTTCCGATTTTTCGTGTAAACATAAGTTAGAAAACAAAATAATAAGATTTCTTACTTGCAAAACTACTCAGTTCAAGCAAATAAATTAATCATGGAAAACATTCAAGCAAAATCCATGTATCTGGACTGTGTTTCGCTTAACACGCCTCAGATTTACATACAGTTGTGATTATTCGTGTTGTTCAATAAAAATCAACTTTTCTTTCTTAGCTGAATAAACTGTGGCCATAACATTTTAAACATTTTTCGTGCTGTACAATTGTTTTTTGCAGCTGTGCAAAACTAAATTCCCCATCGAATTCTAAAAACTCGAAACAATATAAAAGTAACATTCAGTAGCGTACCTGCCTTCTGTTTAGATTTAAAAAAAAACATAGTACTTTATATAGACAGTTTTGAATACGAATGTATTTCCATAACACCTTGTGCAACAAATACCCGCACTAGCGCAAACTCAAAGCAAATAATAAGAATTTTGCCTTTCATATTTCACAAAATGCTGTACAAGGCCTTGCTTGTCTTTCTGGTAAAGTTCTGCCTGCTACGGTAGCTATTCTGATTGCTTGCTGGAAGATTTATTTCAACTGCATGTTACATATGAATGCTGCAGTCCTTTATATAATGCAATCCCAATGCAGCAGACTTGTTGTTTGCTACAGTAGGCTAGAGCAAAAACCTAAAACGCACATTATAACCCTGTAGCGGCAAATCCCAGTTTAAGCGGCAGCCAGGAAAAACACATTTCAAACCACGCACGCGTTTATGACGTCACAAACGGGTCAAGGTGGTGTGATGGACGTGCTTATTGCGCTGTGGTGGGCAATGATGCTTTCCTAAAATAAACAAAGCCGGCGTCTGGGCTACTTGGCGGCACGGAAGCCCGCATTATTGACGCGCCGCTCCCGAAGGCCAATTCCAAATGCACAGGGCGCCCTTTTTATGGCCACGCTTTTAGGTTAGACCTTTTCTGAAACTACACTTTAAGCTAGCCACATTTCGCCAAAACGAAAAAACGCTTTTGGAACTCCATTTGTGCCTAGAAAATCTGTTGTGGACCCTGTCGGTGTTGTGATGCTTTTAGGTTAAAGTTTATGATGCGGGTACATTTGTAGTAACTTTGTACACACTTTTATTACCTATTTATGCTAAAGATACCTTTTAGTCACACGTTGGGTTAAATACCCTTTTTCACATATTGGTTAAGCTGCTTCATTTAGTTACATTTTCTAGCAAGCCTGCGATCATTTTTACGTTTACCAACTTTTTTAGCCTAAATTTAGGCTTCAGACTTTTTTGTATCGTTTTACTCCCAAAGGCCAATAGGTGTGAACAGAGAGATCTGGCCGTTTTGGAAGGCGGCCCTGGTTAGCCGGCCACGAAAATGATGCTGCACATTCTGGCGCCGGCTCCAGCGGCACGAAAGCGCCATGGTTAATTGGGTTTTTAACATTTTTCCAACTGTCGTTTCGTGCCATGTGCTGATTTGCCGGTGGGCTGTGTGTTTGGTTAGTAAGCTCGCGTGACTGCAGACTGCTGTACAGCCTTTACACACCTGTTAACTTGGAATTTGCAGGGTGTAATTGGGTTGGTTTTGCAGACTTTTTGTCAGCTTTTCAAATTGGACTATTATTCAAATTAGAACTCTTGATTTATTACATAACGTTGAATTTGGACAAATAGTAAACCTAAAATCGAAACTTAGTGCTGTACAGCCTTTACACACCTATTCACTTGGGATTTCGCAAGGTCTAATTGGGTTGGGATTGCAGACTTGGAAGACTAGACGGCTTTTCAACTTTTTACATTAGGCTTGTATTCAAATTAAAACTCTTCGATGCATTAAATCAAGGTCGAATTGGTCAAAGAATAAACTAAAATCAAAACTTAATGCTGTGCAGTTTTTACACATCTGTTTATTTGTAATTTTCAGTGTAATATTGTTAAGGAGATTCGAAACATAGTTCAACTTTTCCAAATAGGCCGACTTAGGCGACTATAGATGTTACAAAGTAGAACAATAAAAATGGTTGAATTAGATTGGAATAACAAAATACAGTTTCAAAAATTGTCAAATAGTTCGATTACATAGGAAACACAAGAAACATAAATTCTTCGATTGGTTTTTAATTATTTTTTAAATACAAAATCAAATTAACAACAACCTGGGAACGAAAATCAAATTCTAACCAACTTTTTGGTCTATTTGTGTCTGTTAATCTGAGGTGAGAGTAAATGAAAATTTTTACCGGTACGCTGGTAATTTTGCGTATATGATGTCACAAAGGTACTCCATGACAGAACATCTAAACCAGGGGTCGGCAACAAAAACTCTGTTAAACTATGTGGCATTTTTGTGAATTGGAAACACAAGCAAATAAGCAAATTATGGTTTTTTTCGGCACTCCACTAAATTTGTCCATTAAGACAACAAGAGTAGCCTAATCTGCTATATTTGTCCAATTCTGATTTCAACCGACTGTAGCCTTTATATCGAGCTCTATGCGTATGGCGGGTAAAGTGTCCAAACATTTAAGTGTTATTCAAGTTTTCGTCTAATTCGCTAAAGTTAAACAACATGTAAAACAGTTTTGGTTGCAAATTAACTTGCCACAATGACTTTAAATACACGCGCCCATAAAAGTTGAACCGATATTGCCTGTGACTAATAAAACTCCTTAAACGAGATACTAAACTAAACTAATACAATCATAAAACATATTAAATATAACCTGAACCTTAAGGACCAATAAAACTCGTAAAACCAGAAACTATAAACAACATAATATAGTAAAACAAATACAATAATAGAGCATAATAAATATAACCTGAATCTTATCTCGTTGATTTTATAGCTTGTAGGACATAACTTTAACAAGACCCTAGATTCGCTGTCTAGACTCAGCAAGGCTAGACGACCGTAAAGATCTAAATGAGCGATTAGGTTTTATCGCGTGCATCAAAACACATGTTAACACCCACATAAGTAAGCTTTCTAAACGTAGACCTTACTGATGCTAATTTTGGCCAGATCTACTATTGAGACATTGTGAGGCTTATTTTTGTTTTTGTCTACATTGGAATGTTCCCTAATTCAGTGGTTTTTAACCCACGGGCCGCGACCCAAACTTGAGCCGCCTTTTGACTTGGTTGAGTCGCCGACTTTAGTTGTTTACATGTTTAGATTTTCATTTAGATAGGAGAGCAAGTTAAAAAGTGAGAAAATTGCGGGGCGCGATTCCAAGACATAGCTCAAATTAATTAAATTTAAACTAGTTTATGATAATTTCCTATATTTTGTTCGCTTACCAAAAGTTCAGTAAAGAGAATTGGGTCGCCAAGTTTCGTTGATATACTTACGCTTTAGTTTTTGGGTCGCCGCGATAAAAGGTTGAGAAACACTGGATTAAGTAATTAAACTTGCATATCTGAGATATTCGGCTTAAAAACCGCTCTATTTAGTCACAGTAATGGGCTAGTGGACTCTAAAACGAGGCCGTTTGCGTTGACGTAATTTGAGCTTCTTATTACACATTTTTAGCGTCCGTAAAGAGGGTAAAGGACGCTTTGTAGCTTATCGCATACTTCAGCGACGTCTTATTGTTAATCTATGTTCTATAGTATTTTTATTTTTTATACTTTATTATACAAGCTAGAAAAAAGCAGGGTAACAACTGATGGTAATCAAAGTTCTATACACGAGAATCAGGTTTTGGCCGTATAGCCTTAATATAATAAATATTTTCTTTGTCGGTTTATTCTTTCGGAACTAACGTATTAGAAGTAACAGTGCATCTTTGTTTACACTGACTCCAGAATAAACGTTAGCCGTATCCAAAAACGGTAATATTTTCCCGATAAAAAAACGAGCTTATTCATTTATAAACCTCTTAAACGTCTTACGTTATGGTTGATTTGGCATGTTGTTGCTGTAACATAGCATTCGAATAAATGTTTAAAACGTTTTTTAAAGAGCCACTGTATCTTTGAAACATTTTTAAAAGCCGTTAGATTTTCAAAATAATTTAAATAGCCTTTCGCTTGTTATCACATAATTGGCGATTCTGTAAGCACCGTAGCTGCTTTTAAAGCATCGCTATGATTATATTTAAGCTTTAAACGTAAGTTATGGCACGCGAACGCTTGAACAGTAATTACGGCTTTTGGCAGCAATTTCGTGGAAAAACACCGTCGGTATTTTCTAAGAAAATAAAAGGGAAATTTCCCGCATTTCTCCTTGCGTGTGAAGTTTCCTTTCGAATGGATTCTTCGCCATACAACTGTACGTTTTTAATTAATGGGCTGATAACTTTAATACTTCGGTGGTCGTATGTGAATTTGAAAGATTTCGCTCAGTATACATTGTGGTAATTAATTTCTTTGATATTGTCTTCGTTTAAATCAAAAAAGATAAGTACCAGGTTTACATCTGGTCCTGCCATCTCCAATATTTACAGTTATCCTGCTTTTTACTAAAATCATTTCATGACCCTGATATAGCTGGTGCCATATTTTTTTACTTATTTTATTATAATAAAACTTTTTTATTCATATGCTCAGTTTCAGTTTTTAATGCTGAACAGATGTCCTTTATTGACCAGCTTTCTTAGCTTTCTCATGTTTTAAGAATATAGTCATACTTCTGCGAAAAATTTGTCCCTAATTTTACTTAAGTCATTTCTTTTAAATTAACACTGTCAAATCTGAAAAATTGTGTAACAAGGTTGTCTTTTTTCAAGAATTATGGCCAAAGCTAATAAACTAGGAAGTTGCAAAGGCGCCCTTGGTTGGAATTCGAACCACCAAACTCGGGAACTCACTTCACGCCTTCGTACCGCTCACGGTAAGATAAATTTATAGTATTACTATCGCAAAGCATAACATATTTAGGCCGTTTTGCTTCGCTTAAATATATAATATACGTTTTGCTTCGCTTTAATATATGAACATAATGTAAACGGTTAAAAAAGTTCATAACAAAACTTACAGCAGCTTAATGCAGTGGTTCTCAACCGGGGTACCGTTTTTAATACTCAGGGTGCCGCGGAATATCTGAGTTTTTAGGAATCTAATTTTTGCTCAACTCTTACAACTTTTTGCGTAAGATTAGAGTGGAATAAATCTAAATATAACTTTACGTTGCATAGAGTTGATACGTGTTGTTCCAGTTCCGTTTATTGTGACATTTTAGTGATTTACCTACGGAAAAATCTTGTATGGGTGCCGCAATCTATTTATTATTAGCGTACCACAAGCCACAAAAGGTTGAGAACCACTGGATTAATGGCTTAAATGTGTTAAGATAACTCGTTTTGTATATACTGCAGAGAAATGTTAGGTGTAAAATAAAGTGTTGTCATAACAAAGATCGAACCTTGTTGCCAAAAGGACACATAGATCGAACCTTGTTGCCAAAAGGCACCATTCTCGTTTTGTTCAAATGCCATTTCTAAAACCAGATTCATTTGAACACGTACATGTTTCTGTCATGTTTTTCGCTATGTTTTTTTTATGCTGACCTAGATTTTAAGCGGATCACAGCTCAAACTTGATTTGTCACGAGAAGATATGTTTAATTTAAATACGCAAAGACCGTATACTTGACTATATTTATATATATTTATATTGTGCAGTGACAGTAAAACTCGGAGAAACAAAGCTCAGTTGAAACAGCGGTTTGAAGCATTTTTTGACTGTAGCCTATAAGGCAGATATGTATCAATAAAATTATCTCTAATTTGTAATTAATAAGCGCATTCATAGTTTTAAGAAAATGTGTTAGCTGAAAACAATTTTCAAGCGATTTTTATAAAGAATTGCAATTCGTTAGAATAAAAACGACGTTTACATACCAAATATAAAAATAATTCCAACAAAACAGCTAAAAAAACAGTTAACCACCTGAATTGTTAAACATAGTAACTTTAGTCAATCTAGGAAAGTCGTTTTGAAACAATTGGCGTTAAATAATACACTCTACTATTAGGACAACATTTTGCCCTATTTGAAATGCGGAAAATACTTGAAAAAATCACTTCGCAGTAAAAGCCAGACGAAAAAAACACTTGAAACTTTTTGCGCCCTTAATTCACAAAGCGAGAGTTTTAAATAACGTTTTTTAAGCTTTCTTAAAAGTGCAGCAAAAAACGGTAGAAACGCCATCTTAAAATATTTTCCAAGCACAGTTCGACAACAAAGCTACAATTTAAACCTTGGTTATTATGGAATAGCGTTGCCGTTGTAGAAATGGTAGCTGTTGAAGCCGTAGAACTGGTGTCTCTTTTCACGGTGCTTTATTGAGTGGTGGAATCTCAGGTCGGCCGACTTGTCAGCTAGCTCGTAATGCCGCACATTATCTCTGTGAAAATAAATTTGTTGTGTTTTCTTGATTTCCTATTGATAAGCATGTGTGCTGTTATCGCTGGCCGGTACACTGTTTAGAAAGACTGTGTTACAGTGCACATCCATTTTTTTTGGCTGTAGTTGGTTTACTTAAATTTGGAAGTCTGATATTTTGCATTTTGTACGACATACCATACTCGATATTTTGGGCGTAAAATATTTCTGTCTATAGTCCAAGAGTTTTCAAACTTTTTAACGCTGGACCCTACAAATATTTAGCAACGTCAAAGCGTTTTATTTTATTTATCTATTTTCTTTAAAAAAATCGTTCTACTTTAAATTATACACTAGGATTTTAACGAGATAAAACTTGTCCACGTACGCCCATAAACCTTATTTTAGAGCCCCTGGTCTGATCCAATTTCCACTATATTCAAACAAACTTGGTTTTCGATATAAAACGACAAGATATTATTGGACTTGCCTTTTCCTAAGCTCTTATCTCAGCGCGGGCTTGGATTATTCATGCCTTTTTTTTCACAAAATATCTAAATGTGTGTGCTGAACTTGAACCTAAAACCTGCAGATTTGAAACTTTCAACAATAACTTTGGTTTGTACGTGTCACCCTGCGTCGCGTTATAACATTGTTACGTCACAATGCTCGTTCCTTACCTAAAATCAGGGGCGTTTTCCGGAAGGTCTTCGTGGAATCTTCGGTGAGCGTCCGACTGTAAGGAGAAACGATATGAAAGATAAGGTAAAAAGAAAGGTTAGAATGAAAAAAAAACTTTGGCTGGAACTTAAAGGTTTGTTTGTGGGACATAACCTAAATGGCTTAATTGTGTTGTAGTTAGTGATTTTGCATGTGAAACGATTTTAATGCAAATTAATGTAAGGCGAGCAAGATTTTGAGCTGTTTTTTTATTGTGATATTGAACTCACAGCGCTAAAGGTCCATCTGTAAGGGAAATAACTAAGGGGCTTAGTTGTTTTGTAGTGACTGTATTAGGTTCTTGGTGGATTCCAGTTTTGTTACTAGCAGTCTATAGTTTAGCAAAAAATGTGTTCTTCAGACCTTCTAATTTTTTTAAAACTAAAAACTTATGCTTTTGAAATGAAAATAACAAGGTTGTAAATAAGTCATCTACTGTAGAAAGACCTAATTCCCAGTCAAGTCAATTATAAAACAACTTCAGTCAAGGTCAAGTTTTTTTTATAAATAACAAGTCCCTGTCAAACATAATTGGAGCAAGTCAACACAACACAAGTCAAGTCAATGTTATTAAAAAAACGTTTAACTGTTTTATGCGAAAAAATTAGGATAAATCAACTTTAATGAAAAATGATTTGATGAAAACACGTCATTTTAACCAAACTTTATTGTCCAAAAAACTTCAAACCATTTAAGTCACATCGTTCTAAAAATTGTCTAAATTACCTTAACTAATCGAGAAAAGCCAAGTCAAAAATAGCCACTTGAGTGGAAAACAACTTTTTAACATCCAAAAAAGGTAGTTTCGTCGACTGTGGGCTGCAAATAGAATGAAATACTTCTATAACTAGAGGGGCTTAAAAATGAGAATCAGTGACGCGCTGGGACGCAAAACCAAACTCCGACCGCCGTAACACAGTTTGTTTTCTTACGCCACGTGTTTGCAGTCCTGATTTCAAGGTCACTGGGGACTGACCTTGTCGTTTCGCTCCAACAGACATCGCGGCCTTGCGCGAGAATCACTAACGAGTCCCATTCGCGGTTGAAATCGCAGTAAACACTCGGCACTGCGCGGTAGTGAGATTGAAACAACAGATTGTTTTGTATGTTGTTTCAAAAAAGGCCACTAAATAGGGCGTTGTTAATCACTGGAGCACTTTTTGTTGACAAACCACTCGATTTCGCCGAACTTCGAGATTGCGCAACAGTTTAACGACGATTTGATGCATTTTAATTGCGAACCAAAGTCCGCTTGAGCGACTGTGTTTTGATTTGCATGTAAAAACACCATGTTTTTTCTCGCTAATTCGGTTGCTATATTTGTCTATTTCGACTACTGTTTATAGGCCTAACTTGTGTATGAAGTTCAAAGCTTTGGGGCATAATGGTTCGAGGTTTTGGTAACATGTACAAGGAAAATACCAAAACCCATCTATAGAAATAGCTAACCTTTTCGAATCTTTAAATCTTTCTTTCTTTATGTTTAACAGTAATGCAATTCGGGGACATATATTTATTGTGTTTTGATTTGCATGTAAAAACAACATGTTTTTTTTCTCTAATTCGGGTGGCTTATTTGTCTATTTGGACTGGTGTTTATCAAGTAGAGTCACCGTAAAACACACTATACATAGGCTTAACTCATTGTGTACGAAGTTCAAAGCTTTCAATTACAATGCTGGAGGTTTTAGTAAATATAAATAGCTAACCTTTAAGCGTTTCTAATCTTTCTTTATTCATCTTCAACAGTAATGTTACCTACTTTAAGGACAGACTTGGATTTTTTTTTTTTGGGGGGGGGTATTTAAACCTATTAAAACATGAATTAATTAATAAGTTGATAGATAAAATGAAAAACAATAAAAATCTCAACAATTTAGATGATAAAAATTACATTGTTTTGCGTTTGATGCTGTTCTCTTCAAATCTATTAAAATATTCGTTTATTTTATACAATTGTTATGTTTTTTGTTTATAATATTTTCTCGATCTACACTTAAGGGGCATTTGTTTTCACCCACCCTTGGACATTGAATCTGGATGTAAAAAAGTAATTTTTTAATTGTAAAAAAATTGAAAACCAATTAAAGAAAAAATGTAAAAAAAAATTATAATTTAAATAACAAAATTATAAAAAAATGATCAGACAACCTAATTTTTTTAGGTTTTATGTTGTTCTTATTAGAATCTTCGTTTTTCACGCATTATATTCTGTTATTCTTTTAAATATATTAGCTCTACCGTTAAGTGGCATTTAAATTTTCACCCACCTTCAACCATTGGTTCTCGATGTAAAAAAAGTAAGTTTTGGATCTTGAAAAATTGAAAAATCTTCAAATAAAAAAAATTAGGGATGATATTACAACTTAATTTTGGGGGGTTATGGTGTTCTTTTTAAAATGTTTACTTGTATTTTTTCACTCACCTTTGACCATTGGTTCTGTATGTCCAGTAATGAGCTTTGAGGTCGGGGACTACCTGGGGCCGGGCTCCAGCTCTGGGGCTCAAACTGGGCCTTCATTCTGACGTCATAATTCCAGCGCCAGTGATCGCGCGAGCTGGGTTTGCTGTTTTCGTGCGGAAAAGCGCTGCTGGGGCGAAGGGCGGGGCCCCGGGGTGAACAACCTGGGAAATCACCGGAAATAAAGGATTAGAAAAGAATTTAAAAAAAGAAAAGAAAATTTAAACAAAAAGTGAATTAACAAATATAAGAAGAATTGAAAAAATGCAAAAAATGATAATTGAAAAAAATTAAATTAAATCATTAAAAAAAACTTTTTAACAAACACTAAAGTACAAATTTAAAAAAAATGAGTTGGAGGGGTGAAGCATAAGAATGGACAATTCTAAAATATGTTTTTCTATTATGGAAATATTTATATTGCATTTAATTTGAGATATTATGAACGTCTTAAAACCTGGCAAACAAATATCGACTACAACTCCTGATAAGTGACAGCAGTAGCCTATACTCCTTGTATTGTTGAAAAAACGTTGAAAAACGAAACTAAAAAGTATTTAGGATAGTTTCAGCAATCTGATTTCGGTTATGATAGCACTCGGTATATCGGTATATCGATATATGCAGTGGTGGGATTCAGCCGGCTCGCACCGGTTCTATAGAACCGTTTTGCCAAACTTTATGAGATCAGCGAACCGGTAAGCACTACTGGTGACTGTCAATTTGTTTTTGCATCTTATTCCATACATTGAATTTTGAGACCTAAGTAGCTCACGTGTTTTTTTTTTCAAAATGTGCTATGGTCAAGGTCGTACGTAACAGTCATACATTACGTTAATTTTGATAATTGTAGTAATTTTTCTTCTGTGATTGTTTGTCTGTAAATTTAAATGTTGCGTCATGAGACGACTGCTGCTTTTTAGTGTGGGCTGATAGCAGTGATGGGATTTAGCCGGTTCGCAGTTCGCAAGAATTCTCTGGAACCTGGGCACTGGGGTTGCATCCTGTTCTTGCAACTACGTTAATTTTTTTCCGGAAAATAAGATATGTCGTAACAGAACCGGCTGAAAAACATGACTTTTGTGATAGAAACGGCGGACAAAAATTTGAATCCCACCACTGGGTATATGGAGCTAGGAGTTCCATAAGGATATACATTCTATTTTAAGATGCTTATTTGTTCCATGTTTACTTCCGTATGCCGCACCGGGCATTCTAACTTTAGCAGAATGCTAACACGGTGAAACGTATTGATAGCGGGACCGCGTAGATATATGCAAATGAGACCCCGGTAAAAATATAACACGAGCGTTTTGTACGCAACGGCCAGACACTCCGTCACAACTTAAATATATATTTTCAGGGCTTCGCTTTGTTTTTAAAGTCATGATTAATGCTTCACGTTTTTAGGCAAACTGTGCCTTTGTGAGATTGTGAGGATGACAAAAAAAAAACGTACTGAATTTTTTTTAAGTGCCGATGAATGCGTAAATGACATTTGGTTTAACCAGACGTGCGTCGTATTTAAATACATTTTATAGGCCGTTGCCGTTTTCAAATTTGAAAATTAGTTTTATTGTTCGCTTTTACGTAAAAAGAACCCCCATAAAATTAATATGTGCGTTGGATGAACGCAAAAAACATCGGAATGATTTTTAAATGATGTTGACATTTTTACCAATGAAAGAGTGAAATTTCATGTTTATTTAATATATAAGAAGTGACGATAAGAAACATATGGCGGCTTAATATGGCGACCTAATCAAAGGTCTATTTTTATGTTGTAGTTATCAGCAAAAATCGATAATATAATTAATTACACGCTGAGTTTTTAGGATTTGATCCTGGTAACCTATGCCAAATTTAGAGAGGCAGCAACCATTTTGTTTAAATACCTAAACGCTAACTCTGTATTTATAACAAGTATGGCTATGTTGTGAAAAACCTTATTTCGGGAGACAGCTTCAGGACCAAAAAACACCTGAAAACAGTGCTTTCGTATATTTAAACCTCCGCGACACGTCTTAAAAATGTAAAAAACGTTTGGGTCAAACTGTGCGTTGTTTCAATTTTCCAAGGGCGTCTCACCATAAGTCCGTTTCGTATTTAAACTCTGTGCGGTAAAATAATGATTTTAAAAGTATAATTGTTACCCCTAATATGTGCATTTGAAATCAATTGATGAGAAAAACAGAACGGCGATTAATTTTTGAATACATAAAATTTGATGAAATTTCTATCGCTGAATGTGACGAAAGTCCAACAAACTTTTCCGAATACGTAGCAAGAAAAAAGTTTGACACCCACTGGAGTAAGATAATGCGTCATATTTTAAACAGATCCACTTAATTCCTTTATAGCGTAAGAATTATTTCACGTTTTCAACTAAGCTGTGTGTATGTAAATCGCGCAATAAAAACGTATAAAATAACACGTGCGTATACGTTTGTAATTACAATCCCAGATGTATTATTTGCTTTACATGTAAAACAGTCCTATTAAACCTTAATTCAGTTGATTGACCTTATACGTCTGAAAGTCTAGTTCGTCACGTTTTAATTCCATTTCAAAGGTTTTATCGTTGAAAAAACGTTTTCGCTGTAAAGTAAATTGCGTGCGTAAATCACAACAGCTTGGCCAAATAACAAAAGAACTTAAAGGTCGTTGCTATTTTTTCAAGTTGTAAATTTCTCACATGTAAATGAAGCAAATTCAAAACGTATAATACACATCCGTGTTTAGCTTATAGCGTCATATACTTTAAAGATAGCTCATAAGCCCATATCAGTTTCAGTTCCGGAAATATGGCTTCACGTTTCTTTTAACGAGATTACGCTCACACGAAAATAAATTAGCAGAACGTTCATCAAAACCAATCTTATTCTAAAGCGGGCATGCATGCAGCAAGCTAGTACGAAGCCAAATAACAGACGCAAATCGTATAATACTGCCGTCGTAAAACCTATATATCCACCATTTAGGTCGAAATTGCGTTTTCATTTTTACTTGCGAATAAACGAGGAGTTCGTTATATCGGATCGGAGCCGATACCTGGTGCCAATTAAGTGGTAGTATCGATATAAAGTAGTAGTATCGGTGCCGATCCGATACTAAGTAAATTTGTGCCTTGTTTGTCAATCTAACGTGAGTATTCTGCTAAGAAGTGTAAATTTCTGAAAAGTAGTACTTAATCAAGGGTTCGTAACACAAAGGGAAATCTCGGCCTAATTTAATAACCTAAATATCATTATCATTGCATTATCAATTTGATTAATTTTGGTAGTTAGTATTGATTTCAGGTAAAAAAGACACTCACACATATGTACGTAACACCAACTGTAATCCTAACCCCTCGGAAGCTGCTTTTCGACCATAACCCCTCGGAAGCTGCTTTTTCAACGATTACAGCTTACATAACATTAGTAAACCGAAAGCCATTGCAGACTCACTGAATCTGTTGATCAACGATGCAAGCAGGGCAGGCTAGAAAAACAACTAGCCTGTGGTGAGATTCGAACTCACGACCTCCGGTCATACCTGGACAGTCGCTCTACTAAACAGAATTTAGCAGGCGTTAACGTATGGTTGTTTTTCGACTCGCTCCTCCCTGAGATTGAGTAGCTAAGTTTTTTTTTTGCATGTTTTTAACGTAAGTGATGGGGGACACAAAACTGTTAAAGTCCATTTAAAATGACCCCGCTGATAGAAAAACCCTGATCTATACCCATGTCGTAATATAACTGTAATAACTTTAGCAATCATTATGTCATTTTTGGTTTAAAACGTAACATCCACACACCCACATTCTCAACCCATAGTAAGGTCAAAGTCTCACCTAGTTGTAAGCTGTTTATAAACAACCAAGGGCGCAAACAGCTTAACACATTAACAGGTATAGGTGTGTACATGCAAGTATATAGGTCACAGTTTAACACACCGTGTAAAATACAAGATTAGGCATTTGTTATTAGCCATACTTAGGCTAAGTAGTTGTGCGTGTGTCGGTTTGAATTACGAGGTCGCTTGCTTAATCTTTGTTTACCCTTTTTTTATGTGTGAAGGATAAGCGTTTGCTGCACATAAGCAAAGTAAATTAAAGCATCACTTTTAAAAGCTAGGACGCAATTGTTGTCGTTCTGAGTTTCTATAGGGGAAGCATTATGCTTTCATTTACTTCTCAGTCACATTAACTGAAGATGATACAAGCTCGTATCGAAACGTCTTAATCAAGATGCTGTCGATTTACCCGACCTATTTGGATTTGCAATTCAATATTATCAAGTCTATAAAATATGTGCAAGGCAAGCTAAAATATACTGACTTTTATGACACGGTATCTTTGCAAAAAAACTCACCAAAGCAGTAATAGCAATGGCCGGGAAGGAAAACAAAATAAATTTATTCTGGCTTTAAATCACATACCACTTAAATCTAGCGGTTTAACGTGCTGTTTACATGGCTCTTAAATCGCTAGGGTTAGGTCGACGTGTAACATTTTAAATCGGAAACGGATAAATTCTAACTTTGTTCACGACTTTTTGTGATAAGGGATGTTCGATAGTTGACATTTTAGTCCGATATCGAAAACCGATATTTTAGACAAAATGTTTCGCGATCCGATCCGACTCCAAATGACGTCATCACTCTGCTCAAATAACCAAAATAGACGAACTTTCAAAGTTAATTTTTCCAAATACCCACGCAAAATGTGCTTTAACTTTCAAAGGTTTGGTACCTCAAGTTGTTAACGATTATTTCATAAACTTCGATATCACGATAAAATGTTCTGCGTTGGTTCGCTAATAATGCCTGAAATTCTTGTATAAATTTGGTATCGGAACAGCACTGATATTTTTGCAAAACCAAGATTGGGGGACCTGAGTTTTGCAAAGTATTTTTTGCTTCACACAAAAACAATACTGAAGTTAGAAACTTTAAAAAACCGCAAACGTGGTATGCGGAAGTCTTAAATTTTGCAATGAAAAGCGAATGTGTGGTGCCTAATTGTTGTTGCAAGTTATATTTTTTTTAATAAAAACAAAACTTAAAAACGTTTGTAAACCGAAAAAGTCTGAAAAAGGAACTTTTTTTAATTTAAAAACTCCGGTAAATCGCAGATTTTGCAAAAAAGCGAAAGTTGTACCTAGGTAAACTGAGGGTTCGCTAACAGTCCTGGGTGGTGAGGGTAGGGGGGTGGAGGGTCGAGATTTCTTGTAGTTGGGGCTGGACTCGGCGCTGGTCAGTGGATGACTGGACAGCTTGAATCGCGATCCATACTCGGACGAAGCGACTCGTACTACCTGCATGTAAAATGACGCTTGAAGCGGATCAAATAAAATCACGTAAAAAGGGGCCAATAAAGTTATTATATGGGTGGGATGAACGCGAAAAAACATTGTAAATATTTTTTGTTAACATTTTTAGACGAAAGGATAATAATTCACGATTTTTTAAATATATAAGAAGTGACGATAAGAAACATATGTTGGCATTTATATGACGACTTAATTAAAGGTGTCTGTTATTTTTACGTTGTGATAATAAGCAAGATCGATCATTATTATATGCGGGGATTTTTGGAGTTTGATTTTGGTAAACGAAACTAAATTTTGAGGAAACATAACCCTTACATCTAAAACACGCTTGAAACAGGTCAAATAGCGTGTTAATGGGACAACGTTGCAATAAACTTATGTGAGAGAATTCTGCTTTGGAGCATTTACTTTGTGCTCGTATTCTTGAACGAGTCCTAGAATCTTTTACATTTGTTTTATGACAAAGAATTACCACAAATCAAGAGGCGGCAAAAATATTACCCTGAGTTTAAACACATTTTATCATATTTGTGCACACAAATTGAAAAGATTTCAGCCACACCATGAAAAAAAATACCCCATGAAGGTAATAGATAGTTGCTATTGCAAACTACTAAATATTGAAATCTACTCACAAATAAGAAAAAAACCATCAAAACTAGTGAAACTACTCAAAAATATTGACGAACACTAAAAAATAATAAATAAACACTAAAAATAGTAGAAAATAGCCAAAAGCAGTAGAAAAACACGACAGTGAAAAACGCTCTAAAACAGTAAGTATACCCCGTTTAAAACTTTTTAAATAAAGTTCTACATTTTAAGTTCCAAAAATCACCCGAAATTTCACAGTTAGACATTTACTTTAAACAAGAAAAGCGTTACCTCATTAAAAGAGATGCTTCTGCTGGACCCAGTCCTGGGGGGAGACCCAGGTACCCTCAAAATTCCCCCTGTAAAAGCCCCCTCTTCTGTAGCGGGCCCACCAGAGCGTGACTCGACGTTTTCGCCTTGGGCGTGATGACTCAGCGAAAACGGGTTTGTCCTGGTGATGTGGCTCCATAGCACCCCCTTGTGGTTCTGCGGCGCAGGATCGGAAACGGGGATTTCCCGGCGCCAGGTGCTCGGGAACTCCTTGTAGCCTTCCAATTGCCTGAGTTTTGGTAAAACATCAAAAATGTTAGAAAAAAGTAGGGTAATTTTAAAGCAGCTGATTTGAAATGGTTGGTTTTCGAGTGTTAAGGGAAAATATAAAGCTTAAGAAGGAATTTCAGAGTACAACAAACTTAAATAAGTCAATGAATATTCCACTCTTGTAAAAAAAATATTTAAAAAAGGTAATTTAGGCAACGTTATCTGTACTTGACTTGTTAGGTTGGGGTATTGGGCATCGAATTATGTCAAAATATTGTGTTTTATTCGTTAGGGATAATATCAAGTTTATTTGGAAATTACGACTGTGTTTTTGGTGAGAAATCAAAAAAAAAAAAAAAATAGGGCTATTTTGAAGCAGCTGTAATTAACTAGGTTGGTTTGTGAGTGTTAAAGAAAAGAAAAGCTCAAGATGCAATTTTAACGTAACAACTTAAAGCCAATGATAAGGCAATTTACTCATGTAAAGAAATCGTGGATAAAGATATTTCAGGCCACGTAATCTATAATCTTTGGTTGTGACAATATAATAAGAAAATATGTATTCGGCATCTTGTAGCTGACCAATTGCCAGAGTTTTGAAAAATCTAAAACATAAGAAAAAACAACGCCAAAAACAAGATATGTCTCTAAAATAAATTTTGGCCCAGATAATTAACTATAGGTTCAATTTTAAAGCAGCTGTTTTGAAATAGGTTGATTTGTAAATGTATGGGAAAAACTCTCTTGTATAGGCACTTCCACATTAAGATAAAGTTTTTTTTGGTAGCCTAATTTTATTTAGTTAGTCATGATCATGTCAATGAATTTCTATTTTTTGCCGACTTTGTGAACATGCTAGACCGTTATTTATTGAATACTCACCGGTCGTGTAAGTCGGTAAGTGTTCCGCGGTCACTTATTTTCTCTGTTGTGAACTTTAACCCAGTGTCGTAACGCTCTGATGATTCCGGGAGCTTTTTCTCCCTTAGTTCCTGCAGTCTTGTAACGTCCTCTGCAACCTGACGTATACAACAGTTTTCAGTTTTTTTCTTTTGGACACATGCTAATTAACTGCTTTAAATTATTTAAATGCTTTTACAGCCCGTAACTTTAATATTGTTAAAAAAATATAGACATGTGACTAAAATAATTTTAGGAACCACTGTTTTAAGAAATTGTTTTTTCCTAAAGCAGCGTTTAAAACAATCTTTAGCTTGGATTCAAAACACTTGGCCACCAAACTTCACCTGTTCTGCATGTTGATCCAGCGCCTTTGGTTCCAGTCTGTTTCCCATTTGATCTGTTTTGTTCCTCAGGGCGTTCATATCGTGGCTTGACTGGTACTGTAGTTCCAGGGCCTTTTCTTCATTAAATCGCTCGATTCCCTAAAAAACAGATAAAAAAACGTTCGAGTTCAAACTTTTCGAGATATTTTTGGAACCGAAATAAAAGCCCTATTTGACCAAGGTCGCGAGTTCGAACCTCACCGTGCGCGTTGTTAAATCCGCGGTCGAATTTCTTTGTATAATTAATCTGAACACACCTGTTTCGTATTAGTAATATTGGTGAAGGATAATCGCGTAGGCGCTGTACAATCTAAGTAAAACTAAGCAAAAAGTAAGTCAAAAACGGCGTGGGAAAAAGCAGCCTTTTGGTAAGTTCAACACAAGCTTTTGTTATGTAGAATTGAAAAACGGAACTAATGTAAAGAGCATATTTGAATTACAAAACTGGAATAATCTAAAGAGCATATTTGACTTGTAGGTTCTTAAAACGTAGTAATGATACCAAAGCCTATACAGAAGTAATTAGCGTTTTGTGAACGTTTTAAATAAATATTAGGATAATGGCTGAAGGTTGTTGTTAAACGTAAAATGAATATCAAAGCCCATACAGAAGTAGGAATCATTTTGAACGTTCCCAATATCTCTTTATTCATTTTTCAATTCTTGTTCCAGTTGCTACCTACTTCTGTATGGGCTTTGATATTCTTACTATGATTCATCCCTAGTTTTTGTAGTTTGTTAGATTACTTTAGCACGTTTAATATTTATACAGCTCAATTAGCTAAACACAAATTCAAGTGTAATTAAACACATATCTGTCCACGTCTACGGTCCTCCTTTAATTGATAAAACTTTAAGCTTCCCAACCTTTTTCAGTTCGCGACCTACTTTAATGCAAGTTTTATTGCGCGACCCATAATGAGATATGACAAACCTCGAGAATGTTACCTTAAATCGTTCTTCCCTTTCAGCCTGATAGTCCTTCAAGTAATACTTCTCCACCTCAGGAAGCTTAACTTGTTCCTCCACAGTCTTGGGAAGTTTGTCGTGTTCCTCGTATGTGGATCGGTCGGTTTCGGGACTTTTTTGGGCCTCCACTGTTTTAAGACCTGGCGAGCGAAAATTTAATATCCATATAAGCTGTGAGTTAACACGGTGCGTATACTGTGATCTCAAGTCCTTCTGGAGTTGTACTGGCCAATGGTAACGACACTTATATTAGTACACAAGATGCTTTAGGAAAGGCTAACCGAAATCAGTCGGCCTGATAGTGCAAGCAAGGCCAGGCTAGAAAAGCGATTTTTAGTCTCTACTGTTTTTAGACCTGCGAGCGAAATTTCAATACCTAAGCTGTGGGTTACTAAAACGTACCTATACAGAATGTGTATACTGAGATCTCAAGCCCTTCTGGAGTCGTATAAGCGAATGGTAACGGCACACATATTATGGTACACAAGATACCTTCGTAGAATTTTGGGCCTCTATTGTTTTAAGACCTGTCGAGCGAAAATTTAATAGCTATAAGCTGTGAGTTACTGAAACATATACACAATGTGTATGTTCGTACTGGCCAATAATAATGACACCCATATTAGTAAACAAGATGCCCTTGTAAAGGCTTACCGAACTCAGTCAGCGTTATCAGGATAATAATGCTAGCAAGGCTAGGCTAGAAAAGCGGTTTAAACCTGGCGAGCGAAATTGAAACTGGCGAGCGAAATTGAATAAAGCGCTTTTAACCGCCAATATAAACGCCAAGCTGAGGGTTATTAACCTCTAAATTGCGTTTGTTATTGAGAAATTTCGATATTGGTTGAAAAAGCGTTACATTTGTTTGCCTATGTGTAAAATATATCGGGAAGGTTTAATAAGAGAAATTTTTATGCTAATTATTAGGACGAACGTATTTCGTCCCTAATCTTAAGTTATTTGGCTTTATACAACCTCCAGAATCTCACCGTGCTTTGGATGGCTTTGAAGCTGAACGTTTTTCCAATTGGCGTCATACTCAGGGGCATCCCCCGTTGCGAGAACCGACCGAGGTCTGTCGCCCGACAACTTTGCGTTGTTGCCCTGAAAATAAAAGGTCTAATATATATAATGTCTTGTAGAAGGTTTCTACTAAAACATGAAAGCCAGTTATACATTTAGCGACAGGTGCACACTTGATTGTTTTTAAACACATCTGAGTTATTAAATTAAACACTTAAATTTCAACAAAAAGAAAGCCAGTTGAATTTGTGTTGCGGGGTTTGGCAATTCACTGTCTCTTTACCCCCCAAAAAAATGTTTACCAAATAATTTTTGGCGTTAGCTATAATTGTTGCTTGTTGTCAATAGTCAATTTTGCTAACAACAAACTACTTTAAATTGTTTAAAAAGTTTAATTTGAGATAAAAGTGTCAAATCACTTCGCTTTGCTATTTTTACTTTGAAAGAGCACGTGTTTAAAAAAACTTCACTTAATTACGTGTAACAACAACGTACTTGTAAACTGAAAAACATAATTCATTTAAAGTCGTTTCGTTTTTACCGTATAACGTCTCCCAGGTTCGGCAGTTGTGCTTCGTCCGCTTGTTTCACTTTTCACCTGAAATAGGTAAAATTTGATAGTTTTAAAACACTTTACAAATAAACTTTAAAGTTTGAAAACCCGCATACAAAAATGAAAAAAACTTCAAAAATTAAAACATACTATTACAACTAATAAATTGCAATGCAAGAAACGTAATGAATATTGAAAAGATTAAACTGTCACAACAATGTTAGCACATCTGGAATTAAAAAACATTTAAAAATATTTGGATCACAATGGCTGAAGGTTGTACTTTTTTTAAAGTAGAACGAATTTTAAGCCCCATACAAAAGTAGGTAGCATTTTAAAAAAAAAATGATTTTTATTACATAATCAAACTAATGATTAGGTCAAAAAATACATAAAACTTAAATTGTTGGAGGTTGTAGGTAGATGTAGAACGATTTCAAACCCCATACAATAGTGGGTAGCATTCCGTTTTCGAAAATTTCCTTCCTAATTTTTTAAATATTTAAAAAAGTTAAAAAATATTCAAAAATTAAAACTTGTACCTTGTACCACTCGTCCTTGCGACGAAGCGACTGGGGGGTGCTGGGCAGCGACAAGTACCCCCTGGAATCCATGACGTCATCGCGGTCAGGCAGCGGCTCGTCGGGTGGGTATCTGACGTCAGCGCTTAGATGACGTCGATTCTGGTAGAGTCTGGCGTATCGGCCTTCGGCGGGTCGGGGAGGAACAAAAGACGGAGAAGTGGCTGGGATCTGGGATGAAAGATTGCTTTAATTACCACGTTTTTCTCTCACTTCGGACACTGGGATCGTGGGTTCGAAATTTCCGAGGTTATGAGTTCGAATCTCACCGCAGGCTTTCGAATAATTGTGGCCGAAATCTGCGTGTAAAGAATGCTTTAATTACGAGGGTTTTCTCTCACTTCGGACACTGGCGTCGTGGGTTCGAACCTGATCGCGGCCTTGCTTTTCTAAGAGTTTTTTTCTTCATACCAAACTGAATGAAAAATAAGAAATATCTTTTCGCCCTAACAGGTGAATGATTAAGACCTTACAGGTAAAATGATAAGTTTTTAAGTGAATGTGACCTGAATCTGCATGAAGCAAACGAACTGAATTTAGATAAATTAGTATAAAAAGGCGAAAGTTATTTTTTGTTCCGCCTCTGATATATTTGGCAGAATTTCAACTACTTTAGAAAATCGATTTTGTGTTTTACGAGTTTTCAGGGGACGACAGAGAAATGGCCAATCTGCGTGGAAAAAATGCTTTAGTTAAGAGTTTGTTTCATGGATCAAATGAGAATAATAAGCATTTTAGGATTGACATAAAAATGTAGCTGCTGTCAACTATAGCATGTATTAAGTACATATGTTTAGCGGGACAGTGGTCTCCAACTGTGAGCCGCAGAGCAATTATTTGTGGACCTTTAGTTTCTTTTGAGGAACTTAGTGTTATCATGTTTTTGTGGGCCGCTCAATAGCCGTACAGTCATTGTACTTTATTTTAAAAGTTGGTGTGGCATAGAGAATTTATATTGGCTCAGCTTGGAAAGGCCTACGTGACAAATATGGTTCAGAGAGTCTATATTTTTTGCCAACTTTAACTATATTTAAACGCAAAACTTTTTCGCGCTTCACGCGTATTGCTTTAGTTTTTTAGTGTGTTTTACAATTTACATTATGGCATGGTAGCGTTTTGGCCATCAATTCGCCGTGTAATATTTCACCTTAAAATCAACATCACTTGTAGCTGTTGTCTTCAAAGGCTTTCTAAAATTAGCGTTAGTCTCGATTTAGTCAATAATTGAATTGCAAGCAAGTCATTAGCTGCTAAAAATCGAGGCTGCAATGAGGCTGGAACCCAAGACCTCGAAGATATCAGGACAGTTGGCTGCACAGATTCAGAGAGGAGCTAGTCGAGATACAACCCCACCACCATTGCCTGCCTTATCCTGTTCGTAAAAACTAGCCAGTGGTGAGGTTCGAACCCACAACTTCGGTCATACCGGGACTGTCGCTCTACCAATTATAAGCTACACAGATTCAGAGGCGAGCAAGTCGAGAAACAAGCGTTGCACCGTTGCCTGGTACATCCTGTTCATAAGAGTACACTGTGTAAAACAATTGTAGCATTTTTAACCTTAAGGTAAAAGTTTTTTAAAGGCTTGTTTAAAAGTTTAATACCAGCACAAGTGTACACTCTGAATGAGGTAATAAATGTGTGAAAGGTTCAAAAATAGCGCGGCATGGCTAGTTTCGTTTCTAAGGTCTATATTTCCAGTTTTCCGGCGGTTTACGTACTATTTCTGTAAAAGGTTGGGTCGACAACTAAGTATTTGACTTTATTTTTTATTTTGATCACCGAACCCCTAATGAAGCATCTTTCGAGCTGCAGCCGATACCAAATACCGATACCAGATGATAATATCGGTATTCGTCCGATGCTAGAGCTGTCTACATCAACTTCAACAGTATATTAATTAACTTCAACTAATATAATCGAGACAGCTCTAGCATCGGAAGAACTTCAACAGCATATTTATTAACTTCTAATATAAGTAATATAAGCAATATAGTCATGTTTGCAATCCAACGTATAGTTTTACTTCAAATACTTGGTTTTCTTAGAAACAGGGAAAATAACTCTTGTTTCGTAGAAAACACGGTTTCGGTGTGTCTCGTCCACATTTAAGTGGCGCGTCACGACAAAACGTCACAGACTGTTTTGCGTCTACGTCACAAAGGCGTCGCGCGCGTTTGGAGTTTCGCGAAACGTAGCTTCTGTCTGGAATTGATGCAAATTGGACGCGCGGTTGTTTTACTAAAATACATCGAGTTTAAAATAGCGTGATTGGGTCGGATGTGATGCAAAAAGCACGTTTTCTTGTATGTACATTTACGTGAGTTGCAAATGCTGCAATCTCGCAAAAAATGCAACCAAACCAAATGTTCATTCCCGTAACCAAGTGGTTACCAACATTTTTTCCCAATGGTGACAAAATGTTTATAAAATATCGAAGTTTATCAACTAACAATTTTTGTGAACGGTATTTGTCGTGTTTAGCCTAACACAAGATTTCGGGATAAGCTATACATTTAAAAGGATAGCTACAACAAACGATAGTTAAACACAACTTGGAGCATAATGGCTGGAGGAGGTTGTAAAATGTAGTAAGAATATCAAAGTTCATACAGAACTAGGTAGAATTTTAGACATTTCGAACTTATTGATTTTCAACTATGGTTGAACTACTTCTGTCAACCATAGTTGAAAATTCAGTTTACCATATCGTCGTTTCTCGTATCTCTGCCGCTTGTGATTTCCTCCACCATTTTCTTGTGGTAATCGTCCAAATGCAAAACGTTCGAAGGGCCGTAACCTTAAAACAAAATAACCTCCTTGTAATAATTACACCGCGTAACAGACGTAGACTTAGTCCCTTAGCCAGCCTTGTAATGACTTAAATCAATG
Organism: Ascidiella aspersa; assembly: GCF_963924565.1. Taxonomy (NCBI): domain Eukaryota; kingdom Metazoa; phylum Chordata; class Ascidiacea; order Phlebobranchia; family Ascidiidae; genus Ascidiella; species Ascidiella aspersa. The sequence goes on along the minus strand of NC_139451.1, from coordinate 29,978,270 downwards.
ACTTGACTTAAGTCCACTTAAGTCACAAATTTTAAATGATTTGACGCAATTATTTTAATGAAATGAGTTGACTTAGACTTAAGTCATGTCAAATATCGGGTTAGAATTAAATGTTTTTATCAAGCATTTGTTTTAAAAATTAACTTTTAATTTCAATTTTTGCTTTCATTTAGGTTTTTGTTATTTTTTGTTGACTCACTGCTCATATATCAGGATTTTACTTCGGCAACTGATGACATGGACTGTACAAGACTTGTATAGTCAACACAAAATTTTTTATTATTTTTTTTTTTTATTATTATTTTTTGGTTGTGGATTTAAGCGATTTTTCCATTTTACCTGTGAAGTTGCATTCGTAAATCGTCTTCCACATCACTGATTTCAATTTTTGAATTTCTTTTTCAATTTTTCTTTTACGATTTTAGTTTTTTTAACTCACCTGTGAAGTTGTAATCGTAGGTGGTTTTCCACTGATCTCTCTCCACGTTCCTCAGTGAGTTGATCGTCCTCAACTCCAACCTCTGATCCTCATCTCGCATCCGGAGGTTGGGACGGATCTGGAGGAACAAGATGTAAGATAAATAATGAAGAAAAACACGCTAATTGATGTGTGATGCCTCTAACTCCAGCAAAGGTAAAGCTAATTTAGTATTGTAAGTTGTAGAACTAACTACTATTGAAACTGCACAAATATTGTTAAAAGAATTCTTAAAAAGTGTTTTTCTTAGGTAGAATGCCTACCAACTAAAAAGGGTTATTTAAATGAATTTTAACCAATGTGGAATTATGAACCGATCCGACACCTAAGAAAAACAATATCTGTATTTAGTAAGGTCTTCCAATTTAAGTTTCAGTAAATGCCTTCCAATTACAACTTTTAATATTGTCTTGCCTAAAAATGCTTGACACCGGTAAAAGATTCCATAAAAACGACGACTTACAAGTTTCGGCGCAATCGGGTAGTACGGTTGTCTACCGCCATCTGGCGACTTCTTAAGCTGGTAAAAGTCGTTTTCGCCTGGCCACGAGAGGGCGGGCTTGTCGCCTTCTTGTGGATTGTCCTGGAATTCACGTCGAAATGGCGAACCTTTGTAGCAATGCATAATGTATTTAAAAAAGTAAATAAGTTTTTATTAAAAATGTTCTTCACCGAAAAACAAACGTGATTCTATAGATAAGAGCTAGCGGATTTGACAGTTGTTGGACTTACACTTAAAAAGGCAATATGCTGAAAGCGCATTCGCCAAACAAAGAAAGAATCTATACTAAATGTTTCACCTGACCATCTCTTTTGTTTAAGGCAATTTAAGAAAAAAAACAAGTGTGAACATTAGTTTTTTGCCTGCATTTAACGATTGCAAATAAAAAAAACTCTCCTTTTATCTGATCTAAATGACACTTTTTTGAACGAAAGGCAACATTAAAAACAAATCAGCGTATACGGTGTAAATTTAAATGCCCTAATTTAATTTTTAGCAAACAAAATGCATTTGCTAAAACATCATAAACACGGACTGTTAATAACTTTCAAAATATGTTACAATATTCCAAAACGCTCACCTTTCGCCTTATTAAGAACTGCTACGTTGAGTGAGTTGGCAGGAGCGTTGACGTGCTTGGGTAGGGGACTTCGGGCTGGGTCCCCGGTCTGGGGGTCGTCGGGGGTATTAAACTTGGGGAAGAGGGCGAATCGAGGGGTGTGTGACGCGTAGGGGTGCTCAGATGGAAACGGAAGGTCAATTTGACGTTTACTGCAAAAACAGCGAAAATATGTTGTGGTAAAATGAAATGGTAAACATTTTTTTGGGGGGTATTTTAGAAATATATTTTTTTTAATTTCCGCGTACCACATTGTTATTCCAAATGTTGCTTAATAATGTCATAGAAACAGCAGGTTGATTTGCCGTTTTCTGCGAATAAGAGCGACACTTAAGGTTGTTCTTAGAAATGATAAAATTTTTACCATTTGTAGTTCGATTAAAAAATTATATTTGTAGCACAAAAACACGAAAAAAGGCCATAAACCATAAAAAGTTAACAAACTTTGATAACTTTCTTCCATCCGAATTGAAAAGCATTATACCGAACAAAATACCACCAGAAACGGTTAAAGTTTCATGCAATAAAAAGTGTAGTTCAATATCTTCTAAATATACTGAATGCTATTCACGCATAACTCGTTAGTGATGGTAATTCAGGCTATTGCTTTGATTCAAATAGAGATAACTCATTTAACTACAAAAACGAAACAATCTAGTTAAGGCAAACATAAAATTTTAAATAGTCGATAGATAAATTCCCTGTATTCGTAGTAAAGATGTTTTCAAACCTAATTTTGCTGTTTATTTTAGTGATAGATGTAATACCAGACGGTTCAAATATAAAACACACAAAAAAAAATTTAGTGCAACTGTTTTAACAAATAACCATAGTAATCACTTCTATCATTCTTAAAAACAAAAAAATTTAACCCCAAACCAGTTTCTTACTTCATTTCTTTGTCGGGCGACGGGGGAAGCACCTGATCGCTGGTGCGCACATGACTACGGTGCAGCTTTGTGACGTCATAGTACTGCGACACGGGCAAATCGCGCTCGTCGCTGGCGCCGCTGCCGTAATGGCGATGACCCTTGAAAAATTAAAATTTATGAAGGTGTTTAATCCTGATTAAATTCCAAGCAATTAAACATGTTTAAGGTTACATTTTCAGTTTAAGTTATTTAAAAGGCTAAAAATGGTTCTAAACCAATTGACGCTCAATATAGCTTTATACTTGAATAAATGTTGAAACCTGTTACAATTTATTGTAAACACGAAAGTTGAACGTTCAGTAGAACGCTAATGAGTTTAAAATGTTTTAAAAAGACTAAAATACACTGAGTATTAAAACTTTAAACTAAAAGACATGTTGAAACCCCTTACAAACCAATTTTTGTAAACAGGGCGGCATTTGATTTCAAAGGCTCCCAGTTTTAGACTTATAAAAATACTAACAACTATGGAGAATCCGATAATTTGCTAGTTATATTGCTGCTAGCATTGTTAAAAATTAGGCGCATCTTTTTAACGATGTAGTGCAAATTGCTTCCACCAACCTTTCGTTTTCCTTCCTTTAATTTGGCTAAAACTGTCATATGATCTGCAACTGTACTTAGCCCAATTGAATAGCGAGAGTTATCTATTAGCTGTATTAAAGTTAAACCTTATACCAGAGTTAAAATAATAGTCGTGTTTTATACTGAAGTACACCAAAACCTACTAAATTTGCAGTCAAATTTCTAAATTGCAATACGTGTCATCACTTTTTAATTTAATTAATTTAAATTCTCCTGATATCAAACTTGAAAGTCGCAACGCGGATTTTTATAATATATTTCTGGATAGATTTTACAAAACAGCACAACTTTTATCAATCTTCAACTATCGTAATTTAAAACAGGCGTGGAAATTATTTAATAGCTATAGAGTTGAATATAAAAATACCAGATTGTATTCTGCCTGTCAGTAGACCTATACATGACTAGATTTTAAATTTCAACAGATCATTTCAATTAAAATATAACACTATCTGATTATTTCTATCTATGCCTTATACGCAGTAGATTTGGTTTTGTGATGTCACTTCTAAATTCTATTTACCCTTATTCAAACACACTCGTCTGAATGAAATATGCATATTTGCGGTCGGTGGTCATTTATGAGGGCCTCCTTTTCGTCTGTGCATTAATAGCCTCTTTAAAAACGAGTACGCTTGCCCATCTAAAGAGACGTAGCTGTTATAGACCATAAAGTCAAGTAGACAGGTTTATTTGTTTAGGTTTATTTCACCTAACCTCTACTCGAAGCTTTTATAAGGGTTTAAAGCGAACAACAAATAAAGGTATCGACTGACTAGGCTAGACACTATCATTAGCGCGGCTTACTTTATGATTTGTTATAAATATTTAAATTCCAGTTAATTCCCAAGAATGGGCAATGAGAATCATTGATAACACAACGATTAAATCCATCATTTTATAAATCACCTAAAGAGTATTAGAGTACCACATATGAGTATAATTTCAAATTATTTCCTAACATAATTTAAAAAAATGTATACCTTGGTTACTGTTAACTAAATTAAAAAAAATTGTTATGTTCCTTTGATGTGTTTCGCTAAAAAAATACGATAAAAAGAGTCTAAGCCAAGAAATCCTGCAATCAACAAAACAAACCCCTAAAAGTCTAGGACTCGAAAAATGCAAAAAACACGAGCCTTAACATACACTTCAAAACAGAATTTTTCCTAATTTCGAGTATCAGTGCCTTCTCTCTATGTTGAAAATGAACAAAGAGTTATTCGAAATGTTCAAAATTATACCTAATTCTGTATAGGCTTGGATAAATATTCTTATGACGTTTTACTGCAACCTTCAACCATTATGCTCCATAAATTCTTCTGTTTACCTTCTGTACGACTTCAGGTGGGTAGCCCTTGGGTTTGACAAACTCGATTGGGAGTTGAACTTTCTGCAGACCCCCGTATTCGCGACCCCGGCCCCATGGTAGAAGGGGCTTCTTATCTAGGCCGGCACGGTACTGCTCGAATCTAGAAAGAAAACGAAAATAAAGCGACACGTAAAAGTGAATACGGTAGATTTTCGGTTATGAATGTGTGACTTATAAACGTAATTTTAGCGCTCAAAAAATAAAAGACCTTTTTGATTTAAATTTGAACTTCAAAATAAGAAACACAACAATAAAATAGATAAAAAGGAAGTATATTGTTGATGCAGGCCTAAGCATCGCCGGTACTACAGTTACAGTTAGTGGCAAAGTGTAAAGTTTTACCCATAAAAACAAAATCGTTGAAGTGAAATAGCGAAATAATGACCCATTTAATAGCAACTTCTTTTCTCTCGCCCCGTTCATAAATGCATTTGTGCGTAAAGATATTGACGTTTTATGGTGAGGTTTTATTCCAGTGTGAATTGTTAGTGATCGTTACGATGATGTGCAAGGGCAAAGCATCTTTAGCAATTATTGCACTCATGTATACTTTCAAGATTTGAGCTCCGTTAAAAGATATTGCGAAATTCGCGTAAACAGCAAAGATTGTGTGGCGATTTTACACCTTTCGTGTCTGGCATTGACAACAGTAGCACGTAGTTCTTGTCATGATTTGAGATGACTATTTGTGATTTTGTGTAATTTTTGAACAAAAATAAGAAGCTATTATGTAAAGATATATGTATATATAATATAGGTTTTCTGATTTATCTGATTTGTGCTATAAGTTATTTTTTTGTGTGTTGTTAATGATCGGGCATAAAATCCTAAAAGATGTTTCCAGTGCAATATTCCCATCGGGCCATAGTTCAACATTGTACTAAGTCGGAATGTCCGACAATATCCGATCGGAGCCGATCCCAAGTATCAGTACTCGTCCAATACTAGTATGTTATCGGTGCCGATCACATGCCAATTAGATATAATGGAAAATTTTAGCCATGATATGCGATAAACCGTAGCAATTCTACCTTGCAAGGTAAATTTATCAACATTTTAGCATCGAAACTTCCTTTCACGGATGCAAAACTCAAATCAGTTAGAAAAAGAACCCTCGAGGGCATTTCGTTCGTTTAAACATATTAATGACGTCGTATCAGATCGGGTCGCGATATATTTCATCCGAAATTTCAGGTATCGGTATCGGAAAACTTGTATCGGACATCCCTAGTACTGTATTAAGTTTGTAGAGGTCCCACCTTGAAATATACAAGTTCGTTACAAGCGCAGACTTTTACCTTGTGGGGTTTACAGTGACCCTGTCCAACTGTAGAGGTGTGAAGAGTTCATTGGACGCCAGGTTCTGCGAGATGTGTTCGTCACCTTGCGTTGCTCTGTAGAAGTGACTGAGAGGCAGTGAAGCAGCTTGCTGTACGGCAGTCATGTTGCTTGTTAAAGGCCTAACTCTGTACCTACATCACACCACTGTAAAACACGTATGAGTTACGACAGCTGTAATGGCTTTATTAGTGATGGTTTTAACACACTTAAATAAAATCTGTTGGTTCAAATAATAAGCAACAATTTATTTCAACGGCCACTTTTGAGGTCTGAGTCGTTCTAACCAACTCGAATTATTCCATTGAACTCCGAGGCAGCATTGAAAATTCGGCTACAAAGAAATTAAGTCTCCCCCCCTTTCATCGGTGCCCTAAGCACGTCCTTATTTTGTCTAATGGGTAATCTAGCTCTGGCGGTAAACCTACTATAATATTTTGTCATTTGCTACAGTATCGTCCAGATTGTCAATTGCTAATACTCCAAACTACATCCACACACTTTATTCATTCCACCAAAAATACAAGGTGTTTACATAAACGCCCCAAGCTCTTATCTACTGTATTTGACGCGCGTTGGCAAAACTGACTCCCGGGTACAACCATTCCGCCACCACATTACAAGCTACAAGCGTTGACGTTCAATATTTGCGTTGTCAAGAGCCAACAGCCACCCGCTTTTTTGCTAAGGCCTTGCGCCAATATTTACCCAGTAAATACTAACCACTGATTTAGTCCGGTTCCGGTGCCACTTGTGTTATACGAGGTGATGGCACACCGAACGGGTTTTCATGTAAATATACAATGAATATGGATTGTATGAAAATAGGCGGCTATTTTCCTGACACGCTCGAATTCGTTTATTGTAGTACTCCTAACTTTAATCGATAACTTTCCCGGGTATCTAATCTAGAATGTTTCACTTCGGTCCCCGGCTGCTTTTGATATCTACTTCTGTATGGGCTTTGATGTTCTTACAAAATCTAATAATTTTTAATGATTTTTAATTGATTTAATCATTATCACTCCAAAGTCAGGTGCACGGTTTTTAATACCATGGAACGTTAAAGAGTCCTTCCTAATTCGCTTAAAACCTCAAGGCCGAAAAAAGGGCCCTTATCTTTTCGAACAAAGCGTAATAAGCGAACATGTTCGCTCCTGCCTTGCTTTTAATAATAACCTTAACCTTCGCTCAATAGGCTAAGATTTGATATACTCGAACTACGCACATAGAACGCCAAACGCAGATTTTACGACAAAATCAGATGGCCAATTTTGTGCTTAGCGCTGTTCTAAGACTTCAAAATCAGCTGCTGATACAGGAAGGGTTTGACCTTTGCTCGAATAAACACAGATAACAAAAAATAAACACACATATTTACCGCTACACGTAAAAAAGCGTTAATTCTGTTTCTTATTACATCTATATATATATATATAGGTAATCCCTGACATGAATTTCTCACACAACCAAACACATTTTAAATTTAGGCGTGGACAAAAAACTTTAGGGGTTATATAGATTTTACATGAACTCTTACGACTATAAAATTATAGTTTTCCTTATTCGGTATCTAAATGTCAAAACTAATGCACAACAGAATTTTAAGTAACACATTACGTTTACGAATATGAGCAAAGGCAAACAACAAAAATGCACTCTTTAAAAAGATCGCGAAAACGGTTTACTATATCAACAAAAAGTAGCAGACTAAAAGGCCTGTGAAGCTCTGCCTTTCATCTTGAAGCACTTTTAAGGGCTTTGAAATTTTAGAATTGAGTTTATTAACTAATCTATTGGTTCTGTATATCAGTTAAACTTGCCTTACTTGTAATTTCTATCCATTACACTCGATTTGTATCTAGTGCAAGCCTCTTACAAGCCCTCAAAACTGTACTTGAGTCTTTCACGCGCGTGCCTTGCGCTTTCGGTAGCCTAAACAGGAACACAACTTGTTAGTGAGTGCTGGCCGTTCTGTCTGTGTTGATTTAAGCTACGACGTCGTTAAATGCCATTTAAAGGGCCCGGGCACTCGAAACGAACAATAGCTTGATTACAAAAGGCTCAACCGTCGTTCCCGAATCGAATATAGCATACTTGGCAACTGATGCTCTTACAAAACCGTGTAGTGCGGACGTTTTTACAACTGTATGGCAACAAAGACCTTGGGAAAACTGGTTAAAATGATATGATTGCAGCCCTAAACGCTTTGCTGACAAGTACAACCAATTAACACTAAAAATATTATAGTAATTATTACAAATCTATCAAAACACGCTGATTGTTTGTTTTATAAATGTTTAATATTAGTGTCTTAAACGTAAATTTAGGAAACACATTGCAAAACAATACAAAACCAATGATTTATCATAAGCGTATACCTTTTCCCAACATTTTTTGTAATGGGATTGAACAAAACAATTTAATTTTAAACCCCAAGCTTGCGTGTTTAGCAGGGTGAGGAAAATGGTTGCATTCTTTATTTTTGCATTATGACCGACAATGTACTTTCTTGACCAACAACTTAATTTCGGTTTTAAGGTGGAAAGTTTAAAAACATTTAGGTATTTAGGAACTTCAAAACCAAGTGATAGTCACACGTCAGTAACGACTGTTTGTAAAACTTTATAAATTCCTAAAAAGTAATACTGACCCCCCCTGGGTAAGAGCATCAGGGGCCTCAAGGACACACAGAGCTATTTTGGAAGCAACAGTCGCGGCCAAAAGTCATTTTGTAGTCAGCGTATAAAAATGTTAACTTGTTTATATTAACTTTATAATACGACGAATGGAATACCATAGTCGTAAATGTGTTTGAACAAATCTAAATGTTGTATACTGATACTGAACAGTATAGGTGGCTGGTGTTAAGGCCCAGAAAACACAAATGGTCTCTTTTATGTAATGTACCGGGCAATTGCAACCGGCCGGCATTAGTGCAACCGGCCGGCATTATTATGTAGCGGACAATATGCGACGCGCAATACACCGAAAAGTATTGTCTTGTTTACGATTATGAATGTTAAACACGTAATGTGCCGACCCTAGCAGAGCCCCTTCGGAGAGCAATCCTATTATACCGTCGCCCTAAGAACGGTGTTCGGTTGCCGGCAGCTATTTACGGTAAAGCGTGAATTGAAAGGGTCGGAGCGATTAAATGGCCGGGCTTACAAAGCGTAGGTGTTTTGTAATAACACGCGTGTCTTTTGTCTATTCTACGCGCGAGACAGACAGGAAAAGTCAGTTACTCCTCTTTAACCAAGGGCTCTATAAATCGCCGTAAGGTCAAAAGACTGGTTTTCGCAAAGTATAAGACGGCCTTAAAACCGTTCCTATAGTGGACAAAAGCGTGTTGTGTAGCTTGAATAGGACACCTAGAGATGACCAGTAGTTACCATTTCCCGATAGTTCGCATTTTTTTATTGTGGTGCACTATATATGATTGGAAAAAAAAACTCTGGTCGTCCGACCCGCTAATATTTATATTATTGACTAGAGTTTAACAAAATGAGTAAAATTACAAAGCGATATTAACTATGATTCAAACCTGCATCATCGTTCAGACATAAATAAACACAAGTGGCGGGATGAAAATCCACATGATAATCGCGGCGGGATGAATTCAAACGCACTCTATTTCTTTATCTTATGAGCTACTTAGATCAGGCAATTTGACTACCCTTCTTAACTGTTTTAGCTTGTGGAACACTAAAAAGTTAGGGCACACATTTGCAAATCTACAACACCAAAACTTGACCTTCGCCATTAATTCCCGCCAAGTTAACAACCATAATATATTATTTGTGTTTAACTAGCAAATAGCGGTACACTTTAAATTTCAAATATAATGCATTGTTCAAGTAAAGTAGTAAGACCTCTGCTCGTGACCCACCAGTTAAGAAACCCTGTAAAAAAAAGTTTTAAATTTAGTGTTAGGGTCTTTTACATTCGGGTTCGGGTGAAATAAAAAACAAAATAGAAAAAGACGGGTGAACTTAAAAAACACCTAACGAAGTAAAATGATGACCGAAAGCCAGTTGAGGCTAAAAGCCACTTGTAGTGATCCCACTTACTTTATGAGTTGCGAGTTTCTTGTATATTTTATATTTGAAATCTGTTTTATCGACTTTTCAACAAAAACAAACATAGAATGCGTCGGTAATGTCATTGCAACGTTGTATAACGAAACGCGTATCAGTTCCAGTGGGTAATATACGAAGCAAGACACATGAAATATATGGTGCTACACTGCCACCTGGCGAGAAACAAGTTGGGATTTTTAGCTGACTAGCGATGGTAAAATGCAAGTTGGCCTTTTGTGTAATTTTTACAATCGTTTTGCTTTGCTCAGCTTCACTTATTCTGCAAATTGTTTTCACCAAAATACTCTTTGTTCTGTAGTTTCTTCTTTTATTAAAGAGCAAGTTTTTTGTCAATTTCCGCAAAAAGTTCGCACTCATCCAGTTTAATTAAATTATATATTTATTAAAGCAGCCTTTAAAATAGTCAAGACTTTCTACCACTATTTTTATGACGGAAAATACGTCATTTAAAAAAAAGCCAAAGTGTCAGTTCGAAATACCGCTTTACAGTTAATTTGTTATTGACTATGACCGAGCAAATAGTTGTATTTTGTTGTGTTAAATATCAAATATGTAGGATTTTTTCTTCAGCTTCCAAGATAATGGAATATTTAACACGTGGCTATATTTTATCAGACGTGACATGTTTTTATATTAGGGCCCGGATTTTAAACTACATCACGTAACTTGATTAATCACCAATTTCTTGATAGACAAAATCAACTTTTTTACACCCATACATAATACCTTGCTATAGTGACCATAGTTAAAATCCAACTCTCCTGATTGTTGTGGAATATCAAAAGTATGGAACGATGAAAGAGTTTTTTGAAAGTCTTTAGCTTATTTAATACTGTCTATTATTTGTTTTTTAAACATGTTTGATGACAACCATTAAACCCAAAGTGCATCAAAATGCCGTTTTCAGTGGGTATATTGGTAATTTTGAATATACACAGTACACACGTTTATCTGTATGTATTGGTTGTTGTAAATAGATTACTTTTTATAACCTAATAATTGCTTTGCACAATAACATTTACATCCGTGTCGGGGAATCGCCTTTTCTTTTATTTTCTTCGGATAAAAAAATAAATGATATGATGCAAAATTCTTCTTTTGAGTATAAATAACGTGCTTTATCACTAAAGTACCGCCATAATTTAAATTTGAAACATCCTCCTTTTAAACTTGTCCCTGAATAAAACCTTATAACCATGCATTCCATTTATTTAAAAAAAATCCTGACCAAGGGAGTCAATAATTTGCTTTATTCGTAGTAAACAAATTGTCAAAAAGATTGATTGTTGTAATACATAATTGCGTTTTGCTAGGACATATGGTTTTACTTCGTTATATAATATGTACAATTCTACTTGGATTACAGAAACTACTTTTGAAGCAAACTTGGCTTATAATGATTGGTGCCCTTTATATCAACCCATATTTTTCCGTATTTTGTGTTCTGCACCCCTCCATCGGCATCCACGATAATGCTATAATCATTCTCCATTGGAAAATTATCAGCAATCTCTATCGAACAGGATTTTATGGAAACGTAGACTGATCCGTCGCAACCAGACATTCGAAAAGCTAGAAATTGTCCAGGTTTGATTTTGACGAATCCTGGATGTTGGTGAAAATATTCATATGAGTCGGTTCTTCTAAATTCTAAAATAAAACAGATAGTTACAGTTTCTTAATGACTTCCGTCACCAACTTCTGTTCAAATGACTTGAGTTGTCTTTTGTAGCTAAACTACACGAATCATTCAGAGCGGTGGTTCTCAAACTGGGGTCCGCGGTCCTTATGGGGTCCGCGAGACAATTTTCTGGGACCGCGAAGCACCTAATAAAAAATTAACACGACGCTTATCAGGATAATAATGCTAGCAAGGCTAGGCTAGAAAAGCGGTTTAAACCTGGCGAGCGAAATTGAAACTGGCGAGCGAAATTGAATAAAGCGCTTTTAACCGCCAATATAAACGCCAAGCTGAGGGTTATTAACCTCTAAATTGCGTTTGTTATTGAGAAATTTCGATATTGGTTGAAAAAGCGTTACATTTGTTTGCCTATGTGTAAAATATATCGGGAAGGTTTAATAAGAGAAATTTTTATGCTAATTATTAGGACGAACGTATTTCGTCCCTAATCTTAAGTTATTTGGCTTTATACAACCTCCAGAATCTCACCGTGCTTTGGATGGCTTTGAAGCTGAACGTTTTTCCAATTGGCGTCATACTCAGGGGCATCCCCCGTTGCGAGAACCGACCGAGGTCTGTCGCCCGACAACTTTGCGTTGTTGCCCTGAAAATAAAAGGTCTAATATATATAATGTCTTGTAGAAGGTTTCTACTAAAACATGAAAGCCAGTTATACATTTAGCGACAGGTGCACACTTGATTGTTTTTAAACACATCTGAGTTATTAAATTAAACACTTAAATTTCAACAAAAAGAAAGCCAGTTGAATTTGTGTTGCGGGGTTTGGCAATTCACTGTCTCTTTACCCCCCAAAAAAATGTTTACCAAATAATTTTTGGCGTTAGCTATAATTGTTGCTTGTTGTCAATAGTCAATTTTGCTAACAACAAACTACTTTAAATTGTTTAAAAAGTTTAATTTGAGATAAAAGTGTCAAATCACTTCGCTTTGCTATTTTTACTTTGAAAGAGCACGTGTTTAAAAAAACTTCACTTAATTACGTGTAACAACAACGTACTTGTAAACTGAAAAACATAATTCATTTAAAGTCGTTTCGTTTTTACCGTATAACGTCTCCCAGGTTCGGCAGTTGTGCTTCGTCCGCTTGTTTCACTTTTCACCTGAAATAGGTAAAATTTGATAGTTTTAAAACACTTTACAAATAAACTTTAAAGTTTGAAAACCCGCATACAAAAATGAAAAAAACTTCAAAAATTAAAACATACTATTACAACTAATAAATTGCAATGCAAGAAACGTAATGAATATTGAAAAGATTAAACTGTCACAACAATGTTAGCACATCTGGAATTAAAAAACATTTAAAAATATTTGGATCACAATGGCTGAAGGTTGTACTTTTTTTAAAGTAGAACGAATTTTAAGCCCCATACAAAAGTAGGTAGCATTTTAAAAAAAAAAATGATTTTTATTACATAATCAAACTAATGATTAGGTCAAAAAATACATAAAACTTAAATTGTTGGAGGTTGTAGGTAGATGTAGAACGATTTCAAACCCCATACAATAGTGGGTAGCATTCCGTTTTCGAAAATTTCCTTCCTAATTTTTTAAATATTTAAAAAAGTTAAAAAATATTCAAAAATTAAAACTTGTACCTTGTACCACTCGTCCTTGCGACGAAGCGACTGGGGGGTGCTGGGCAGCGACAAGTACCCCCTGGAATCCATGACGTCATCGCGGTCAGGCAGCGGCTCGTCGGGTGGGTATCTGACGTCAGCGCTTAGATGACGTCGATTCTGGTAGAGTCTGGCGTATCGGCCTTCGGCGGGTCGGGGAGGAACAAAAGACGGAGAAGTGGCTGGGATCTGGGATGAAAGATTGCTTTAATTACCACGTTTTTCTCTCACTTCGGACACTGGGATCGTGGGTTCGAAATTTCCGAGGTTATGAGTTCGAATCTCACCGCAGGCTTTCGAATAATTGTGGCCGAAATCTGCGTGTAAAGAATGCTTTAATTACGAGGGTTTTCTCTCACTTCGGACACTGGCGTCGTGGGTTCGAACCTGATCGCGGCCTTGCTTTTCTAAGAGTTTTTTTCTTCATACCAAACTGAATGAAAAATAAGAAATATCTTTTCGCCCTAACAGGTGAATGATTAAGACCTTACAGGTAAAATGATAAGTTTTTAAGTGAATGTGACCTGAATCTGCATGAAGCAAACGAACTGAATTTAGATAAATTAGTATAAAAAGGCGAAAGTTATTTTTTGTTCCGCCTCTGATATATTTGGCAGAATTTCAACTACTTTAGAAAATCGATTTTGTGTTTTACGAGTTTTCAGGGGACGACAGAGAAATGGCCAATCTGCGTGGAAAAAATGCTTTAGTTAAGAGTTTGTTTCATGGATCAAATGAGAATAATAAGCATTTTAGGATTGACATAAAAATGTAGCTGCTGTCAACTATAGCATGTATTAAGTACATATGTTTAGCGGGACAGTGGTCTCCAACTGTGAGCCGCAGAGCAATTATTTGTGGACCTTTAGTTTCTTTTGAGGAACTTAGTGTTATCATGTTTTTGTGGGCCGCTCAATAGCCGTACAGTCATTGTACTTTATTTTAAAAGTTGGTGTGGCATAGAGAATTTATATTGGCTCAGCTTGGAAAGGCCTACGTGACAAATATGGTTCAGAGAGTCTATATTTTTTGCCAACTTTAACTATATTTAAACGCAAAACTTTTTCGCGCTTCACGCGTATTGCTTTAGTTTTTTAGTGTGTTTTACAATTTACATTATGGCATGGTAGCGTTTTGGCCATCAATTCGCCGTGTAATATTTCACCTTAAAATCAACATCACTTGTAGCTGTTGTCTTCAAAGGCTTTCTAAAATTAGCGTTAGTCTCGATTTAGTCAATAATTGAATTGCAAGCAAGTCATTAGCTGCTAAAAATCGAGGCTGCAATGAGGCTGGAACCCAAGACCTCGAAGATATCAGGACAGTTGGCTGCACAGATTCAGAGAGGAGCTAGTCGAGATACAACCCCACCACCATTGCCTGCCTTATCCTGTTCGTAAAAACTAGCCAGTGGTGAGGTTCGAACCCACAACTTCGGTCATACCGGGACTGTCGCTCTACCAATTATAAGCTACACAGATTCAGAGGCGAGCAAGTCGAGAAACAAGCGTTGCACCGTTGCCTGGTACATCCTGTTCATAAGAGTACACTGTGTAAAACAATTGTAGCATTTTTAACCTTAAGGTAAAAGTTTTTTAAAGGCTTGTTTAAAAGTTTAATACCAGCACAAGTGTACACTCTGAATGAGGTAATAAATGTGTGAAAGGTTCAAAAATAGCGCGGCATGGCTAGTTTCGTTTCTAAGGTCTATATTTCCAGTTTTCCGGCGGTTTACGTACTATTTCTGTAAAAGGTTGGGTCGACAACTAAGTATTTGACTTTATTTTTTATTTTGATCACCGAACCCCTAATGAAGCATCTTTCGAGCTGCAGCCGATACCAAATACCGATACCAGATGATAATATCGGTATTCGTCCGATGCTAGAGCTGTCTACATCAACTTCAACAGTATATTAATTAACTTCAACTAATATAATCGAGACAGCTCTAGCATCGGAAGAACTTCAACAGCATATTTATTAACTTCTAATATAAGTAATATAAGCAATATAGTCATGTTTGCAATCCAACGTATAGTTTTACTTCAAATACTTGGTTTTCTTAGAAACAGGGAAAATAACTCTTGTTTCGTAGAAAACACGGTTTCGGTGTGTCTCGTCCACATTTAAGTGGCGCGTCACGACAAAACGTCACAGACTGTTTTGCGTCTACGTCACAAAGGCGTCGCGCGCGTTTGGAGTTTCGCGAAACGTAGCTTCTGTCTGGAATTGATGCAAATTGGACGCGCGGTTGTTTTACTAAAATACATCGAGTTTAAAATAGCGTGATTGGGTCGGATGTGATGTAAAAAGCACGTTTTCTTGTATGTACATTTACGTGAGTTGCAAATGCTGCAATCTCGCAAAAAATGCAACCAAACCAAATGTTCATTCCCGTAACCAAGTGGTTACCAACATTTTTTCCCAATGGTGACAAAATGTTTATAAAATATCGAAGTTTATCAACTAACAATTTTTGTGAACGGTATTTGTCGTGTTTAGCCTAACACAAGATTTCGGGATAAGCTATACATTTAAAAGGATAGCTACAACAAACGATAGTTAAACACAACTTGGAGCATAATGGCTGGAGGAGGTTGTAAAATGTAGTAAGAATATCAAAGTTCATACAGAACTAGGTAGAATTTTAGACATTTCGAACTTATTGATTTTCAACTATGGTTGAACTACTTCTGTCAACCATAGTTGAAAATTCAGTTTACCATATCGTCGTTTCTCGTATCTCTGCCGCTTGTGATTTCCTCCACCATTTTCTTGTGGTAATCGTCCAAATGCAAAACGTTCGAAGGGCCGTAACCTTAAAACAAAATAACCTCCTTGTAATAATTACACCGCGTAACAGACGTAGACTTAGTCCCTTAGCCAGCCTTGTAATGACTTAAATCAATGACTTGACTTAAGTCCACTTAAGTCACAAATTTTAAATGATTTGACGCAATTATTTTAATGAAATGAGTTGACTTAGACTTAAGTCATGTCAAATATCGGGTTAGAATTAAATGTTTTTATCAAGCATTTGTTTTAAAAATTAACTTTTAATTTCAATTTTTGCTTTCATTTAGGTTTTTGTTATTTTTTGTTGACTCACTGCTCATATATCAGGATTTTACTTCGGCAACTGATGACATGGACTGTACAAGACTTGTATAGTCAACACAAAATTTTTTATTATTTTTTTTTTTTATTATTATTTTTTGGTTGTGGATTTAAGCGATTTTTCCATTTTACCTGTGAAGTTGCATTCGTAAATCGTCTTCCACATCACTGATTTCAATTTTTGAATTTCTTTTTCAATTTTTCTTTTACGATTTTAGTTTTTTTAACTCACCTGTGAAGTTGTAATCGTAGGTGGTTTTCCACTGATCTCTCTCCACGTTCCTCAGTGAGTTGATCGTCCTCAACTCCAACCTCTGATCCTCATCTCGCATCCGGAGGTTGGGACGGATCTGGAGGAACAAGATGTAAGATAAATAATGAAGAAAAACACGCTAATTGATGTGTGATGCCTCTAACTCCAGCAAAGGTAAAGCTAATTTAGTATTGTAAGTTGTAGAACTAACTACTATTGAAACTGCACAAATATTGTTAAAAGAATTCTTAAAAAGTGTTTTTCTTAGGTAGAATGCCTACCAACTAAAAAGGGTTATTTAAATGAATTTTAACCAATGTGGAATTATGAACCGATCCGACACCTAAGAAAAACAATATCTGTATTTAGTAAGGTCTTCCAATTTAAGTTTCAGTAAATGCCTTCCAATTACAACTTTTAATATTGTCTTGCCTAAAAATGCTTGACACCGGTAAAAGATTCCATAAAAACGACGACTTACAAGTTTCGGCGCAATCGGGTAGTACGGTTGTCTACCGCCATCTGGCGACTTCTTAAGCTGGTAAAAGTCGTTTTCGCCTGGCCACGAGAGGGCGGGCTTGTCGCCTTCTTGTGGATTGTCCTGGAATTCACGTCGAAATGGCGAACCTTTGTAGCAATGCATAATGTATTTAAAAAAGTAAATAAGTTTTTATTAAAAATGTTCTTCACCGAAAAACAAACGTGATTCTATAGATAAGAGCTAGCGGATTTGACAGTTGTTGGACTTACACTTAAAAAGGCAATATGCTGAAAGCGCATTCGCCAAACAAAGAAAGAATCTATACTAAATGTTTCACCTGACCATCTCTTTTGTTTAAGGCAATTTAAGAAAAAAAACAAGTGTGAACATTAGTTTTTTGCCTGCATTTAACGATTGCAAATAAAAAAAACTCTCCTTTTATCTGATCTAAATGACACTTTTTTGAACGAAAGGCAACATTAAAAACAAATCAGCGTATACGGTGTAAATTTAAATGCCCTAATTTAATTTTTAGCAAACAAAATGCATTTGCTAAAACATCATAAACACGGACTGTTAATAACTTTCAAAATATGTTACAATATTCCAAAACGCTCACCTTTCGCCTTATTAAGAACTGCTACGTTGAGTGAGTTGGCAGGAGCGTTGACGTGCTTGGGTAGGGGACTTCGGGCTGGGTCCCCGGTCTGGGGGTCGTCGGGGGTATTAAACTTGGGGAAGAGGGCGAATCGAGGGGTGTGTGACGCGTAGGGGTGCTCAGATGGAAACGGAAGGTCAATTTGACGTTTACTGCAAAAACAGCGAAAATATGTTGTGGTAAAATGAAATGGTAAACATTTTTTTGGGGGGTATTTTAGAAATATATTTTTTTTAATTTCCGCGTACCACATTGTTATTCCAAATGTTGCTTAATAATGTCATAGAAACAGCAGGTTGATTTGCCGTTTTCTGCGAATAAGAGCGACACTTAAGGTTGTTCTTAGAAATGATAAAATTTTTACCATTTGTAGTTCGATTAAAAAATTATATTTGTAGCACAAAAACACGAAAAAAGGCCATAAACCATAAAAAGTTAACAAACTTTGATAACTTTCTTCCATCCGAATTGAAAAGCATTATACCGAACAAAATACCACCAGAAACGGTTAAAGTTTCATGCAATAAAAAGTGTAGTTCAATATCTTCTAAATATACTGAATGCTATTCACGCATAACTCGTTAGTGATGGTAATTCAGGCTATTGCTTTGATTCAAATAGAGATAACTCATTTAACTACAAAAACGAAACAATCTAGTTAAGGCAAACATAAAATTTTAAATAGTCGATAGATAAATTCCCTGTATTCGTAGTAAAGATGTTTTCAAACCTAATTTTGCTGTTTATTTTAGTGATAGATGTAATACCAGACGGTTCAAATATAAAACACACAAAAAAAAATTTAGTGCAACTGTTTTAACAAATAACCATAGTAATCACTTCTATCATTCTTAAAAACAAAAAAATTTAACCCCAAACCAGTTTCTTACTTCATTTCTTTGTCGGGCGACGGGGGAAGCACCTGATCGCTGGTGCGCACATGACTACGGTGCAGCTTTGTGACGTCATAGTACTGCGACACGGGCAAATCGCGCTCGTCGCTGGCGCCGCTGCCGTAATGGCGATGACCCTTGAAAAATTAAAATTTATGAAGGTGTTTAATCCTGATTAAATTCCAAGCAATTAAACATGTTTAAGGTTACATTTTCAGTTTAAGTTATTTAAAAGGCTAAAAATGGTTCTAAACCAATTGACGCTCAATATAGCTTTATACTTAAATAAATGTTGAAACCTGTTACAATTTATTGTAAACACGAAAGTTGAACGTTCAGTAGAACGCTAATGAGTTTAAAATGTTTTAAAAAGACTAAAATACACTGAGTATTAAAACTTTAAACTAAAAGACATGTTGAAACCCCTTACAAACCAATTTTTGTAAACAGGGCGGCATTTGATTTCAAAGGCTCCCAGTTTTAGACTTATAAAGATACTAACAACTATGGAGAATCCGATAATTTGCTAGTTATATTGCTGCTAGCATTGTTAAAAATTAGGCGCATCTTTTTAACGATGTAGTGCAAATTGCTTCCACCAACCTTTCGTTTTCCTTCCTTTAATTTGGCTAAAACTGTCATATGATCTGCAACTGTACTTAGCCCAATTGAATAGCGAGAGTTATCTATTAGCTGTATTAAAGTTAAACCTTATACCAGAGTTAAAATAATAGTCGTGTTTTATACTGAAGTACACCAAAACCTACTAAATTTGCAGTCAAATTTCTAAATTGCAATACGTGTCATCACTTTTTAATTTAATTAATTTAAATTCTCCTGATATCAAACTTGAAAGTCGCAACGCGGATTTTTATAATATATTTCTGGATAGATTTTACAAAACAGCACAACTTTTATCAATCTTCAACTATCGTAATTTAAAACAGGCGTGGAAATTATTTAATAGCTATAGAGTTGAATATAAAAATACCAGATTGTATTCTGCCTGTCAGTAGACCTATACATGACTAGATTTTAAATTTCAACAGATCATTTCAATTAAAATATAACACTATCTGATTATTTCTATCTATGCCTTATACGCAGTAGATTTGGTTTTGTGATGTCACTTCTAAATTCTATTTACCCTTATTCAAACACACTCGTCTGAATGAAATATGCATATTTGCGGTCGGTGGTCATTTATGAGGGCCTCCTTTTCGTCTGTGCATTAATAGCCTCTTTAAAAACGAGTACGCTTGCCCATCTAAAGAGACGTAGCTGTTATAGACCATAAAGTCAAGTAGACAGGTTTATTTGTTTAGGTTTATTTCACCTAACCTCTACTCGAAGCTTTTATAAGGGTTTAAAGCGAACAACAAATAAAGGTATCGACTGACTAGGCTAGACACTATCATTAGCGCGGCTTACTTTATGATTTGTTATAAATATTTAAATTCCAGTTAATTCCCAAGAATGGGCAATGAGAATCATTGATAACACAACGATTAAATCCATCATTTTATAAATCACCTAAAGAGTATTAGAGTACCACATATGAGTATAATTTCAAATTATTTCCTAACATAATTTAAAAAAATGTATACCTTGGTTACTGTTAACTAAATTAAAAAAAATTGTTATGTTCCTTTGATGTGTTTCGCTAAAAAAATACGATAAAAAGAGTCTAAGCCAAGAAATCCTGCAATCAACAAAACAAACCCCTAAAAGTCTAGGACTCGAAAAATGCAAAAAACACGAGCCTTAACATACACTTCAAAACAGAATTTTTCCTAATTTCGAGTATCAGTGCCTTCTCTCTATGTTGAAAATGAACAAAGAGTTATTCGAAATGTTCAAAATTATACCTAATTCTGTATAGGCTTGGATAAATATTCTTATGACGTTTTACTGCAACCTTCAACCATTATGCTCCATAAATTCTTCTGTTTACCTTCTGTACGACTTCAGGTGGGTAGCCCTTGGGTTTGACAAACTCGATTGGGAGTTGAACTTTCTGCAGACCCCCGTATTCGCGACCCCGGCCCCATGGTAGAAGGGGCTTCTTATCTAGGCCGGCACGGTACTGCTCGAATCTAGAAAGAAAACGAAAATAAAGCGACACGTAAAAGTGAATACGGTAGATTTTCGGTTATGAATGTGTGACTTATAAACGTAATTTTAGCGCTCAAAAAATAAAAGACCTTTTTGATTTAAATTTGAACTTCAAAATAAGAAACACAACAATAAAATAGATAAAAAGGAAGTATATTGTTGATGCAGGCCTAAGCATCGCCGGTACTACAGTTACAGTTAGTGGCAAAGTGTAAAGTTTTACCCATAAAAACAAAATCGTTGAAGTGAAATAGCGAAATAATGACCCATTTAATAGCAACTTCTTTTCTCTCGCCCCGTTCATAAATGCATTTGTGCGTAAAGATATTGACGTTTTATGGTGAGGTTTTATTCCAGTGTGAATTGTTAGTGATCGTTACGATGATGTGCAAGGGCAAAGCATCTTTAGCAATTATTGCACTCATGTATACTTTCAAGATTTGAGCTCCGTTAAAAGATATTGCGAAATTCGCGTAAACAGCAAAGATTGTGTGGCGATTTTACACCTTTCGTGTCTGGCATTGACAACAGTAGCACGTAGTTCTTGTCATGATTTGAGATGACTATTTGTGATTTTGTGTAATTTTTGAACAAAAATAAGAAGCTATTATGTAAAGATATATGTATATATAATATAGGTTTTCTGATTTATCTGATTTGTGCTATAAGTTATTTTTTTGTGTGTTGTTAATGATCGGGCATAAAATCCTAAAAGGTGTTTCCAGTGCAATATTCCCATCGGGCCATAGTTCAACATTGTACTAAGTCGGAATGTCCGACAATATCCGATCGGAGCCGATCCCAAGTATCAGTACTCGTCCAATACTAGTATGTTATCGGTGCCGATCACATGCCAATTAGATATAATGGAAAATTTTAGCCATGATATGCGATAAACCGTAGCAATTCTACCTTGCAAGGTAAATTTATCAACATTTTAGCATCGAAACTTCCTTTCACGGATGCAAAACTCAAATCAGTTAGAAAAAGAACCCTCGAGGGCATTTCGTTCGTTTAAACATATTAATGACGTCGTATCAGATCGGGTCGCGATATATTTCATCCGAAATTTCAGGTATCGGTATCGGAAAACTTGTATCGGACATCCCTAGTACTGTATTAAGTTTGTAGAGGTCCCACCTTGAAATATACAAGTTCGTTACAAGCGCAGACTTTTACCTTGTGGGGTTTACAGTGACCCTGTCCAACTGTAGAGGTGTGAAGAGTTCATTGGACGCCAGGTTCTGCGAGATGTGTTCGTCACCTTGCGTTGCTCTGTAGAAGTGACTGAGAGGCAGTGAAGCAGCTTGCTGTACGGCAGTCATGTTGCTTGTTAAAGGCCTAACTCTGTACCTACATCACACCACTGTAAAACACGTATGAGTTACGACAGCTGTAATGGCTTTATTAGTGATGGTTTTAACACACTTAAATAAAATCTGTTGGTTCAAATAATAAGCAACAATTTATTTCAACGGCCACTTTTGAGGTCTGAGTCGTTCTAACCAACTCGAATTATTCCATTGAACTCCGAGGCAGCATTGAAAATTCGGCTACAAAGAAATTAAGTCTCCCCCCCTTTCATCGGTGCCCTAAGCACGTCCTTATTTTGTCTAATGGGTAATCTAGCTCTGGCGGTAAACCTACTATAATATTTTGTCATTTGCTACAGTATCGTCCAGATTGTCAATTGCTAATACTCCAAACTACATCCACACACTTTATTCATTCCACCAAAAATACAAGGTGTTTACATAAACGCCCCAAGCTCTTATCTACTGTATTTGACGCGCGTTGGCAAAACTGACTCCCGGGTACAACCATTCCGCCACCACATTACAAGCTACAAGCGTTGACGTTCAATATTTGCGTTGTCAAGAGCCAACAGCCACCCGCTTTTTTGCTAAGGCCTTGCGCCAATATTTACCCAGTAAATACTAACCACTGATTTAGTCCGGTTCCGGTGCCACTTGTGTTATACGAGGTGATGGCACACCGAACGGGTTTTCATGTAAATATACAATGAATATGGATTGTATGAAAATAGGCGGCTATTTTCCTGACACGCTCGAATTCGTTTATTGTAGTACTCCTAACTTTAATCGATAACTTTCCCGGGTATCTAATCTAGAATGTTTCACTTCGGTCCCCGGCTGCTTTTGATATCTACTTCTGTATGGGCTTTGATGTTCTTACAAAATCTAATAATTTTTAATGATTTTTAATTGATTTAATCATTATCACTCCAAAGTCAGGTGCACGGTTTTTAATACCATGGAACGTTAAAGAGTCCTTCCTAATTCGCTTAAAACCTCAAGGCCGAAAAAAGGGCCCTTATCTTTTCGAACAAAGCGTAATAAGCGAACATGTTCGCTCCTGCCTTGCTTTTAATAATAACCTTAACCTTCGCTCAATAGGCTAAGATTTGATATACTCGAACTACGCACATAGAACGCCAAACGCAGATTTTACGACAAAATCAGATGGCCAATTTTGTGCTTAGCGCTGTTCTAAGACTTCAAAATCAGCTGCTGATACAGGAAGGGTTTGACCTTTGCTCGAATAAACACAGATAACAAAAAATAAACACACATATTTACCGCTACACGTAAAAAAGCGTTAATTCTGTTTCTTATTACATCTATATATATATATATAGGTAATCCCTGACATGAATTTCTCACACAACCAAACACATTTTAAATTTAGGCGTGGACAAAAAACTTTAGGGGTTATATAGATTTTACATGAACTCTTACGACTATAAAATTATAGTTTTCCTTATTCGGTATCTAAATGTCAAAACTAATGCACAACAGAATTTTAAGTAACACATTACGTTTACGAATATGAGCAAAGGCAAACAACAAAAATGCACTCTTTAAAAAGATCGCGAAAACGGTTTACTATATCAACAAAAAGTAGCAGACTAAAAGGCCTGTGAAGCTCTGCCTTTCATCTTGAAGCACTTTTAAGGGCTTTGAAATTTTAGAATTGAGTTTATTAACTAATCTATTGGTTCTGTATATCAGTTAAACTTGCCTTACTTGTAATTTCTATCCATTACACTCGATTTGTATCTAGTGCAAGCCTCTTACAAGCCCTCAAAACTGTACTTGAGTCTTTCACGCGCGTGCCTTGCGCTTTCGGTAGCCTAAACAGGAACACAACTTGTTAGTGAGTGCTGGCCGTTCTGTCTGTGTTGATTTAAGCTACGACGTCGTTAAATGCCATTTAAAGGGCCCGGGCACTCGAAACGAACAATAGCTTGATTACAAAAGGCTCAACCGTCGTTCCCGAATCGAATATAGCATACTTGGCAACTGATGCTCTTACAAAACCGTGTAGTGCGGACGTTTTTACAACTGTATGGCAACAAAGACCTTGGGAAAACTGGTTAAAATGATATGATTGCAGCCCTAAACGCTTTGCTGACAAGTACAACCAATTAACACTAAAAATATTATAGTAATTATTACAAATCTATCAAAACACGCTGATTGTTTGTTTTATAAATGTTTAATATTAGTGTCTTAAACGTAAATTTAGGAAACACATTGCAAAACAATACAAAACCAATGATTTATCATAAGCGTATACCTTTTCCCAACATTTTTTGTAATGGGATTGAACAAAACAATTTAATTTTAAACCCCAAGCTTGCGTGTTTAGCAGGGTGAGGAAAATGGTTGCATTCTTTATTTTTGCATTATGACCGACAATGTACTTTCTTGACCAACAACTTAATTTCGGTTTTAAGGTGGAAAGTTTAAAAACATTTAGGTATTTAGGAACTTCAAAACCAAGTGATAGTCACACGTCAGTAACGACTGTTTGTAAAACTTTATAAATTCCTAAAAAGTAATACTGACCCCCCCTGGGTAAGAGCATCAGGGGCCTCAAGGACACACAGAGCTATTTTGGAAGCAACAGTCGCGGCCAAAAGTCATTTTGTAGTCAGCGTATAAAAATGTTAACTTGTTTATATTAACTTTATAATACGACGAATGGAATACCATAGTCGTAAATGTGTTTGAACAAATCTAAATGTTGTATACTGATACTGAACAGTATAGGTGGCTGGTGTTAAGGCCCAGAAAACACAAATGGTCTCTTTTATGTAATGTACCGGGCAATTGCAACCGGCCGGCATTAGTGCAACCGGCCGGCATTATTATGTAGCGGACAATATGCGACGCGCAATACACCGAAAAGTATTGTCTTGTTTACGATTATGAATGTTAAACACGTAATGTGCCGACCCTAGCAGAGCCCCTTCGGAGAGCAATCCTATTATACCGTCGCCCTAAGAACGGTGTTCGGTTGCCGGCAGCTATTTACGGTAAAGCGTGAATTGAAAGGGTCGGAGCGATTAAATGGCCGGGCTTACAAAGCGTAGGTGTTTTGTAATAACACGCGTGTCTTTTGTCTATTCTACGCGCGAGACAGACAGGAAAAGTCAGTTACTCCTCTTTAACCAAGGGCTCTATAAATCGCCGTAAGGTCAAAAGACTGGTTTTCGCAAAGTATAAGACGGCCTTAAAACCGTTCCTATAGTGGACAAAAGCGTGTTGTGTAGCTTGAATAGGACACCTAGAGATGACCAGTAGTTACCATTTCCCGATAGTTCGCATTTTTTTATTGTGGTGCACTATATATGATTGGAAAAAAAAACTCTGGTCGTCCGACCCGCTAATATTTATATTATTGACTAGAGTTTAACAAAATGAGTAAAATTACAAAGCGATATTAACTATGATTCAAACCTGCATCATCGTTCAGACATAAATAAACACAAGTGGCGGGATGAAAATCCACATGATAATCGCGGCGGGATGAATTCAAACGCACTCTATTTCTTTATCTTATGAGCTACTTAGATCAGGCAATTTGACTACCCTTCTTAACTGTTTTAGCTTGTGGAACACTAAAAAGTTAGGGCACACATTTGCAAATCTACAACACCAAAACTTGACCTTCGCCATTAATTCCCGCCAAGTTAACAACCATAATATATTATTTGTGTTTAACTAGCAAATAGCGGTACACTTTAAATTTCAAATATAATGCATTGTTCAAGTAAAGTAGTAAGACCTCTGCTCGTGACCCACCAGTTAAGAAACCCTGTAAAAAAAAGTTTTAAATTTAGTGTTAGGGTCTTTTACATTCGGGTTCGGGTGAAATAAAAAACAAAATAGAAAAAGACGGGTGAACTTAAAAAACACCTAACGAAGTAAAATGATGACCGAAAGCCAGTTGAGGCTAAAAGCCACTTGTAGTGATCCCACTTACTTTATGAGTTGCGAGTTTCTTGTATATTTTATATTTGAAATCTGTTTTATCGACTTTTCAACAAAAACAAACATAGAATGCGTCGGTAATGTCATTGCAACGTTGTATAACGAAACGCGTATCAGTTCCAGTGGGTAATATACGAAGCAAGACACATGAAATATATGGTGCTACACTGCCACCTGGCGAGAAACAAGTTGGGATTTTTAGCTGACTAGCGATGGTAAAATGCAAGTTGGCCTTTTGTGTAATTTTTACAATCGTTTTGCTTTGCTCAGCTTCACTTATTCTGCAAATTGTTTTCACCAAAATACTCTTTGTTCTGTAGTTTCTTCTTTTATTAAAGAGCAAGTTTTTTGTCAATTTCCGCAAAAAGTTCGCACTCATCCAGTTTAATTAAATTATATATTTATTAAAGCAGCCTTTAAAATAGTCAAGACTTTCTACCACTATTTTTATGACGGAAAATACGTCATTTAAAAAAAAGCCAAAGTGTCAGTTCGAAATACCGCTTTACAGTTAATTTGTTATTGACTATGACCGAGCAAATAGTTGTATTTTGTTGTGTTAAATATCAAATATGTAGGATTTTTTCTTCAGCTTCCAAGATAATGGAATATTTAACACGTGGCTATATTTTATCAGACGTGACATGTTTTTATATTAGGGCCCGGATTTTAAACTACATCACGTAACTTGATTAATCACCAATTTCTTGATAGACAAAATCAACTTTTTTACACCCATACATAATACCTTGCTATAGTGACCATAGTTAAAATCCAACTCTCCTGATTGTTGTGGAATATCAAAAGTATGGAACGATGAAAGAGTTTTTTGAAAGTCTTTAGCTTATTTAATACTGTCTATTATTTGTTTTTTAAACATGTTTGATGACAACCATTAAACCCAAAGTGCATCAAAATGCCGTTTTCAGTGGGTATATTGGTAATTTTGAATATACACAGTACACACGTTTATCTGTATGTATTGGTTGTTGTAAATAGATTACTTTTTATAACCTAATAATTGCTTTGCACAATAACATTTACATCCGTGTCGGGGAATCGCCTTTTCTTTTATTTTCTTCGGATAAAAAAATAAATGATATGATGCAAAATTCTTCTTTTGAGTATAAATAACGTGCTTTATCACTAAAGTACCGCCATAATTTAAATTTGAAACATCCTCCTTTTAAACTTGTCCCTGAATAAAACCTTATAACCATGCATTCCATTTATTTAAAAAAAATCCTGACCAAGGGAGTCAATAATTTGCTTTATTCGTAGTAAACAAATTGTCAAAAAGATTGATTGTTGTAATACATAATTGCGTTTTGCTAGGACATATGGTTTTACTTCGTTATATAATATGTACAATTCTACTTGGATTACAGAAACTACTTTTGAAGCAAACTTGGCTTATAATGATTGGTGCCCTTTATATCAACCCATATTTTTCCGTATTTTGTGTTCTGCACCCCTCCATCGGCATCCACGATAATGCTATAATCATTCTCCATTGGAAAATTATCAGCAATCTCTATCGAACAGGATTTTATGGAAACGTAGACTGATCCGTCGCAACCAGACATTCGAAAAGCTAGAAATTGTCCAGGTTTGATTTTGACGAATCCTGGATGTTGGTGAAGATATTCATATGAGTCGGTTCTTCTAAATTCTAAAATAAAACAGATAGTTACAGTTTCTTAATGACTTCCGACACCAACTTCTGTTCAAATGACTTGA
This sequence comes from Ascidiella aspersa, assembly GCF_963924565.1. Taxonomy (NCBI): domain Eukaryota; kingdom Metazoa; phylum Chordata; class Ascidiacea; order Phlebobranchia; family Ascidiidae; genus Ascidiella; species Ascidiella aspersa. Next base: position 29,950,463 of record NC_139451.1, on the reverse strand, counting down.
GTTGTCTTTTGTAGCTAAACTACACGAATCATTCAGAGCGGTGGTTCTCAAACTGGGGTCCGCGGTCCTTATGGGGTCCGCGAGACAATTTTCTGGGACCGCGAAGCACCTAATAAAAAATTAACACGACGCTCCTGAAGAACATTTTTGACAATAAAATTTTCAGGCAACTTACTTTTCCAAACCAAGTTTAACAAACAGAATAATAATAACTTTGTCGTACATAGACTTAATTTCGTGGCAAAAAATAAACAAAAAACTCAGGCTCGACCTATACGCGCAAAGTGCCATTGCGCTAACTTAATTCCAACGTGTTTGCGCTCCTCATCACAATCTACGATTAGTTGTTAGTTCACTTAATTCCATGTTTTGAATTAAATTGTGCAATGTGACGTCTTAATATTGCGTTGTGCTAATGAGAATTACTTTTTACAGATTGCGCTTCACTCAAATCAAATGATTTCGAGTTCGTTAGCAAAATACAGTATCAACAAGCCTATATAAGACTGCAAGTTCGCCAGTCCAATTTGATACCATTAGAAACAACGTGGTATTTTGTGTATATTTTTAAGGGGACCGTGAGTAATTCTAAAAAAATGCTAGCAAACTGTTGCGTAATTTTTCCAAAAAAATTTAAGAACCACTGATTTAGAGAAATGAAAATGACTAGCTAGCTTATTTTTCTTTAATTTTATACACGCAAACATTTAACTTGCTACATGTTTAGTTTTGAGTAACAGCTGTGTAAAATATTGTCAGGAATTCAATGGGTTATGAATAAGCATTTCCTTGATTTTATTTTGCCAATATTGGCTTTTTATAATTCAACGTTCAGTTTTTTTTTTAAATTGCTTACGGTCTTCGTCTTCTTGAAAATATACACAAATAAACACAAAATAACACGTTGTTTTTAATTGCTATCACAGGGTCGGGTGCACTAGCTTCTTTGAGGTCTATGTACGGCATAGTTACTATTATTGTGTTTGTTAAGCTTGGTTTGGAAAAGTTATAGCGGACCCCAAAAGGACCGCGCACCCCAATTTGACAACACTGAGTTACACAAATGCCGATGTTACACCAACTTGGGATATTTGCGCAGAGACCGAACAGCGAGGAACATTAACTGCGCCTAACTAGACTTTTTTCTAGCGAGAAAAAAGAAAGAAGGTTTGACTTAGTCGAATACATACTTGCGGATCAGCCAACCTAAACGAATAACGAAAGAGAAAACTAACCAGCCTTTGTGGATGACCAAACACAAGGCGAAAACGGCGTTTTGCGCTCGATTTAGTTTCGCAATAGCTTAAGACGAGTGACGGAATTATTTTAAAAAGCACGCCGCTTCGAACTGTTTGTTAAACCATGACAACAACGAACATAAAACGATAATATTACCTACAAAAATGGGCGTAAGAACCCCCACCTTTCTTGGATACGCCACTGGGGGCGATGGATTTTAACCTTCATAAGTAATACAATATTACACTTACAACTAATACTAATACCGGTAATCGCATTTTGAAATTCCAGGGGAGCAAGTGCCCCCCCCCCCCCCCAACACTGCTTATCAATTTTCTCAATTTGTTGGAATTGCCTTGCTTGGAAAATAACTAGACAAAGAAAATATGAGTTGCTATTTTTTAAAACGAATAGTTGTCTTAATATATTACCGCCTGACTTAACCCAAATTAATTTTATACTTATTTGTTTACAGCACCGATAGGCTGTTGTACAACCAAACTTTCATTTTTTTGTAGTTCGATTATTTTGTATATTTCAACAGGTGAGACATGACCACCGTGCTATCTGACTCCACTTAATCGAAACTAAAACAAACTGCCATTGTAATTTAAGGAGCATACTGTCAGGTCGCTTATAGATTTATTGTACATTCACATAATTCAGCATAGTTCGCAAACACGTCTCACAAGTAAGGCATGCATCTGTTGACTGTAGTGCAGTAGAAAGGACACTTTGACTAACGTTGCATTCAAAGCGAATGCGTTGAGGATTAAAACTGGCCAGTTAACTAGCAGGATGCAGCGCACAGGAAACACGCCAGAAAGACTTTAGCAGACTTTAGCACACGCACAATAAACACAGTACTGTAAATAACAAATACAGACGCTGATTCGCTACACCATCCGCCTTCCCCCAGGAACACAAAAAAAGTTCCTAGCAGTTCGTTGAGCCGCGCTTCTTCTTTAAAATCTTCCCAGGATCCGATCAGAAGTCGACCAACAAACGCAGAACGTCGGACATTTGTGCAATATGGAAACAGCACGTGTTGGGAACCGTGGTGTTCAATAGAGCGAAGAGGGTTCATGAATTCCTTGTCTTGGCGGCCCACGAACAACTCCAGGGGTAGCTGGTTGTACGACACGATGTAACGTCTGAAATGGTACTTGAAAGGCACAATGAACAACAATGCAAAACACTTTTGAATAGCCTATAATGCAGAAAATGATCGTCTTAAAACGCAATTCTAATTTCAAATCGCAAAACTGAAGTTAGTTGCTTAAGAGTCTTTTGCTCTAGAATACCAATTAAAAGGGGCAAGGTGCTAATCTCAAAAACGCGAAAACAAATTACATCGCCTAGTCCACATTAGATGGGTTCCCTAAAGCAGACATAATAACCTTGGCGCAAAAGGTTATTCTAGAAAGTTACTCTCTGCATGCTAGTAACTTCATGTGGGCTATATGACGGTTATCTCACACCGTCTGAAAGGTAAATGAGGCATCAAAGGCCTTAGCAATCATGGGTTTATAATACCCAGAGCATTTTCGCTTGCAGTCACAAAATGAGATAAATCTCGCGTTATGTTGGGAATTGGCAACAAGGTTTGGCCTTCTGCTCTGTTTTCCTTCTTATAAATCATAACGGTTAAGTGACGCAGGAATTTCAGACAAAGTGATCAGGTTATTTTGGGTGAGATATAAAAGATCAATCACCATAACACGTGATCAGAGACAGTAGCCGCAGTGGCCTTGACACTTTCGAAGTAACGACTTCTGTAAGTGCTGGTTGAGATAGAATCTATCCGTTTATTGGTTTTGAGATTAGATATCACGAGAGGTGTTCAACCTCGATCGTAATATTTTCACCTTTAAAACTTTACCAAAAAAGGGCCATAATTTCGCAACAATAACTATAACAGTCTTGCGTAACCACTAATTTAAAGCGTCAAACGATTTTTCTCTGCATTACGGCTAATGAAATATCAATTTAACAAGCAATAACGCTGGCATACACTTGTTAACAAACGTTTTAACAAATCATAACTGATCGGCGTAGCTTAAAAATACTTACAAGCGAAAAACTGCGCTAGCAAACCAAATGAATACATACTTTCTATGCAACCTGACAGTATGCATAAAATTTAAATCAGAAGGGTTTAATTGCGTGTTCATATCTCAGTCGGGGTCTCCAATGTATATTTCAACAGGTGAGACATGACCACCGTGCTATCTGACTCCACTTAATCGAAACTAAAACAAACTGCCATTGTAATTTAAGGAGCATACTGTCAGGTCGCTTATAGATTTATTGTACATTCACATAATTCAGCATAGTTCGCAAACACGTCTCACAAGTAAGGCATGCATCTGTTGACTGTAGTGCAGTAGAAAGGACACTTTGACTAACGTTGCATTCAAAGCGAATGCGTTGAGGATTAAAACTGGCCAGTTAACTAGCAGGATGCAGCGCACAGGAAACACGCCAGAAAGACTTTAGCAGACTTTAGCACACGCACAATAAACACAGTACTGTAAATAACAAATACAGACGCTGATTCGCTACAATTTCAACTAAAATATCTGTAGGTTTATCCACTGATCTTTACCATGTGTTCCTTCAGCCGGTCCGTAACCGACACCAATTTTGTTGCTAATTTTGGTCTTCATGGTATAACGCCTGTCGACTGTTACTCTCGCTTCAATTGCTTCTGAGAACCCATTTGCAACATGAGTGGTATGAGAGCCGCCCATTCTTGATAACGAGTTTAATGCTAACTTTAATTCACCTTAAAAAAAATATCTGAAAACAACAAGAGTTAAAAACAACGTTACCATTATTGTTTTTGTAAAAGGCAATGGTAAAGAAAGTTAAAAAAGCAACCACTCCCCAAATTAAAAATACTCGTAACCACCAGAATATCACAGCCATATCCCGTTACAGTTGTAAGCAAAAAAGAGATGGACAGAATAGGTCACTCCGCAACCTTCATAAGCACATTGTAAACTATTTAGGCAAACAGCCAAAGTTCAATATTTGAATACTTCCCGCAGCATGTGCCTTGCGCCCAAATGCGTCCGCAAATATTTAACCAGGCCATAGTTAGTTTCGCCTGCAAAAAATAACCAGCTGAAACTTTGTGACTAAAAATAGAATAATAAAATAACTGCGCTATTTGTAAAACTTTTTGCAAAAACACAGGTTGCGCTTTGCCTAAACATTTTTACGGGTATGCTATGAACTAGAGATGTCCGACACTTTACATTTTTTTCCAAATCGACCCGATAGCTTACATAAAGGTATCACGATTTCGAAATACAGAACCTGTCGGAATACGTCATAATCCACCGGAATAAGGTCTAAAAGTCCAAAATAATGCCTGAAACTGTAGGTGCAGGGTATGGGACGATCGGGGGCCGTCGGTCTTGTATCGAACGTTTGGATGCCCTAGTTTGACCGGGTCCGCAATATTGGCACCGCATTTTTCCCCTGTTTGGGGGGTAATGGTGGAGGTTACAAATGTGGTTGAGGTTGAAACTATAAGGGAAGTTAGGAGTGGGGTAGGGGTTTGGTAAAAAAGGTTGTATAGGCCTGATTCTGGCCATTTATATGGGTCTTATTCCGACGGATTTAGGATTTATTCAATTTATACGTTATTACGACAGTATTAGTCCTATTTTTGTATTATTCCGAACTGTGTTTTATTACGACTGTGATGTTGTCTTATTTACTTCTTATGACTGGGTTCCTTACAATGTGTTAATTGGGTAAAGTTTTTAACATTTAAAAATGTAGCTCTTTGGGTAAAATGAGTAATCTCGAGGCGAAATATGTCTGCTTGTAGTAACGAGCGTATTTGAGAAAACCACGATATATTATTTTACTTACTTTAAAATTGTTAACGTATAACTTTGTACACTGCTAAAAGAAAAGTTTTCTTAAAATTGCGTCGACCGGGAGTCGAACCCGGAACTAGTGCTTGGAAGGCACCAATGCTAACCGTTACACCATCGACGCGACGAGTAAACGGGGTCGAGTTTGAGAGTTATATTAAAACAGCTCTAACTGATCGCCGTTTAGAAAACATACTGCAGTTTGTCGTGAAAAAGTAACAACAACATGTCTTAAAAACCTTATATGACCATTTACCAAAGAAACCCTTAAGCTAGTCAATAAGATGGTTAAAATATGTTTTAATAACACTATAATGTTACATCTCCACGTTCATGTTATAGCAGTCTTGTTGTTTACTAGCCTATACGTAACAGTAACCCGGCGTAATAATGGTTTCGGAATTGTCTTTGTTATCTGAATTGCTATGTTTGCCGTTCACTTGCCAAATAAGTTTGTAAAGTAAGCTGTGCTGGACCTTGCTAAGTTACTAATTGTTGAAATATGTATTTAGCAAACTTAGATAAAAAAATATAATTGTAAAAAACTGAAATTGAATAGACCTTCTATGAATTTGAATAGACCTGCGTCGCAAAAATAATAGGTAAGTTGAATTTACTCTGTGAATACATTTGTCGTTTATGTTCGTTGCTTAGAAGTTTACTTTCTTGTTTAGAAACCGTGCTTCGTACTATCGTTCACTTGTGTGTACTGTATGAATTTGGCGTTATTACACCACGGTTTGGAGACTGTCGTCGTTGTGCAGTTTGTCGCGGCCCAAAGTACTCTTTTTAGAGCTACTGAAGGCCCACTACGTAAAACCACTACGAAAACAGGGGCGGATTCGGGATATTTGATTTGAAAGTTAAATATAATACGGCGCCTTGGTGCCCAAAACACTGCCATATCATAATGTTAAACATACTATAAAACGAAGAATATACGCGCGAAGCGCAAAAATCTTCAATTACTTACAGTTTAAGTCGGCAAAAAATATAGTTGGACAGGCTCCCACATTTAGAACGTGGGCCTTTCTAAGCTGAGCCAATTTAAAAATTATACGCCACACCAACTAAGAAAGAGGAAAAGAAGTGCAATGAATGCACGACTATCACGCGGCCCACAAATACATTATAAAACTGAGCAATTGAAAACTGACTCACGGCCCACTAAAATTGGCTCTGCGGCCCACAGTTTGCCGACTTTGCCTAAAAAAAATTAAGAGCTTCTCGGCTCTTTGAAAAAAAAAAAAAAAAAAAAAAAAACTTAAACCGTTGAGTGGGACATTGCAATGAGTCTTTAATTATTTCTTGCATCTGCAGATATGTTCTGCAGTTAAAAACAAACACTGGGTCGTCGCTTACGTGAAGCGTTGTAATTTTCATAATAATGTTATTTTGATTTATATTTTAACGAGAATCAACCAACAAACGAAAGTTTAAACGCAGATTACTTGTTAACGAAAAATATGTTTTTGTCCGCTAAATAGGTGCCCAACAACCACTATATCCATTAAACCCTGCGCGGCGCCTCCCCTTCATATGGATTCCGTACCTCTCCCTTGTTGGATGAAACGGTTGTCCGGAGGTTGTAGCTTTCCCATATTCACTCTAATAATCGGTAGCTTAAAGCATTAGCATGGGTAAAACTTTTGGTGGTTTTTAATACCAATAATTTTGACCTGAGTTTCTTGCCTAAAAAAGTAAACGAAGTGAGTTTGACTTTGTACAGAGGCGATATCGTAGCTGATGAGGTTTATCCGAGGCGCGATTATTACTGGTTAAAATAAAAAAATAAAATATAATAATAAGCTGTTATACGGCCCATTAATTAAAGATATACGCCCATTACATTGTAGACTTCAAAAGTAACGTTTAAAAGTAAAATTAAAAGTGTTTGTTTTAACTTTTTAGTCAACTGACACATCATCATTTGCTTCAAACTTAAAAGCGGCTTCTGCAAAAATATAAATGTCAAAAACAATAGAAACGAAAATAACAACTTTGAATTCTCACTGTTTAGTTCCATTTATTGAGAAACTAAGCTATTCGTCGCCAACCAACAAACGAAAGTTTAATCGAGGATTACTTAAAACGAAATTTAAGGTTTAAAGGTGTCTTCTTCAAGATTGGCTAAGTGCTGCTTGACCTATCGGCAAGCCGGCAAGCCCTAAACCTTGGGTGAGCTTGTTCGATCTAGGAAGTTAAGCAGCTTCGAGCTTTGTTTGAACTTCGTTGGGCGATTGGAAGAAGACTGCTTGCTCGTAAGTAAGTCAACTGTCATTATAGTTAGTTGGTTGCAGGTTGATTGTTGTTAGTTATCCTACATTGGAACGAGTGGAAAGCACTGAATACGGTGTTTCACAAACCAACAACGTGTTTGTCTGGATGTGGCAGAATACTATACAAAGTTACAAACATCGCGCCTACAAATAACAACTCGGCTAAAGAAATTAAGAGATCTTCGAAAAAAACCTAACTTGAAAATTAAAAAGAAACTTCAAAAAAATATATTAGAAAAATAACATTTTGTTTTATACTAGAAAATAAAAAAAAAAAAAATAATTTTTTTAGCCAGCCGAAATATTTGCAGTTTGTCCAAACGCACTTGGAGAAACTGCAAATTATCATTTATTCATTCTGAAGAGATTTTCTCAAAAACAGTAGCGTTTGTGGATTCTTAAGATTGGTGGTTAAAATACTTCTGGTATACACAGTTCATCTTAAGTTGGATTTCAAAATCAACAATTTTCCCAAAACGACTTCTAAATAACAGGTTGACGACATGAAGCTTATCGCAGCCTAAAAATAGTTATAAGAACGAGATTTGTCAGTTTGATATAACGCTTGACTATTTATTATAGCCCATTTCACATCATCAGTATTCCCTATCTTACAACATAGGACTAAACCGGCAAAATTGGCCAATTTCGACGTGCATATACCAGCGATTTTTTTCCAATTACTTTCGACCTGCTCCGATTGTGCTGAAATTTTCACAGAAGATGCGCTAGGACAATATGAATCCAACGGTGATACTTATATAGTCCAATTCTTTATAATTAACGAGAAAATAGACATTTTTTATAAAAATTATCTAAAAGAACGCGATTTTTGGCATTTTTTTAAAATCGACCTTCTCCGATATGGATGAAACTTGGTGTGTAGATGCGCCTTGGGCGTAGAAACAACATGGTCAAGTTTCAACCCCCCAACACCTAAAATAAAGCCAAAAAACGACTTTAAAGTTTTTTTGTTTTTTTTTTTTAATTTCGCGAATTTTTGAAAAATAAATCCCTGGGGATTTCCCCGAAAAAAAAACGGGAATTTTTTTTCATTATTTTTATCAGTTCAAATTTATTCAGTATTTTTTATTCTGACAATATCAGATTTCCTGCGTGCAGATTAATTCACCGCCAAAACTTGATGCTAACAAGCAACAATCGACAGTATACGCACTTCACCGAGTTGCCAACTACATACCCATCCAGTGAAGCTTTTAACGGGAGCAATTTGCTGCGCCCAAAAGCCACCAGTCGGGTGTTATTAGCTTGTTTTAATGCAAAACCTCTATGTTAAATTAAGGTTATAAACTGTATGAAAAAACTTTCGTTTGTTGGTCGAAAGTGTAGCAAAAATTAACTAAAATGTTTTGCTTTAATGAGTTTGGTAAATTGTGATTAATTTACTAAAGCAAACCATTTGAAAAATTTAGGCCAAGATAATAACAAAAAAATCTCAACATACAGTTACCTGCAGTTTGTTGCAAAGAGAAGTACGTTTTTCAAATAACTATATACCGTAAAATTATTTTTTTTCTTCGCCTGCTGAGCTTAGCTGATAGAATGTAAGTTGTAGTAATCGTTTTGGCTCGATTCTTCCAACTGAAGAAAAGGGACGGAAATAGCACAACACGGTTAGTGATGGTCTGAGCCAAGCCCTTTATTAAACCTGTCTCCACCAGGGAACATGCGCCACCACGATAATTTTTTTTTGTGGAAAAGTAGCCAACGTTTCGTGTAATACGCAAATATCGATATATTTTGGTACCGAATAAGAAGTTATCTGAATGTAAAAAACACGTTTTTATTATCTCTACACAATAGCGAGTCTCCATTTTTTCAAATTAAAGATTAAAAACACTAAAACGTGAAACAGGCAGTCAGAAACGGCCTCTGTTTTCTTCAAATAGTTCAGACGGTAATTCCAAGTTTTTTTTGTTTTTTTTTTGCTAACTGGAAGAAAGCAAAGAAAGTAAGAGTAAAGTAACATGTAAAAGGGTAGCGGCTTTGTCTTCCCATTGGCCAAAAAAGAGGCCGGCAATGTCTGAAGTGTCAGTAATGGTTCAGGCCCTCCTCCGGACAACCATTACCAAGGGGGTATGGTGCCGCCACAGGGAGGTGGGCCAGAACTGCGAATTGGCAGAAGGTCAACTTTTCGCCTTTTTGTTTTGGTGTTCGTTTATTTAGTAGGTAGGTATAAGAGGTAAATGTTTAAACCTTTTGTTTGTGGTGGAGGTGGCACAATTTTGACAGCTCGTTTTGTTACTGTAAAATAAAAGTGTTAGGATTTAAGACCAGCGCCCTTTTTTCACAAGGCCATTGTTTTTTATAAGTTTAATCACTTTTACATCACAATTTCAATAAAAGCTTTATTCTATAATTGCTATTTACAAATACCGCCGACGATTTTAATAACGGTGTTAACAACGGAAATTACCCGGAAATTAATAACACAGTGAAGCTCTAATTGTGTATTATGTGCGCGAAGCACGAACAATTTTGGGTTTACGTATAGTTAAAGTTGGCCAAAAATATAGATCGACAGGTAAACAGGACCACTTCTTTGGCACGTGGGTCAGAACCACGCTGAGACAATATAAAACTTATAAGCCACATGTAGTTTTAAAAGAAAGTGCAATAAATGTACGGCTATCACGCGGCCCACAACTACATGATAACACTAAGCTATTCAAAAGTAACTTGCAGCCCACGAAAAATGGCTCTGCGGCCCACATTTGGGCCGTGGCCCACAGTTTGCCGACCACTGGTCTACACTATATTTGCTTGTCAAATAAATGACAAAGTCTGATAGGCTTGAAAAAAGCCTCTGGCCTATAGAACCGCTCTAATCGAACCGCTCCGATTTTCTTTTATCAAGCTGAATTATTCATATCAGTAAGTCACATTTATTACATGAGCCAAAATTTATTTTCGGGAAATTTCGTCTTGTTTTTGCCGTTATTTGATTTTATATTTATTCTAAAAATTCTGGTCCTACTTTTAAAAATAATTGATTTAGGATGTTTCAGCTCTATCAAATTTGTCGGATGTTTTATAAAAACAATTTCAAAGTTGCCTATACTTTTTTTTCTTAAACTTGCTTTTCAAGTCGAACTTGAAAAAAGGTTGGGTTTGCACTTGCATTATGCCTACCGCGGTAAAAAACGCTTAGTAGTGTTGATTGGTTAATTTTTCATATTTTTCACAGGTTTGTGAACAACATTCTGATTTTTTAATTTTAATATGACGTCATAATCAGAAATATTATTCCAGAGTGCCATTCCTTACGATGTCACAAGTCCAGGAATGCAAGCCTTCCCCAAGAAAACTGGTGGACGTAATGTCGAAAGGATTCACCGTTATTGCTGGAAAGGTAAATGACTCAAAAAATGACATGATTTACTGTTTTCGAATGGCTTGACTTGACTAAATAATAAGCCTTTCGGACAAATGACTTGGGTGACTTTTGGAGGTGTTTTAAGTATGTTTTTTTTTTCTAAAATAAGGTTATATATCTTAATTTTTTCAAGTAAAACTGTAAAAATCCGATAAACATCTGGACAATGCCAAAAAGGCTTTTAGGTTGTGAGATGTACTCGTGCTAAATTTTAATACAGGAAAGTTTTTATGCTTTGATTAGCGTTTTCACAGTCGGCTATTGCTTCTACTAGCCCAGTGGAATGACACAATAAGAGCGACAATGCTACAATATCTAAAGCAGAAAAATCTACGAAACCATAGTATTAAGACCAACGACATAATAAAGCCAAATACGCATTAGGCCAATATCCGCGACAGAACAAGATCTAAATCGTCTCAATAAGACATCAACCTGACGGAATAAGTCCTAAAGTCATCAGAATACAGCCTAAATGGCCAAAATAACGCCTGAAATTGTAGGTAGAGGGTATGGGACGATCGGGGGCCATGGCTCTGGCATCGGCCGTTTAGGTGTCGACGTTTGGCGCCCCAGTTTGACGGGTCGGAAATTTTACCGGATTTATCCCCGGACCTTTACGAAAATAAATAATATTCGACTAAACCCTTACGATAATCAATTGCTTCTAGTGGCCAAGTGGCAACACACAAGAATACCTAAAAACCAACAATTCCAAGAATACTTATTTATCTGACCCATGGCCCCGATCCCATACCCTCTACCTACAGTTTCAGGCGTTATTTTGGCCACTTAGGCTGCATTCTGGTGAATTTCGGACTTATTACGACAGTTTTATGTATTACTCAGACGATTTAGATCTTGTTCTGTCGCGGACATTAGCCTACTGCGTATTTGGCTTTATTATGTCGTTGGTCGTAATACTATATGGTTTTATAGATTGTCCCGCTTTAGGTATTGTTGCTTTTTATGTCTTGTGTGTGTTCCCACTGAGCCACCCACATATATAATAGCCGACGGTTAAAAAGCTAACCAAAGCATAAAAAGGTTCTTGTAAAATTGAGCATGGGTAGGCTACATCTTACAACCTAAAAGACTTTTTGGCATTGTCAAGATGTTTACCGGATTTTTACAGTAAAATTGTTAAGATCAAGGGATGTAATAAACTTGTAAAGGTTAAGAGGATATTGACGCTAAGTCAGCCTGAACCTTTATAAGAAGCCTCCATAATTAAAGATTGAGCAAATGTTTTAGCTGAAGAAATGAGTGTCACGCATTTTTGCGACTTGTGATATGTGAATGGTAAAGTTATATCTAGATTTTTTTACTTTCGCAATCAACATTATTCTAACAACTTAGCGAAATTGACGTTTAGCTAAGCTTAAGTTACAAGACGATTTGCTTTGCTCAAAAAAGCTACAAATGTTAGAACGAGACGAAAACTAGCAGAAAGTTAACCAAAATGAACGAGTCAACATATGTTTAATTCCAAAAAAGTCAAATTATTTGATTTGTTTATGGTGGTAAAACTCGCTAATAGATAAAAAAACAAAATTTTATATTTCACAAATGCGCAAAAAAAAATTTCATCAAATATTTTAGTACCTAAATAAACTGGGTTAAAAGTATTTACGGATTCAATGTTTTAAAACCAACTGAAGGACGTTTTCTGTCTTCCAATCTGGGAAAATAAAAGCAATATTAATTATGGACGCAAAGTTTCTGAAAGTAGGTGTTGAAATTGTACCTGGTCTGATTTGCAGAGTTTTAAATGAGGATGATTTGCCACAAATTAACGAGCTCATCGCAACAAATTACAGCTTGCAGCATCCAGGGAGACAAGTATTTAAACTTACCAAAGAAGACATTGGAGATTGGGACGTGGTAGCAGCCAAGGAAAATTTGAAACACAATGCTTCACTGGGTATTTTTGTAAAAGAAACCGGTGAACTTATCACCGCTGCAATGAACACCATACACGATGTGACCGATCCTGCCAACGACTGCGAATCTATCGCCAACGAAAGGTTTTCAGCTAATTTTCGAAGTGTAAAAGTTGCATTGGGTAACGTGTTCGCCGACTTAAACTGCAGCCGTTACATGTAGGCCTACCTGGGTATGGCATGCGTCAAGTCAGAATATCGACGACGCGGTTTACTGGCAGATATTGAAGTATTATTGGTTGAGCTTGCTACAATAAGAGGCTGTGATTATGTTGTTTCAGTCGCTACGTCTGCGTATGGACAAAGAGGAGTTAAGAGAGTCGGCTATACATTGTTGAGGGAAGTAAAGTTTGCAGACTACATAGATCCCAAAACAGGATTGAAACCTGATTTGCAGCTCTCGCCAATTCATACTTCTTACCAGATGGTCTACAAAAAAATACAACCTGCTGCTGAAAAGAAAGAGTTTACAAAAAACGAGCTCTAGACTCATTCGCTTTATCTCCTGCATTTTAGGTGATGTACAGTAACAAAGAACGATATGCTCAAAAATTACACGACTCCTCATTAAACTTCAGCCATTTATTTATGTTTTTCATTGTATACAGTTCAACAATGTAGTTCAAGGTACTGTATTAGCTGTTCTTGCATGACATTACTTAATTGATTTTGAAAAGTTTCAAACATAGAAAGCGTGCTGGCTATCAAATTTATTGTATTTTATGATTGAAAATCCCAAAATACGTTCGTGTCATTTGTTTTGTAGTATTGCAGTTAAAAATATCACCGCTAAAGTCAAACATATTCAATTACAAATATTCCATTTTTTATTTTCAAAAAAGCTAAATAAAAGCTACTCGCTGTAGTGTAATAAATTTCGATATAAAACGACCTAAAATTTAAAGACGGAATTACCGGATAAGAGTTAAAAATACTTAAGATGTCAGTTTAAAGGCTAACAAACCGGCGATTGCTGGAATCTTCAGTGCATGTGTATGTGTTGCAAAAATGACGTAATCGATTCACTATGTATTCGTGTTGAAGTTCCTATTTATTTAAAGATTTCAAAACAGACTCATGATTTAGATTTGTAAATACATGTCAATTATATTCAATACGTTTGCTGAAGAAATTTCTAAAAATATAATACGCACTCAGTCTTAGGAAAATATTTTATATTTACCCCGAAGCGAATAACCCACAAACTGAAACTGATGACAATATGCGCACGTTCCGAATAGTTATTTAAAAAAATCAGTGTGTGGCAACAAACTAAAAAAGACTTTATAACTTAAGTGCAGTCATGTTTAACAAATATTCAGTCGATTCCCGGTCATTAGGCAAAGTCCTAGACAAGACATGAGCGTTAAACGAAGTTGTTTTAGGTATTGTTGCGTTGTAGCTAGTATTGTGTGATCCCACTGGGCCACCAGATGCAATAGCCGACTGTAGAAAATAATTAAAGCATAAAAAGGTTCTTGTATTAAAATCGGGCATGAGTAGCCTACATCCTACAACCTGAAAGCCTTTTTGGCATTGTCCAGATGTTTATCGGATTTTTACAGTAAAATGTAAGGCCAACGGATGTAATAAACTTGAAAAGGTTAAGAGGATATCCACGCTATCAGTCAGCCTGAGTTTTCATAAGAAGCCTCCATCATTAAAGATCATTCATCCTCTTTTATCTTGGCGTCTTCCCGTTATAAATGTGTGTTTGGCTCAAAGTTTGGAGACTGTAAAAAAAAAATTACAAAAAAATTCATCAACTGCTCATGTTCAGTAAAATATTTTATAAAACAGAAAATTTTAGATCTAAAGCTTCAAGCAAGACCCTTTATACAACTTTATACGGCATTAAGCTTTAAATTAGGCGTTTCCAACCTTTTTTACACCGTGGCCCCCTTCGAAAATTTTCAGAAATCAATGGCCTCCTTTTTTTGTCAACCGTTTGAGAAAATTAAGAAATAACATTTTAATACTGGTTTGTACAGTAACCGGATCAATGATTTGGTCGGGAAATGAAATGTTTAAAGATGACGCCACGAATTATCGTCAAAAAGTAACGTCGAAAGAAATATAAGCTCCATAAACTTGCTGCTCTCGTCGAAGTTGTGCGCAAATTAAATCGAGTGGTTATGAGACTGGGCAAAAAGTTGCGCGCGAAGCGCGAAAAAAATGCGTATTTGATAAAACTTTTAATTTAGAAGACTGTATTTTAAAAGCGTGGAGTGTTTTTATCTAGATAATTTTTGCTGACACTAGATCAGTTTTGCTGCAAAAAGGTCAGGGCGTTCACCTTTGGACAACAGTGAAAATCTGTAAAAACAATACTTTCCAGAACCGCGATATTTTATTGTTCATTTAACGACAAAAAACAAGATATGCCCCAAAAATAAATTTTCGGCCCATATAATTTTCTCAAATTTACATTTCTTGCAGGATTTAACACAATTTCCAGCATACGAGTGAAGAATTGTTCCAGCTTCTCAAAACAACTCAATTTCACAAACGTTTTTTTAAGAGGATGCTATTTTACTGTAATCTGATATGCTTGGAAGGTTTAAGAGGTTCTGTTCTACACGAAGTGTCGTTAAAGAGGCAATTCACATACATTTGTTCAGTGAATGATTAACACGTGTAATGATATAGTTGACCAGCATATCGGTATTACACGTAGATAGCGTTGGAAAGGCAGAAATGCTTTCAAAAAGATGGATTTTTGCACTTGTTGCAATAGCAGTTGCAATTTTCGTCCATAGACGGTTGACCTATTCTCCTATCTACAAAATTGAAACAAGACTAGACGGGAAAGTAGTTGTAATTACAGGTACGTGAATTTAACTGTTACCCTTCAACTTTTCATGTCACATCTTTCCAGTATGTAGTGTCAATTTTAGGTTTACAGCGTTTTTCGCACACCGGGGTACGAAATCCTATCACACTTTTTTCGAATTTAACTGTTTAAGTGTGCACACAAAATTTTGTAACTAAAGTGTGGGTGTGTACCTGCCATAGAATGCAAACTGGTTTGTTGCTGTATAATGTACTGCTACCTAGAAATGTTGCCTAGAAATTAAAAGCTAATTAAGAAATCAAAAGCTTTAATTTGCAGTGTTATACAGCTAAAGCATATTTTTTTAAGAAAAGTCCAAAAAAGTAATTTTGGGTGGTTTCTGGTAAATCCCCTTTTAACTTATTGATCAGGACATGGCTGTGTATGCTTAGTTGAAATTAAACTAAATGAATTGCGAAACATAATAAGTAAACTACAAATTTTGTGTTATCTAAATATCTACTTATCCTAACAAGTTCCTATTAAGTTTTTTAGGTGAAATTTAGGCGCTGGTCTAGAATCCTACCACAATTATTAAATCAAAGCATAATATTTGGGATAGGGTGCAAGTTAGCGTTGGGTGTGGGTGGGTCAAGTGTTATTATATTTTGTATTTAATAATAATACTTGACCCAACCTAACCCAAAACGCTAACCTGCACCCTAACCCAAATAATTTGCGTTGTGGTAGGATTCTAAACCAGCGCCGAAATTTATATTTATACTGGTGCCTTATTTGTGGACTTGCTGTTCCATGTAAGTTTAAATACTGATCCATTTTTTTGCCCAAATACATTTATTGTTTTTAAATATTTGTTGTTGATAGCTAGAAATAGTAATTTGAATGCCTTTTTGTTTTTTTCGAAAAAAAACAACACATTATTATAAGCTTTGTATGTGTATTTTACCATTTATTGTACAGACAAACTGATGATGCCATTTATAGGCGAAATGCATATTTGTATTAAAGTTTTAGACCTTGCTGACTGATTTTTGTTCGGAGCGGTGCGCTTCTCAAGCTTTTACGCATTATTATAATACAAACATTTGACTTAAAAAAATTGACTTACATAATAATACAAACAATTGATTTAAAAAAAAAATTACTTAACATTCTGCTTTGTTCTAAATAGGAGGAAACAGTGGTATAGGAAAGTCTGCTGCCATAGAATTTGCAAAATTAGGAGCAAAGGTTATTATTGCTTCACGAAACCTGAAAAACACAATAAAAGCAAAAGATGAAATTGTCACAGAATCTGGGAGCCAAAATGTAAGTCAACTAAATTTTTAAAGGGTTTTAATTGCAACAATGTGTAAACTGGAAATTATGTCAGTGGTACAAAGTTGAGAAATCTTAGTTTAAAGGTGACTTTACACAAATTTGGTGCTGGTCTAGAATCCTACCACTTTTTCACAGTAATGAAACGAGCTGTCAAACATAAAATTGCAAGGAAACAATAAATACAATAGTAATACTTGACCAACCCGATCCCAAATGCTACTTGCACCCTAACCCAAATAACGTAGCTATATAACCCCCCCGACAAAAATATGGACGAGCGCCCACAAATTTTATCGTTACATTAACAAAATATTTGCAAACTTAAAAAATATACAGTTATTTCAGCGAGTATTTTCACATTTATAATATGATTTTTTATTGAAAGCCCCTGAACATTATTATGTCAGTGGTGCAAAGTTAGGACATTTTAGTTTAAAGGTGAGTTTACACAAATTTGGCGCTGGTCTAGAATCCTATCACTTTTTTTATAGTAACTAAACAACCTGTCAAAATTTAATTTGCAAGAAAAAAATAAAATTATAATTATAATATGTGGCCCACCCGAATCCAAATGCAACTTGCGCCCTAACTCAAATAATGTTAGCTATATAAACCCTGGACAAAAATGTTGTAAGATTATAGACCAGTGCCCACAAATTTTACAGTTAAATTAACAAAATATTTGTACACTTGAAAAAATATACAGTTATTTCAGTGAGTATTTTCATACTTATAATATGATCAAGGCCCTGGACATTTTAACCAATTTATTTACAAAATAATAAACTTTTTCTTAGGTGGAAGGTCATGAGCTTGATTTGGAATCCTTAGATTCTGTTAGAAAGTTTGCTAAGATATTAATCGACAAAGAGGAGGTTATTGACATTTTGGTCAACAATGCTGGTTAGTTTCATGTTTCTTTTTGTTTGAGATGAAACAAATAATATTCCATATTAGCAATCACTCATTATTTTTTTTTTTAATTTGACTCCTTTTTTCCTAGTAAGTTGGTGACAATAAGCATATTATTAAATACATATCAACAAAAAAATATATTTTATTTATAACGACAGTACACCATATGTCAAAAACATGATTTAATATTTTTTCATCTAACAAAAAATACTAGCTATTACATTCAATAAAGTCGACAAATTTCTCTGTTTTCGTTTCGACAATATAGTAAATTCTTTACAATAGTTCAAAACGTATTGACAGCACATTTGTTTATTTTTGTGCTCTTTTTTTAAAATTTTTTATTTACCCTTTTTAAAACAAACATTTCTTCTTAGGTACTTTAACTGCCCAAGGGCTCACACCTAAAGGATTGAGTCGAATTTTTGCGATTAATCATCTTGGTCACTTTCTTCTCACCAACCTGCTGTTGGAAAAAATGTCAAAACAATCAAAGAACAACAGGCCAGTTCGAATTATCAACGTCGCATCAACTGCCTACAAGTAGGTTTTCTTTGCATCTGATATATAAATATATGACGTGTGTATTAACAATATTGAGACCAGGGTGTTTTACTATCTTTAAATGTGAATTTATCAAAACAACATTTGCACTTTTTATTAGTTGTATTTTTCCTCCTTCAGTGTAGTGTAACTTTTAAAGGGTTTTTTTAATTTTTCATTTCAATCTATATTGCTGTGTGGCAAAATATATATTTCTTTTCATACTAAGAATTTTAGCTGTTCGTTTCTGTTTTTCTTCAAACAATCTAAATATTTATATTCTGATTAAGTAAATATTTATCTGAGCAATACCCTTCTGGCTTACCAAATTATTCCAGCTACATTAAAAATATTGATTCTTAAATTGTTGTTGTTTGTATTTAAAACATTTGCAAAATGTAAGGAACTCGTTTAAAGTCCCTTTCTTTAGTTTAACTCATAAAAGAGAGTGTTTTTTTTAGGCTGGCTAGAAGTTTTGACTTGGACTCAATGATGCATTATAATTCAACGTCAGTAAAGGAAAATTTTGCCAACTATGGCCAAAGCAAGCTGGCCAACATATTGTTCACTTCTGAACTGGGTCGCCGGTACACAGATCGTGGAATTACAACCTATGCCATTCATCCTGGTATGCAACAAAAGCTTTAAGATTAAAGCTGAAGATTTTTTTTTTTTTTTTTTTAATTGTTGTGGTCTGTAAAATATATGATATAGCACAGGGGCCTAGGGATGTCCGATAGTATTGGGAGTTCAGCCGATACCCGATGCTAGGTGGTAATACCGGTATTTATCCAATACTGGGGCAATATCGGTGCCGATCCGATATCAAATTAATATTAAAATACTAGCCATGATTTGCACCAATTTCTACTTTAAAAGGGGAAATTAACCAAAAATAGTGGAAATAATAACTAAAAATATAGCTAAACTTAGCAAATTTTGGCTGTATATCACTGCACTTACATCTAGAAAAACAGTTACTATTGATTGTTTCAATTACATCTAATTTGTTTCTTGAGTATAAATGACATCATTTAGTATTTGTTTGGTTTGGATCGCAATACTTTTTTGTCTCAAGTATGGTATTGCAATAAAATGTCTGATATCAGACACCCCTATTTTTAACTAGACTTTTGAACTTTATAACATCGCAGCTTTCGTTTACCATGCAAATAGTCTCCTTTTTGCATTTAGAAGTTATATTTATCCTGCAAAAAGTATTATTAACTTTTATAGTAATTTAGCCTAGTTATCTTTTATAGTAATTTAGGCTAGTAATTAAATGCTATTAAGAAGCAAAGAACAAAATTTTACGTATTTACTTACTAGACAAAGCAACGTTTAGTTGATTAAATGTATTATCACAAGGATTATTTTACAATATGTGTTAGTTCCAATATGCTTCAGTATGTTTGGAGCACAAACCCACTTTCTATAGATCATTTTGCGGAATTTAAGTGGGACCTTTGTTTTTTTGCAGGCGTGGTGTTTACAAACCTGGGAGACTCGATGCCAGATTGGTTTAAGCTCATTGTCCATGTTCCAATACATATGTATGCAAGGTAATTGACACTGTATATGTAAGCATGTGTGAGCTGAAAACTAAAGCACATAGTGTGTTTCATACTTTAGTACTGCAAGTATATTTATACTGCAAGTATATAGCAGCGGTTCTTAACCAGTAGGCCATGGCTCACTAGTGGGCCATGGAAACTTTTTAGATGGGCCACAGACCAATTTAAAAAGCTAGATTTATTAAAGAATTTAGTTTCATTTGTGTCACTATACCTAATTTACAGGAATAATGCCTGGGGAGGAATTGAGAAGGAATGTAAATGAAACAGAGATTTATTGATATATGCTCCGCTGTTTTTTGTTCTAAACCTTTTTTATAGTTTGCTATTTCATAAAAATATATTGGGCCACAGAATTTTTGTGCAAAGAAAATGGGTTGAGAACCACTGGTCTATAGGGTGAACAATTGACCAAAATTTCAAGTTTGCTAACTAATGCAACATTTTTTTTAAATCCAAATTTACCCTTCACCTTAAATTAAACGACTTTGTCTGTTTGACGAAAGAATGACGTCATTTGGTACTCAATCGAAAGGCCATACTTTTTTCTCGCATTTTTCTCGATCGGTATCAAAGTATAATACGTAATATTTGAAGTATTTGGAATAAGATCGATTTGGATTAACACGAAACACTTCTGAAGGACCTAAACTGCTGGGATAACTTTAAACAACCCCTTGCTGCACCCCCAACTTTATCACCAACCCCCCTAATAATTTCAGCCTCCCTAATTCCAACCTCCAACTCCAAACAAAGACGAGCAGTCAGTTGCCGAAATAGCCGGGCTACTCTTTCTTACTGTTTTAAGTTCTATTTTTGTTCAACTTACTTTTGTGTTATTCATACTTTAGAGATACCTTAATATGAAACCAAGTTGTAGTGACAAAAACAAATCTTAAAATATAAGTCGATATATGCAGAATATTAAGGATATATTTATGATAAGTCGGACTAAAAATATATTACGAGCTTTAGTTCTATTTTACCCATTCAGGTCTTATCCCGATGTGTTCGCGACTTATTCCGTCGTACATATTACTGCGTATTTGGCTTCATTAAGTCATTGGTCCGAATACTTGCTATTGTAGATAATTTCGCTTTAGTTGCTTTATTGGTCTTATTTGGAAAACAGAATAAGACCTAAAAAGCAAAATATCAAAGTCAGAAAAAATTATATAACCATAGTATTAAGACCAACGACATAATACAGCCAAATACGCAGTAATATCCAGTACAGCATAAGATAAAAATCGTCTGAATAAGACCTAAATTCTTCGAAATAAGGCCTAAATTTATCGGAATAAGTCCTAAATTTATCGGAATAAGTCCTAAATTTATCGAAATAAGTCCTAAATTTATCGGAATAAGTCCTAAATTTATCGGAATAGGTGCTAAATTCATCAAAAGATTTTGGCCTAAATGGCCAAAATAACGCCCGAACCTGTAAGTAGAGGGTATGGGACGATCAGGGCCATCGGTCTGGCATTGGCCGTTTTGGTGGCTACGTTTGGACGCCCTAGTCTGACCGGCGGGTAATGGGTGGGGTTAGAAAATGGATTAGTGTTGAAATTATCAGGGTAGTTAGTGATGTACTGAGAGGTGGGGTTTGGTGTTAGTTAAAGTTTTGTTTAGGCCTGATTCTGACCTTTTAGGTCTTATTCCGACGGATTTAGGACTTATTCCGATTCAGACGGTTTAGGCATTACTCCTATTTTGACCTTATTCCGAATTGTGTTTTATTCTGACGTTGGTGTTGTTCTTATCTCGGTCTTATTGCTGGAGTCCGTCTTATTGTGTGTTGCCTTGCGATGGTTTATATATTAATTTGTTTTAATGGTATTTTGTTGTTGCTTTATCCAGAACGCCCTATCAAGGATGTCAGACTATTATGTATTGCGCTTTGGACTCGCAAGTAACAGAGTACAGTGGTTCTTATTTTGAAAGCAACGCTTTAGCATCACTCCAGGAATTTGCTAAGGATGAAAAAGCGGCCAAAGAGCTTTGGGATGTCAGCCTCAGTTTAACTGGCCTTTCTTAAAAGCTCAGTTTAATTAGGCTTTCTAACTCGTGAAAATGTTCCACCTTTCTTCACTAATTTTTATGCCAAATACTGATAAACCGGTATACTTTTTTTATATTTTTTTAACTGTTTTGATTTAATTCTAAATATGCAGCTTAATTGCGATTATTTGTGACTATTCGTAAAGTGCTAACATACAAAGTTCCTGTGCACTTTGATTTATAATAAAATTAACGAACACGTTTGAACTTGTTTCTGTAGGATTTTCAGTGTTGTACTTCTTTTTATCTATTATTTTGCAAAATTTATATTTAAGATTTGGACTTGAATAATTATTTTCCGATCATAAACAAATATTTCTAACGATAAAACAACTTGTCAAATTTTAGTGCAACAAACAACTGAGGGTATTTAAAATCCTCAATACAAAATCAAACTCTCTATTTTCCAAGCGGATAGCATGGTCTTTTAGATTTAGGTATAAACTGTTTTGATCATTAGTTTAACTTGTAATTCTACAGCAACAAACCGGTTTCACGTTCTTTAGCTACTTGGTTTGTTTATTGTAGGAGCTTCCGTTTTTTTAACGCGGACCCCTAATTTTTCCGGGGGTTCGCGTGGACCACAGTTGGCATGACTTAATAAGTAAATAAACTTAACAAACCTGCAGTTTTAGTTACAGGATAAAATTCTAAAATTGGTTTAGCCTAAAGGTGTCGAACGCCCTTCCGCAACATTAAATAAAAGTTTGGGCGCTAATCGAGTACACCGTTATAACTTTTGTATTTGAAGGTAACGCCTGTCCAATCTGAAACTTTAACGTAATAAACGAACCGTGTGCTGTTCTTCAGGTTACTTTCCATGACGTCACGTTTAGATGTTACTTTGTGACATCATCCTTGAGAGCGTTTAGACCAGGCGCAAAAAATGCTTGTTAATGTGGCTTTCTCCATTATCTCTACTCTATCCTTTAAAGTTTACAGCATCATGTCGAAATACGTCCGAATTTTAAAGGAAATAATGCTTTTTTTGTCCTTTTTTTTTGTAAGTTTCATTGAACAGACAAGAGAGTGCCGTAATTTAAAAATAGGCCTATATGAATTAAAAAATGTTCCTCAAGCCGAAAAAAACAAAATACAAAGTCAGTAGATGTTTTTTTTTAAATAGTAGAAGTAATCAACGAATTTATATAATCGTGGTAACATCAAACCTATAGTTTTTCTTTTCTTACATTAAAGCATGTTATCTACCATATATATTGGGCTACCATATTACCAGCACCGCAAAAGAGGAGATTTTTTTACCGGCAAGTAAAACGTTGCAGGCAAAAGTTACAACAATAAGGCAAAGCAAATGGTACAAAAATGGATACAAAAGCAACAAATCTAATTTATTTTTTATATTCAGCCCATGAATACTTTGCGGTTATCTTGACTTTTGCCAATAAGGAATCATCATTTTTAACGAGATCGTGACAGTTGTTTACACGAAATATCATTGAAATTATAAACAACCGTCAAGATGCTCGAAACTGATTGTGTCTACTTTAAAGAAAAAATGCGTTCAACATTTCCATTATGAGCCGTAATGCCAAAGTAAAATTGCGTGATCTTTAACAGTTTACTAAACATTTGGCTGGTAGGGAAATTTGTTGGAAAACCTTTTTTAAACTAATAACTCAGCGTGTTTCATGGCTACAGTATTTTTTTGGAAATAAATACAACGTCTTGCCTAAAAGTCTTGTTGAAAAGCAACTAACTCATGCGAAAAAAGAGGACATTTGGACATTTTTGAGCGTCCTCGGACGACCATTAACTTTTCTTGAGAAAAGAGGACAAATCCTCCTGAAAGAGGACATATGGTGGGCCTAATGTTATCTTGAAATCCAAAGTACCGGAGGTAAATGATTAACTTTATGCGGTGTAAGTTAGCTTAGCCGTCAACCATACAACATTTTTAGTCTCAGGTAGACCTATTACTGAAATTTTAGACAGTATGCTTTCGAAAAGATGGATTTTTGCCCTTATTGTAGTGTCAGTTGGCGTTTTTGTTCATAAGCGGTTAAGCTATTCTCCTGTGTACAAAATCGAAAAAAGACTGGAAAGCAAGGTTGTCGTAATTACAGGTATGTGAATTAACTACTTACTAAACGTACAGGGGTTGGAACCTTTCGTATTCAGTGTGCCTTTTTATGGATAATGTTCAGCCGATCCCTTGAAGTGTTAACTATCAGTTAATCTTTTAGCTTAACGCTTTTATGAATAGAGATCAGTGGCTTTAACGCAATAAACATCACGCCACGTCTTAGGCATTGTGACGTAATCCCAACGATTAGTCGTAAACAACAAGTTTAACGCCCAAAAAACTAATGTTAAATACAACAGTTAAGACACTAATTTGTAACACGAAAACTGCAAATCGAAATTAGTGATGTAATAATAATGGTATTGATGTAGTAGTGATGTAATGGTTGCACTTTGTTCGTGCGTTTTAAATCATTTGGCGTGCACTGAAAAATCATCTCGCGAGCCACAAGTGGCACGCGTGCCAGGGGTTGCCGACCCCTGACGTAATCCTAGTACTGCAAATAGTCCAGCGATTAAATAACAAAGAAAAACGCTTATTGTATAATATATGAAAAACAAAAATAGCTGAGCCCCTTTATTTTCTCTGGATATAAAAGGTCTTAAGAAGGTTCCGTTTTATAAAAACGTTTGTTCAAACAAGCAATTCTTGGAATTTATATCCAACATGCAAATAAAATATTTAAAGTAATCTACCTTTCGTGACAGATGTAAAAACACTTATAACAAGCAACAAGTATATAAGTTTTCAATCGTTTATTATATTTGTAAAAAGGTGGTAACAGTGGAATAGGAAAGGCTGCTGCCATAGAGTTTGCGAAATTGGGAGCAAAGGTTATTATTGCATCACGAAATTTACAAAACACACAGTGGGCCAAAGACGAAATTGCAAAAGAATCTGGAAACCAAAACGTAAGTTAACTATAATTTTGCAGAAAGGGGGCACTACAGCCTTTAAGAAAAATGTTCAATGATGTATAAAACTCTTTCGAGTCTTTAAAAAAAACACTATGCAATTTTATAGGTAATTGTAGAGTAAAACTCAACAGGACTTCCTTAATTCTATATCTTTTGGACATTGGGGATATGCATGCTATTGTTTTTTTTTATTTCATTCAAATCTAACCGATGCGATTTATAATGTCTTATTAAAGTACAATACTAACACAGCGCCCAAGATACAAAATGGCGTTTGATTTTATATCCTTATAGTTGAATGCAAGTTTTAAACACCTTATAATGTTATCACTGCCAACTTGCACTCCAGTCACTATTTTCAAATGACTTGACTTTTTTGCTTGTTGTATATGCGTTTTTGTTATTTTCAGTTGAGTTGTGGCTGAAAATCGGACAAGTTTACCAATTTTATTGGTTTTACCCTTTATTTTTATGTCAATGACTTGACTTTAAATGTTGACTTGCTAAAGAAGTGACTTCACTTGTTATTGTTTGCAAAATACTTGACTTGGACTTATTTATTTTAAAATGGCTTGTATACGAACCATTTGTATTTAATTATTTGCACTAACTTCAGGCGTTGCTTACATCTGACAAATGCTGCCAAATTTAATGTTGAAAAGGTTGTATAATAAATAATATTTTTAGGTGGAAGGGTACCAGCTTGATTTGGAGTCTTTTGATTCTGTTCAGCAGTTTGCAAAGAAGATTAATGAACAGGAAGAGTTTATTGACTTTTTGGTCAACAATGCGGGTAAGTTTTTATCAATTTTTGTTATTCTAAAAGTTGTGAGACTGAAAAGAACCAAATACATACAAAAGGGGTTTTGTTATAAATTAAACTTCCTTCTATTGAAAGGCTTCCTAAATCATCGTCTTGCCTATTTACATTCTTGCCAAATCATACGGTTTGACAATATGATTGTAATTGCCTTTTTTGTCTAGTATACCAAATTTGAATTAAGGGGTTGTGTAAGTTTTGTTTTAAATACATTTAAGAATTATTAAATTGTATTATATTTTATTCAATTTGGGCTAACAACCATATCTTTAAATAAGTATGATTCATTTTCAGTCTGACTTATCATAAATACATCCTTAATATTAGATGCATTCTGCATATATTGACTTAAATGTTGAGATTTGTTTTTGTCACTACAAATTGGTTTCATAATAAAGCATGTCTAAACTATATTTAACACAAAAACTATGTTGAACAAAATTGATTGGATTTACGGTTCACATATTGTAACCATACACAGACTAAAGAGGCTATGTACACCTATTAAACATAGGTTTTTTTTGTGTGCTTTCTTAGGTGTTGCTACTGTACGAGGACTCACTCCTCAAGGGTTAAGTCGAATTTTCGCGATTAATCACCTTGGCCACTTTCTTCTCACCAACATGCTGTTGGAAAAGATGTTAAAACAATCAAAGAACAACAGGCCAGTTCGAATAATCAATGTTTCCTCCGCAGCTTACAGGTAGTTTTTTTTTACAAAGACTAATGTTTTTTCATGTCAAATTAAAATAAAAGTATTTTGGTTTAAGTTAACTGTTTAATGTTTTACAGTTATTTTTATCTTAAAATTTCTAATTTAAAAATAATATGCCTTTTATTTTTTTATGAAAAAAATAAATTAGTATTTAATTTATGGAAGAAACATTTATTAACTGTTAAATAAAAAACTTGTGCAGTTGGTAAAATAATTGTCAAAAATTGATTACCAATTTTATTGTCAAATAAATAGAATAAAGAAAACAATTGACTTTGACTCTATGCTGCATTATAATTCATCTTCGGTGATTGAAGATTTCACCAACTATGGCCAAAGTAAGCTGGCCAATGTTCTCTTCACATCAGAACTAGACCGAAGATATAAAGATGCGGGAATTACATCATATGTCCTTCATCCAGGTATGCCAAGAATCTTTGTGGAAAATGTAATTATGACACTGCTTTGGACTGATACCAGATTTTTGACAATTTTGTCAACCGATACCCGATACCAATATTCTTTTATATACCTGGGAAATCTTCAAAACTTCAATTAATTGAAAAAAAATCCAAATATTGTTTTAGTTTATATACCTTTATAATCATTAAGACCATGTATTTTGCATTCTAACTTGGCGTAATGCTAAAACCCATTTTTGTTGTCAAAAATGGTTAAGTTGTTTGTTGTGCAGGAAAAATTATATCATATTTTCATATTAAAATATCGGTCTACATTTGCTTATATATCGGTCTACATTTGCTTCTCTAAAAAAATCTCTAAAAACACATGATTGTAAGGTTATCACAAAGTCTTATCTTTGAATGTCTTTGAATACGCATTCAAAAGTATTTTTGAATAGTCTTAGAGCAGGTATGTCCAACATTTTATTATAGTGGGCCACATTGACACTTGAAATAATTTAATGGGCCGCAGAACCTATTAAGTTTCAAGATTAAGTATTGTCCTTTAGAGTTATATATATATATATTTTTACCCATATTATACTATTAGTGCGCCCCTAAAAGCTGACTGGTACATTTTAATCAGGCTAATACTAAACGTTTAAAATACTACTTGGGAGTGAAAATGACTAGCGGGTTGCACAAAAATTTCAGGCGGGCCGCAGGTTGGACATTCCTGTTAGAGTTTATTTT
The DNA here is from genome assembly GCF_963924565.1 of Ascidiella aspersa. Classification (NCBI taxonomy): domain Eukaryota; kingdom Metazoa; phylum Chordata; class Ascidiacea; order Phlebobranchia; family Ascidiidae; genus Ascidiella; species Ascidiella aspersa. Next base: position 29,922,852 of record NC_139451.1, on the reverse strand, counting down.
ATGAATAGTCTTAGAGTTTATTTTATGTCCACATTAAGTTATGAGTTTAAAAGTGCCGTTAAAACAACAAATTAAACATTTTTTCAAGTGTGTTGACCATATGGTTTATACTGTTTTGAATTCAAGTTTTATTCAAAAATTTGTAAAACAATTTAATTTTAGATTGTAAAGTTGTGTTTATTGCACAACATGTTTTCTTTCTTGTAGGCTTGGTGTCAACAAACATTGGGAACGACTTTCCAGATTGGTTCAAGGCCATGACAACTATTTTAATGAGCATGTATGCCAGGTAAATAAATGCTACTCTACCATACCTCAAATTCTATTGCTTAATTTGCTCAAATCAAAATGGAAGCACATAATTGAACTCTAATTAAAATGGAAGGTTATATTTGTTTTATGCTGTTCGTTTATTTGATACTTTTATAACAGAATGTCTAATTTTTTATCTAATAAAACCAATTGGATTTTATTAAGCCCTAGGAATATTTAAAAAAATAAAAGTGTTTCATGGGGATAAGTTACTGCTTTTAATAAAAATGCTACACAGAAAGGCTAGGCCTTTAAAAAACAGAATTTAAGTAATAAAGATAAAGAAACAAACTTGTACACTGTTAACTTAAACTTAATTATTGTAAGGTAAAAAATAATCATTCAAAATTAAAAACCCTAACTAATTTTTCACAAAAAACAATTTTGTTTTGTATTTATTATTAAAAATTTCAAAACCCCTTAATGACCTTAATCATTACTTGGAGCAATCCTTCTTTTCCCTACCATTTTTTATTATTTACAGACAAGGTAAATAAAATCTAAGTCAAATTTATGAATTTTCAAACAAGTTCTGTGTTCAGTGTATTTGAACTACGTAAATGTAAAAAAAATCACGCTTTGCGTGAATCTTGTTTACACTTCTTGTATATTTGCGTTTTGAGAGAATCTTTTCATCCTTAAGACGTTCTACATAATTAACTAAGGAAGTTTAGCTAATTTTTATATCCAAATGCAATTTATCGTACTGCGCCCTAGTTCTTGCATGTTTCAAGTGTAACAATTAATATCGAAACTTTAAAATCATGTTAAAATTACACCATAAACTAGATCAGTGTTTCTCAGCCTTTTTCGTGGCTACCTATAAAAAATAAACAAGCATAAGGCTTTGACGACCTTTTTTGATTCACTGAACTTTTTGTATGTGAAAAAAAACATAATACATAGCATAAGTAAGTTCAAATAAAAAAAAATATGAGCCACGTCTTCACAGTGCTTCTGCAGTTTTCTTTAGAATTGAAGAAAAAAATCAATTCTAATCATTCTAACCTGATAAACTCCTGCATTTGTCAACCGAACCAAATCAAACGACGACCCACTTTTGGGTAGAGAAAACCTCAATATTTTTTTTACTGTTCATTGTGATCATGGATAACGCATGTTGTTCTTCAAATGTAGGATAATCAGACGCATTTTCAATGCAAAAATCTTAAGTCCGTCCCTTACTAACAGTTGTTATATTAACATATCTTAAAACTACATATTTTAACAAAAGTATTGGCCCAAAGTTTATTACGGCTCGCCGACCCATGTTTAGACGTTCTGTTATGACCTAACTTTGTGACGTCATGTCTGAAAAAATTCTTGCTTTTCAAAAATAATATCATAGTTCTATTTTACTTTTAACCCTGCTTCTAACATGAAATCAAGTATTTTATAACTACTTTGCGCGGTATGTTTTATTGGTTTCAAACAGAAATATTTCAACAGAATAATGACGTAATTTTAACAGGACGGAGCCCCCTACTTTTTGCCCAAAATACGGTAATGGAATGAAATGCCAAGTGTTATCCTTCATTGGGATTCTATCATTCATTCGACGTGAAATTGTGATTTTAAAAGTCGTATTTTTTATGTTTGCTTTCTTTAGAACGTCATTTCTAGGATGTCAGACGATTATGTATTGCGCTTTGGACGCACACGTGACAGAGTACAGCGGTTCTTATTTTGAGGACAACGCATATTCACCGCTGGACAAATTTGCTAAAGACGAAAAAGCGGCCATAGAACTGTGGAATATCAGTCTCAACTTAACTGGACTTTCTTGAAAAACTCATCGCTAATTTTCTTTAAATCCCCGTAATGTTTTATTTATTTTTAATTATACCGTTGAGATTTATCATTAATTGCAATTCCTTCAACCACTTGTTCACTATGCAATATATGTTTTCAAAATAAAATGAGATCTCGTAGTTTAACAATTTTTTTTGTAGTCCTGTATAAAAAAAATAGTTTGTACAATTAAGTTTAACAGCGTTGCGAAAATTCCGAACACTTTGACATCGTAAGTGTGTAGATTACCGAAACGTTTGTAAATTTTCAAAATTGACAACTGATAAAAAGTGAACTTATTGTTTATTTACATTTTTTCCTTCGCATTTTTAAACTTTTAAGGCCTAATTATGTTATTTGACACTGGCGTTTTTAAAGCAATAATTTTCCGATCTAATGGAAAACTAATTTCCCGACCCACTGGTTGGGAAGCACTGCTCTAGTGTACGACTGACTTCTAAAACTCTTTCGATTTGATTAACGATGACGTCGCTTATATCATAGTACCTCAGGAGCCTCAAAGAGACTAACCGAATCCATCTATCAATGACACAAGCAAGCTATAGAAAAACTAGCGTGTGTTGAGATTCGAACTCACGACCTCTGTCATATTGATTGAAGGTAATTCTTGTTCAGATTTGTATATTTTACAGTTTTACATAATTTACCACCGTATACTATCTATGAATCAACTAAATCGATACTAAACAACTTGTCTTAGAATTTTGAAGTACATATTGTCAGACCTCGAATTGTACATTGGGAAAATCGTTCATTGCTCTCCAAGAAGCTAGCTTTATGTCAGAATTCAAGGTTGTTTGTACGTCACATGTAACGTTGTAAGTTGGTTGCTAAGAAATAATGTTAACAAAACGTTCGCTCTAACGTACAAAATTGCCTAAAACAAGTCAGTATAGTTAACAGTGTTGTAAACAAGTCCTTTTAAAATAACTTCAGTCCCAGTCAAGTAGTTTGTGAAACAACTTAAGTCCAAGTCAATCCACTAATATACTTATAAAACAATAAACCATTAAAATAGGCAAACTCGTCGGATTATGAGCAATAATTCAACTGAAAAATAAACAACATGTAGAAATCTAATCGTTTTACGTGCAAACCTTGCGATAAATAGCTCAATTTTATAATGAAATGGTAAAAGAAAACCGTTAATTTTGAGCCAAGTCATTTGTCTAAGAGACTTAAGTCAATTCATTTGACCAAAAGTGACTTAAGTCATTACAACACTGTTAATTAACCTTGTTCGTACACCACCTTTGACGTTCTAATCAGATTGTATTGCGGTCCGCCAAAACGTTATAGAATACCATGGTAAAGCGTTTGAAATGACGTGTAACTGAAAAAGACGTTAGTTTTGACGTCAGTAAACAACGTTTTTTGTATGTCATTTATGACGTTTCAATATTAGTAGCATTTGGTTTGTCTTGACGTTACGAAAGAACGTTAATAAGACCTTTTATTTTAAAGTTTGAAATTTGTTTAAAGCAAGTTAATTTTGACGTCAGAAATCACGTTGTTTCTACGTCACGTATGACGTTCTAAGCTGGTTGCATTATAGTTTTACGCAACGTTAAATATACAGCGTTAATTTAACGTTTGAAGTCCAAACTGGTCTAAAATAAATTAGATTTAAGGTCAGTAAAAACCTTCTTTGCATGTCACGTAGGGGCTATGACGACTTTAAAACATAACGTTCAAAGTGACATGTTAGGTTCGACGTCTGGAATCAACGTTAATTCGTACGTTACAAATGACGTTAAAAATTGGTTGCATTACATACGTTGGTGCCACGTTTTGCATTACGTTTTAATAACAACGCCACAACGTGCTTAGTTAAAAAAAACTCCGAACGTCGAAAAAACGTTGTGTGTTAGCTGGGATGGCGCTGGACAAAGTAGCATTCTTGCTAAAACTCGAATTTGTCTGAATTAGAGCACACAAGCAATTCTCAAATTATATTAGAATTAGCCCTATTCTTGTTTAAATCATTGAATTAGAATACTAATTTATCCAGCTATCAAGGCCTGCAAAAAGCACGAAATTATGCGAGTAAGGTTCTCGATTCAAGTATCTCTTTCTGTCAAGCTAGGCACGTCGACGAGGTGGCCGAGTGGTTAAGGCGATGGACTGCTAATCCATTGTGCTCTGCACGCGTGGGTTCGAATCCCATCCTCGTCGCGGGGGATGTAGCTCAGTGGTAGAGCGCACGCTTCGCATGTGTGAGGCCCCGGGTTCAATCCCCGGCATCTCCACTTTTGCTTTACGATGAGAAAAATAATAAATGTATCACTTTTGCTTTGTAAGTAAAGAAATAAATACAATTCTGCTGTAAATGGTGTTATGTTGCAATATCATAACTCGCCGCTGTTCTAGAAACCTACCTCATTTTCGCCTGGGGGTTTATATTGCTAACAATATATTTTTTGAAGTTAGTGTTTGGATGGGTCAAGTAGGTATTATTATTATTTTTACATATTTATGCCTTCCTTGCAATTTAAACTTCGACACCTCATTTAATTACTGTAAAAATAAATGTGGTAGGATTCTTGACTAGAACCCATAACTCCAATGAAACGTATTTAGTTTACTAATATTTCCTTTATGCCTTGTTTAAAAAGTTTGGCCAAATTTTCCGCACAGCCTACAATAAAATCCCTGTTTTGTATCATTTTGTACAAAAATTAACGATCAATTTGAAACCATAACGGGAATAATTGAAGTCTTTTTTTATTATCGCTTTTACAAATCAATCAGTTTACAAAAGTTATAAGTATAGGCCCAGTAGCCTACCTGTGTTTAATTTATCAGGGTTCCTGTTGTTATTTGTCTTAACATTATGTTACACCCAAGATCTATTCTTTCTAAAAAGTTAAACTAGTGATTGTCAACCTTTTCATAAATTGTGTCCTTATATCAGCGGTTTGGTGCATATATCGTATGAACTTTAAAACAATATCCTAACACACCAAACAATATACGGTACTACATAGCTCTAAAAAAACTAGTATTGCTTGTTTCACCTGTGAAATAACCACGAATATTAAAGGCATTATATTATAACAGAAAAATGGTTGCCTTATAGTTAAAACCAATGTCGCATTGTCACGTAATATTAGACAATGCAAACGAGACAACTCGCATAACAAAAGTCGATCTACATGACTGGATTTGGGAATAGGTAAAAAAATATTCTTGATGCTGACATAACTGCTGGACTGAGATTCAATGCGCTATAGACGATTTTCTTGAATTATTGTTTCCAGAAAAATGTTAAACGAATAATTATTGTTTCCTGTCTTTTTGTAGCAGGCAGCCGGTACAGTAGCCTATTTAAGTCTTTCGAAATGAAAGCTCAAATCTGCGAATTTAAGGTGAGTAAAAGCTGGTTGTTGCTATGTACGTAGGTTTCTGACGTTTTCCTTATCTGCGTCTTATTAGAACGTTAATCACTCCTAATTCTTACCCCAAATTTATTGCTACCGGTACTTAGAAACTGGCAACTTTGTTTAAATGTTTTTTTCTAAAACTGAAATCTTTGTCAAACTTGGCTTTTAGTTCTTTTTAAGACTGGTAGTAGGCCTAAGTTCCTGCCTTGCAACTTTTCTGTGTTTGGTGCAAGAGATTCGTTACGTATCAGCAAACTTTTAAGCCATCTATATTAGCGGGTTTATGACCGACATTTTGCAATGATATGGAGTTTTCTCTGTTTCATTTAGTTGTAGGCCCAATAGTTTGTACTTGGCAATAAAAAGTTTCAGAATAATGAAGATATAACAAATTAAGTATTTAAGGTTGAACAGCCAGGTATTACATTACGGTACATTATAATCTACGTCTTTTATAAAAAAAGTTCCCAAATCGCACTATTTTCTGTTGGACAATAGTGCATATGGTGGGGCGGTTACGCAACAAATTGTCTTTCAGTATGGGGATTTCGCAAAACTGTGTATTTCACTTGAATACAGTTACAATTTACACATTAAAACATACAAGTTAAATTACATGGCAATGTTGTTCCGCAGTCTACAAGACTTTTGATTCTAAATTTTGCCCAGCTTATATTTACACATATGGCAAAAAAAACTAAATATTAATGCACTGGAACAATGGTAATAATACACACTTTACGCTTTTTATTGACAAAACATATTTGGGTAAAGTGCAGTAGTGTCTTTTGTTGTATGCTTTTTAATTTTAACCCGTAAAAATATGCAAGTTAAACCCTATTTCGCTTATATTACGTTTTTATAGTTACGTAAACAAAAGTGTATAAACGTAGAAGAAATATCAAACAAGTAGGTTATGTTGAAAATGAAGAATTACTCGAAACGTTGAATATATGCTGACTACTTTGGTATGGGCTTTGATATTCATTCAACGTCTAACTACAAGCTCCGGCAAACATGCTCCGAAAGTGTATAATATAGGCCCACTGTAAAAATGCATTTATCTAATCTTAGAAAATTAAGAAAAAATAAATGATTAAATCAGTCTACCTAATGAACACTTTAGACACCACATCCTGACTTAAAACCAAATCCTATCACAGCTAAAATTTAGAACAAACCTCTATTATAGCAGAAAAGTTACCAAGTTTTATCATATATATAGAAAATGTTTCAAAATGCCGACGTGGCAATGTTTATGAAGAGCTCCGCTTGCTTATATCGGTCATCATGTGGCTTACTGATCTTCCATCGCCTGCCTTCTTCCTATTGGTACAAGTCAAGATGTCGATGAACGGATGGAGCCACATCTTTCTTATCTTCTCTTGGCGCAGACAGTTTAGGACAAAGATAAGAAAGCCCTAAAAAAACAAGGTAAGTTGTTTGGTAAATTTTGCAATCTATTTTACTGTGACCAGCTGTAATACCCAACCCAAACGATTATGACCTGAAGCGAATTGAATACATAGGAGAGCCAGGATCAGTGGTAGTAGTACGATACCTAGTGGTAGTATACCATACCATGTATTAGCAACTGAGCCATACATTGCACACATGTAGCCTATGATGTATAGGCGTAATGTTCGGTTTATTGTACAAATGTACAATGATGTTTGTTTTTATTCGAACATCATTGCCACATTCCATTCTGACCTGGAGCGAATTGAATACAGTGAAGAGCCAGGCCATGATGGAGAGGTAGACGATGTCCTCCGAGAGCAGCATGAGGAAACCGAATATCCAGGTGAGTCCCATCATGATGAGGACAGCGACCGCGATCACAAAGTCCTCTTTCTTGCTCCGACCAGTGGCTGTAGATTGAATCTAAGCAACGCATAGAATTAAGTAAAATCAATAATGGTAATGGTCCCAGGTTAATAGGATTGTAGTAAGGCGGTGAAAGGCAAAAAAATTAAACAAATTGCGACATAAGGTTTATTTTTATTTAAACCAGGGGCACCACACTTTTTCTTTAAGGGTTAAGGATAGTTGACTTGATTATTATTAAAATAAGGAAACATTAAAAATAATACAAAACTATATAATTAGCTTCATGAAAATGAGCTTCGTTAAAATTTGATTTGCAACCAAGAGCGGATCCTGCCTTTTTGAGGTCCTAACCACTTAAAGACTTTGGTGCCCTTTCTTAAGCATAATAAACCACACAAGATATCAATCGAAAATATAGACAGGTGTAAGATGATACTTGAAAAAAAAAACTGAGCACAAATTTATTTCAACTTGGCCACTATTAAGGTCTAAGTCGTCTGACCAACTCGAGTTACATATATATAAATATAAACACTGAGGCACTAATGAGAATTCGGCTTAGAAAATATCTTTAGTGCCCCTTTTCCTGGTGTCCTAAACACGTGCCTATTTTGCTTGATTGGTATTCCACCCCTGCTTTCAACCTTATCCCTCACCTTTGTGCTAAGACAGGTGAGCTTGCAGATGACAACGACGAAGCAGGCGAAGTTAAGAAGAGCCAGGATTCCGACAGGGAGAAGGAAACCGTAGTAAAGGGAACTTGCGTGAAGCCAGCACATGCTGCGATGGTGATAGCTCGACTCAAAGAAGATGTTACCTTCAAGGTTTATAATAAAGTTAGCTAAATAAACTAGATTGAAAATAAAAGTTATCCAACTGAACCTAGCGTTCCTGACATATTTTTTTTAACTGTGTAAACCACAAAAAATGTTCTAGAATCTAGATTTGAAAGGTAGTATAAGTGGTCTTTGCATTCGAGGTAATCCGGACAATTAAGTGGAATGTTTATTTTTTTATTTGGATCGCACAACTCTGATTTTTAGCCTAGGTATATATTTTTCAACGTCCAGATAGCCTATATTATCAAGCTGTTGAGTAGTATAAAATAATATTGCCAATGTATTTTCTATTGAAAACATAAGTCATACTTGTTTATTATCAATTAATTTTTCCCAGTTGTTATTTTCCCCTGTTGTATGGAGTAGCCTAGTATAACAGTTACAAAGCTTGTAGTTTTTCTACTTGTTGAAACATTGCCTGATAAAGCGATGCAAGAAAAACAATGTTTGACCTGGTGTCATATAAAATAGCTCTCCTTGGTTTAAACCTTTACCCAAAATTTTTAACACGTACCAGGATAATACAACTTTTCGTCGATTGAGATTGCAACTCCGCAGTTGATTGCGATAATGCCAACAGGAACTAAGAAGCAGATAAGGGTGGGAAGAGTAGTTGACGATCCACCGATATGAGCGACCTACCCACAAAGTTGAAAATATTAAAAATAAACCAATTTTTTAAAGTATGTATGAACAAGCAAATATTTAACTTAATTCCAATTGAAATTCATACCATCAGCATGTAACTTTAAGTCCAATTAAAGGGCATTATACTTGGTGTAGTAAATTGAATAGGTTTTTACTTTAACGAAAGCCCTGTGAGAACCATTCTCAAATTTAAACACAGCGTGTATATAAATTAAATTTGATTGTTGTGTTAACCAGTTATTTAAAAACTAACAACAAACTTATAGGCCGAGTGCCTTTTAAATGATAAGTTATCGGTCAAAAAAATCTCCGCCATTTAAAGCAGTTCCTATTGTCAGTACGTCCTACCCTAGTTAGCGCCCTGTACATGTTGTATGCGTTAGCGCTCATCCAAAACCAAGCGACCAGAAGAAAGTACTGAAGCAAAGCGGTTGTGATGTAACAACCGGCGCGACTCTCTGATCGCCCGACGCCGAACATGAAGATGAGGTTGGAGATGAGGAGATTCACGCAGATGTTGAGGAGGTAGTGGGTGGGTTGACGAATCCGCAGCTCCCTGAAATCCAATAAAGGTTAAGTTACACGTGAGTAAATCGTTGGTTAAAGAGTCAACCAAGTATTTAATAACAGTGCTGTAAGCAGGTTAAATCCGTAGCTCTCTGATAAGTAATCTGTAGCATAAGTTAGAATTGAGCAAATCGTTGGTAAAACAGCTTTGGTCAACAAGTATTTAAGAACAGTGTGGTAAACCAGTCGAATCCGTAGCTCTCTGGGAGGCAATTTAGGTTAAGTTACAACTGAGTGAATCGTTGGTTAAATTTCTTTGGTAAACTAAGTAGATATTTAAAAACCGTGTTCCAAGCCATTTCACTCCTATAAGCTCTCTGATGAGCAATATAGGTTAAGTTACAAGTGAGTGAATCGTTGGTTAAAGAGTCAACTAGGAATTTAAAACTGTGTGGTAAACAAGCAAAATCCTCAGCTCTCTGATAAAACAATAGGTCAAGTTACAAGCGAGTGAATCGTTGGTTAAAGAGTCAACTAACTATTTAATAACAGTGTTGTAAGCAGGTTAAATTCTCAGCTCTCTAATAAGCAATATAGGTTAAGTTAGAAGTGAGTAAATCGTTGATTAAAGAGCTTTGGTCAACTAAGTATTTAAGAACAGTGTGGTAAACCAGTCGAATCCGTAGCTCTCTGAGAAGCAATGAAGGTTAAGTTAGAAGTTAATAGATCGTTGGGTAAAGTCTTAAAGAGTCAAATAATTATTACAGAACAGTATTGTAAACAAGTCAAATCCGTCGCAATATGGGTTAAGTTGGTTAAAATGCTTTGGTCAAACTAAATATTTAAGAACAGACTTTTACAATAAAATGTTAAACATTAAAATAAATAAACCTGGACAAAATTCCAAAAGAAAATAACAAAAACGCAGCAATTTGCATTTACGTTTTACCGAAAAGGGTCTCATCCAAGTGATTTGATGAATGACTTTCATTTTGATGCAAATTAGGCGACTTGACTTGGACTGAACTTAATGTGCGAATGATTTGACTGGGACTTTAGTCATTTTGAAACGACTACCGGTAGTTTACAACACTGTCGATTACTTTTAACAGAAACCAAACAGGAATGGTACAAAAATGTCACTGACTTGATTGCCAAGTAAATGACAATGGTTAGTAGAAGACCAATCACCGACAGAATGATTCCAATGTAGCTCACGATTCCCAATGCAAACGCTGAAGGAAATACCTTATCGCTCTAAAAAAACAAAAAAAGCTAAGTACTAGATAGCCAACCTGTATTAACCTCAATCTTCAGCATAAATGGCTTTTCTTTAAGCAGGTTGATATATCCAAGAATTGAACGAAGGACACGTTCGAAACTTGATATTTTAGGTTAGTTATCTACCGCTAAGTGATGCCAATAAACACCAACGAATTAACGACCAAGGAATTGTTTTTCAAACAACCTTTAAAACAATTATTGTCTTTAATAGTAGAATTTACAGGGAGTGTTGAAGAAAACAATAGTTGATACTTGCCTTTTTAGGCTTTTGTTAATGCAACTGAAATGATTTTCTAATTAAGTTTTACTTTTTACTTTGTTACAGGAAAATGTTTTTACCACGCAATATGGAACCATTTTTAAGATTGAATGAAAGCAAAACTAAAGCCCCACTTGATAAGAACCAAATTTTAGTCGATATGATTTAAAGTTCAGGATTTTTTTATTGTCATTTCAAAACTTGAAAATTGGATATGTAGCATTTAAGATTTATCGAGTATTTCATAGACTTAATTTCTCACCACGATCATAGAAAAGCTGGCCAAAGTGTTACAGGAGCACTTTGGCGGGGAACTCCCTGTGACGAGAAGGCACCCGTTGGGAACCCAAGTAGCAGTTTGTGGTTTGTAGACGCTGCATTGGGTGCGGGTTACCACAGACTGAAGAAGAAAAGTAAAATTGAGTTTATCTTGTTTACGTTATAGTTTGGAAGTGGAACCTGTTCAACATAAGAATGGTAACAACATATAAAATTTAAAAATCAAATAGTAGTTTTTTAACAGAAAAAATATTTTATTATTACTATCAAGTTACTTATATTTTAAGGCAATAGTTTTAAATTGAAAATTTATGCAGAGTAAAAAACCTGAAAAATTGTTAAACGATTGGGTTTTCTATAAAAATACATAAAAAGAATTGTTTTTAAATTAGAAAACAAATTTCGCCAAAAAACGTCATTTTCTCATTTTCTATTCTAATTTCACACGCTTCTGACAAGTACTGTACTCTAGGAATTTACATTACCGGTATACCAAGTGAAATATAAATTGCATTCTGAGAACCAACACGCCCGTGAATCATGTAACACACAATATTTACGAAATATGAATGTCAATAAGCAACTATATACAACCTTCAAGGTCCCGTTTGTTAAGGGGACTTCTCCTTGCGTTTTGTTGGTTGTAGCAAAGGTGATGTTGATTGGTGTTGTAAGGCTCTTCGGCTTATAACCTTTAATGCTGACCGACATCACCTAAAGATTTTGAATGAAGAGTTAGTGTTGCAAACAGGTCATTTTGGAATGGCTTAAGTCGAAATATGAAATAAATCTCTGGCCTTATTTTAATATAGCAAACAACAAAACAAATAGCAAGCATCTAATTACGCAAAAAATAAAAGTACCTACATTTGGTAAAACTTGTGTTCAATAAAAACAGTTATTTTAATAAAGTCATTAGCCAAATTATCACTACAGGTTAAAAGCGACTATAAATGGTATTGTTTAGTGATGATCTTGCTGTTGTTGTTTTTTTATTTTACAAGATGATGTCAGTTTGGTGAGATTTTTTTTCAAACGTCTATTCCTGTTAGACGATGTTTCCTGTTTTTTTACTTGTTTATCTAAACCAGTGGTTCTTAACCTTTGTTAAACGTTAAACGCAAAACTTTCAATTTATAACGTTACATGACACCTTGGCACATAAAAGAGGTTCGAATTTAGCTTGAAATAACAGAATTTATGTTTCAGAGGATGTTCTCGCCGAACCCTTGAAACAGCTGCGTCGAACCCCAAGGGTTCAATCGAACCCTGGTTAAGAACCACTGATCTAAGCGTTAGCTAAGCAATTTATTTTAGGCTTATATCGGAATTAGGATTTCAATAAAATATACTTGTATTTAATGTTGACATATACGTTAACACTTTATTTTTGACCTTAGTTAGTTTTAAATTTAGAGTTCACGCTAATCTCACCCCTGGTGGATTTTCATTTGACGGGTAGAGTTTCGAGTTGTGCTGGACGATAAATGACAGTCGTACGGTTGATGGACTTTTGGTGGCGAGACTGGCTTGGTCGAGGATCGAACCCGGGACCGTTGCACTGACCTGACCAGAGGAACCAGCATCAGAAGGTGGTGCGTAGAAAACGGTTGCAAAGCTGGTCGATGGTTCTCTGGTTGTTTGGTTAACCTGAATGGTAAGCAATGTTGTAATGACTTCAAAGTGACCTAAGTCACTGGTTTGAAATGACTTGACTCAAGTTTTATGGGTAAAATGACTCGGATGACTGAAGGCAAAATTAATGTTTTTTTGGAAAAGTGAGGTATTTTTCAATTTACCGCGTCAAACAGTTTGCTTGTTTTTTTGGGCGAAAAGACCTAATTTGAATCGGAGTTAAGTATTTTAGGCAAAATATTGAGGTCAAAGTGAATTGTTTTTATTTATTAAGTTTTCGAAAAAATTGGGGTATTTTCTTAAATTTTACACGTAAAACAGTTTGGTTGCCATTTGTTTTGTCTTAGACTTTGGACTTAGAATTGGTAATCGTTGTAAATGATTTGAATTCTACTTGCCAAAAGACTTGTTTTACACGCCGAAGATAAGAGCTTTTATTAAAACCTTGTTTTTCAATTGCGTAGGCTATACGTTGCGAAACTATTAGTAACGAATTTTCAATCAAAGACGCAAAATATTTTTTCTGGAAGAAATAAACCTGTTAAAATTGGCTCACAAGAAATCGAACTTTTAAGTTAAATAGTACTCAAATGTTGAAAATCTTCTATAGTTTTGTAATTTAATCGATTGCAGTATTCAAATACGTTCAGTCGTTCACAGCTGAGAAAAAAATGAGCACTGCGAATAAAATTAAAACTAAATGTTTTCACCTTTATTTTAGAACCTGACTTAAGTAAAAATATAAGACTCTCGCAAAATAGAGAAATTTCTAGGTGAATGCCAACAAACAAGATTATAATTAAATCAAAGATTAACCGATACACGGAGTAACAATAATCGAATCAAGTATGCTGAGTTGCTCACCTGAATGGTTATCGTGTCGGTTCTGATGAATACACTTGTCTTGTTAGGAGGGATCACAACTTGGTCAGCAAAGTTCTGTAGCAATGTGCGCAAACGCTGTGTCTGCAGTCTTAAAATTAAGTTATCATTTTAGTGTATATGCTGCAAATAGAATTTAAGAAAGCCAATGTATACTTTTCACCAGGTGGAGTCGGGTAAAAATACCCCGAGTCCAACTCCGGCCAAAAACAATAAGCCCGAGTCCCGAGTCAGACTCCTGTCAAATGTGCGAGTTGGGTAAATTATGAGTCCGGCTTAGACTCGCTTGTATTCCCCTATTTACGTAACTAAAATAAAAATATTTAGCAAACCACTCATATGGGTGTCATAATTCAATATTTGGTTCAAAAATACTTCACCATATGCTATTGCCCCATAACAACTTGCAGTTTGCCGCCCACTAAGTTTAAAAATCTGGTTCTGGCCATGCGCACGTCGGAATCAAGACTCGGGTAGTTTTACGTGGTCTTACTCGAATCCCGAGTCCCATTCAAGAAAACCAAACCGATTCCAGCGAGTCCCGAGTCCGACTCCGCAGCCCTGGTTCACCATAAAAGTGTGACAACAACTTGATTTACTGCTGTATTAACAGCAATTAAATCACTTGTAATGCAAGATACGATTTTTTTATCTAACCTCGTTTGATTACTGGGGGCACCAGGAGAATTGCTGGGCGATGCAAAGGCGTTGCTTAGTTGCCCAACTGTCAACATAACATCGTACAAAGTGTTGACGCTGATCTGTGAGGTAAAATGTAGTTAAGAAAGCAAAATTTCTAATGTTTAAAAAAAATGTATTACTGTCATTGTTTAAAGCGATCAAAACTCACATGTTGTGAAAAACCTTTAAACAGAAACAACCACGATTGTCAAACAACCACGATTGTCATTTATTAAACTTATTGTTGGTCTTTCAAATTTTAATACAGTTATAATTTGCAATACAGTGAGGTTAACTTAAATCACAGTTCACAAATGAGCTGACTAAATCAGGTTTATGTGACAAACTTTACCTTTTATTTATGGCGCAATTATTGTAGTCTGTAGGGTAAAGTTGAAATGCTGATGTTTTTGTGATTTAAATCAAAATCCGGAAATATTTTAAACTGGACTCGGTTGATAATTGTCAATATAGACTTTTACAATAGCCAATGTTGCTTAACGTAGATTTAATCACCTTAGCCTTCTTTGGACCACCTTTGCTTAATTGGAACAACACTTGGCTGGCGTTGTGGACCAAAATGCTGGTTATATTCGTTTGATTTGTGAGTAGTTTGATGCTTGCGACCGATCGTCCCACGTCTTCAGCGGTTGCATTGGGCGACGTGGCCTGGAATTAGAAATTTATAATTGTCGTTGGTCAAACTAATTGATAATAAAGCGTTTACATTAAATAAATATATCTCTGTGGGATAATTTATGCAAGTTAGGTGTTTGTAAGCATTTTCTTTTAGTTATTATTGATTTGTTAAATTTCATTGAACATCTCAAAACACAATAATTGATGACCTTTTAATAAAGTAATGAATACAAGCTAAAATGTTTGTGTACTAATTTGCATTACTTTTTTCCTATTAAACGAATCAATTGTCTACATGCAGCATAAAGTACCTTACCGACCATTTTAGCTGTAGCAAATGGCAGAATATTTTTTGGCTATTAACCGTATGTGTTTTTAAGAAAAAAAATCATGGGTGAAATTACTTACGCTTGCCAAAATACTGGCCATACTTGTGTTGCAGGATACCACGTAAGGTTTGCCAAAGTAACCGCCAGTGTTTGATTGGTTGTTGTATAAGCAGTCCACAGAAGCTACTGGTCGAACTAAAACAATTGTATAGTTAAGAACAAGTTCGAAAGCGGTGAAAGAACACAAACAAAATACGCTATTATTCTTAAAGTTTCAAAAAGGTTGTTTTTTGCACGGCTGCGAAGTCGGACTCGGACTCGGGACGGAGTCGGTTTATTTCGCGGAAATCGGACTCGAGTAAGGGGTGTGACTACCAGAGCCCCAGTCCGACTTACGTATACGCAGTAGCAAATTCGAAATAGACTGCAAACTCTAAATTGTAAAGATGGAATAGCATTTGGTGGAATATTTTCCAACCACGAAGATGTTTTATTATACTGGTACCAATATTCATGAATCTTTTCTATATTTTATAGATATTTATAATTTTTTATACTTTTTAGCGAACAATTTACATTAAGTTCGGAAAATGACTAGGAAATAAAAAATTTCGACTGACCAAATTGAGAACCTACCTAATTGTACGGAGCAAATGACTTGTATGCAATGCTAAATTGGGGAAAAGCAATGAACTTATATTTGACAGATTTTATGCTATTTTTACTCACCACCGTCGCACTTTTCAACCGACATGGCTGTCCTTCCAACAGGGGTGCTGGCAAATGTTAGTGATTGGGGAAACCCCGAAACCGCGATTGTAGTGCCATTGCAAACGGCTGTAAATCAAATAAAAACAAATTAATTTGCATTATACAGCTTGTTATTTTAATACTACGATATTCGCTTTTTGAGATGCAACATTGGTCATTTAAATAATTACCAGGGTTGCCAGATAGAAAAAATAAAAAAAGCCAAAATTACACTAAAAAAAGGCCAAAAAAAGCCAAATCTACTACAAACTCTAACAAGTCTATGTTTTTCCCTAAATAAATAAAAAATCCAATAAATGGTCATGCTGGTACATTGAATTTCTCTTTTTGTGGCAATTTTCTTAATTCTTTTGTAAATTTTTTTTGACAATTTTTTTCTCCTTTTGTAAATTTTTTTGGGCAATTTTTCTCTTGTAATTTTTTGGAAATTTTTTCTCTTTTTGCGTTAGTTTGATATCTTTTTAACATAACACTCATGACGTTTTTGAAAAAATAAAATCCAAAGAGGTTCAAAAAAAGCCTAAATTTTCAAATTTGGCTTTAAAAAATCCTAACTGGCAACCCTGATAATTACTGAGCGTTTTGTTCTTTTAAAGAGTATTCTTTGGGATAAGCTTTCTTTTGTTAGGTTTTTGACATAGCATTATTTTCATTCTTCTACTGCTGCTGTTTGTTTTGTGAATTTTTGTTTTGCGTTTTGTAGCGTTTGCTATTTGTTTTGACTTGTTAACAGCAATTATATTAAAGTAACCAACGGACCGTTCGGTGAACTGGGCTGGTCTTAGATTTCCCAAAATTTCTAAATGTTTTTATTCAACTTAGGTTACCGATTGTTTTGTTGAACCGCTTATGTGAGAACCCGTTTGATGTTTCTGATGTAGTTGCTACTCTTGTGGATTTCTCGATTACTTCCGTTCCCGTATT
Source organism: Ascidiella aspersa (assembly GCF_963924565.1). Lineage (NCBI taxonomy): Eukaryota > Metazoa > Chordata > Ascidiacea > Phlebobranchia > Ascidiidae > Ascidiella > Ascidiella aspersa. The sequence continues at coordinate 29,905,838 of NC_139451.1, read as the reverse complement.
CGCCTCTGCTGTTGTCATTGGTTGTACATCTTCAAAAAAAAAATTCAATCTATAAAGACAGCACATTTTAGTGTTAGGTTATTTTAAATCAAGGGTCTCAAACACGCGGCCCGTGTAGAAATTTTGGATTTCCAAGTATTTAACCATATTTAAGAGCCACATATCTTTTTTAGTCAGATTTGAAAGTTAAAATTCACTCTAAAATTGCTTCAAAAAACTGAAACTATACTCACCAAACTTCACTGTCATATCACTTTCAAACGCTATTATTTATGCGGTAAAAGATCTACTATTACGTCACATTGCCTATTCAACTCTGTACAGTTGTCACAATAACGCTGGAAAGTGCGTCAGTCAGGTGTTAGTGTAATTGGTCATCTCATAATGTATAAATTGATTGTCGAGTTGTAGGCTTTGATTGTTCTAGCCTAGTATTGAAATAAATTTCTATAGCTTAAAAAGCTAAATTACACTTGTCTTTTGCTTCAAAAATGAGAAAAATCACAGACGAAAGAAAAGTTTTTCAAGATAAGGGGGAGGAGTTATATTTTGTCACCGCGGTCAGAGGTACTAGTTATTGCCTTATTTGCCGGCAGAATATCGCTGTTATGAAGAAGTATAACAAGGGTTTGCACTTCGAAACAATGCACCGCGATAAATAATATGCTTACCAGGGCAAAGTAAAAAAATAAAAAGTTGAACCAGCATTTTGCAAAAAAAGAAGTTTCTTTGCCAATATTAGGCAGTCCACATCTGCAAGCAACTCTAAGATTTGTTTCTGCTGACAATTTGAAGCCCAATATCGAGATTCTTGTCCTTGAAAAAACGCTGCCAGTAAAGTAGCCAGAACAAATAACTGTAGCCTAAAATCAGCCTGCATGTGTTTATATTATATTGTGTTCTTATTTATTGTGAATTGCGGCCCTTGGGCATTTTACACGTCCTCATTTGGCCCTCAGAGCAATTTGAGTTTGAGACCCTTGTTTTAAATAAATAAAGTTTGTAGAGGGCTTGATTTATTACCGACTAAGAGCTTTTGTCTTTACGGTTTAATGTTCGGCATTTTCTCTTTGTGGTCAGCAATTGTATTTGTGTACTTAAGACCGCAATCCGCTTGAAAACTTACACTTCTTTCCGCCTTAGGGTAACCCAGATAAACGCGGTTTAATCCTTAATTTACCGCCTAATGGTAGCGAAAAATTACTATAGTTACTGGTGTTCATAGACACGTCGGGTCGCCAATTTGTAGGGCACAAATTTAGTTTGTGGAGACTTATAATAGTTTATTTAACAGAAGAGCGTACTAATTGACACTTCCGTTCTGACTCCAACTTTAAGGTGCGATTCTAACTCGCAAGACGTACAGGTGATTCGAATTGTGTTAGCTAAAAACGACAACCAGTTTCAAACTATAGAGCTGCTAAACAATCAACGCTGTAAACAGCACAAGTCGATAACAAAGAGTTAGTTATCAAGCGGATACCGGTCATAAGCACACAAATCCAATTGCTGACCGCAAAGAGAAAATGCGGAACAAACCATTAAGCACTTAACACTTTGGTGCGAGTAGACGTAGACAATAATTCTGTCACATAAGCGGATACAGCGTAAATTTAATCGTAAACACAAAAGCTCTTAGTCGGTAATAAGTCAAGCCCTCTACAAGTTCCCCAAGTAAAGTCATAATTAGAGGAAGTCAATCAAATTAAGTCATTGATTTAAATAAAAGCATAAAAAATGGTAAGCTTGACCATTTATGACCAATAACCCAACTAAACTCAATAAAATCCAAACATAGCCTGCAAACTATTTTACTGGTCAATTTTATAACAAAATATTAAATAAACAACCAAAGTCATTTGTTCAAAATACTTAGGTCAATTCAAGTCATTAGAAAACAGTAACATAGATCAGGTCATGACTTAAAGTCATTACAGCACTGCAATTAACATAGAAAACAGTAACATAGATCAGGTCATGACTTAAAGTCATTTCAGCACTGCAATTAACATAGAAAACAGTAACATAGATCAGGTCATGACTTAAAGTCATTACAGCACTGCAATTTAATCTATCGCAGTTGTTTCCTGAAAAATCTGTTTGCTGAGTGCGAAGTGTAACCAAATGCCGCTTTAACAACTTGCCTTTAGATGTGAAGTACATCCCTTCACCTGATGTTTCCGGTATACCAGTTGTAGCTGATTTTGCAATGCTTGTCTGTGTGTGTGTGTTCGTGGATATTGCATTTGGTATTAATGAATAGTTTGTATCAAGTGGTAACTCTTCTTTTGATGTTAGCGCTGTTATTGATTCCGTAACAAGAGATGGAATTCTTGTTGTGGTTCTTTGTTTTGTTGCTGTTGTTGTGGCATGTGTGATATTTGTTGCTGTATTGTTTTTATTAGGTGTTGTATTTGTTGTTGCTGTATTGTTTGTTGCAGCATGTGTGGTATATATTGCTGTATTGTTTGTACTAGGTGTTGTATTTGTTGTTGCTGTCTGGTTTGTAATAGGGGCTGTATTTGTTGTTGCTGTCTGGTTTGTAATAGTTTGTGTATTTGTTGTTGCTGTCTGGTTTGTAATAATTGGTGTATTTGTTGCTGCTGTCTGGTTTGTAATAGGGGCTGTATTTGTTGTTGCTGCTGTCTGGTTTGTAATAGGTGGTGTGTTTGTTGTGGTTGTTTGTGTTGTTGTTGGTTGCGTAACAACGAATGGGATTCTTGATGTGGTTGTTTGTGTTGTTGTTGGTTGCGTAACAACGAATGGGATTCTTGATGTGGTTGTTTGTGTTGTTGTTGGTTGCGTAACAACAGATGGAAGTCTTGTTGTGGTTGTTTGTGTTGTTGTTGCTGGTGTTGTTGTTGTTGTTTGTATTGATGCTGCTGGTGTTGGACTTTGCTGAAAAACTAAGACAACACATTATCAGATTTAGTACACCGATATAGTATAAAAGCATTGATGACTTTTAAATTGCTTGAGACCAGTGAATCTTAACCTTTCATCATGTTCATTACCATCATGTTCAACCGAAGTTTTAAACTTATTTTGTAATATACATCGAATGTTTGCGTTGATGCCATTTTTGCGTGTTGGTTTTTTGACAGTTAGACGATTGAAAATATGGTATTTGGGCTCTAGCTACAGAAAATGGCCAACAAAAACAAATGACTGATCCTTTAAACGCTAGCACCGGACACGTTTTAAAATTGCTTCATTTATGAAGTCAGTGCAGTCTGGCGATAAAAAGTGGTATACGATTAGTAACTGACAATTTAACGTAGTCGTGGAACTTAAACGTGCTCTCACGAAGCGGTAGACTGGCGTTTAAATCCGGTGTTCAATCAGGTACGAAGCAGCCCGGTTGTGCAACACGTTTGTGGGCTTTCCCTGCTTTTTCTAAGAATTGTTTGACAGCGACCGATGACCTTGTTTACTTGAAAATGCAAAATATTTGCAATACAAATTTATGCGCACTATAATACAAAGATAAATAAGTTACGACAACGTTTGGCGGCCCACTTAATAGTGTGTTAAGGTTGCGTGGTATCAAAAACTTTTCATTGGAAAATTGTTCTTCGAAACAACTTGAAGTAACTAATTTTTAGCAAATTTTGACCAAACAAACTATTCATGCTATTTTGCTAGTTTGCACATGATATTAAGGTCATTTGGTATCCAATCGCGATTATTTTTGTCCATAATATAGATAGGCAATAAGGGTAGCGGTATTAGAATAGAATATCAAGTATCGTACATTCCTAAATTGAATTGTTTAGGCGTTATTTTGTCCATTTAGGCCTTATTCGGATCCATTTAGGACGTATTCCGACAGGTTTAGGTCTTATTCAGACGATTTCGATCTTATTCAGTACTATGTATTACTACGTATGGCTCCTATTGTGCCGTTGGTCTTAATACTATGGTTTTATAGATTTTTCTTGTTTGGTATTGTTGCAGTTTAGGTCTTATTGTGTGTTCCCGTTGCAACTGGGCGAACAAAAGATATACAGCGGTCAAACAATAAAGAAAACACACAATGGAACACGGTCAAACCCATTACTTTACCTTTAAAAAATGATCACACCAATAAACCATAAACTTACGGATAAACGTGAAGGACTTTGGCCAGCTTCCTGCGTATCTGCGGGCGGCAATCTCGCTACGGGAAGCTTGGTCGTACCCAACCTGACCAGGCAATTCCTTGACAAGGACCGTTCCACCCGCGTCTAGGAATTTTAAGTCATATCAGTTCTTCCTCGGCATTTAACGATAAATTCATACGTATTAGAGATAGGCCGATATATTAGTTTATCAACAATATCGGGGGATTTTGCTCCTGCCGATTTATCGGGATCGAAATTGTTGCCCGATATATTTGCCGATATTTTAGTAAGAAAAAATTATATAACTATTCCCTAAAACAAGAAAATTTGAAATTTGTCCTATGCTTTTTTTTATCTATAACTAATTTAAAGTGTTTGGTTTTTGCATGCAAAATAATGGTTGCATGATAAAAAAGGAAGTTAAACTGATGTTATTTGCATTTAATGCACAATTAAATTAAATTAGTACCAAAACCAAGTTGGTGAAAAGACTCATATCGGGCGTTTTTTCACCTGTCTTTGGCTCTTAGTTTAGTTTAAGTAGCACTGTCCGATAAAATCGAATCGGAGCAGTTATTTGATGCAAAGCCACAGTATAGGTTCTCGTAAAATACTAGGATGGTATTGGTGCCGAGCAGATACTAGCAGTGTTGTAATGACTTGACTTAAGTACACTTAAGTCATTTGGTAAAAATGACTTGACTTGACTTAAGTCATTTGGGAAAAAATGACTTGACTTGACTTAAGTCTTTTGGACAAAATACTTGGGTTGAAATAAAGTGTTTTCTTCAGGTATTTTTTTTATAAAATTGAGCTGTTAATCCAATATTTTGCACTTAAAACAAATTGCTAGCTATATGTTTTTTAGTTTAAAAATTGTAATAGTTTGACGCTGAGTTTTAAAGACAAATACATGACTTGAAGTTGACTTGCTCTAATCATGACTTGACTCACGCAAATGATGACTTGGACTGGGACTTGACTTGTTATTTATTCAAAAAGACTTGACTTGGACTTAAGTTTTTTACATATGACTTGACCGGGACTTTTTGAATTGACATGTTTACAACACTGGATACTAGATCAATTAAAGCATCTCAGTTGTAAAACAACCCAGAGATTTCTACTTTAAACTGTAACAAAACAGTCGCTAAGTAGCAACTGGAAGTAATTCAAACTTCTTAAAGCAAATTTGGCCAACAACGAAAGAAAAATTACCTAATAACGTTATAACATCATTTATTTCACATGTTTAAGTATTGTATGCCAATAAAAATTAATCGGGTCGCGATATTTTTTGTACAGAACATCGGCCATTGCTATCGGAATAAAATCGGGCATAGGTATCGCAACTCCATTCTTGTTTTGCCTTTTCACAAGTTTTCTTACCTGAAATTGCGCCGAAATGAATGGCGGCGGCGCAAATGTTTGAATCGTCGCGGTAGATGTTGTTTCCCCAGATTTTGTAAGGTTGCCCACGACACTTCTTAGGGCAAATTGCCAGTGTTACGGTGCACGTGTTGTTAATAGCCGTTGTGCTGCAAACTAGAAGGGGGTTGCACTCAATTAACGTTTTCTCCGAAAAAAGCGAAGGATTGAAATATTAGGACACAATTTCGACTTTGTATTTATATAACGCGCTTTAGCTTTTTCTACAAATGTTTACTTTGTGTTGCCCTAAAGCAGGGGTGAGCAACGGCCTTTTCTATTTTTTGTGCGGCCCTTCACCTTCTTCCAGCAATTTTTTCCTAAATAAGGCTATGAGTGTGCACCATGTTGGGACTTTTGCTCTATCAGTTTCCTGTTTGAAGTGCGATGTAACCCATAGGCTACACCGCTACACTAATGCAGTTGAACTCGAATGGGAAGCATCTATAACAAAATAATCTTCATTCATAAAGTTTTACTTGTGTCACGTTGTTATGATTGATAAAGAATTGTTTTGCAACAATTACACTTGTGTGGTACGTTCAAGGTGTAGCAGACTTTTGCCACGCATATTGACTGAGACGTTATGTTTAACGGCTGTTTTTGAATTAAGGCTGTTAGTTAAATTGTACTGAGTCGATCCGTACGAGAAAGGTGTCATTGAAATTGTAGGAAAAGTTATCTCCGCATCCAAAAGTAGACAGCACTGACAAAACGCCGTAGTTGCAGCCTAGTAGCTCATTATTTTTTCTAGTGCGTTACCGGTAAAATCTGAAAATATGAATTAGTGTTGATTTTATGTGCGGCCCTCCTGTAATCATTAAATTACCTAACTGGCCCCTGTGTTAAAAAGGTTGCCCACCCCTGCCCTAAAGGAACAACCATCTTAGTTTGAAAATGCTGCGTATAAAACCAGACAAATGAAACCTAAAAGTATTTTTCTCATTGACGCGACCTCCTTGTCACTTTTTTGTAATTTTTTGACCTTTTTGTTAAAGGTATGCGAACAACGTTAACTCAACTAACTCACAAAACAACTTGTAATAATTTACTTCCACAGCTCCTTTGGAAAACCTCAAAAAATCCACAGCCCCTTTGGAAAACCTCAGGAAGACATTTAACCTTTCCCCAAAACTGAATTGATTAAAGTCTATAGAGACTAACGTTTGTCATTGGATTGCGAAAAAAATCATTTGCAACTTACGTATTTCATTTGATGTGGTCGGAATTGTTGTTGTTGTGGCTGGTGGTGTTTGTGTTGTTGTTGTTGTTGTTGCTGTTGTTGCTGTTGTTGATGGTCCTTGTGTTATTGCGCCCTTTGGCTTCAATAGAATGTCCAATGTAATAAAACACAACAGTTTAAGCACAAGCATTTTTAAAAAGTTCTGAAAAACAAATATATGTACCCGTGCTCTTTCTTTCGACCTATAATTACTTCTACCGCTTGCCAAAGTCAGCCGTACAATATTTTCAACTTGCTTTTTAAAAACAACGAAATTCCAGCTAAATGCAATTTTATTTTTATTGTTATCTTATTCTTTTTGCTACTTGCTAGGTCAAAAAATTACATTATTTTGGTGCAAAATTTTTCAACACGTATTCCAAACAATATGTAAACAAACAAAATAAAATTATTGAAGACTTGAAGACAGATAAATTCCCCCTTAATCAGAGAAAGTCCGGATTGGCATAAAAAACTGAAGTAGGCCGCCTTACTTTTTGTGTAACCCAAAATCTCCTAACGTAAGATTTTTTCAAACTTTATTGCCTCCCAAGATATGCAGTTGCAGTTTCTAAAACTCTGCTTTTTAGCCCTAGTTTTTACGCACCTCCATAGGCCTGGTTGGACAGACTCGCCTCTGCTTTTTTGCTGTAGGCCTTCGAAACCTGGTTAAAGCGGAAATGGTGTCATACCGCGCTTTTTATAATTTGTCAAGTTTTAGCGTAACGGTTGTGTGATGCATTTCTGAAGATAAGGACCGTCTGCAATCTCTGTGGGTAAATATACCCCAAAATAGGTCTTATAACAATTTTCTACTAATCATGTTGGAGGATGTTTGCTCCGGTGATGTTTTGTCATTGAACAATCGCATGTCCTACTTTGTATGCTTGTCGTTTGTGTTATATAATGTAGTAATAATTATTTCGCAAAGGTAACAACATTATAACGCTTATAGGGACCACTAGGGTAGTCTCTTATTTATACGTGCCCTGTATATTCTTGTCCAAAAGTGATTTCAAAATTTATTTCAGGTTAAAATGACAATCCAATATGGGGCTGCTTCTTACTAACTATAATATTTGGTGTGTATAGAGTTGACTATAAGATGAAATCTCGTTTATTCACGATGTTGAAATGGTCTATCATCGCTCAGGAAAAACGTTTACCGCCAAATCTCGCGTCATATCCTCCATATGCACGCAACTTTCGTCAGATAAGTTTTCATGCTTACTATCCTGTTATGGTTTGTGGGACAATTCTGTATTACATTTATCGAAAAAACTCGATTAATAAAGAATGAACCATGTTCAGATATTTAATAAAAGTGTAAGGAAAATCTAACAATTTTTTTAATTGGTAAATTCTTTTAATTCTTTTGAAATCATTTATTTGTTTACAAGACACGGGAAAAGTGTAAAAACAATATAATCGCGTTTCTTGGAAAGTGTTATAAAATTCATTTCAACGTTCTAAAAGCGCAGTGACGAAAGGAGCGACGTCCTATGAAAGATCAGGATATATGAATTCAAAATATGGGATAATTAAAGTACATTCTTCTATAGTCACCATAACTTTAAGCTTTTCGACTTAATGTTTAGGAATTTTACACTTAACTTAAGATTGTTTTAAATCCAAACAACTCTCTAACAAATAAAATAAAAGTGTGAACGTTGAAAATATGCAATAGGCACCGAGCCTCTAAACACAACCAAGAGTTTAGCGGAGTCTGAAAACTGTTGTGTTTTGGTGGACACAGGGTTTTCATATGCTGTTTATAACACAGCAAGTTATAAAAAAAACTTAAAAAAATCTTAAAACTTTGAAGAAAAATAAGGGTTGCATTCTGAGGTTTGATTTCTAGTACATTATTTTGCTTTAAACCAAGGAGTTAAACCGTTTGACTTTTCCGGTTTGGGTTCGGTTAACTAGGGTTCAAGGATTTTTTCGGAAACGTTTTTTCGGACACGTGACGTATTAAAAAACAGCAACTCATTATTAAAATATTTAAAAAATATAAAACGTTTTATTTAATCAATATTCATAATTTTTTCATAAAATTTCGAACATCATAACATTACCGGTAATCTGCAAAATAGAAGTTGTGACGTCAAACTGGAGTGAACCGCTTTTGTTGACAGCTTCGGGTTCGGTTAAGGTTGATTATTTCAAAATATGTGGTTCAGTTCCGGTTCGGCTCCTTAAAATTTCACAAAAAACGGTTCAGGTTCGATTACGGTTCGGAAAAAATTTACCAAAAACCGGTTCATAAAGTTCCGGTTCGGTTCCGGTTCGACTCCCTGCTTTTAACCTGCGAGTCTCATTTATATTCCCAACTGTGTTACTTCTCGTTTGTTCTTTCAGTTGAATGCAGGTTGTAGTTACTTATTTTTTTGTTTATCAGATGTCAAGTCTTTTCGGTTTATTAAAACTATGTTACGTTGTCGATGACGTCAATTACGTTAAGGGAAGAGTGATCAGCACATTTGTGCAGTCAGATCAATTGGGATGTTTTAGGTTTTATGTAATTGTCAACAACCTTACATAAGTGGGTAACTGGACTGCCTTTGTAGCAATCGTTCGGCTATGGCAGGGGTTCTTAAACTTTTTTTACCGCGGACCCCTAAATTTTTTTTTTGGCCTTGCGTGGAGCACGCGAGGGAAAAAAAATTCAAAAGGACGTCATAAATTGACGTCACAATACAAATAAACTTCATAAATCTGCTGATTTCGGTCCAAAAATGTGAAAGTGTGAAATGGAGTCTAAATACATTCAGTTCAAATCCGTTTTATTTTTAATCAAATTGTTTGTTTAGAAAAAATGGTAACTTCTTAAATATACACTAATATTTCAATTAGGCCTTCATGGACCCCTTAAAACTAGTTAACGGACCCCCAAGAGGTCCACGGACCCCAGTTTAAGAACCCCTGGACTATGCGTTCTGTAAAGAAACCAATACTTCCTTATTCAGTTCGACCGATATAATCTCTTTGGACCGATATAAGCCATCGTGTGATAGTCTTCATCATTTTTACCTTTTACGCTGCCAATTGAAATGGCTTAGATAAATAAAGGTTCCAAATAAATTTAGTACTACGAAAAATAACAGAAAATTATTTTTCGGTCAAATCTTACACAATATTTTACGTAGTTAAATTAAAAGTAAAATATCAGAAATTATTATTTTTAGTAACGCTGGGAAATTGTGAGGGGATTTCCCACCTATGCTACTATTGCTTTCTATCATTTTACAAAATTTGCGAACCATTGTTGTACTTTGTTGCAGAAATAAGAATTCCGTTTTAAAATAGTTATAAAAAGGATTTGCTAGCAAAATGCAAGGCGCTGGTCTAGAATCCTACCATAACGCATATTGTTTAGGTTTGGGTAGGTTAAGCAATTAGCATTTATTAAAAATTAATACTTGATCCACCCTCACCTAAACACTAACCGACACCCTAACCCAAATATTGTGCGTTCCTTTAATAGTTGTTCCTACGCTGTGGTAGAATACTAGACCAGCACCAAATGCAATTTTAGGGCAGAGCATTATTTCTTATCTTTGCTATTTTTGAAAGTACCAAAGGTATCAAAATGCGGAGTATTGTAAGTTGTAATATCGTGACTGTGGCACCAGAAGCTACACAGCACCAAAGCGCTAGCACAAAAAAAAGAAACGTATTTACGACCAAAATTTTGAAAAAAAAATTATACCACAATACTAATACTGGCCTATACTTTCTGAATATAAAAAAAAATATAAAAATTATGAAAAATATTAATATTCGTCATAAATGACAAGATGAAACGGTTTTTAAAAGACCACAGACTTAAATCCTTTGGCACAACACCTTAGTTTAAGTTAAGACGTTTTGTCAAATCACTTTTATTTTTTTTGGTTTTACACTAATTAGCCAGCGTGTGATTTCTCTTCTATACTATTCCAACTGCAAGATAAATTGTTTGCATTTATTTTTTTAAAGAAATTTCAAGTCAACTAAAGGCTGGTCTATATTTTTTTTAAATCAAATAAACAAATTAAAGCATTCTTCTTATTCGTGAGATGGATTCATGTAAGAGCTTACTTAAAATTACACAAGCTTTTACTTAAAATTACACAACTTTTAACAAACACAATCTCCTAAAATTTTTAAACAGGAAGTTAAAAAAGCAAAGACAAGTGGATAAAACGAAAATAAATTGTACATTGGACAGCTTTGTTGCTTCTAAAGGGGCATATCTAAACATTTTATTAAAAAAGGCAAAATGCAGTTCATTAAGAAATAACTGGTCACAAGGTGCTATGGAAAAGAGAGCAAGAATTAAAGCAATAAACGTTCGGTTTGCTTTTGAAAGCACTTTTGAAACATTGCTTTATGACAAAAGTATATGATGACCATAATGTTACACTTGTCAATTTTAGAGATGGCATTTGTCAAGAGCACAACTCCAGGTTAAAAAGTGAATGTCGCTGCACAGCCTAACCCATGGACCAGTAGTTGCGGAAGTCTCTTATATGTTTCTTGTTATCCAACTCCCAAGAAGCAAGACGCCAACATACCTGTCCTTAACTTCTTGAACTCTGGACAGAGTTACTTCACTGTACTGGCTCTAAAGAAGGAAATCTGGGGAAAGAGTCAAAGAAACACAAGTCGACTACAAAATGTCTCCAAGCTTTCATAAAAGATTTATGAAGCTTCAGTGTAGTTTGACAAAATTCTGACAAGCATTTTACAAACAGACTAAGATTATAGTTCCCATTTGCGAAAAAAGACACATGGCTGAGAGGCATGGACATTTAAACAGTAATAAAAAAGGCTGCACAATTTGTCAAAATTGGTGGCTTACAAAGTAATCATACTTGGGAAATTGGATCAATTTTGTTCATTCACAGTTCGAAAATTTTTATCAAATTTTAGGTGTTGTTTAAAATCATTGGGAGCTGGCCTTTAATATCTGTCAAACACAACACGTACATGACAGATATTAAAATAAAGACAGTTTTGATAATCTGTTAAAGTTGTCAAAGCTTTATCCGGTCCTGTATTCAATCTGGGGTTGTTTCTCCTAAACAAAAGGGTTTCATGCCAGTGGAAGGAACGTCGAGCATGTGTTCGTGTTGGATTCAGCCTGGGTAGATGCTCGACAGGCGAAGAAGGACATCTTTGTCGCCTGGCTCGACATCAAGAACATAGCATAATGGATGAGCTTCAGGTTCCGGACTACTTGATTGAGTGCGTTGCTGATATCTACAGTGATAACACGTGTGCCGTGGGGGTGTTACCAATGTGATACCGTTAGGCTGGGGGGTTTGCCAAGGCTGCCCCCTGTCCGGTCTCGTATTTAACCTGGTGGCGGAGGTTCTTGTGCGCGGGGTCAAAGCTCGGACAGGATGCGGATACAGGTTCGATTGCACCCCAGGAGTCATTTCCCAAGTGCTGGCTTACGCTGACGACGGTTGTCCTATTGCGAGCTGGTGATCACTCTGTATTTTGGCAAAACCAGCAAACTGCGGTCTGACACATCACTGATGGGTTAAAAGGGGAGGTCAAATTCGGAATCATTTCTCGAGTAAACGAGAAGTTTTGCCAACCTTAAGGCACCGGGGACGTACGAGCATCTCAAGTCGGTAACAAGCTGGATGAGGGCCACGATGGGAGGGGGATATGCGTCATCGGGGGCTTCGGCGGGTGTGGACTTTGCTCCCAATATCTCTGCGCGAGGTGGAGATAGTTGTCTAGTCCGTTAACACTGCTTCAGCGGCAGGATCCAACGGGTTGTCCTATGGCTTTTGGAAGGCTAGACCCCAAAAGCATTGTCCTTGCAGAGCTTTTCGAATGCTGTAGAATCGCGTGTTGGGTACCCGCTCAGTGGCGTGAATCATGGGTCACACTGATCTGCAAGGATCCGACGTATCCAATTGGAGACCCATTTTCCTTGTTAAAAAAAAATTTGTTGAAAAAACAAAAAATAATACCAATCTAGAATTTATGCCCTGTAATTGAGATTCCAGGACGAAGTCCTTGTTTATATCAACTTATCTCCTTGTTTGTGGTTGTTCTGGTGTTCATATTCACCAATTTTAACATAATCGAACAATCACAAAGAGTTACTAGCAAACAACAAAATAGCCAAATAATATTGGTACAATAAAGCCTAATATGGCAGCACAATTTCCCCAAATTGTAGGCTTAAAAAGTGATGGTGTTTAAATTCCCGTTTTATTTTCCTTAAACACATTCTCCAGACGTAAAGGTATTCAAATTAAAATGTTCATTTAAATCATTTGGATAATGGTACCTATTATTTTTTCAACAAAGTATAATTCAATATGAAAGTTACTGCAGTGAATTCAGCTGTTAGTTGTCTAAACTTGGCACTTTTTAAAACTGTTAACAATCCAGTTTGAATTCTGTATACAATACTTACCTGTCGGGGGTCTTGCACATTAATCAAGTAGGTAAATTGGGCCCGTGCCCAACTGCCCAAAGGTGCAAGCATAGGAGAGCTTCTTTTTGCATTAAACATCTGTATTATATTGTAGTTACCTTATTCAGATTTCTCTGCATTTTTTTGTATTTTGTCTATCTTTGGTGTGTTCAGGAAAGGTCAGTTTTTGTTTTTAAACAGAATCTAACCCTGGGCTGTTCCTATTGTATATGGGTTGTTATATTTCTTTGTATGTTTTTTTTATTTGTTATAAATCTGATATGTTGATGTTAATTTTATATCAAAACTGATACATATAACACAGTAGATATTCATGTATTAAACGGAACCATAGTAGTTTAATGCGAATTCATCGAAATCACAAACTTGTCGTTAATAGAGTAAGAATAAAAATGTTCCATGCTTGCTGGGCATGCTCAGAATGAATTTATATACTGTAAAAAAATGTAAAACTTGATAAAGTTATCTTCCAGTCCCAGGTTTAAATATGGTAACTTATTGTTATTGGCTTGTATCAGTTTATTTTTTTCTATTTGCAGTTAAGACTTTATTTTTTGGCTGTTTTACATTTTTTCACCATGGCCTATGAGGCCACCGCGGATACTGAAGCATATGAGGCTTTGGAGAATTTGGACGAAGAGTTATCAAATTATTCTGGTGGGAGTAGTTCATTAGGTGAAGGAAATGGTAAGTTTAGATCAGTACTTCTTGACCTTTTTATATGTCACAGTCTTTTTGGTATTGCCTTTATACCCACTTATATTAGAAAAATAATTTACCGCTGTCCAATTAATGTAACAGGCAAAACAACCAACTGTTAATTGCAAAAACGCTGCATCTTTTTCACTAACACTGCTCCTGGTCTAAGAAATTGGATCAAAATATGTTTTTTATCTCATAAAATAAAACAAAATAATTTCTTTTCTTTTTTCAGAAAACCCTTCGTATCAACAGCCGCCTTTTATGAGAAACCAATTCTCCTTGTCTGATGAACATGCATACAACACTATTGGTGAAAACTTAAGACACAATTGTATACATTCTATTAAGAGACTGATTATGGCATCATAATATGTCTGAACAGTCTAGACTAGAGAATATTTACAAGTGTATGGATAATCATTTTATTAGGTTTCATTGTACGCATTTTTTTGTAATTTTTTTACCCTTAGAGTTCTACAAAAGTTGTTTTTGATTTTGAAATAAGAGTTCTTTGTGATATCAGTAAAAATTTAATTTTCACTTTCTTTGCAAAAAAACACTCATATGAATTGTAGGTAACCGTGATATTACTTTCTTATATTTTGCAGACGATACATTGATGCCCCAGCGAATGCGAACTGCAAAGGAGGTTTCAGCAGGCATTGAGGACATTTTGATGGAAATGCCAAGTCGGACCATCAGTAAGTAGGATTCAACAGTATAAACATATAGAGATGACCGTTACTACTTGTTTTAAACTGATACTAATGCTCGATTTTTTATGTTTTTGCCACTGGATACCCAATACCAATTTTCTTTTATATATCCAAAATATGTTCAAAATTTAAACTAATAAAAAATTAAATCCAAATACCATTCCAGTTTATCTAATTGTATTAATTAATTTTTTATTGTACATGATAACTTGGCATGATAGAAAACATGAAAAAATATTGGTAAAAAGCAAAATATTGGCTGCTAAAGAGATATATCGGTCTATCTCTCTAACATATATATATACATTTATTTGTAACATATTTGAATTATGTTGCGCCCCCGCCGCGACCTGCGCACTGGGGCCTGGCCCCTAACCCCATACAGTTGCCCGGCGGGACGCAACCTCGCAAGTTCTTGTTGTTTGCAAAGGTTTCTGGTCAGATGTGCTACCTGTCATAACCACAACTAAAATTCCAATCAAAAGTATATTGTTACAACAAATTAAAACGTTATCAAATGGCATTAGTGAACGTTATTTTCAAGTTAATGTGAGACAGACAGCCACCGCCTATTGCAGCGACTGTTGGCTAAAACTTCGCAAAAGACTTCTCTAGAGAAAAGCTCAAAGCCGCTAAGAAACGACATGTATATAGCCAATACGTAGGAAGAAAAAGAACACGAATGTTACGTCATATTTGGCCAATAAGACTGGCCGGCACTCTGAAAACATGGCTAGGCATTACAGCAGCTATTTTAAGGCCAATTTGCAGCGGGAGTCAGACGCCAGCGAAACAAGTGGCTTGTTTTGCAGAACGTGAGAAAACCGCCCGCAAGACTGACAGTTATAGATTACAAGATTAAAGGTTACATGTCAAGTTTGAAACGAGGCGAACTGAAGCAGGAAAACTCAGGAATTTTACACACAACAATACAGAAAACTTTGCATCATCAAATATGATATTATGTAACTGAAGAACATATTTGGCAAATGAAAGCTGAAACGCGTAATCTAAAACCCTATTTATCACATCGTAAAATCACTTAATGAACTCTAAGATTTGGCTTAAGGCAATTAATTAATTTGGGTGTTTAAGTGTTGATAAACACTTAACAATTATCTGTAGAGTTTTACTAATGTTTAACTTTGGTGAATGGAAAGAAATTTTAGGAGACCACTACTTATTTTATAACACCGTGTAAATAAATATATAAAATAGTTTTGATGGACCGTTGGACAACTTTGAGAGATCATTTCACTCCTTTAGAGCACCATAAACAAACAATGCACTTGTGTTAGTATATTTGTAACGAGGATTTGCCACTGAGAATTTGCACTGGATCTGTTGATAACGCATATGTATTAAATAAATATTTCAGGTCATGACTTCAAATATTGTTCTGTAGAATCTACAGACTTTTTGTTTCTGTTTGCCAATGTGTTTCTTGCAATAAAATCCTTGACAGTCAAGAGATATTGAATAAATCATGCGATTGTTATTTAGCAGGTCGGGTACTTTATATGGCACCATTGACATCATCTAGGACAGGGTTTCTCAACCGTGGCCCTCGGCCCCCCTGGGGGGCCACGGAGCGGTCATTGGGGGGCCACGGGCATAACTCTCCAGCTAGATATTGCAAAAACCAAAGTTTCCCTATTTTCAAAATTTACCAGTTGACTTGATTTTGTGTTTTTATTATGACTGCAAACCTTTCTTGTAACGGTTTGTAACACATTTTTCTGACACCTGCTTTGACTAGTAAGTATGGATGTTTAAAGTAGAATATTGAATCCTTTTTATTCGTTTTATCGTGAAAAGTTACGCCTCATTGGTCGTTCGCGAGTGGCAAGTTTGATTAGAGACCTATCGCTGTGGCGAAACAATTGCTGTGCTGCTTTATACGTAACCATGCAGTTCGGCGTCAGCGTTTTTTCGAGCGGCCAATTATAACTTGGCGATACCCTTGGCCTAATCCAGGGGTCGGCAACCTACGCCCACGGGCCGCCAATGAAAATTATCTGTCTCGCTGCCTCTTTGACAAACTAGACACAAGTCCATTTCAAATACTTTTTGACTATTTGAACCACCTAAGTGCGAAAAAGTTCCGCGCTTCGCGCGAATCATCTTTGTACATTTGGGTATTTTACGTTTGGATGCTGTCTTTTGAACTAGATCAACACTTCTTTACCGTTGCGTCGCGGAAGGCTGCCAAATGCGTCGCGGACATGGCTGTATTTGTTATTAACGTGAAGAAGTAAAACAAAAGAAAAGACTTTATTCATAATGCTTGGTATTTTTATAAGCAGGGCGGCCACCAGGGTCGAGAGCCTTTCAAAGGGGGCCACGAAGCATAAAAGGTTGAGAACCACTGATCTAGGAGTATATCTTTTTAAAGCGAAAAATTCTTCTTTTGGTGGTTTATTCCATTAAAGAAAAAAAACTATGCTAGTATTACTTGTAGGGTTGTTAATATGCACACAATTATTTGAAATATATAAAGAAAGAAGAATATGGTTGTACATCTTTATCAAGTCACATAAAGCATCTTACCCATATCAAAATAAACAAAATTGTGCAACTTTAAAAATAATTGTTTAAAAATAGCGAGAAAAAAAACAGAAAATATGCCAAACTTAAAGCTAAAAAAGAAATCCCTAAAAATATTTTTTTATTTTTTTTTTATTTAATTTTTTATATCATTTTTATCTCAGGTCGTCAAGTAGGAAAGAAGGCCAAGGAACGAATGGCCGCTGCGCCCACTGTCGGTCAAGGTTCTAGGCCAGCTGCATTTCCCCATCATAGTTACTCGAGAAAGTACAAGTACACAAGCACGTATCGTCGCAAAAGCCGCAAAGCGTCACAAGCAGAGATTATACAAGAAGAGGAAAATATTGCGGAGGATATCTACACGGAAATAAGAGACAACTATGGAGGTATGTTTCATATAGTTCAGGGGTTCTCAACCTTGTTGTATCCGTGGCAAAATCCCGTACATGTGAACTGTTGTTATGCTGACTTTCATTTTACAATATATTTGTGTTACATCACAATGGAAATGTTATGTCACACTCAATGCGATTTACAACATAGTACAATGTGATTTTATCACTTACCAAGATTGTGTTTAGGCATGTATCCCAGCGTTAGTTAATTTAATGTAGGTATGTTTAGAAGTTTTTGTAGATCCCTGAAAATGCTTTGCGGACCCATCGGGGTCCATGGACCCCCGGTTGAGAACCACTGATCTAGTTTATTTGTGTTTTAAGTTCGAAACCAGAGTTTTCTCTAATTTTATTTCTCATGTTTGCAGATGCCAAAAATTTGCACTTAACACTGTGCATAGTGTCCAAAGGATGCCATTTAAAAACCAAACTTAAACTTTGTTGAAATAAACACACTGAAGGTTTTTATTTAAATTCTCGCAAAATAGTGATGTTTTGGCTCCATATGGCGACTTAGCATCCTAAACAAAAATATCATTTTCTTGGGGGAACAATATTCTAAACTTTGCCTTATGGCTGTTTTCATTATTAGCTTGAGTTGTTTTGTTTAAAACTTTGAGTCTATTTTACTATTTTAATTAATTTTTGTTGTTAGTTTAATATTATTATCTTTTTAAATATTGGGTTAAACTTGGTAAAGACTGCCTATTTCATTATTCACATTGTATATTCTTTCTATGGAGATGTTTTTGCTGTCCTGCTTTACCTGTGTGACCCTGTCTGATGTTCATAGTAATGTGTGTTTTTACAGAGGTGGATAATTCCGAGGTGAAGGAATTTGCGGTCAACATGAGCATTAAAAAACAAATAAGGTTGGTTTGTTATGCACTTAAATCACATACTTGAGTCTAGTATGTTTTGTTTATATGTTGCTTGCTCAAACAGTTTTTTGTTAACCAACATGTTGTATTAAAACACCTAAATATATGTTATGCCAACTATAATTAGATACTGAACACGTCATTTTTTTTACAATAAAGGGTGACAGAAAGTAAAACAGTACTTGGTTCATACTGATTTACATAAAATAAATCAAAATATAAGTGCTAATAACAGGTTGATTTTTCCATTTACTTTAACCAAAATAACAATAGCCTAGTAGGAAATAAATGTAATGTATGTGTGATTGTTAAGTTAGTGTTTTAATAGATCAATAGTAAACCAATTAAACTATTTGTCATGGTGTTGACTATAGCGTTAACGTCTTCAAAACCGTACGTATTTTCTTTGATAACTCTTTAAATGCCTTTTTAATATATTTCATAAAAAGTGTGCCAACACTGGAAGTACATGACTTGTTAGAAGACTGATTTAACATGTCTCACTTGTGTGGCGTAGATCCGTTGTATGTTTTGCTGTAAATAACAACTAATCGGTACACTTGTGTGTTTGATTCAGAAACCGAGCAATGAAAAACAGAGAAAAACAAAAAAGCAAAAACGTAGGATGGTTCCAACTGTGGAAATACAACATGTCGATGGTTTGTATTTAAACTAAAGCCGTTGTTGTCTATTTGTTTTCTTCAAACATCTTGTTTTACATTTGGTTGTTTGGTCTTTAATTTTTAGATTTTGGTTTAAATAAAACGCAAAATCTTTATTAAATAAGCCATTTCAGACATAACATGTTAATGGTATATATTTATCCTTCTATTAAAGTCAGTGTTATCATATTTTTTTCTTAATGCAATAATAAAAAACATTCTCTTTGAATTGTCATATACAAATCATGCTTTAAATTTGGCCATTTTGTTACTTTTTTTAACACTTTTGCCTTTTATTTAAATGAAATGTCACTTTTGTTTCAAAAAAGCTGTTTTCCTTAGGGTATGTATTTTTCTGAAAGTTTTACTGACCTATGTTACTTAGGTTTAACTGACCTATGTTTAAAAAAAACTAAAAAAAAAACTCAGAACTCATGGTAATTTCATGGAAATTTCTTGAACAACAACTAAGACTGCATGTTATAGATGAGATAACCTGTAGAGTGAAAGTACCTTATTATGATAACCTACTATAAAGTTTTAGGTTAATTTTGATATAACTTAAACTGGTTTCTCTTTAAAACAACATGTGCATGCCTTCATTGATTTCCCACTCGTATTTGTTTGTACAAGACCAGTAGTTCAAACAGTTCGTCGAATCAATGTTATGCGCAGCGCCATTGGTCATAAAACCCTGGCATTACTTCACCTACCCTCCAATTTTTGAAGTACCCACTCCTGTCATATTACTGATGACAAATAACGCCCCTACGTATGTTGGCATATTATGTGATTCACCTCTATGAGGTAGTGACTAAAACCTTTTGTTGTTGGATGCCAATACTTGGAACTGGCTTTATATGCAATCACTGAGTTTGTATTATTTCTAACTTTATGACCTGAAAGAATATATACTGAACTCGCCCCAAAATATGAAAAAGCACCACAAAGCCTTTTTTTGAAATTTCTGCCCTCATCTAATATTCTGAAAAAAAAAGTACTTTTATCTATTCAACTAGTTTATCTAATTGAAATACATAATATCTTCTAAATTTATTTGTTATATATTAAGGTAATGAAATTAACTCTAATAACAAAACAAACAACATCTAAATGACCAAATTTTAAAGTTTGTCGAAATGAGGGTTTCAGCTGAAATAATAGATAAAACTGTACTATTTAATAAAAGATGCACATATATGTGTATATATGTTTAATAACAACTGTCTAGCCCTTCTGAAGCTGCTTTTCGACCAACGATTATGGCTTAGTCTGCAATGGCTTTCGGTGTACTAAAACTGTACCATTTATCGTTTAGAAATGGCGTCACACAAAAGATCGAGTGAAAAGAGGGGCTGGTTCTACGAAACTATGGGATCATCATCTTAAGCAAGTAGAAGGAAATTTCGGCTCAGGTAAGATTATATGTTTTACAGATATCCACCTCAAAAGTTTGTGTATAAGTGAGTGTAACCTAGATATAGCCATTTGGATACAGGTTCGATTCCTTTGGTATTTTTTAACACAGTTTAGTTACGTAAAGGAAAAATGCAATTTTTATATTATATTTTAAAAAATGAGTGTCGCATAAACCAGGGCATTTTCCCAAACTTTTGCTCCCATTTGCCCCTGGAGCCTATAAAGACAAACTTATCGCCTTGTTTAAATGCTGATCTTAAATTGTTTTGTAAGTAGCTTTAAGTTATACATCCAAAAAATGTGTAAAATCTCTTAAGTGAAGTAGATTTCTAGGCAATCTTGCTACTTTGTTTGAAAGGGATGTCTTCGTTAAAACCATATAACTAGCATGTACTAATATCAATAGATCTAACCATATAAAACTATTTTAGTCGGCAACCAAATAAAACTACAACCCAGTTATAGGTGGCAACCCACAGGTTAAGAAACACTGTTTTAAAGTATCACCTACCAAAACCAAAGGCTCATTAAACCCTTGTACAGTGATAAATTGTGGCATGAAAAATACTCAGAACTTAGTATTTCACAACTGTTACATACAAATAAATAAAAGTATGACCTTTATCTGTTTGCTGTGATGTTAAAAGTTTTAGTCATTGTTATATGTGTGTTTTAAAGGACATGGTACACATTATATGAGTTCAATGGCCCCTCTTGATTTTAATGGAAACTGTTTGTGTCTGCTTTGCGATAACTATTCAAATCAGCTGATACAAACTTGTACTCTCACGAAATATTTGTATGTTGTGTTATTACCATTTTGAGTTATTTAAAGCTGGCAAACTAGATTCAAAAGGGGTTCTAGTTTATGTATGCCCTAGTTTTGCATATACAGGTTTTTTTTCTTTATTTGGCCTTTGTGACCAATAATAAGTTTGAAAATACCTTAACTATTTCATCTAAGTTAGTAAAAATACCCATAGTTGCTAAAATTATTGTTTTAAAACTCTCTTTGCTCAGGTGTAGCGTTTTTATTACCCACATACTAATATTTAATCAATAGTTACCTGGTTAAATATTCACCCTTTTACTAGTTGAATAAAATGAAGATTGTAGCCAGAAAAGTTTTTTGTTGTTTACTGATTGTTTTGACTGCCATAAAAACATTATTGGTCTTCCTCAATATTTGAGATCAGATAACTTTTTTTATGTTTATAAAAAAATAAACAATAAATGTTTGAAGTTTTAGTAGTTTTGTAACCAACTAAGCCTGGCAGGATTTCATTACACTTTAGGTATTTCAGTATAAATGTTCGGCTATTTGTAATTAACTGACATGTGAAACTTTAATCCAAAATTAAAGATACGTTTAACCTAAATTAAATAAAACCTGATATTTCAAAATTGACTTTACCAAGAACATTTTGTTTTATGTTTACCAAAATACAGAAACAATACAGAAAAGCTCTGTAATCTATTTTTGTCACATTATTTAAATACCAAAGCTTAAACTTTTTTAAAGAATACTTAAAGCATGTATCTACCATTATTGGATTAAAACTAATCAAATTTGGAAGCTTGACCATGACATTTTTTTCTAATTAGACTGTAACTTGGGGCAATGCATAAAATAATTGATTATTAAATTATTAATTGCCTAATTAACAGCATTTTTATAAGGTTCAACTTTATCAAAACTATTTAATTTGAAAGATCTAGAAAAATGTTTTTCCAAAAAAAAAACTCCAAAACTGTTGTTTATGAAAAATGCTATGAAGTCACTGTACGTCATTGTTAGGAGAATTCAGACGTTTTACAAGCCTTATGTTTGCCAACATAGCCTGGTTAGCTGTCTGTCCACTTTGTGCTGTGGGTTCGTCCGTTTGTGTTTTTGTATAAGTTTTATAAAATTTAAATTAGAGAGAAAGGCAACGTGTCACTCTAGGTAGGTGTATCTAACTGGCAAATTTAGAAACAAAAATATTTACAAATAAGCAGAAAATTGTAGGTTTTTTTTCTTTAACCATGATTGTTGCACCACATAAAAACATTACCTTAAATCATCACACAAACAAAAATTAAAATTGTATTTTTTTTTAATTTGGAACATCCTGGCCTCTTATAGAAGTAGTAGTTACCTGTTGTGGCACAGGTTTTTTAAAACTTCCTGTTTACTGTTAAACCCTCTCAACAAATGTTTCCATTTGTGTAGACTAGGGTCGGGAAGTTATAAGGCAAGTAGTGAAGTTAAGAAACCTACTCTTTTCGGTTGAAATCCTGCTCAAATACGAGACTGAAATTAAATCTAAATATATTAAGGAGAGGGCAGAGCATTTCACCAATTGATTAGAACAGGACTCATTATATACCAATTGACAAAACACTAGTAATGATAGATAATGATTTTTTAATGTTGTTGACATTAGTCATCTTTAATTGTGAGATAATTGATAAGCAATTTTGTTTAGACAACACCTCAATACATTAAATAGCAATTGAAAAAACACTAGTATTGATAATGATATTTCAATGTTGTTTTAATGTTGCCATTATTCATCTTTAATCGTAAGATAATTTGGTATGTGATCTTGTTCAAACAACACCTTAAATAAAGCTTAACACTGTTGTTTTATATAGCCTTTTTGTTTGTAATACTTTGCAAATTATTCACGTTTTATAGAACTTCAATCAATGACTGTGATGACAGGAAAATTAAAACCTTCAATAAAATCATTTCTTTTTAAATATGTTTTTAACAACTTTCTAATCGTTGTTTTTATTTTAACATTTTTCTCATTTACAATTTTTTTTTTCTGTGATTCATGATTTAGTTTTTTTTTTGTTGTTGCAGGTGTAGCATCCTACTTCACGTTTTTGAGGGGTCTGTTTTTGATTTCTATCCCTTCGTTTGTCCTAAACTTTGCCTTTATCACCCTGCCCCAGGCTTTAGAGCCCCAAGGTCGAACAAACCCGAATGTGACATTCACGGGGGAAGAGATTTTAACTGGTGCTGTAAGTTGACATTCTAACATTTAAAAATAGAGTTAGCTCCACCAGGCAACATATCAATAGATAGAAATCGCTCTTCTGGTTTAATCGATGTATAAACCGACGTTTCGGCAGCAGATACCAGTTATAATGAACTGTCTTTTGTAATAGTGCGGTTCCCAGTCAACTGTAAAATTCTAGACTGGGAACCGCACTATTACAAAAGACGGTTCATTGAATCATTCCGGATTGACAAATCTCCTAACACCATGAACAAAAGGATTCTTGGTATCCGGCAATCTACTCGTTGTAGCTATACGCAATAGCTGATAAACGCGCGTTGTCCGACGGCGCAGTTCTGCACTGGATGACTCCGGCGCGTCACAGCTTATCGCACACTTCAGCGACGTCTAGAATTATTTATTTTAATCTACGTTTTTTCAATTTTTCACTTCTCAGTATATAAGATTGCTAACGCACTCTCGTTTTAATTATTAACCCTGATGAGGTCAGCTGGTATCTGCTGCCGAAACGTCGGTTTATACTTCGTTTACACCAGAAGAGCGACTTCTATCTATTCTAACATTTAGTGCTAAACAATGTTTTTCGAAAAAAGCTTTTCGAAAAACGGCTGCAAAACATTTTTTTAACAAAATATTTTACAAAAGTTCTGATTAATAGCAAAACGGTCAATACTTTATGGGAAAATAACAAATAAAACTGTAAGAAAAGTTTTCTGGTAGTCGCTAGTTTTTAGCAAACTGTCATTAGTGTATTTACCAGTATTTCAGTAAAATTGTCATAAGTTTCAATTTTTTTTACATTTGATATAATGAATTACAATGACCCTTTGCCTGGATGAAACACAGTCCAAAAAGTGGTGTAAATGTTGCTTCTAACATTACTGTTATAATTATAATTTGTAACTTTTAAGGCCACCTTAAGGAATTAGTTTCATGTTTTGACTTGCAGAACTGGCTCAACGAAACCCTTATGTACTATGGCTACTATAAAAACGGCACCATTGAGAAAATACCTGGTTCGAAGTACGACATGCCTCTCGCCTACCTGCTGGCCACTGCAGGATATTTTGTGCTCTGCTTAATCCTGCTTGTCAGATCGTGAGTTTCTTCTAATGTTAGCTTTTTGCCATGCTTTTAGCAGCCTAGGTTTTTTATTACTATAGTTTACCTTCAAAGTAATAAACTATCTATGTCTGTTTTTTTACATACCTTTTTACATAGTTAAAATAAATTGTTTTGCAACTTTTTAGTCTGTCTATTTTTTTAGGAAATTACCAAAATATTTCAAAAGATACAATTTACAGTGAAGTTAAATAGCAGATTACGTTTCAAGACATAGTTCTTTTATGTTTGATTTTGTTTCACGATTTAACAATTTATTTAAACCTTATTCAGATGACCGTAGAACATAATTTCAACTTCCGTATATAATTAAAATATATAGCACTATTTTTTATCAATAGCACCATTCTTATTAAATACCTTAAAATAAGTGTTGTTTTGTTCGTGAGCTTACTCTTAAATAGTTTTAAATTTGCGAATCTTAAAGTTTAAGTGTTTTTAAGAACGATAAATCTTTTTTATCTGATAAAGCTTGGCTTTATGTTGAGCAGAACGGCTCAAAACTTCAGGCGCAGTTACATTGACGGACATGAGGATCGCAGCAACTTTATCGGCAAAGTATTTTGCTCGTGGAACTACGGAATAATGTCCGAGGCAGCTGCGAAATTGCAGCATCAAACCATAACCACAGAATTGAAGGTATGTGTAGATTTTTGGAAAAGTTAATGAATGATTTTACATGCTTGATTTTTGCACTGATGATGGCATGAGTTATTGCTGAAACGTCGGTAAATTGCGAAATGTCGATTTTATCGAACATTATGGCTTTGATAATTTTAATGAATGACTTATAGCATGAAAACTTTTCATTGTTTTTTCCTAAATGCCTTTATTATTGTAGTAACAATCTTTAGTAAATAGTTGACATTTTTTTTTCTCACTACTTACCAAAATATTTTTACAAATCAAAAAACAGCTCGTCTGGCAAATGTAATTCTTTACCAACGTTTCGGCAAACTATGCAAGCCGCCTTCATCAGGGTGAATGACACTGAAACATTGGTCAAGAATTAAAATTTGACAAATTTTGGCTAAAGTAGAAAATATTATAGTACAACTTGTATTTTTAGGAAATCTTGGCAGAACGGCAGCGCGGTGACAGTAAGAGACGCTCTTTTGTCAGGAAGTTCGGGTTGTTTTTGCTTCGCATCGTGACTTGGTCAATTTGCTTTTTGCTCATCGGAGGGAGCATGGTGCTCGTGTTTTACTTCAACAAAATATTCTTGGGCACCATCAAGGTAGGTTTATTTTGCAGAAATGTACCAACTTGCCAACGATAAAGGTGGTTTATAGGTTTAAATGCAGAACTAAAACCGAAATTATTATAACAACATCAACGTAGGACTAAAACACTGAACAAGTCTAAAATACAACTAAAAAATACGGAATGCAGCTTAATTTGATATCAAGTACGTCATTATTTTAGTCAGAAAGGCAATTTTACCAAAATGAAAGATGCTGATATAATACTAAATTAATTTATGATATTTCAATCATGAATAACTAAACCTATTAAAAACTGTAGGTAACTAATCCTGTTAAAGTTAAAGTTTGGCTTAAAATCGTAAAAAAAAATACCTTTGAATATATTAATTCCAATAATTTGCATGATTTAGCATAGTAATGACGTCATTTTTTATATCAGTTCATAATGTAATACTTTATGTCAAAAATAACTATTTAAATGTCAAATGTTGGACATACCTAATCCCTACTATACCACTTAAATTCAGAAATTCGCTCCGATGCAATATTATCGGACATAATTATTCTGGACAATGCCAGAAAGGGTTTCCCTGAAGTCTACCCACTTCTTCACGAAGTATAAGCAGTATAAAATTTGTTACAAAAAAATACCATTGGAGGTAGATTTGCTGCGTTAGATTAAAAACAATATAATGCTCAAATTTATTTGGTGGCTAATTGTTAGCAATACCGTCCTATTTTTGAACACTTAGATACGATATTGAGGGTCATTTCTAACCTAGGCAATGCCATAAAGGCTTTTTCTGAAGTCTACCCACTTCTTAACGTAATATAAGGAGATTAATAATATTGGTTGTTATTTCAGTCGTCCTTAGTTGGGGTTAAAGTGCTTCCTGAGATCATGCTTGCCCTTATTGTGTCAACAATCAACTTTGTCCTGCCCATTGTCATCAACGCGATCACGCTATTCGAAAAGTACAAGTACCCGAGGCACCAGCTGTACGTAGCTGTCTTCAGGTCAGTGAAAAAACACGTTTTTGGCCTTAAAGCTTCTACCAATAACACCATTATGGAGAAAAAACGTGACCTATTTTTGCACTTTGCATGGGAATCAAATTTTTTTACAATGTTTTATTTGCATTGTATGAGTTTTATTTTCGTAGGTTAATTAAATAGTTTATTTTTAATTTTGTCAAAATTTATTTTCTTTACCTGTGTAGAAATAATTTCCACCTTTATTTATATACTGTTCGGCCTGCTTTGCAATTAATTTATGGGTTTTCTGTAGTATCTTTTCTGTTTTCGGCATGTACTGTTGCATTTTCATTGGGCTTTAATCATTTCGTTGAACATCTAACCTTAAAACTCTTTTTTACTAGCATGAAATTATTGTCCTATTCTATAAATATAGAGTCTTAATTTATTGTAATACTTTATAAGCTTTGCCTGTGTGTCATATTTATCTATTGAAATTTACTAATGTTTTAATTTTTATTGAATTAGCAGCAATGCAACACCAGTAGTTGAATCATATAAAGGGAAAGCTAACGTATAAATGAGGTGGATGCAGTTTGCTAAAACATCAGTCTTTTTGACCTACTATTGAGTAACTTGTTATGCATAAGATCTCCTGCGAGATTGTTGTTGTAATAGCAAACATGTATACACCATGTTGGGGTTTTCAGATAATCTAAATCAGAGTTCATCTAACTTCGACCTGTGGCATTTTTTAATTAAACCAAAATACGATTTTTGATAGTTTAATTAATTAAAATTCCAGCGAATTTAAAGAAATCATTTTTTTTAATTGTAAACCATTGCTCAATATTTTTTTTTTAATAATTTAATTCCATAAGGTTCGACACAAAATTTTTTTGTTGCATTGCTTTAAAATTTGATGTTTTTGTGATTGTAGTTTATACTAACATTTCTAATTTTAATAAAACTATATTACTATTCTCCCTAGTAGATGCTTTTAGTGCTGTTTTGCCTTGTGTAGAAACTTTGTGTTAAAAATGGGCCTCCTTGCTGTGATTTGTGCTTTCTGGACCGCTGGTGATTTGCTCTATGACTCTCCTAGTACAAACAACACCAATGTGAGTATTTCTAACAATCTTTGTCAGTAGCCGTATTTGTCTTATTCTTAACCTGGAGATCCGGTGGAATTCTTTAACCACAAATTGTATGAACATCATGACAAGCTTTCTTTCTCACAACCGTGCTTAGACTTTTTAAAGAGTTGAAGTCGATTTCTATTTCGGTTATGCAAAAGTTTGTCGAGATATTATTACGATTTGTCGTTAAAGTTTGCCACTTTATGCTTTAACAAGTCATTAAAAATAACTGAAGTCCCAGTCAGGTCATTCGGGGTTGAAAATTTGCACTCGCCCTCTCGATAATACGAGTGCTTCATACGTTTAACAACAAACTAATCACTGTAACAATACTATTAAAATGCACAGTATTAGACCAAAATTTTATTAAAAGAAAAAACATTTATAGAAATATTCTGGTGTTGTGTAACACGTTATTTAGTAGTATGTAAGCGTGCTCGTAGAGTTTTAACAGTTTAGTGCAGTGGTTCCCAACCTTTTTAACACTACTGTCCCCCTTTGGCTCCATAATATTTTATATCGCCCCCCTCATTTTGCTTTACAGTAAAGTATTATATTAATCCTTGTCTAAGATAATATTGTCTGCACTTTCGTTTCGATGAGCTGTCAGTCATATTTTAGGTTGTCTAACATACATTCATCATATAAATTTACATGAGCATGTGTATAAATTGAACTAAATTAATGACGTCAGGTGCCTATTAAAAAAGTAAGGCATGTAGGTAACAGGACATAATTTACATACAACAATAATTGCGTTAAGGTTAAAAATACTTGTGCAAACTACTTTTCTATCTGACGATTCAACATATTGCTTCATAATGAATTTCAGTTTTGTCGTTAGCTTTAATACTTATTCTAGTTCGTATTTGTTAACCTTTTAAAGTCCGGGCGCACCTGGCGAGCGAGGCGAGCGCGAATTTTTAGGGGTATACCGGCATTTCTTTTAAATTTCTTGCTAGTATTTATTACATTGCCGAAAATTTTTTATGTGAACTTTTTATAAAATATTGCGAAAAGTAACTTTGTGTAGCGCCCCCTTATGTGTGTTCAGCGCCCCCAAAGAATAAGAACCAAAACGCCCCCTTGTAACTTGCCAACGCCCACAAGGGGGCGGTACCGCCCACGTTGGGAACCTCTGGTTTAGTGTATTATGTTGATTGGGTTGGTACCTAACTTTGCTTTTGGTTGCAGTGTAATAACATGTAAGTTTGTCTTTAAGCTCAATATACCGATAAGACCAATTATTATTGACTGTCCTACTTTTACGATGTGTATCCAACGACAGAAAGTCGCATTTCATTTAACTTCAGTTAGAAAGGACAACAATACAGAAAAGTTCATCTGAAGTGGTTTTGCGCCCTGTTCACAACATTACACCATATTTGGAGTTAATTAGATATTAAAAAAATAAATATTTTCTTAAAAAAAATTGAAACACACTCTTCTGTAAAATGGCACAGTCAAAACAGAGACACCGATCTACTTGCAAGACTAAAATAGTAATTTGGGGTTAAATCTCAGCATAAAAGGCCACACAGCATCGTTTCGCTTTTCTGTAAACAGTGGCCGAGTCATAACACGACTATGTTGTCTAACCTTTTTCTAACTTTTCGTGCTTCTATGTTGTAGCTTTGCTGGGAAACGGAACTTGGTCAGGAAGTTTACCGTCTTGTCATCATCGATCTTCTGGTATCAATCGTTTTCGCGACTTTCTGCGCCGAGTTTCTGAGAAAGTAAGCCGCACCTGATTTGCATTTTTTATATTCGATTTTACTGATTTGTCTTTGTTAGTTTCACATATTTTTTTAGTTATAGAAAAAAAGTGTCTTTAGTTGTCAACCTAAGTGTTAACATCATTTCTTGTGATTTTTAACGTAATTTGTACCTAATCGTTAAATGCAGTTGCCACAGTTATCCCCAAAAAATATTATTACTTAAACAAAATGAATAAAAAAGGCAATATTTTTGTAATTAATTATTTCTTACAAAAAAAGTCTTGTCACAAAAAATGTACAGTACCGCTGCCTTTTTCTCCGCTATTAAAACTAGTTGTTTTTATAAATATCTGTTATTCTGCAGAATCCTTGCCAAGTACTTCTATACTTCGATGAGCTTGCCTGAGTTCTCAATCGTCAACAACGTTATGGACCTTATCTACGGACAAACACTTTGCTGGTAATTTACGGACTCAAACTCGCCCAAATGGCCACCTAATGTCCTAACTAAAAATTTATTTTGTCAAAACACGTTTTTTAGATGGCAATGAATATATGTATTTCACTATGGTATTTTTTTGGCATACATCAAACTGCCGGCCGACCACTTCAAAAAAAATAAGTTCCTCCCTGGTCTAACTGTTGCACTGAATATGTGAATAATGGAAATCACCTTAACCCTTGCAAGATAAATGTCGACCTTAATTCCTGATCAGTAACAGAAGAATACTCTTAGCATGGGTCAGACACAATAAACAGATCTTATAAACAGATCTTAATAAACAGATCTTATAAACAGATCTTATAAACAGATCTTATAAACAGATCTTAATAAACAGATCTTATAAACAGATCTTATAAACAGATCTTATAAACAGATCTTAATAAACAGATCTTATAAACAGATCTTATAAACAGATCTTATAAACAGATCTTAATAAACAGATCTTATAAACAGATCTTATAAACAGATCTTATAAACAGATCTTAATAAACAGATCTTATAAACAGATCTTATAAACAGATCTTAATAAACAGATCTTATAAACAGATCTTATAAACAGATCTTATAAACAGATCTTAATAAACAGATCTTAATAAACAGATCTTAATAAACAGATCTTAATAAACAGATCTTAATAAACAGATCTTATAAACAGATCTTAATAAACAGATCTTATAAACAGATCTTAATAAACAGATCTTATAAACAGATCTTATAAACAGATCTTATAAACAGATCTTAATAAACAGATCTTATAAACAGATCTTATAAACAGATCTTAATAAACAGATCTTATAAACAGATCTTATAAACAGATCTTAATAAACAGATCTTAATAAACAGATCTATTTTGCTGGTCTAACTGATCCGTTAGAATTAAGACACTAATGATGCACTTATGGAAGAGCAAAATTCTTAGCATTAAGTTTTGTACTCCGCTTGATGTAAGTTACTTGGTTGTAAATAAATATATTCAGCTAAGTCCAGACCTTTTAATGGATAAATATGTATCCCATACAACCTAGCATGAAGCCATTTCGATGCGGGAATTTGGTTTTACCAACAGTATTTCTTGTTTTTTATCGTATAAAGTTTCTTACGTATGTTTTTTACGGGATACAAAACTTTAAAGGTGAACATTTTAGCATTAAGACGAAGCGAAAGAGACATGA
The DNA here is from genome assembly GCF_963924565.1 of Ascidiella aspersa. Lineage (NCBI taxonomy): Eukaryota > Metazoa > Chordata > Ascidiacea > Phlebobranchia > Ascidiidae > Ascidiella > Ascidiella aspersa. The sequence goes on along the minus strand of NC_139451.1, from coordinate 29,874,468 downwards.
TTTATTTTTTGTGCTACTTAATGCCTAACGTTTATCTGCAAATATTTTTATTTCAACGGTCCACCGTAAAAACTTAAAACAATCACAAAAATGTGATACACTGTCGTGTAATTAATTTCTGTCTAAATCAAAATAGTTGTGCAATTTAACGAAATGAACCAGGTTTATAACGCAAAACAGCCTTCGTGGAAATGAACCTGAAGTGTCTATGTAGAATCGTGCTTGTTTGAAAACAGGACATGCAATATTGTTTTGGCGAGATGACGCTGTGTTGTATTTGGCATCCTTGGTTATTTTCAACATACAAACCTGTTTTTTTGTGTTTGTTTGACAGGATCGGAGTTTTCTTCAGTCCACTTCTGGCACTTATCGTCATGTTCAAATACTTTCTCATGTTTTACATCAAGAAGGTAATTCCATCTTAATGTTAAGGTTTCTTGTTCGCTTACCTAAGCAATGTAATTCTTAATTTAGTCGACAAATAGAGAGATATTCGAAGGAAACATTCTGTGTTCGACAATTGTCTCTATAAATCGATTTTCTTGGCGTATATTGAGTTTTCGTGTTTAAAATTATATTTTACTTTTATGTGAGATATTACTTCACGTGATTAACATAGAATCAGACCAAGACTAACATACATAGTTTATTCAAAAGATGCACGTGCGAATATAACAACCTGATAAAACGTTTTAATATTTTAGTTTACTAAAATAACCTCGGCGTAAGAATAACACAAATGAAATTTATTGGCCACTGGAAAGTATGGCAAGTGCCCCGCAAGTTTTTTTTAACAAACCCTACATGCACCGAAAAAAAATTCTATAACCTCGACGTATGAGTAACACAAACAGACGCTTACCACAAACTGTAAATATGATAACTTAAAACTTTATAGATTTAATTTGCAGCGACTACCGTTGCATTATATCTATATATATATATTTACTTACATCTATATATATTTTTACTTTACTGCCCTTGAATTGCACTTATGGACTCCGAATGTGTATGTTCTATTAACACAGTGTATGACTACCATTGTGTCATCTTATAGTTGCAACTATGGACATTTCTAACATACGGTCACGAGCTGCTCATATTGATGTGTGGGCGACAGACATTACAGTGATTGTTTGTTTAGGCGGTTATATTTAATACTGTATCATCATACAACCGTTTTAACCTTATAGTTGTTTTAATCGGTATTTGGCTGTTCTGATCAGTTTTTTTGAGAACCAATTTTGTTGCGCCTTTCATCCTTGTTAGATTGCAATTTGTAAACGCAATCTTGGTGATCAACAAAGCGAAAAACGCCCTGGAATTTTGAAAGTGTTCTGTTGTGAGTAGCTGGATTTTTACTCGTTTTAACACAACCACTTGTAGATTAGCGTGATGCAGAACTGCCAGCCTCCCACGAAGAGATGGCGCGCCTCACAGACGAGGACTCTCTTCAACTTCCTGCTACTCTTAAGCTTCCTCTTCTCTGCAATGTTCCTCTCCGTAGTCGTCTTCAGGTAATAGTTCGACCTGTTGTTATGATGTACTGTGCACGGTGTACCTCATTTAATGGAATTGGGCTAAGTCGACAATTTTTTTTCAAAAAAATAGAAATTGTTTTGCAGTCTTTAGGTTAGGATCTGACCCGTTATTGTAATGTACTGTGCACAGTGTTATTTATTTAGGTCGAGTTGGCTAAGTCGACAATTTCCTCAAAGTAGCATTTTTTTTGCAGCTAGCGTATGACCCAATATTATTAAAATGTACTGTGCACGGTGTAGCTCATTTAATCGACTTGGTCTAAGTCGACAATTTACTTAAAGAAGCGATTTTTGCAGTCTTTAGGTTAGGATCACAAACATTATCGTGTTATTCGAAAGGGTGATCTACCAGCAACTTTTTACTTTTTACCAGTTTATTTGCGACTGTCCGCAGTAACTCGCTTCATTCGGCTTGTGAAAATTAAGTTACCTTTTTTGCAGGGACTTGACTTTTACAGCGTAATTCCAATAATTTGATTTTCGCAAAAACAACAAATAAAAAAAATACAAAAAATTTAAAAAAAAACGACACCAGAATGGTTAGATCAAGTGTACACATACGTGTACAACCGTTTTAGGCCCCCTTCAATATAAAGTTTTAGACCCCTTTCAACACAAAGTTGTTAGTACTAACAGTGTGCAGCAAGCAATGTTATCATAGTTGTAAATCTTTTTTCGTGTGTAAATCTTATATTTTTATCGTTACTTGTGCCGTGTTTCATTACAATACGCTAACTTGTTAAATGGTGTCTTTGTGTAAAAAAACATCATATTTCATTTTAGGCTATCGCCGTCCACCACTTGTGGCCCCTACAGGAATCTCGTGTTCACTTATGACGTCATAGTGAACGAGTTCGATCGCTTGGCGCAGGATTTCTCGTCGAACTGGTTTGCTGTGATCATGAACATTCTGGTCAGCGTGTGGTTTCTATACGCGCTGGTCACCGGACTTTTGTAAGTGCTTGATATAGTATTTGTTGTTTTTAATATAATAAAGTGAATATCACATGTTTATAAGTCCGCGCGAAATGTGTGTAACTGATTGTGATTACTCAATGCAGTAGAGTACTGGAGAAGGATTTTTTGTTGTTGCTAAAATGTGACTAAAAACCTGAATAAAACGTAGAAACGCAGGTTTAATGAAATAGATGATGTTGGTTTAATGTTTAACATAAAGGATTTGTTGAGAAAAACAGCGAAATTTATATTCATTCGCCAGAAAAAGCAAATTATTTTTTTTCAAAGTTGCATGAATCGAACATTAGGTATGTTTACAAATCCTAGCTTGGCGAACGAAATTAAAATCATGTAAGACAGAATTGAAATTCTGCGAATCAAAAAAAAACTAAAAATCATGTGCGATGCACAAAATCCGTATTTTATTGGATAAATAAGACATAATAAGTCCTGCAATACCAAAATAATTCTATTTTCGAATCCACAAAATTAAAAATAATTTATCAATAATCATGTCAGAAGGTTGGCATCGTAGAGCAAGGCCCAATAATACAGCAATTCTATTTTCGAAATCCGCAAAATGCGACCGACAATTTAAAAAACGTAAAAAAAAGAATTTGACAATTGTTATTTTAATATACCCGAAAATCTTGTACTTCAGAGTTGGAATCGTTCTAGCGAAAAGCAAGGCTCGTGGTTACCAGGATTTTTCCCGGACCCTTCGCGAACAAATCAAGTTAGAAGGAAAAGACAAGGCCCTGCTACTACAGTGGCTGCAGAATGCATCTAATCAAGTGAACCACCTCGACAGTAATGGCCACCCTGGCTCATCTGGCCGACCTGGGCCACGGTCTGGCGGTGGAAAGGTACGTTTTTAGTTTAAATGGCGTATTTTGAAAAGCACTTGGTTCACAAATGTCCGGTTTATTCACATAATGATCATAAGTTCCTTGTTCCGTGTAATTCCTCTACTTAACCTCCGCCTTTTACCCAGATCATGTGGCCCGTAAATTTCTCTGATCCACAAACTCCTTAATCTATCAAATTCCGTATTTTATCCGAAGCACGTGGTCTGTGAATTCATCTAATCCACATAGCTTCTTATTCCACCAAATTCCGTCTTTTACTCGCAGCATGTGGTCCATATAATTCCTTATTCCACCAAATTATTTCGTTTAGCCGCAGCATGTGGTCCACATAACTCCTTATTCCACCAAATTCCGTCTTTTACTCGTAGCATGTGGTCCATATAACTCATTGCTCCAACAAATTCCGTCTTTTACCCGCAGCATGTAATCCCGATCTTGACACGTCATCGCGACTCGCTAGCTTCAGGTGCTTCATCTCGAAGTGGGTCGATCAAATCACAGCAGACGAGTCTGTCGCCTAGCAACGTACTCACCTACGTGGACCCGCAGCATCTACAGTCGGGTAACCTCGGCGCTGGACAAGTGGTGAGTCTACTCGCTACTCGTTACTCAGTCAAGTCTGGGATGTCAATTGGGAAATACTGGGCCTTTTTTTGAAATGTATTAGTTAACAAAGTGATCAAAAGTTTGATTATATTAGGCTAGAAAGCCCTTTTATGTGTTGTACCAAATCTTAAATTCGTATACTTTGTAATAAACCATCTTTTCCAAGACAAGACATACAAAGTTCAATGTTATTGTTAAAGGCCAGCCCGATTGTTTAGAATTTAGAACAATGTAAGTAATTTATTTTTGTAAAAAAGGCTCAGTATAGTATTTAGAAAACAGTTGGCTTCGAACTAAAAAAACAAAGATTTGCTTATCCTTGAGAAAATATTCATAATAAAAAAGTCTAGTTATTTAAGATATTTGATATCGGAGTATAAATACATCATCACACTTCATTGGTCTTATTCTTATTACAAATAACTGTCATATAGTGGCAGGCAGTTTCTTTAAAGGTTAAGAAATTTCAAGTTACCGCAGCATTTTTTTTTTTCTAAAACTAAACATGTTAAAATAACAATAATTGCGAAGAATGCTATAGTTAAAAAAGTTGACTGCTTTCTGTAGGAAATCGTTTCGGTCCTTAGCACTAGGGTCATATGTATCAAATTGTATGTTTGTTCCAGCATCGCACGAATTCTGCTGGTTCACAACCGTACGCTGAGACACGCAAGGAGGCACACAAAGATCCGCTTCTACACAAAGCACTGAGGAACAGCCAACGAAGGCCTAAAGAGATTAATGGTAGGAGGCAATTTTCTGTTGTGTTTCACCCTCCTTGTGTTCAGCGCAAAATATAAACGTCATTTTGGCGTTTATACCTACATGAAATCTTCCCGCATTGATCTCTCTGATCGATGCGTTGACAAATTATGTTACTAAATTTGGCTGTTTTTTATTTCCAGCTTGTTTCATTGGTTAATTCTTTTTTTTTAAATTTAGTACTGTTGTTCTTATCTTTTTTGTCTGTATTTTTTTACTTTAACTGGTCTAGTTGTCTAGCTCGACCTAATACGAACGACAAAGTTTTATTTACGTTGTTTATAACAAAAAAAGTAAAATCAATAGATGCACTGTTATTTACGTCCTAATATAATAGTATTGTGTTGATAAAAATAGTATGTATCGCGAACTTGATGATAACACTAATCACTGTTTTTCTATAAAAAATTAACCTTCAGATTAAAGTCCCACAATTCAAATATCACCATTATCGTAATACCCTTGCAATGCTTGAACATAAAGCCATTCTAGTCTAGTCTAATCATTAGACGCTAATTCATAGCACAATAGCAATTAATAACAACTTTTTACCAGCTCAGTCAGCAAAAATGTGCTAATTTGAGATATCGTATAGTCTCATTTGCTTTTATGTCAAATAAAACTTTCCTAACCAGGAGTTTTTGTTTTTTAGCTGCTGCAAACTTCACCAAGGCTTCTGTACACACCAACGGAAGTACATCCGATGTAAGAGATTCGGTTTTTAGATAATTTGCTTTAATAAAAGAATGAAACATTCTTGGATGAATTTTGTTGGTGAATTTGCTGAAGCAGAAAAGTCGTTACTTGTGAAGCAAAGTCAACTGTTATTTTTAAAAACCGAAATTATCTTCATGATTTAATTTCATTATAAACTTAGTAGCTTTTGCCTATTGAAGTAGTTAATGTATATTTTAGCGGTATCGTGAACATTGCAACACCACTGCTTTTATTTGTGTTGATAAACAACAACGTGTACAATGTGGTATATATATATATTTTGTTTTTAATTTCGATGTGTTTAATACTGAGCTCGTTAAGAGTGAAACAAATTAAAAAAGTTAAAAAATTAATTCCGACAATTAGATTTAAAGCCACACAGAAAACTTACGGAACAAAATAAACCTAAAATATAGAATTGGCTTTACCTTTTCACGACTAGGCAACTAGAAATAAATTTAGTAAAGATTCAGTCTCCTCACAACAACCTTAAATGTTGTATTACCTTAGCTTTTGTAACTTTTTATCATTTTTACCACGAAAACTAAATTCCATTTACCGCCAGGTGGCGCAACCCTCTTCGAACCCGGTGATGTACCGTGGTGGTCCGGATCGGGAGAGACCGGCCAGTATGTGTGTCACGCCTCAACGACCAGGTAGGACAAATTTGAGGTGTTTTTTGTTGTTCTATAATTCAGTGGTCGGGAACCTTTTTTGCCGCGGCCCAAAATGCTCTTTAAAGTATGTGAAACGAATGACATCACAACGTTACGTCCAAAAAGCACTTTACTTTAAAAAATCCTGCGTTTAGTGCGAAAAGTTTATAGTCTCATTAAATACAAATTTTACCTTTGTAGCGTTTATAAGCCAAACGGCGCAACATGCCATAGTATACATACTGCATAGCGTCTTTGGGCTTGAACGATTTTTTTAAGTATACATTTTTGGAGAGTGCATAGCACCGTGGTCGGTGGCCCTATGGTGTAACAATGAGCAAAAGTAAAAAACAAACCCCTATTTTTTTACATCGTACAGTGAATATTCTGCTATCACGCAGCTCACAACTGCATAAAACTGCAACAACAAAAAATATCCCGCGGCCCACTAAATATTTGCTCGAAGGCCCGCGATTGGCCAACAGTTTGCCGACCACTGTTCTAGAAAAAAACTACCGCCTATAATGCTTTCTAGCCCGGGCTCCGTACTCGTAAAATAGTTGCAGGGGTGTGCGAGTGCATTCAATATTAACTTATGTTTAAATTTTCTTAAAATGCAACTTTAAGCGCTTATATTTTAGTTGGGCTACAGTTTTTTAATTAGGAGTACTTTTGAGTACTTTTTATGCAAATTCGCCTGTAATACTACATTTAAAATGACCCATTGTATCTATATAAATACAAGGGTAGTTCGACCTAAAAAAAGGATGTAAAAATGAGTGGTCTACTGGTCTATAAGCTTGATGATGTTCAAATGGGTACTTGACTAAACAAAAGTTTGCAATACTGGTCTCTATTTCTATACTTAAGATTTTATTACCAGTAAAAAATGTTATAGGCGTCATAGGCGAGTTTAAGACACAGAAAGCCTATAATATTTTGTCGTTCTTAACTTTTTGTGTGTTATTACTACGCATATATACGTTGTCAGGTCGGCAACCGATCAAATAACACTATAGGTTCGGAATCGTTCCAATTTCTTTGGTTATATTAAAAGTTGTATGTTGGTTTCATTACTGTTATACGTTTTATTCTGCACTGGCATTTGGTAGTCCTAATATTAGTTGGTAACTAGCATCATTATTAATAATGTTTAATTTTTATAAATAATTGTTTTAGTTTCGATTCGTTTAAATTACGAAACTCTTATGTAAAATAGACTATGATTTTTTTTAAATATGCTGTTGCTACCAGGCATAGTATACAGGGTGCGCCAGAAAAACCTACCACATTTCAAACTTGGAAAGAGGGACAAAATGTATAGGAAATCAAAACAGTTATTGTCTCATCTCAAAGTCAAAAAGTTACCATTTGATGCATTTATGTTTTAAAGATTACATCCTGTAGATGGCGCCCTCGAGATATAATGCTTTGTTGCAGGCGATTTCTGGTTTTCAATTACTCGGTGAGTCATTTCTTCCACTGATTGAAGAATAGACGCTTTTAGTGCTTCAATAGTTGCTGGCCGAGGTTTGGAGACCTCAGCCTTAACATATTCCCAGTGAAAGCGTCTATTCGTCAAACAGTGGAAAGAAATACCTCAAGAAATGACACGCCGAGTATTGGAAAACTTTAGAAATGCAACAATGTTTTATATCTCGAGGGCGCCATCTACAGGATGAATTCTTTAAAACATAAATACATCAAATGGTAACTTTTTGACTTTGAGATGAGACAATAAATGCTTTGATTGCTTATAAATGTTGTCTCCTCTTCCTAGTTTGAAATGTGGTAGGTTTTTCTGGCGCACCCTGTATATACTGAAAATAATAGGCCAGAAGAACTTATTTTTGGTATATGACTTTTATGTTTTACTATACATTACTTAATAAGAATACAAACGTGCTTGTATTTACACCGCATGCTTTTGTGTTTCAGGAAACGATTCCGAGGATAGTGATGACGATGGTTGGGGTGTGAGAAGACCTAAGGTAGGTTTTATTGATCGTTAAACTAGTTTCGGAAAACAATTTGTTCAACTCAACATTATCACCGCACAATTAAAAGCATCTAAGTTATTTTAATTATATAGGGGTTCTTCTGACAAATATTGTGTTTAGCGCCGACGTTTTGATAACCTATACTGACTGGGTCTTGATAAGACAACCGATAACTTGGACTGGGACTTCAAAATGACTTGCCTACAACACTGACATTTAGCCATACAGGGATGTCCAAAATTGTAAACAGCGTATTGTCGCAGTTCATGAATGTTAAAAAGGGGGCTGTCCGGTCTGCCACCATGGGACGTCATTATGATGGTCGGACACATCACATTATTACATTTAGCCGTGCTAAACTTAAGAACAGGAGATTTTTTGAGCACGAGCAATTTTTGTGACTTTAAATTCGACTTTAATGTCCACGACCGTTCGCCTTTTTGCGGAAATGGGGGAATGCAACCAGCCTGTTTGTTGCAAGTTCATGCCCAAACCCTGCCCACATTTCTTTTTGTTAATTTTAAATGCACGATTCCGATGGCTTTACTCACTTACCTATACGGGTAATCTTCTTCAGGGCAAAAGACTAGTAACTAGTCAAAGCGTTATTGACGTCTACAAAATGTTTTCTTTTTTGACCCGTGGCATTACAACAGGTCGTTAACGACAATATAAATGTATTTCCTTTTTATATTTTTAACATTATAAACAAAACGAAATATATTCGTTGTAAATTTAACCTTTTTTAATTTTTTTAATTTTAAAAACTTCTTTATTGAAAAAGGGCAATTTCGACGCTTTTGAAAATTTTCCCAAAATATATTTTTTCACCCTTGAAACGAAAGTTCTAACTAGAATACGCATCTACTTTTATTTACTCAAAAAAGAGTTAAAACTAAGATCGTTGTCAAACGCCAATGAACTTCCAGCCATTCTTTCTTATTGCTTTAATTTCTTGAATCAACTCTATTACTTTTCTTGCCCAGACGTCCGGTAATGAATCGGGAATTGCGATGTCCGCCTTTACAGCATCCAATCAACAATCTAGACCCAAGTCCTACAACGGAGTTCAGTTGCCACCTGTTTCCTACGGTGATGACTTCTTCTAAACTGACTTCCCTGGCGAGATTTCCTCACTTTTTGCGCATTTTGGGTTATTTTTACTCTTATCAATGTAATTATTCTCGTTTTGCAATCGATGCGAGTGATATAGCGCATACGTCACCGATATGTAATTGTTTAGAGTAGTGTTTTTCAACCTATTGGTTGCGACCCAAAATTATGTGGCCATTTAATTTGATTTGGTTGGGTCGTTGACTGCAGTTGTTTTATATGGTTACATTTATTAGGATTGGTACTGAGAAAGATTTTTCCAAAATTTGAGAATATTGCAAAAGCAATACGATAATATGACCCATGTAAATGGAATTTGCACTGATTATTGCTAAAAAAGGTTCGGTAAGTTACAGCTGTTGTACTTACGGTTTTGTTTTTGAGTTGCCGCCAAAAAAAGGTTGACAAACACTGGTTGAGATCAGTTTAGTACATTGTACCACTGATGGTACGTCAATTGTGACGGTTGCTGTTGACTTGAGTGTTTAAAATTTATTTTGAATCTTGACGTTTCAACATACGAGTAAATTTAATATAAGCCGATAACATTTTCTTTCCTTTAAAATTTAGCGAAATGTTTAGCGATGTCAACAGTAAGTAAAATGTGAACATTTCTTATTAAATTATAAAGTGAAGTGTTTCAATAAAACTTTAAATGACAAAAATATCGCGCACCTTCGCTAAAGGAAATCACTTTCTTTCAAATTTGTTCATTTCTTGCAATATTTTCCTGGTAAAAATTGCTGCTTGTTATCGGATGATACCATTCTATTATCGGGAATTAAAAGGTATCGGTTGTCGATCTCCATTCGATATTATCAGGCAATTTTTGATTAATTTAGCCAATTTTTATCTGACATGCACCGCAGTCGCTTTATTTGTACATTTTTAAGTGTTTCAGGCTTAAATTGTAATGCACTTATAAATGTGTGTGTTTTTTAAGACCGCCTGACAGTTGATTTGCATAAGGGGCTAACCCGAATTTACGTCGAAGTTTTTGCTTTAAATTTTGCACCGCTTGATCAACGTATAATTTTTAGTCACCGCACTAAAAAAAAAACAATGCAATAATATTCCATTACATTTTTAGTCCAATAAAATCAGATCAAATCTGTTTTAACTTGCCTTTTGAGGTAAGAGAGAATCTTATCTTGTTGCTTTCATGTACTTAATCACTATGGTTTAAACGATCTATTATTTAATCCAAACTTTGTTCAAAATTAAAAATCATAGAACGGTACACCATGTTTAATTAAGTCTTAATCTTTCGCCTTTGCGTTTTCTCATATCGCAGCAATATTGTGACTTGTTGTTATTGTGATATACCCTCAAGTTTCTTTTATGAAATTAATCGCTCAGGTCGCAATGATTTTACCAAAACTTTCTTTAAAAATCACTACCTTCTTGACCATTTTCGACGCCTTACGTTTGTTTCTTAGAACAAAGTCCACATTATTTTTTTTACTTTTGATTTCTCATCTGAACCGATACAAAACTAATTCCTTATCAAAATGCCATTGTTATTCAAAAAAGTGCCTTGTATATAAATGCAGCTGTGAAATGACAAATTTCCATGACTTTAAAAATAAATAGTTTTGTTTGAAAAGCGTTTTGCTAGCAATCAAGATTAACACTTGCAATGCTCTTCAAAACATTTAAAAAAGGAATTAGCTTGAAATCCTTGCAAAAGTTGATGTTAGTAAAAATAAATATACTAACTATCAACTGAAGTTAATCGTACTAAAAAGTAAATTTAGATATATTTTCGCTAACTTTGCCCATTGAGAGAACGCCTATTGAAAATGAGCATTGTTTTTTACTTGATCCAGCATTTGTAGTATATTTGTATCCCAGTGTTGTAGTTTTCAGTAGACCTGACATGACAGCTTATCTAGCCTAAACCGTGCAACCACATTTTGTTTAAGTTTTGCAGTGATTTTTAGCCCTACACATTTTCGAGACTTTCGTACTTTTTACTTCTCCATGGCCTTTATTATACGTGTTAATAGAAAGTAATTCTTGTTCTAGTTCATATTTTTTTGTGTACAGCTGCAATGTTTGCCAATTTGCGCACATTTAATTTTTTGCATTATATTATCATTTTTTGATGATGAATTGCAAAGCCAAAAAGGTCGAGTAGATCGACAGCATCTTGATTAAGACGTTTCGATACGAACTTCTATCATCTTTCAGTAACTGAAGATCTACTCGACCTTTTTTGGCTTTGGAATTCATTATCAAGCTACATTACAGATCCGTGCATAGTGTACCCAATTATCATTTTTGTTTGTTGAATATATCATTGTGAAAAAAAATTATTTAGTTTTGGTTTAGCGCAATTCGCGTGTGCCTTTCCTGTCAGTGAAAACTTGCCCGGAAAACGAAGGTTTGGAGTTCGAATCCTGCCTAGTTCGATATTTTCTCGCCCTTTGTGTTATTGGTTTTTGATTACAATCGTATTTCTGTCCAACATGAAATTTTCTACATTCGATGTTATGGTCATTAGTGAAAACTTGATTTCGGTTTGTATTTGACATATCACTTTGTTAGCGAGCCAAGTCGTCGAAATAAAGCTATTAGCAATTTATTTTGAAAATTCTTGTTTATCATTTCAGCTTATAACTGCGTTACGTCAAAATACAATGGTTGTGTAACTAACATTATTTCATGAAAGAGCTGTCGGGGTATTTTGCCTTGCAGAAACCCTAAAATAATCACAAACATAACAAAACAGTGGAATAACATGTCTTAAATTTTTTCCCTTTTTGTTTGTATATTTTTTCTGCTGGGAATCAATTAACTCGGTTACCCAACAAAAATCTATATTCTCTCTTCCCCGCTAGCTTTTTGCTTAAAGATTAATAACATCGCGTATCCAAACAGTGTCAAAAATACAATTGGTGTGTCTTTAAGCCTTTCTAAAAATTATTTGCGATTTGTTTTGAAAATTTGAGGAAGAGTAAATGAACTTTTTCTAAAAAGTTAAGGTTTTTTGTTCTTGGCGCAAACTTCATAAACACAACTTTTTTTCACTGGTGGGGGTGCTTTTGCTTTCTCTCTCTCTCTATATATATATGTATATCGGTATTCAGGCATTATTTTCTTTTTTTGTGAGTAATTAGCAGCACACTATTTAAACTGTGCTTGGCTTTGAAAAATATCTCCTTTTATTATCGACATACTTTCCTTTAACAATTTTTGTGTTTATGTACATTTATTTCAGTGCTCTCACTCGGCCGGTTATGTTTGTGCGAAATATGACTTTACATATTGTATTTTTCGCTCAAAAATGTAATCGAAATAATCGAAATTTAGTTTTAATCTGAATGCTAAAGGTTATAAAAGTTCGTCTATAAATGTTGTCGTTATTCGAGAAGGTCAAATTGCGTGATAAGCGGAAGAGTTGAGTGTATTCTTTATTTTGTTCCAAAGCTTTTTTTATTTTTTATCGTTGTAAAAATGATTTACCCCGAGAATGTAGAATGTTTTTAAATACTAGCAATACGTAGTTGTTAACTAAAACGCCTTACCCTCAAAAAGTGTCGATAAATAACAGTACAAATTCAGTTAAACGGTATATTTCTGAACGTATTGGGCAGCAATATTGTCGAATTATTAATTTGGAAACATGCAAATAAAAAACATTGTACTCTATACAAAACGAGCTTGGTCGTATGCAGTGCAAAGAAAGACAGAGTTCCGGTCAGACTCCGGTTCATTTTTTAGGCCGGAGTCGCATTGGGAGTCAGATTCAGGAGTTTGTCTTTTAAGTTAAGTGACTCTGCAGCCCCTGATTATAACACTGTGGCGTCCCATGAAAAAAAACATTTTTTGCCGAGCCATTCCGCCACCTCGTTGAATGTAATTAAACAACGATCGACAGCTTGCTTGTTTTTAGCCTCTCGAAAAGACGTGTGTAATTTGTGACGCCAGCAACATCTTTTAAAGTCTTTGTAAGCCAGAGCTGTACAGTGTACAATGTAAGTAGGACGAGTGATTTCAGTAACGCAAAAAAGTTTGAGAACCCACTGTTTTTTTAACGGTGATACAAGTTATTCACACGATTTACACATTTCAATATGCACGATAAAATAAGATATCTGTGCCGCAATCTTAATTTATTTAAGCTTTCAAATTAAATTAGAAGTTAGGCTTGTTAGGTTTTCTAAATTAATATGAAATTAAAATAAACGAATTTTCGTAAAATAGAAAATGAAATAAACTTTCAGTTAGAATTTCGTTTAATAATTTCACAATTAAGTATAAATGGCAATTCACTTAAGAATTTTATGACAACCTACAAGTTGTTCCTACCGAAGAGTTCAAATTGTGGGTTCCACATTGGAATCAGTCGCATTTTTTATCTACAATAGCCGCCTACGAACATGATATGTGTACTTTAATTCATCTGATAAAGTTATTCCATGTTTGTTCATGTGTTTACAATTGACACCGAAAGCTGTTCTACTTAACTGAACTGGGTAAAAATAAATTATTACTCTTATTCTGTTTAATGGCTTATGTTGGAAAGAATGCGATACATATTTGCATTTTCGATTGAATAAACTGTTTCCCAGTATAAGTTTTACATGCGAAGTAACTTATTCATTTTAAAACCGAAATTTAAACACAAAATGTTCAACTACAATTTTCCTGCGATGTATTTATATACAATTTACAATAGTAGAGATTACACAAAGCAACAAAAACTTTTTAAAAACAGTGGTTATCAATGTGTTATTAGAGGTAGGCACAACATATTTTAAAGTATTTGTCTTATAAACCAGCGCGCATACATCATTGTATTTGATTTTTTGAATACATACGTATTTTTATTTGATTTTATGATTAAATGATTTAAATGAAATCAGCTTTTGTACAGTAAGAAGTACGAGCAATTGGAATGTAAGAATCACGATATTTTGTTAATTTTACAACGATCAGTCGCACTTGAGTTTCATGCTGCTGGATCGGACCGCATCGTCCCACCCTCCCCAGCTGAACCAGACCATGTTCTGGGACTTCCCCGTTGACATGCCCCAGGGGGCGTTTAGGTGGGAACGCAAACATTCGTTGAACCACCAAGCCCCGTTGTACCGAGTGGCGCAGTTGAATTCCTCCCTGAAACAACATTTACAAGGTGAAACATACTATCATAACGAACCCGCATTAAAATCCTCTAACACAGCGGTTGTCAACCAGTGGGCAATGGCTCACTGGTGGGCCATGAAAACTTTTTAGGTGGGCCACAGACCAATTCAAAAAGCTAAATTTATTAAAGAATTTAGTTTCATTTGTGTCACTATACCTAATATTACAGGAAATGGCTTGGGGAGAAATTGAGAAGGAATGTAATTGAATGTATATTAATTGTTCAGAAGCAAGTACCTCACTAATGCACGGTTAAATAAATAATCTGTTTTGATATATGCTCCGCATTTTTTGTTCTAAACCTTTTTTATAGAACGAAAATGGGCCACAAAAGAAAAAAGGTTGAGAACCACTGCTACACGTTCGGCCTATCAAAACATTAAATTGGTAACCGGTTGAAAACAACCAGAGTGGACACCAGTCATAAAAAATCAACTCCGGAATCTCGAGTCCGACTCCTCAGCCTTCCTGTATTTCACCCATACCCGTAATCAAAATAGGTTGAATTTTCAGCAATCCACTTAGAGGGGTTACATATCTACTCACCTGGTGGATAAATATGCCACCATGTGCTATTTTTACATTTACTAATCAACGGTTTTCGAATTTAGGGGTTTTAAACTTGGTGCAGCGGACTAGGATAGTGGGTTTTTGACTCGAAGTTTGAGATCTCAGGTCTAAGTCCGACTCTGCAGCCCTGCTTAAAAAACAGACTTACTTTTTGTCGTTGTCCCTGTCTTTGGTAGAAAACTGCATTCCGTTGTGGTATTCTGCAAGACTGTCGCCAGCCGAACCTCCAGTGAACCCAGCTACCAGCAGTCTGTAGTTGTCAGTCTCATCTCCAACCGAGAAAGAACTGTAAAAATCGATATTACATGTAAAAACGATATTACACGAAAATTGGTATTTATCGAATGTAGCCTAAATTTTAGGGTCAGTAACTGAGGCGGTTACATTTTGTTTAAAATAATATTTTAAACTGTAGACTCTTACGGCAAATGGACTTTTGCAAACGTATTGTAACTTTAATTTACCTAAAAAAATAACTGCTACTCTTTCAGTATCATTTTCGGATTAGATGAATCTTTAGCGAAAGTGGTTTCGTATTTTGAGCAAATTTTAATGCCCTTACTTCTCTAATGCGCCCGTTTTTTATTTTTTCGATATTAACATACATGTTGCTTTGATTCTTTTGGGGAAATTAGGAATTCCCTAATTCTACAAATATTAACTAGGCTAAATAAAACTATGAAACTTCATTTGGATGTTTCATTGGATAATGATATGGTACTGTGCATCCCCTTCAATTGAAGTTGCTTGTACTAAAATATTGAGCAAGCATTGCGGTATGGTTGTTTCTCGACTCGTTCCCTTCTGAGCCTGCATAGCTCAGTTGGTAGAGCGACGGGCCGGTATGACCGATGTCGTGAGTTCGAACCTCACTGCAGGCTCGTTGTTGTTCTGCTTGCACTGCTTACATCATTGATCGACGGATTCGGTGAAGAGACTGAAATGGCTTTCGGTATACTAAATAAAACTAACTAACTAACAAATCAAAGGTTAAGCGATGCCGCGGACAACCAAAATGAACATTCTATTCAATAAAGCGGACACATCCCGGTCATATATTCAAAGCTTATGCAAAATGTTGGTGATGTTAATACGATAATGTGATTGGTCATCAGAACGGAAGTAATAGAGACTCGTGGCTATAAATGGAACAGCCCCTTGAGAGCCATTTCATTGACGTTCCTTGCAGGCAAACAGGATGTAGCAAACGAATGAGATTGCTCATCAGTTACAACTGGGTATATATATATAGCCTTAACGTTTTTTGACAATTTCTACAAAACTACAAAATTCAATTTTCATGGGGAATTCCGGGATTTTTTGTCACAAACCGGTTGGAACCGCCTTAAACTGGTTAAATCCAGTATTTTGAGCAATTGAAAGCAAAAAAGTTTTTCGATCGAAAATGAAAATTTGACAAGCCTTGACGTTTTTTCAATTTTTGACATAATCTACAAAATTCAATTTTCGTGGGGAATTTATCAGATTTTTTGTCACAAACCGGTTAGAACAGCCTTAAACTGGTTAAATCCAGTATTTTGTGCAATTGGAAGCAAAAAGGTTTTTTGGTCGAAAATGAAAATTTGGCAAGGCTATATAGCCTTAATGGTTTCTCAATTTTTAAGAATATCTACAAAACTCAATTTTCGTGGGGAATTTACCGGATTTTTTGTCACAAACCGGTTAGAACCGCCTTAAATTGGTTAAATCCAGCATTTTGTGCCATTAGAAGCAAAAAAGTTTTTTGGTCTAAAATGAAAATTTGGCATATAGCCTTGACGTTTTTTAAATTTTGGACAATATCTAAAAAACTCAATTTTCGTGGGGAATTGCCGGATTTTTTGTCACAAACCGGTTAGAACCGCCTTAAACTGGTCAAATCCAGTATTTTGAGCAATTGAAAGCAAAAAAGTTTTTCGATCGAAAATGAAAATTTGACAAGCCTTGACGTTTTTTCAATTTTTGACATAATCTACAAAATTCAATTTTCGTGGGGAATTTATCAGATTTTTTGTCACAAACCGGTTAGAACAGCCTTAAACTGGTTAAATCCAGTATTTTGTGCAATTGGAAGCAAAAAGGTTTTTTGGTCGAAAATGAAAATTTGGCAAGGCTATATAGCCTTAATGGTTTCTCAATTTTTGAGAATATCTACAAAACTCAATTTTCGTGGGGAATTTACCGGATTTTTTGTCACAAACCGGTTAGAACCGCCTTAAATTGGTTAAATCCAGCATTTTGTGCCATTAGAAGCAAAAAAGTTTTTTGGTCTAAAATGAAAATTTGGCATATAGCCTTGACGTTTTTTAAATTTTGGACAATATCTAAAAAACTCAATTTTCGTGGGGAATTGCCGGATTTTTTGTCACAAACCGGTTAGAACCGCCTTAAACTGGTCAAATCCAACATTTTGTGCAACTGGAAGCAAAAAATTTTTCGTTCGAAAATGAAAATTTGGCAAGGCTGTAAATAGCCTTGACGTTTTTTTCAATTTTTGACAATATCTACAAAATTCAATTTTCGTGGGGAATTTACCGGATTTTTTGTCACAAACCGGTTAGAACCGCCTTAAACTGGTCAAATCCAGCATTTTGCGCCATTAGTAGCAAAAGAGTTTTTTGGTCGAAAATGGAAATTTGGCAAGGGGATATAGCCTTGACGTTTTTTCAATTTTTGACAATATCTACAAAATTCAATTTTCGTGGGGAATTTACCGGATTTTTTGTCACAAACCGGTTAGAACCGCCTTGAACTGGTTAAATCCAGTATTTTGTGCAATCAGTCGCAAAAGAGTTTTTTGGTCGAAAATGAAAATTTGGCAAGGCTATGACGTTTTTTTCAATTTTTGACAATATCTACAAAATTCAATTTTCGTGGGGAATTTACCGGATTTTTTGTCACAAACCGGTTAGAACAGCCTTAAACTGGTTAAATCCAGTATTTTGTGCAATTGGAAACAAAAAGGTTTTTTGGTCGAAAATGAAAATTTGGCAAGGCTATATAGCCTTAATGGTTTCTCAATTTTTGAGAATATCTACAAAACTCAATTTTCGTGGGGAATTTACCGGATTTTTTGTCACAAACCGGTTAGAACCGCCTTAAATTGGTTAAATCCAGCATTTTGTGCCATTAGAAGCAAAAAAGTTTTTTGGTCTAAAATGAAAATTTGGCAAGGGACGTTTTTTAAATTTTGGACAATATCTAAAAAACTCAATTTTCGTGGGGAATTGCCGGATTTTTTGTCACAAACCGGTTAGAACCGCCTTAAACTGGTCAAATCCAACATTTTGTGCAACTGGAAGCAAAAAATTTTTCGTTCGAAAATGAAAATTTGGCAAGGCTGTAATAGCCTTGACGTTTTTTTCAATTTTTGACAATATCTACAAAATTCAATTTTCGTGGGGAATTTACCGGATTTTTTGTCACAAACCGGTTAGAACCGCCTTAAACTGGTTAAATCCAGCATTTTGCGCCATTAGTAGCAAAAGAGTTTTTTGGTCGAAAATGGAAATTTGGCAAGGGGATATAGCCTTGACGTTTTTTCAATTTTTGACAATATCTACAAAATTCAATTTTCGTGGGGAATTTACCGGATTTTTTGTCACAAACCGGTTAGAACCGCCTTGAACTGGTTAAATCCAGTATTTTGTGCAATCAGTCGCAAAAGAGTTTTTTGGTCGAAAATGAAAATTTGGCAAGGCTATGACGTTTTTTTCAATTTTTGACAATATCTACAAAATTCAATTTTCGTGGGGAATTTACCGGATTTTTTGTCACAAACCGGTTAGAACCGCTTTAAACTGATTAAATCCAGTATTTTGTGCCATCAGTCGCAAAAGAGTTTTTTGGTCGAAAATGAAAATTTGGCAAGGATATGCCGTTTTTTTCAATTTTTGACAATATCTACAAAATTCAATTTTCGTGGGGAATTTACCGGATTTTTTGTCACAAACCGGTTAGAACCGCCTTAAACTGGGTAAATCATCCAGTATTTTGCGCAATTAGTAGCAAAAGAGTTTTTTGGTCGAAAATGAAAATTTGGCAAGGCTAATAGCCTTGAAGTTTTTCTAATTTTTGACAATATCTACAAAATTCAATTTTCATGGGGAATTCCGGGATTTTTTTATCACAAACCGGTTAGAACCGCCTTAAACTGGTTAAATCCAGTATTTTGTGCAATTGAAAGCAAAAAAGTTTTTCGATCGAAAATGAAAATTTGGCAAGACTATAGCCTTGACGTTTTTTCAATTTTTGACAATATCTACAACACTCAATATTCGTGGGGAATTTACCGGATTTTTTGTCACAAACCGGTTAGAACCGCCTTAAACTGGTTAAATCCAACATTTTGTGCCATTTGGAAGCAAAAAAGTTTTTCGGTCGAAAATGAAAATTTGGCAAGGCTATATAGCCTTGACGTTTTTTAAATTTTGGACAATATCTAAAAAACTCAATTTTCGTGGGGAATTGCCGGATTTTGTCGTCACAAACCGGTTAGAACCGCCTTAAACTGGTTAAATCCAGCATTTTGTGCCATTAAAAGCAAAAAACTTTTTCGTTTGAAAATGAAAATTTGGCAAGGCTGTAATAGCCTTGACGTTTTTTTAAATTTTTGACAATATCTACAAAATTCAATTTTCGTGGGGAATTTACAGGATTTTTTGTCACGAAGCGGTTAGAACCGCCTTCAACTGCTAAAATCCAGCATGTTGTGCCATTGGAAGCAAAAAGGTTTTTTGGTGGAAAATGAAAATTTAGCAAGGCTGTAATAGCCTTGACGTTTTTTCAATTTTTGACAATATCTGAATATTCAATATTCGTGGGGAATTGCCGGATTTTTTGTCACAAACCGGTTAGAACCGCCTTAAACTGGTCAAATCCAACATTTTGTGCAACTGGAAGCAAAAAATTTTTCGTTCGAAAATGAAAATTTGGCAAGGCTGTAATAGCCTTGACGTTTTTTTCAATTTTTGACAATATCCACAAAATTCAATTTTCGTGGGGAATTTACCGGATTTTTTGTCACAAACCGGTTAGAACCGCCTTAAACTGGTTAAATCCAGCATTTTGCGCCATTAGTAGCAAAAGAGTTTTTTGGTCGAAAATGGAAATTTGGCAAGGGGATATAGCCTTGACGTTTTTTCAATTTTTGACAATATCTACAAAATTCAATTTTCGTGGGGAATTTACCGGATTTTTTGTCACAAACCGGTTAGAACCGCCTTGAACTGGTTAAATCCAGTATTTTGTGCAATCAGTCGCAAAAGAGTTTTTTGGTCGAAAATGAAAATTTGGCAAGGCTATGACGTTTTTTTCAATTTTTGACAATATCTACAAAATTCAATTTTCGTGGGGAATTTACCGGATTTTTTGTCACAAACCGGTTAGAACAGCCTTAAACTGGTTAAATCCAGTATTTTGTGCAATTGGAAGCAAAAAGGTTTTTTGGTCGAAAATGAAAATTTGGCAAGGCTATATAGCCTTAATGGTTTCTCAATTTTTGAGAATATCTACAAAACTCAATTTTCGTGGGGAATTTACCGGATTTTTTGTCACAAACCGGTTAGAACCGCCTTAAATTGGTTAAATCCAGCATTTTGTGCCATTAGAAGCAAAAAAGTTTTTTGGTCTAAAATGAAAATTTGGCAAGGCTATAGCCTTGACGTTTTTTAAATTTTGGACAATATCTGAAAAACTCAATTTTCGTGGGGAATTGCCGGATTTTTTGTCACAAACCGGTTAGAACCGCCTTAAACTGGCCAAATCCAACATTTTGTGCAACTGGAAGCAAAAAATTTTTCGTTCGAAAATGAAAATTTGGCAAGGCTGTAATAGCCTTGACGTTTTTTTCAATTTTTGACAATATCTACAAAATTCAATTTTCGTGGGGAATTTACCGGATTTTTTGTCACAAACCGGTTAGAACCGCCTTAAACTGGTTAAATCCAGCATTTTGCGCCATTAGTAGCAAAAGAGTTTTTTGGTCGAAAATGGAAATTTGGCAAGGGGATATAGCCTTGACGTTTTTTCAATTTTTGACAATATCTACAAAATTCAATTTTCGTGGGGAATTTACCGGATTTTTTGTCACAAACCGGTTAGAACCGCCTTGAACTGGTTAAATCCAGTATTTTGTGCAATCAGTCGCAAAAGAGTTTTTTGGTCGAAAATGAAAATTTGGCAAGGCTATGACGTTTTTTTCAATTTTTGACAATATCTACAAAATTCAATTTTCGTGGGGAATTTACCGGATTTTTTGTCACAAACCGGTTAGAACCGCTTTAAACTGGTTAAATCCAGTATTTTATGCCATCAGTCGCAAAAGAGTTTTTTGGTCGAAAATGAAAATTTGGCAAGGATATGCCGTTTTTTTCAATTTTTGACAATATCTACAAAATTCAATTTTCGTGGGGAATTTACCGGATTTTTTGTCACAAACCGGTTAGAACCGCCTTAAACTGGGTAAATCATCCAGTATTTTGCGCAATTAGTAGCAAAAGAGTTTTTTGGTCGAAAATGAAAATTTGGCAAGGCTAATAGCCTTGACGTTTTTTCAATTTTTGACAATATTTACAAAGTTCAATTTTCGTGGGGAATTTACCGGATTTTTGTCACAAACCGGTTAGAACCGCTTTAAACTGGGAAAATCCAGCATTTTGTGCCATTAAAAGCAAAAAAGTTTTTCGATCGAAAATGAAAATTTGGCAAGGCTGTAATAGCCTTGATGTTTTTTTAAATTTTTGACAATATCTACAAAATTCAATTTTCATGGGGAATTCCGAGATTTTTTTATCACAAACCGGTTAGAACCGCTTTAAACTGGTTAAATCCAGTATTTTGTGCAATTGAAAGCAAAAAAGTTTTTCGATCGAAAATGAAAATTTGGCAAGACTATATAGCCTTGACGTTTTTTCAATTTTTGACAATATCTACAACACTCAATATTCGTGGGGAATTTACCGGATTTTTTGTCACAAACCGGTTAGAACCGCCTTAAACTGGTTAAATCCAACATTTTGTGCCATTTGGAAGCAAAAAAGTTTTTCGGTCGAAAATGAAAATTTGGCAAGGCTATATAGCCTTGACGTTTTTTAAATTTTGGACAATATCTAAAAAACTCAATTTTCGTGGGGAATTGCCGGATTTTGTCGTCACAAACCGGTTAGAACCGCCTTAAACTGGTTAAATCCAGCATTTTGTGCCATTAAAAGCAAAAAACTTTTTCGTTTGAAAATGAAAATTTGGCAAGGCTGTAATAGCCTTGATGTTTTTTTAAATTTTTGACAATATCTACAAAATTCAATTTTCGTGGGGAATTTACAGGATTTTTTGTCACGAAGCGGTTAGAACCGCCTTCAACTGCTAAAATCCAGCATGTTGGGCCATCAGTCGCAAAAGAGTTTTTTGGTCGAAAATGAAAATTTGGCAAGGCTATGACGTTTTTTTCAATTTTTGACATTATCTACAAAATTTAATTTTCGAGGGGAATTTACCGGATTTTTGTCACAAACCGGTTAGAACCGCCTTAAACTGGTTAAATCCAGTATTTTGCGCAATCAGTAACAAAAGAGTTTTTCGATTGAAAATGAAAATTTGGCAAGGCTTATAGCCTTGACGTTTTTTCAATTTTTGACAATTTCTGCAAAACTCAATTTTCGAGGCGAATTTTACGGATTTTTTGTCACAAACCGGTTAGAACCGCCTTAAACTGGTTAAATCCAGCATTTTGTGCCATTAAAAGCAAAAAATTTTATGTTCGAAAATAAAAATTTGGCAAGGCTGTAATAGCCTTGACGTTTTTTTCAATTTTTGACAATATCTACAAAATTCAATTTTCGTGGGGAATTTACCGGATTTTTTGTCACAAACCGGTTAGAACCGCCTTAAACTGGTCAAATCCAACATTTTGTGCAACAGGAAGCAAAAAATTTTATGTTCGAAAATAAAAATTTGGCAAGGCTACATAGCCTTGACTTTTTTCAATTTTTGACAATATCTACAAAATTCAATTTTCATGTGGAATTCCGGGATTTTTTGATCACAAACCGGTTAGAACCGCCTTAAACTGGTTAAATCCAGTATTTTGTGCAATTGAAAGCAAAAAAGTTTTTCGATCGAAAATGAAAATTTGGCAAGGCTATATAGCCTTGACGTTTTTTCAATTTTTGACAATTTCTGCAAAATTCAATTTTCGTATGGAATTTACCGAATTTTTTGTCACAAACCGGTTAGAACCGCCTTAAACTGGTTAAATCCAGCATTTAGTGCCATTAGAAACAAAAAGTTTTTTGATCAAAAATGAAAATTTGTCAAGGCTATACAGCCTTGACGTTTTTTCAATTTTTGAAAATTTCTGCAAAATTCAATTTTCGTATGGAATTTACCGGATTTTTTGTCACAAACCGGTTAGAACCGCCTTAAACTGGTTAAATCCAGCATTTAGTGCCATTAGAAACAAAAAGTTTTTTGATCAAAAATGAAAATTTGTCAAGGCTATATAGCCTTGACGTTTTTTTCAATATCTGACAATATCTACAAAA
This sequence comes from Ascidiella aspersa, assembly GCF_963924565.1. NCBI lineage: Eukaryota > Metazoa > Chordata > Ascidiacea > Phlebobranchia > Ascidiidae > Ascidiella > Ascidiella aspersa. Next base: position 29,850,986 of record NC_139451.1, on the reverse strand, counting down.
TTCAATTTTCGAGGGGAATTTAACGGATTTTTTGTCGCAAACCGGTTAGAACCGCCTTAATCTGGTTAAATCCAACATTTTGTGCCATTAGAAGCAAAAAAGTTTTTCGATCGAAAAAGAAAATTTGGCAAGGCTATAGCCTTGACGTTTTTTCAATTTTTGACTATATCTATAAAATTTAATTTTCATGGGGAATTAGCCGGATTTTTTGTCACAAACCGTTTAGAACCGCCTTAAACTGGTTAAATCCAGTATTTTGTGCAATTGGAAGCAACAAATTTTACGTTCGAAAATTAAAATTTGGCAAGGCTATATAGCCTTGTCGTTTTTTTCAATTTTTGACAATTTCTGCAAAATTCAATTTTCGAGGGGAATTTTACGGATTTTTTGTCACAAACCGGTTAGAACCGCCTTAAACTGGTTAAAGCCAGCATTTTGTGCCATTAGAAGCAAAAAGGTTTTTCGATCGAAAAAGAAAATTTGGCACGGCTGTAATAGCCTTGACGTTTTTGACAATTTCTGCAAAATTCAATTTTCGTGGGGAATTTACCGGATTTTTTGTGACAAACCGGTTAGAACCGCCTTAAACTGGTTAAATCCAACATTTTGTGCCATTAGAAGCAAAAAAGTTTTTTGGTTAAATAGAAAATTTGGCAAGGCTAGCCTTGACGTTTTTTTCAATTTTTGACATAATCTACAAAATTCAATTTTCGTGGGGAATTTACCGGATTTTTTGTCACAAACCGGTTAGAACCGCCTTAAACTGGTTAAATCCAGAATTTTGTGCAATTGCAAGCAAAAAAGGTTTTCGGTCGAAAATGAAAATTTGGCAAGGCCTTGACGTTTTTTTTTCAATTTTTGACACTATCTATAAAATTGGCAAGGCTTGGCAATTTTGCCTAGCCTAAGCAACTATGATTGTACTTTAATTTTTACCAAAATTACCTGTATTCTGCATATGGTATGGCATTGTAAAAGTCGCCTAAATCAATGCGAAGTCGGCATTGTCTCCCGGCAGTTAAGTTGTGGATTTTGTCCAAGCCTGAGTATTAAGTAAAACGTTTTGTCATCTTTATTTGTGCAGTTATAGATATAACATGTCTACTATCTCGAAAAATGATTAGTCCACTACCAAGATAGTTATCTTGCGAACATTGATTACAGTTGTTACTTTTTCATTTCATAGTAAGTTAAACCAGCTTGAAAGAAATGTTGTTTTTTGTAGTGCCAAGGTTCTATCTACCTTTATGACTTATCTAGTGACAGCTAGATATCTGTGCAATGATTTTGCCAAGTTTTGCAAGCCTTAGTTGATAGAGGTTTGTAGTAACATTACATTTTGCTCTTGTAATGGAATTATAACTTACCCAGCCAAAAATCACCAGAAAAGTATCCAAATCCGTTTTTATATTCGGTCCAGTTGCGGTAGAAATCGACATTTCCGTATTTCCTTCGCTGAAAGACCTGCAAATAATAACTGGTTTACAACGTTTTGTTACGCTGGGATTTTTGGCGAACATAATATTTAATTAACCCACTGTAAGTTTGTTCTACCAAACGCTGTCAGTTGAACTTTTTTCCAGGAGTTTTTACCTCATAAAGAAGGTAATTTTAAAAAACTTTCCGAACAATAGATTTTTTAATACTTTCGGCAGTTCTAGAAGAAATATTCGCTCACCAAACGGCAAAATAAAAGAAGTGCCCCCCACACCTAGTTACCCCAACATAACGATTTATAGAGGGATTATTTACTGTTTTTTCATGATACGTTTTTAGCGTAAAAAGAAGGCAATTTGTAACAACGTTTCGAACAATAGTTTTGCTTGTCATGTGATGCAACGGACCTTTACATAGCCGAAAACAGATTAAGCTAAAATATAACTCTGGCTTCTGTTACCGTCCATCCATTTTCGCAGTATGCTTCCTCTCCACTAAGAAGTGTTGTTCTGCCATTGGAAGAAGAAGTGAAGCAACTTGTGTTTTTCAAAACGATTCTTTCCAAAACTGAAAGTTTATTTAATGGTATTATATTCGAACACATAGAAATTAAACATAGCTCGTTTGTAATCAAGACAAACCAAAACCCGTTTAAACACAGCTTACAATTACTTACTGTCGAACATAGCATCAGCTTGGTTTATTGTAAGTACAAGTAGGGTTGTTTGATGCCCGATATTTCGGACGAAAAGATCAAATAAAGTCTAAGAATTGGTAGTAAATAAGATAAAATTAAAACGTTTAAAATTAATATTTTCTAGGTTATAAGGCCGAAGTTTGGTTTATCGTTGAAAGCCTTATAAGCTTAGGAGAAAGTGGGACAAAACAGACCCCTCAATTTTCTCGTGAATGAAAATTCCCAGCTTCACTAATAAGTAGCTTATTTAAAGCCAACTCAAATTATTTCGGCGTTTAAATTAGCATTTAAATTACATAGGCCTCTATTTAATATTACTAGGTTAGGTTACCTTTTAGTTTTTCCTGAATTTCATCCAATACTCGATCATTGTTGGAGCCACCTTCGCCCTTTCGCCCAGGAAGGCCGTCCAAACCAGAAAACCCACGGTCGCCCTTGTCACCCTTGATTCCAGGCACCCCTGGGAACCCTTCGGGGCCGCGTAATCCCCGTTCGTTGTTGGGTCCGACCGGAAAGTTTGAAGATCCGGGGCATATTGTGACGTCTTTGTCGCAGACAGGAACTTTGACGTAGTTGCATCGCTTTGCGTCGCAAAACGCGAGGTAATAGTACAAACAGATTGGGATAAGTTTAAAAAACATGATTCGTTTCTGGTAAAATTTTGAAATATTATTTAAAAAGATTTCAATTTTTATGGCCTCAAAAAGTCTTCGGCCCTCTTTTCTGTTGTCCTATTTTCGGTCCAGCAATATGACCATAGTTACACAACACCATCGACGGAATATTAGCACAGATAGGAATAGGACCAAATACCCAATAGTCTCGGGACAAGGTTTAATTCATCCAAATAGGAAATCAGTGTTTCTCCCAACCCCAGAATGAATAAAAGGGTAAACCAAAACATTTTATGCAAAACAAAACAAAAAAATGTATCGGATTTTATGTTTTTTTGCTTTAATAGATTTTTTGATCCAATTAACTTTTAGGTATTTTTGTTGTTAATCGCAACACAGCTAATTTACTTTTTTACAAATAAAATTATTTTACAGTTAGAGTCCAACTGGTGTATGAAACATTATTAAAAGGGTAAAATGACACTGTTTTGGCGCGTACATATAGTAATATTACATAATATAAATATTTGCTAAACTTTCTTTTCAGCGGGTATCAGTTAAATTTGGGGTCATATTAAATATAAGGTACACTCTAACTTGCAAAGTAATTGTTTGCTTTGAAGCATACAACCATACCTTATGCAACATTTCATAAAAAAACTTAAACAACAACCTATTTTAAATTTCTAACTTCGAAGCTAAAAATGTAAGAACCACGTACGTTTAACAACCATCCTATTCTGCGTACTTACTAATACGAGATTTTACTAATAAATTTGTAATCCGTATTAACAGAATCGCCGTTTTTTCATTATAGATTGATACTTTGGTTTTATCGATTCGTTGGTCATTTATGATTATACTCCAACTGTTATAGGTTTTTTGTGTATTAAATATGGTTTTGAGCTTATAGAATTTTATATAAGCGCCAAGCACCTATTAAACCAGAGCGTAATACGTTAAAAACTAAAAATAAATGCCATCTTTTTAACGAAACACCCCAGAACGCACAGATAACATATAACAGCGGCATAAAATTAGTTCCTAAAAGCTGCATAAGTAAGTAATATATCATCATCAAGCAACTGTTGTGCATAACTCATCTAAACAAATACTTGTGCTAAAAAAATGCTGAAAACCTTAGTTTAAATATCTTTGGACTGACAGCCAATTACCTGAACAGCTTGAAATGATTTGTATTAGGTTTAGACTGGAAATTTATCATGTCATTCGAAAGTAAAAGCAGGAAATGGGCTGAGTGTGCTCCAATGCTTTTCTATGAAGAGCCCGTGTAGCATTCAATTTATTTCCCATTTAAATTTAAAGACATATTAAAACGTCTGCGCTATTATGCTGTTTTCACTGGCGTGTTATGTATTTAGGAAATATTTGTTTTTTAAGTTCGCTGTAGCCTACTATCACTGTCAGAACGGTGTTTAAATTTAAACACCAAAACGGCCTAAGCACTTTATAAATCTAAACACTTAAACATCTTCGTGTTTAAATTATAAACAGCTGAAAGATTTTATGCTAAACATCTGACTGATATTTTAACGTGTTTAACAATGAATTATTAGGAAATGGGTCTGGGTTGAAACTGATAAGGAAGTTAGTGAAATTTTAATCTTTGTAAAAGTTCTGGAATAGCCTACTTCAATATGTATTTTAGTTTTTATTTAATATTTTCCTTTTGGTTTATTTATTTTTAAATAATCACCTCTTAAATGCTAATGGTAAAATTTGACATTCTTCAGTCACTTGATCTTTCCCAAACTACTGAGCCTGCGCCCATTGTTTCTCATTATCTACTTCCGCTCACATTTGTTCAAGTAATGTGAAAACAAATTTCAAGCGGAAAACAACAAAGACTATAAATCTCCTAAAAATTTACACACAGGGTAAACTTTGTTTGGTAAGCGTATCACAACAGCAAATTTTCCGTGCTAGGAACCACAGTCTTAAAATTCTTGAACGACATTCCAAACTATTAATTCAAAATTATTTTATAAAAAAAAAAAAAAAAAAAAATATCTTATTTTTATTTGTTAATTCGGCTCCTTTATTTGCAGCCGTCAGTTAATGAAAGAAAACCGATTTTACCTGAAGGCCCGGGCAAAAATGGTAAAAAACACAATGAACATTGTACCGGTACACACTCCTTTGAACAAATAAAAATTAAATATAATTTTTTCTATTGTTTATAAACAATATTAATATAGAATTTGTAATTGTGTTTGGAATAATAGGTAAGTATTTAGCAAATTGGTTAATTTCTAGATTTTCAAACAAACAAATCAAACTTTTGTTGACAAAAATTGAGCAAAGCTTCGCACGTTTTTTAACTGTAGAATGCCTTCAATGGAATAGGCTCTTGAAAATATGAGACTTCTTAGGGTGGGATACATAAACTGGATCAATTAATCCGAGATTTACAATCCTGAGCTTTATTCCACAAAGTCGGATCAATTGATCCTGGATCAGTTTCGTGATGCATTTCCTACAGCGATGTTTTATTTACTTAAATTCCACGGTTGGCTGGTTTCAGAAGTTAGTTTTAAAGGTTCTATTGACAACCAAAAGTCGTCTGCATTCGACAGTACGAAGATAAGGTAAATTAGTACACTTGCAAATCAATAAACACGAAAGCCATGATGATCTTGACTTAATTAAGCAAGGTGGCTATCTTCAAATTATAGAAAATAAAAAGACAGACGCCGTCTCTAGCGTCCGTAAAAACGCAGCTTGGTTAGAAATTTCAAAGAAATATAATGGAATTACAGCACGGCAAAAGCGACATGCCAAGCAATTGCGGCAGCTGTGGGAGAACCTGTGGGAGGCAAGGGGGAAGAAGAATTTGGCCGCACCTCCTCGTAAACAAACAACAACAGAATTGTCAGGTGTGTAATGAAATTGTTGTGTTTTTAAAAACTGCTAAATGCCGGCTCTACTTACTTATTTGTAGGTCTCATGCCAGGGCAGTTTACTTCCTTGGAAAATATGTTTGATAACGACCATGTTACCGAACAAGAGGAGGTCAATGCAGGTTCTTCCACAGTGGGAGTGGTGCATATATCAGTTGGTAAGTATCATAATGCTTAGACATAACTGTGCAATTTGATGTTTTCGTAACTTACAGACAATGAGGAGCCAAACGACGATTTCGTTTCCCTACTTAACAACCACAAATATTTCTGGTAAGTATTCAATGGCTGTGTAGTAAAACAATAAAACAACACTATAATCTATTTTTAATTTACATTGTAAATCTCTAAATCATATATTTTTATTCACAGCAACCCACAACTCAACTCTAAAAGACACATTATATATATTAATTGATGAAATTCACAACAGAAGACATATCAACATTACACATGTTAGATCTCAAGCTGCATTAGAAAACATTTTTAGGGACATGGAAGAAATTTTACCAGTTGTCAAAGTGGCATGCTTCTTAGAATTAGATGATGGTTTCCGCTCGATATGGAATACCAAAACCAAGAAAAAACAACCATCCACCCGCCATGCAGGAACAGGTGAAAAAAATAAACACATAGACCGCTATGGCCCCTTTGCAACCATAATGAGACCTCTGTTTCAGGTTAGCAGTTTACCAGAACCATGAACTAATCAGGAACACAATGCTAAAAAAAGGCAATATTTTAATAAAGTAATTTTTTTTTGAAAAGTGTTAACCTTGTAAGTTTTTTTTACAGCAAAACACACTGGTTGTTAGAAGCTCAAGGTAGTTAATCAATTAGCAAAATGTAAGTCAAGATATACTGACCTTTTTTGACAAGACTTCTATTTAATAATATTTTAACACAGGAATAAAGTTATGGAGGAAAAATGTTTGTGTTAAATTGTGATAGTAAACAGGCATGAACTGCAGGTTAAATGCTTGACAATCAACCTAGTCGCGTCGCCAGGAAAACCAAAAATACATAACACAGACTAGAAATTTAATTTGTTAAGTGCTTGAAAAAACAATCGCCCTGTTTTTATATATTCATTTTAACTTTTTTTCTAAGTCAAATACCCCGCTTTGCAAGTTAAAATTGCAAAAACACCGCACATGCCAGTCTCGAAACGCAAAACAAGCTCTGTTATTTGTCCACCAGTTTACATGGCAGCGCAGACTGCTGCTTCTTCGCTATGGACAAGATACCTGGCTGCTGGATGCTACTTATAAAACATCGGTGCCCTACCTTTGTTTTTCTTATGTGTAAAAAACAATTGGTTATCCGGTAGTGGCAAGTTTTATCACACAAGATGAATGCAGGTAGATATTGAAGAAGCACTGAAAATTTTGAAAACATGGAACCCTAATTGGAATCCATCTTGTTTTATGACGGACAAACGTGATGCTGAGATAATTAAAAGTACTTTTTCAGGTAATTGAAATTAAATGAAGTAAAGAAAGCACAATGATATGTTGTAACCTAATAAATTTAACAAAGGTTTTGCAGTTCTGTGCCTGACGTATGATTAAGGCAAATTTACATATTAATATTTAATTTTTGTGCAGATTGCAGGGTATTGATTTGTGACTTTCATAGAAAGCAGGCATGTGAAAGATGGGTTAAAAACGACAGAAAATAATGTTGAAATACCCCGATTTGTAAGTTAAAATTGCAAAAACACCGCACATGCCCGTCTCAAAACGCAAAACAAGCTCTGTTATTTGTCCACCAGTTTGCATGGCAGCGCAGACTGCTGCTTCTTCGTTATGGACAGGATATCTGACTGCTGTAGCAAATTTTATCACACAAAATAAAAGGCAGGTAGATATTGAAGAAGCACTGGAAATTTTGAAAGCATGGTACCCTAATTGGAATCCATCTTGTTTCGTGACGGACAAACGTGATGCTGAGATAAAGCAATTAAAAGTACTTTTTCAGGTAATTGAAATTAAATGAAGTAAAGAAAACATAATGATATGTTGTAACCTAATAAATGTATAATAAAGGTTTTGCAGTTCTGTACCTGATGTATGATTAAGGCAAATTCACATATTAATATTTAATTTTTGTGCAGATTGCAGGGTATTGATTTGTGACTTCCATAGAGAGCAGGCTTGTGAAAGATGGGTGAAAACGACGTTGGAGAGGCAAACGATAAACTTCTACAGCTCAGAGCTGTAGCTCAGCCGGAAAACCAAAGTGGCTGTTATTGCATTGCAGAACTGAAGGTCAAATGACATTTGGAAAAATAATAACAAGTTTCAAAAATATTTTAAGAACATGTGGCTAAGAGAAAGAGGTTAAACTCTTTCAATAAAGTTGTTCCACAATTTCAAAAAATTAAAAAGTGATGGTTTTTTTAACGAGGGGTGTCACCTTTATCGAGCGGATAGAGTAAAAACATCGATTAGAACCAACAATGGAGTTGAAAGGCAGAACAGACTGCTAAAAGATATCAGGATTAGTGACTATTTTCCTAAAAGAACATCTTTCCGAAGCAAAACAAAGGTAACTATATATAAATGATAGTAGTATACATGAAAATATCACAGATAAACATTAGGCAAAAGTCCTATAACTCCGGAAACAACATCTCTACAATGACGCTTAAGTACAGAAAAGAGTAGCTGAAAAAATGGCAATGGGCTAGCTTGCAGTTTATCGATGAGAGAGCTGTAGTTACGAGTAAGAAAAGAAGGTGTCGGCTCTTAAGGACGAGGGCCGACCGCTGCCTAAGTCGCTTACACGTCTCTTGTCATGACCGATTCCAAAGGAGCAGGCCGCTAAAATACCTGGCTTTTACTTCTGAACTCTAGACAAAGTCACTTCACTCAGTAGATATTGCCCGTTGAGTATATATTCACAAATCTCAGAAACACACGATAACGTAATGCGGGGATTCAGGCCGCTTAGTCAAAAAGCGGTATATGCTAGAATAGCATTAAATAGAATGAATCGCCGAACGCCAAGAGCACTCGCATCAGCGCTACTATAGACACCAGTCACGTGCCTAGGGACGTCAAATTAAGCATTGCAGTGGAATAAAGCTTGATAAAAAGCTACACGCAGTACATTTTGTGTATGGTTTTAACACTATTCTAGTTAAGTAATTTCGGAAGACATGTTATACAAAATATATGCAACACAATCAATTTAAGTATAAAATGTTAAAATATTTATCCAAGACTATTTATAAATACGTCGAGGTTTAAATATATTTTTCTTAAACAATATGTTTATGGAAAAAAAAAAACATTTTTTTAAACAATACGAGAATTACTTGCTCGTGTCCTATTTTTTTAAGCAAGGTACAAATGTTAGCAAAACGCCCAAAAAAATGTTTTGCGCCTATATTGGCAGCATATTGGCAAGATTAGATAACTGATGATAAAATATTTTAAATAATTCCTGATCAACAAATGTTGCTATTGTTTTATTAAACGGCTTTGCAGCAAGAATGCCATTGCACTATAGACAAAATAAATGCCATTTGGATGCAACATATTAAAATCTAGGGCGCTTAAATATAATAACACTTGACCTACCTTCACCCAAACGCTAACCCCTACCCTAACTCAAATATTGTGCGATGCACCAAGTAGTGGCAAACGCTAACTTCAAGACCAGAAATCAAAATAGTATAGACAACAACAAAAACTAGGCATCAGGTAAAATAATGTAAATAGCAATACTTGACCCAATCGCTAACTCGCACCTTAACCCAAATATTTAGATTCTAGACCAGCGTCAATTTATTTTCTTGATTGTCACAATCATCAACTAGTTTCAGTTCCAGCTTCTAAAATATGAAAAACAAATCTTGAGCTTCAAACTTGCGCATAACCGACTTTTGTCTTCGCTAAACAATTCATTAAAATATAGAAATGCTGATGAACATTTCATTGAACTCTTATTGGACGAGAAGACAATAGCATTTTCTCATTGGTCCGTTCAAAATTTTACGCTGACGTCACGCATGATTGCTGCTTTTACCAATATCCAACAACATTTTAAAATAAAAACCGCTGAATTTTTCCATTTAGTTTGTGATACCAACTTGACTATTTATATTATTTTTCATCAAGCAAACGACTATCGTATTTAACGTAAAACATCAAAGCCGTTCAACCGGCTCAAAATAAAATGTTATAAGCGAAAAAAACAGGAAATATTTTAAAATATTCATCATTTAGTGTGGGTCTGTTTCCTTAAAAAAAGAAAATGCGAAACTTGGTTTACAGATAAGAAAATAAATATATGTTATTATAAAATGTAAACTGTAGATTTTGCAAAAACCGTGTTGTTTTGTTTGGAAGCCTTTCGTGGTGGAGTTTTATGTTTTAAAAAACTAATTTTTGTATGATTGAAATTTTGTGTCAAGTGCTTTCTGGTGAATGCAACAATAAATCAAGCCATACTCGAAGGGCGTTGGTATATAGTGAAAAGAGAATATATTTTACGCTGTTTCGGCAATAATTAACCCTGAATAAAGGCCATTTTAAGGCGTAAAACTCGACTTTAACTAGACTAACGTCTCTGTTGTTGGGCCGTTAGCATAATCAGTCAGCTGCTAACAACGTTGGTAACAATGTTTGTTACAATTGTTTTGTTTATAAATACTACTATTTTGGGTGCTTGTGGCTCTTAGTGACCCATTAAGACTCTAGGGAAAATATTTCCAAAGCAAATAAATACCCTAAAAATATAAAAGCCATAATATTTGATAAAATCTTTTTAATACCTAGCGCTACGCATTGACCCATACATCGCCTTTTTTCGCTGCTATTTTTGTTCTTTTTTTTCCTTTCTTTTTTACGTTTTATCGCTTTTATCTTCACTTGATTTTTACACTGATGATGGCATGAGTTATTGCTGAAACGTCTGTAAATTGCGAAATGTCGCTTTTATCATAATATTATGGCTCTTATATTTTTATTGAAGTTACTAAAAAAACCCGTGTATTGTGTTCCAAAATAAATACCCATTTTACCAATAACATCTAAAAATGACAATTATCGACTATGAGAATTTCGTGACGGTTATTCGAACATAAATGTTAAGGGCTCTGGAACGAAAACTCGGCAACTGGGGGCTGTGCTGTTTCTCGGCAAGTCACGTCGATCATTCATCATTGCACGGCCGGTCCATGGTTGAAAATAAGCGGCAAGTAAGCACTGGTAAAATGACGAGCACGAAATCAGCTTGTTTGCTAAACTCGTTCAGCGTTTTTTTTTACAAAACTAAATCCAAAGTTTTAGGCGATTTTGTAAAACAATTGCATAAAAGTGGTTGTTATGGCACGGCAGGTGAATCCACCGGATTAGTTAACATAAAAAAAGAAGTTCAAATTCACTTATTTTGGCTGAAAGTAGAATGATTTTCACACGCGAAAGTATGAAAATTTTCAAAGATTACGTGACAAAGTAACAACGTCTTAACAAAGCCTCAAAAACCTGCTATTCTCTGTCGATTCATCAATTGCGCAAATATAAAACTTGAATGATTAACCACTGTGCTTCGATTAGGTGACAATTTCGAGGAAGTTCATAACTATTGTACAAACGTTTTGATTTCGTCGGTTAGAGTATTTTGATGTCCTGAATAAAACCATATCTATTTGTCTGTTAAAATTGTCAAAAAAATAATGTGGCACAAGCACAAAAAACACGTTTACCAGACGGTCAATTCGAGAAAGTATCATTGGAAGCCAAAAATACTAAAATGAGATACGCGCAAATAAAGCTAGGGTGTTTTGCAATTACATAAGAAAAAATTAGACAAGAAAATTTTCAGGCATGACCTCGTAAAAGAGTATAATATATTTTACGCTGTTTCGGCAATAATTCTTTGACCGTAAGGCCGTCCGGCTTTGTTTCACGTTGAGTGGTTTGGGATAAGTAGAGGTGGGCAGCAACTCACTTTAGTTACAACTGTTTGAATATTGACACGCATGAAAAACAAGCTTACTTTTGCAGTGATAAAATAGTCCTCGACTAACTTTAAAATTGCATCGACAAAAACAAAACAAACTTAGCTTAAAAATTAGATGAATAAAACATAAACTGATAAGATAGCAAGTTTCAAACGAGAAAAAAACAAAAACTTTGTTTAAGACCTAATCAATATAGCACGATTAGAAAATCCAAGCAATACAAGAGTGTATAAGTGGCATCCACTTTTTTCAGGTTAGGCATTATCTGGCTGGCAAAATACGAGTGAATTAATGTTGGCAACAGCTTGGCTCCACTGGACAGTGGATGCTAAAGAACTTCGTGGAATTGAATAAACACATAAACGCAATAAAAAGGCTCTGTGGCACTAAACTGCAACAAAACAACCGAAGGTGGCATTTTCAGTGCGGAAACTAACGGTCCACCTGTTTTCTTGCGGGTCGTAAAATTCAATTGAATTCTCGCCGTGTCTGTGATAACAAGATGTAAAACAACGATATTAACAATTTGTAAAACCGAAAAAAAAAATTTAACTATTTTTTACCGACAAATATGGTTTAGCTATATATAGTAAGCATTAATGCCAGGAACAATTGTTTAAATATATCTACGAAAAACAAATACGAAGAAAACATATGTCCATTTGTGATTGCAGCCAAATACAAATAAGAAACCGTTTAACTATTACCAAACCTTACCCCCGGATTGTAATTAGCAACTAGTAAATTTTTTTTTTTCTTGAAACTTTATTTTTTTTTGGGGGGGGGGGTTAATTGCAAATATGTCTGCGTCTCGGGCGTATAGCTACTTTGCTCGCTAAATTTTAAAGCTAACCGTTTTTTATTGATATTCGTATGTTTTTCATTCATGGTGGTTGGAGAATATTTTTCTAATCGGAATTCTCACCCGCAAATAACATAGAGCTTTCCTTGCAACACACAAGTTGCATGGCAGCACCGTCCAAAGTTGGTGGGTCGAACTTGGGTCCACGAGTTGCTTCTGGGGTCGTATCGTTCTACTGTGGAAAGTTTTATTGAGCAACTGGAATCTAAACAAAAACATAATTTGGTGAAGACCGAAATATATTTGAATCTACCACAGATGACTACGTGTCACCTACAGGAAGAAATTTCAAAACACACTTTTGGAAAACAATATTCCAGTAAAATTTCGTGATGAAATAGATGCTTTTAAAAAGTTAATGGGTATGAAAATGTTAATTTTTCGGCCATAGGCAAAATATGCTATTTGTAGGACATTTAATTGCATTTTACTGCTTTGATTGTTATCTTTGGGAAAAAACAACAAAGTAACAGAACAGCAGTTTAAGTTGCACACACAGCAAGATGCAGCAGGCAACGGTGCCACGGTTGTTTCTTGACTTTCTCCCCTCTGATACTGTTTAGCTCAGTTGATAGGGCAACGGTTCTGGTATAGCTGAGGTCGTGAGTTCGAATCTCACCGCGTGCTATTTTTTAGCAGCCGATGAATTGCAACTAACGACTTAACAGATGACTCATCTTTTACAAGTTAGAAATAAAAATCCGATTGAATTACAACTGAAACTAAAAAACATGGTATTGGTGCTTTTGCAACTAGTGTTGGACATTAATGGTGTTCAACTGTATTTTGGTTGTTAAACTGGGGTCGCACCCCTAGGAAGGCGTGTTGTTGAGTGATCAAGCCATCAAGGGGTTGCAAAAGTAAGGGGCTCACTAAGAAAACTAATTGTGGCGAACACAATGATGTGCCGGTTATTTTGGGAATATACTTCATTGTTTTTTAGCCGATGCCTAGAAGTGTTAACTATCAATTTCGCTTTTAGCTAGGCTTCCACAAAACCTACGTGTTTACCTCGCAACTTTTAAGGTGGAATGCCCTGCTTTAAGGCAGAAGACATTACGCCACTTGTTGAGCATTGCGACGTAACACGAACGTTTAGTAGTAAACAACTACAAGTTTAACGCAGGCAGGAAATAATGTTAAATACAACAGTTAGATACTAATTTGTGACACTAACCCTCGACCTATTTTTGTTTGTCTTTAATGTATAAATTGGAGTACTTAATACTTATCCAAATTAGGGTATTTAAAAAAAAAAGTTCGTGACAGTTACAAAATTGTTTATATGCTCATTACCCATACAGCATGTATTGAACGTGTACAGATTAGGTATGTTCGATAATTTAGGAACGGTGTGAACGATAGTACCGACACTCGTCCCTTACATGGGTGCGAAAAATGGTAAAAGCTCCAGGGCTCTCCCATATTCATATTGGGATAATTTTAATTGTGGTTTATGATCAGAATTTGCGCAAATTAAGACTAACAAATGATTTAGCTAGCAACTTTCGTTTTAAAACAATTTAGTTAGATATTTGAGGTTTGTTATACCGCGTCGTCTAGTTTTCGGGTAAACTGTAATTGAACCAAAACAAACATTTATTTTGTTTTACAAACTTTCCTCCCAAGTTTTGGACAAAAATCAATTAAGTCAGTTATTATCAACCTATCGAATGTTTAATCATGATTCATGAATGTAAAAACATAATTACCCTTGGAACCGCCAGTTGCATAAATGTTTCCTTGAAACACAGCAACTGATACACTTTGTCTAGCCTCATTCATGGGTTGAATTGCTGACCACTGATTATCGGAGAACTTCTCACATGATTTAAGGTTTGAGCCGTTCCATCCACCGATAAGAAAAAGTGAACCTTGCAAAACAAACTTACTTTTAAATAGGCGGGATAACTGTATTAAATTACGTTTGCGTCCAGTTATATGTTTCCTTTACACTTTTTTTTTTGATTTGCGCATTTGAGCACGAGTTTAACGATAACAGCAGGTGTTACGTTTTGACATAACTTTGTAAGGCGTGTTTGAAAACCCTGGTCCCTGGCCCTCATGTATACGTCGAACTGCAGACAAATAGTCCCGATTTATCCGGCAGACACAACTAAGGTGCAATGTCTCTAGTCAGTAGGCCTGGTTGTGCCCGCGATGCTGTCAAAATTGGACCTCTCAGTCTTATAGGATAGAAAGTCAGCAACACTCGCAAACAGCTGATTGCGATGCGAGGTAATTCAGCCTTACCTTCAAATTCGACCATTGCGTGGTCAAATCTCGGTTGCATTAAGTCAAGCCCCTTGCTCCAGGAATTGTTGTTGGGGTTGTAGATGTAACAAGTTGGTAGACACTTGTAGTTGTTATAACCACCGGTGATGTAAATCAAACCTGGGTCCAAAGCAAATATATTTATATTATAGGAAGCTTGAAACAGAAAAACAGACGCAACAACGAAATAGCAAACTTATGAAAAAATGGTTATTTCTATTGTTCAAATATCGTACTGGGTTCATTGTTAATACGTGTATTCCATCATATCCTGATCAAAAACTTACTTTTTGTAACAGTTTACATTTTTGAATGCACGTAAACGAGAACAAAATTTACACATTTGTCACAAAATGGCGAACGTTACAAGAAAGTGTTTACTCAGTTTGGAACTACAAACGTGTGATAATGAAATACCTATTATCTGTGGAGTGAAAATTATTCATTTTTCAAAACTTTGAAATGCTTTTGTAATACGGACGACACGAGGACAGAAAACGATAAAACTGTGTAAAACGATAAAACAGTGTAAAATTAGGTTTATCATTTTAAATTGATGATAGTTGTTTCTCACCATTTAAAAGAGCACAAGCGGCATCACATCGACCTTCTGGCATATCGGCCAAAGTGCTCCAAGTTCGATCGATGAGATCAAACATTTGGCAACTTTTATTGTTTGTACCTCTTCCAAAGACGAAAACCTTGTTCTTAAACTTCACCGCAGTCGCGCGCCAAACCGGCACGATCAGTTCCTGTAAATTAAAATAAACATTTGTCGCATTGAAATATGTTTGGACATTCTTATCGAATCAATCAACGCCTGTTCAGCAATCTAATATCGGACGAAATTACTTTGCTTTATATAGTTGGTCCTCCTGCTTGTAGAGTTCTAAAAACATACGCTCCCACCAAAAGTTAAGATTGTGTGCTAATTTTGAAGAACATAAAACAATATAAGAACAGAACAAGCTAACTATTTCAACGTAACTTACTTATTTTTGCAACAATACAATCTTAGAACAGGGCTAATTTGTAGACAAACACCAAACTAGAATAGATATTAATAAGATTTTTAAGGATGACAGGGTTGTGTTTTTTCGCAATGTGCAATTGAATTTTTAACAAATTACCAAAAACTGTCCTTATCAACACTAAGTTAATGGAAAAGCAATTTATTGAATTTTAACAGGCTTATGGAATTTTTTATTAAAATCTTTTTAGTACAATAACGCATAGCACAGTTAGTAGAGCAACAGCTGAATGGTCGAGGTCATGTGTTCGAATCTTATGGACCTCTCTGTCAGTGCCTTGCTTAAAATTCTATCCTTATTGACAAACTAGCCGTTTTCGTTAGCCAGTGCGAATTATAACACGTAGTTAATTATCCAACCACTATTTACCGGCAATTCTTCTTTTTGCTTAGTTGTAACATCAATCAGCAAACATCTTTTTTTTGAACGGCGACCCCCAATCATCAAAAACTTCGTTGATTCTTTTGAAAGTAGCATCACTGTTTAAAAATTAAACACATATATATAAACATAGAAAGATTAGCTCTAAATAAAAATGATTTTTTACTGAAATAGTTCTTCCCAGGGTTTAAACTCAATTTAACTAATTTTAAATTATTTTTAAATTATTTTTTGTTCTGGCTTTTTTGATTATCAAAGCGAAAAAAGCACATAACTATGGTGGGTGCTCAACATACTTTATGTATACAAAAAATAACTGATATGTTTAGTGCAGGGGTTGTTAAACTGGCAGGCGTGGAGGGTAGCAAAGGAGGGCAGATGCCGCAATGCGAAAACAAATTTATGTGAGAAAACTTTTAATTTTTTAAATATCAGGTTTTGCCAGCACAACATAGTTTTTAAACTATTCTTTGTCGTGACTGACATAGATTATTTTATGCCAAATCACTTTCTCAATGATAGGAATCTTGTTCCCCTTATCATATATTCAGTTGAGTGGTTTGATACTTTACTATACACACTTTACACAGTACACAGTGTTGTTAAATGGGTTTATGCAGGGGCAGACTTTAGACCACCATGTGTAAACGTTTTTTACATTTTAGTATGTTCTTGACAGTTCAAGGTAATTCTTTCATCCCTAAAGCGCCATACACACTTTATTTGGACAACTAGATTTATAGTAGCTTTATAAAGTTAGATTAGAAATAAATTTGAGCAGGTCAGTTCTTCCGAATCACATTGAAATCAGAAATACTAGATTCTTGAAAAACAGAATATAAACTAGAACTGGGGTCGGCAATCCCTGGCATGCGTGCCACAAGTAGCACGCAAGTGATTTTTCAGGGCCCAGAACCACTGCAAAATAATAATTTATGGCGGTTTTTATGTGTTAAAACATAAAAATTAATAAAACAGGCATTTTAAATGCTGGTAAATAATAAATATTGTCGTGGTTATGAGACACTCGCAGTTTTATTATATAAATAAGTTATAAAATATAGTGTAACTGGTAATAAATATATATGCAGTAGATAATAAATTAACCTTGAGCCTTAGGTTGGGGTTTTGGGATAAATTTCCTCATTTCCTTCATCACAGCACGACAGCAAGCAACATTCTCACCAACAAGAATCTAAAGAACAAATAACAGTCATATCTTAATATCTACATGAAAACTCTTATTGCCTGAATTTTGGTATGACCCTAGATACTTTTATACCTGTCGTAATATTATACAATAGAAATTTTTCTTTAACAGTTATTAGCACATTGCAAATAATAGATTATTAGGGTTTGTGTAGCATTAAGAATCAGATTCTTAGGCTCCCTTTCTAACGTTACTTGATAATATACAATCGGAGCCTATACCGTGGTACTATAGGTACTCATCCTATACCAAGTTGCAGTATAGGTATTAGTCCCATTCATAAATATTACTTTGAAAGGTAAATTCTTTAAAAAATAGTATGTTAACAATTGTATGTAACTAAACTTCTACATGCAAAGCCAATATGGTAAGAATAATCTGGACAAAGTTGCCTTTGAATTTTTCAATATCATTATTTTTTTTCGTTTTGCCATAATATTGACGACAATTGGTACCTGATTAGACACTTTTTGTGAAAATTATTGGGTATCTGTATCGGAATAAAATGTCAAGCATCAGACATTCCTTGTTCCACCATAGCATATTTACTTCCTTTTGAGTGAAAAGCTGCTTATTTCTCTTAAAACCAGCGAAGTAGTTTGAGTTATAAGACAAGACAAAAAATATTGCAGTTGACTTTTTCAAGACTACATGATGTATGGTTTGACAAACATCATCAAACATTAAACTCATAGTGATCTATCAAATACTTAGTTGCGTTTAATATTATTAACAATTTACAGCACTTCTGTCATTTTAGGCTAGTGTGCCTGGGTCAGTCTAGTAACTTCCACCAACCTCGTCAATAACACTGGTCTGCAAGAATTCACCAGAAAGAGTTGAAAGGTCAACTTCAGAAAAGAGGTTGACAAAATGTTCCTTTCGACTGGAAAGTTTAAAGTGAACCCATTGAATGATTCCAGTGAAAACCGACTCTCCTTGTTTCTACATAATAATAAAAACACAAACTATGACAGTCGCGAACAGTATTATATTAAATGTTTTTGTGTAACAAGTAATAGGGATGTCTTGATAAAACTGAACAGACACCCAAAACCATTTCTAAAAACATCCATAGTTATCCCACATAATGGTGATTTCAGTCCCATATCGGAGACATAAGTAACCTGATATTTAAATGAAAAACTTCCAACTGGTAAGGATAATCGCATATATAAAGTATTGCTTTAATACTTGAACATATACCTGGAGTCGCGAACCTATGGCCCGCAAGCCATATATGCTCTGAGACATATGGCTCTTTTAATGAAACACAAATTTTCAGCGCTTTGCGCGAATCCTATTTGTTTTTCGAGACTGTTATCCTGTTTGAAGGAATCTTATAATATCCAAAAGGCCCTATTCTTTTAATTAGCTTTATGCATAGCATGTTCAGCCTTTTAAATGAAATGAACAGCCCTGCTCAATTTACTATTTTTTGCCAGTCGATAACTAAATGTTAAAAAACTATTATATGGCTCTCATGGAAATACAACCAAGGATAATTGGCTTATATGGCTCCCTTAGCTAAAAAGGTTCCCCACCCCTGACATATACCATCAATTACTATAGATATCTCACAAGTTGTAGTTTTTTATTAATCATTATTAAAATTAATTAATATCGTTAATTATTTTATAAATGGGAATTTATTATTAGGCACAAGATTGATAACCTATGGGTTAAATGTGATTCACTGTGGGTAAAAGCAATCAATATAACATTACCAAAAAAATATTTTAACAAATAAAACATTGCTCAAAAAGTCATGGTCTCACTCGAATCAAGTGTATCAACAAACGACTAAAGCAGAGGCGTGCAACATACGGCCCACGGGCCACAGCACGGCTTGCAAGACCTATTTACGTGGCCCGCACAGACTTCGTCAAGTAGCCCATTGTTTTTAAAAATTTTCACTGTTTAAGAAGTTATTTGTAACGGAATCATTGGCATTTTTCAATTTGTATTATGTCACACTGTCCGAACCTCCATTATTGCGTCATAGTGCACTGCCTTGTTCTGCTGGCAAAAAAAAAAGGTTAATTATGAAAGGTGGAAATGCAACAAGCAAGATGTAGTTTGCCTGCTTTGTCAAAACGTTATATCAGTAATAAAAGAGTATAACTTTTAAGGGATACTATAGTTAAAAACACTCTAATTATGTACTGCGGGTTTGACAGAATGCTGCAATTGAAAAAGTCTTTGAGCAAACAACAAGATGTATTTCATTGTTATAAGAAAGACGTTGAGCTTGTTACAAAACTGGGCTTTAAGTTATCGAAAGCAAGTGCCGAAAAAGCCTGTTCAAGACAAAATTCAGGAATCAGCTCACAGATGAGCACATGTTAAGTGAACTTCGAGTTGGCACTTCTGCCAAAACTAACAAGATCTCTGGGGAGAGAAGATATCACACATCTCATTAATCGCCTAATGAGTAACTTGATTCTACACGGTTTTCCAATAAAAAATTAGTTTAAAAAA
Source organism: Ascidiella aspersa (assembly GCF_963924565.1). NCBI lineage: Eukaryota > Metazoa > Chordata > Ascidiacea > Phlebobranchia > Ascidiidae > Ascidiella > Ascidiella aspersa. The sequence continues at coordinate 29,831,104 of NC_139451.1, read as the reverse complement.
TGTATCTGTTGTTCGATTGTCCGGACTGCACCACCATCATAATTATACATTATAGCCCACTGCTATAAACAGTTGCACGCCCCTGGACTAAACCATTACACTTGAAGATCATTTCACATTGGGGTAGCCTGATAATTGACAAACCAGGATCACACAATTTTAAGATCATAAAGTAACTACACTAAATTTTCTCTTTTCGTTAAACAAAAGCCTAGTTAGTTAATGAAATGTAATGTGTAACATATTTAATAATATTTAATCATCAATTTACATTTTTAACTCCAGGGCACCTTCATATTTGATTTGAATGTTAGAATAATGCTACTTTAAAAAGTCGTTTTTTTTAAGTCTGAAATATTTATTAAAACACCTTCTTAAGGGAGTAATTATCTGGTTTCAACTCCTATTTGAACCAAAACTAGGTTAAATTTTAGAAAATAAAAAGTGATATTTAAGTTACCTTAGCATTTTGATAACTGATTATTTCAGACATAGAGTCAAAATCCAGTTGTTTAAAATCATTTTGCTGCACAACTGCTTTAAAGTTGTCAAGTATCACTTGTTTTGCTCTTTCCTCAATTTCTGTGAGGTTGTATCGTTGAGCATAAGCCAGGATTTCCATGCAATTATTGGCATCAACCATTTGCAAGATGTACTTGGCGCATTTCGATTTAAGAACTATAAAAACAATGAGGTGTTTAAACTTTTTAATTGAGTAAACAGTTGAAATTGTTAAACCAGACATTACATGCTGGAATTCAAACTATGCTGTGCATTTATTCACTTTTTGTTAGGTAAAGGAAATTATAAATTAAAAAAGATATAAATACATCCTATCTGTGTGTAGTCAGCATCCTCATGCAATTCCAATGCATTCTCATTTGTAATGTGCACATCATTAGTGTAAATGCAATTCAAAAGTCTCTTCAGTTGTTTATTTGTCATTTTAATATTGATCACAGCATCATTTTTTTCTTTCAACTAAACAGTAACATGTGATAACATAATGTAAAATATAATATCATTTTTCAGTTGTGCAAGAAATGACACATAACATACAAAGCATTACATAGTTGACCAACATGCATTTTTATATTTCTATATTAACTCACCTCGGTTCTAAAGAGATTTCTAAAGAATCCTGACGTAAGACCAAGCACAACTTTATGAACCACAAAACATTTGGTTTCAGCCTTGAGCGTTGCATCACAAAATTGCTTTTCACACTTGCGATCACTAAAAATAAAAATAGTTATTCAGGGCACCTACCAAACAAATGGTTCTGCATTTTTTCACTTTTATAGCAAGGCCCTTATGATAGCCAAAAGAGGTGAGAAATTGAAATTTCTCACATATAAAAGTTTTAAATGACTGGAAAACATTTTAGTAGAATAAGTCATTCTGTTTTTAACTTTACATTTGGCTTAGATTGAGGCAAATCGCTAAAAGTTTGTTTTCTAAAGTTTTGCCAAGTATTTAAGACTTTAAGTTTAGAATACAGGGTTGGGCTTAACCACTCACCCGCTCGCCAATGTGAGTGCAAATCGCCCTCACGAGTGCTGATTGACAAAACCCACTCGCTCGACTGGGGAGTGGCTTCGGCGAGAAATTTTTATTAGTTGGTGTAGGACACTTGTGTTAAGCACCACTACTAAGCGAAATATTACTTAGCGCCAGTTATTTCCTTAAACACTAAGGCACAAATACATTCAACACTACGTAAACAATAAGGTTAATCGAAGTCACGTTCGAATGTCGAGACTCTTTGTCCCGTTATATGATCGTAATAAAGACTGTTGGTCCCATTTTTTAAAATCGTTTACCGGCAAAAAATCAAAGACGTCATTGCTGCAGTGGTAAATAGTTATTATCTTATGAGGTTTATTGTTTAACTTAAACGTTGTTAATTTTTTAATGCTTAACCCGGTCGTTGACACCTTTGGAAAAGTTTACTGGACTTGCGATGTACCCAGCAATAAGATTTTAATTTTCTGTATATACTGAACTGTTTGTATAACAAAATTATAAGCAATTGCTGCAGTTTTTGGTAACAAGTTCGAATGCAAATGTCTTATAACAATATTTGTAAGCAATGTTTTTTACAATTTTTTGAGGGACCAAAACGCAAATTGCTTTATGGTTCAGTAATTTTTTGTTCATCCATGCATGGAAATATAAACGACCAGACTTTTATATAAACTATTGTTTACATATAGAAACCACAAGACAGGTTAACGATAGCCCAAGAAAATGACCGTGCTAGGACGTAAATTGCCAGACGGCGTGTTAACAAATTTGGTGAGTGTTATTTCGTCCGGGCGAGTGCTGATTGATAGCCGCTCGCCCAGGCTGGCGAGTGTAAATTTTTGCTTAGGAACAACCCTGGATTCCTGGAATATAAACCCATAAAACAAATGTCAACACATTTGAACCCTAAACCTGCCTTTATTTCAGTTAGGAAAGACAAAATGGTTGTCATAATGCATCTTGAAGTAGAAGGTGGCTATTGCGCTTTCTATATGCCTAAATAGCAAGTGGGTACAATTGTCTGCTCCTTACGTAAAACATTTCCTATGCTTGCTTAAAATATGTTACCGTTTAAGTGGTACACGTTCTTCTGATTACATTTTTAGAGGAAAACAAATGTTGATCAATTACCATGGGATGTGCCAACTGTTTAGTACAGGGATGTCCAACCTGCGGGCCGCGGGCCGCATTGCAGCCCATCCCTTATTGACACTTTCAGTAGCCTTCAATTGTTTCGACTATCATCAAAACGTGCAAAACTTGCAGTGTTTGATGTAGGCCTAATCTTATATTTTATCTGAGACTATAATCAAGTCTAATGACGCATTTAACATTTATCGAACACTTGGTGCACACAAAATTGCTAAGCAAGATGTGTGTTTTCCTAAATGTGTATTTTTCCGGACCGTTTTAAGGAATGTATCATCCCAAAGATGTAAAAACATAAATTTACATGCTTCGCCATAATAAAAATAATAAATAAGGTCAAGAATATTTGCGCATGAGTTCACTCTTGAAGAGCGGGTGTTTATAAGTTAGGTTATTTTATGACGTCACCTCTTTAATTTGAGAGGTTTTGCGGCCCATCGAAATTTTTAAAGTGGCAATGCGGCCCATTCTGCTAAACGGTTGGACATCCCTGGTTTAATACCAGGGATACTGATTTTCATATTTTCACAGCTTAAAAAATCATCCATTGCAAAGAGGAAACTGACATTGAATTTGATTTCATACAACTCAGCTAAGGCACTCTTAAATGTATCATGACATCAAAAGCATTAAATGGATATATTATACCGGATATCTTTGTATGACAACTTATTTCTAAAAAGTATGCATATTAATTAACGGAGACAAATTTGTCAGTAGAAATATAGTTTTATTTATTTAATTCTGAAAGTAATACAATACCAAAATTTAATATTGTCTTTGATTATTACCAAATAATACAGTGTTATGCAAAATATCTTGCCATTATAGAATATTCTTTCCAGATGTCACAATAATAGCTACCGGTTAAGCAGTTCCAATATATCATATTTTTCTTGAAATGTGGTCAAACCATCTGCTGTTGTCATGTTGAAGTGTGAAAGACTTAACAGGACAGTGGTACTTTAATTATATGACTGCAAGATAACACCATGTTGTAGTATTTACCATTCATTAAATATCAAAACATTAAATATCCAGCTTACAGTTAACTGAAAGCTATTTAAACTCTAAAGACATCATATGACAAAAACTGCGGGCTTTTTTGTTCGGAAAACAAAAGTATTGTCAGCAACCCATTAGCTGTGTAGGGACGAAACGCTAACAAAGATACGGATATTTTTAAAGTTTAATTTCTGTTTGTTGTTTTGCTATGGGTAAGGCGAATATTTTTCAATCAAAAAATGATAAATTTTAACTGAAAAAAATTGAAATTTTGACAAATTTTAAACAGAATGCTGGTAGTAAATATAGCCCAAGGCAAAATGCAGAAATGCAAGTATATCGCCTGTTTAGGCTTTTTGCGCCTCGCACTGCCGTACAAAAAACTGATATTTTTTTTGTTCAATTTTTTTCGACAACTATATTTATATATATATATTTTGATCTTTTAGAAACACTGCAATTTAAACAACATATTGTTGTCTGAAGTACTGCATTAGTGTCTGGGCATCGTTAACCCATGTTTTTGATGTTTTGCTGACTACCGGATGAATGCAAAAGGCTTGAAAGACTTAGACCAGGAGTTCCCAACCTTTTTACGATCTCGTACCACTTGGACGCTCTGTACTGCCTCACGTACCACTTCTTGCAGAACAACTAATCTGATTGAACCATATTTTTATCTTACAACTAGCATTTTGTAGATTAAGCTATAAAACAGTAGTTGGTATCTATCAAGAACAATCATTTGACAAAACTAACGCCCACTGTCCTACAGCGTTGTACGGCTTTTTAAAGCAACTCAGCTTCGAGTTGACAATTGAGATGACCTTTATTTTGAAAACTGCAATAGTACGAAACAACAGGGATAGTTACGTACAATGAATAGGCTTTGGGAGATTTTTTTGCAATTAGATGAACAAAATACAAAGTTGTGTTGTGCAAGCAGGTTTTTGTGAAAAAAGGAAACTACTCCACTAGTGGTATGCGTACCACAGGTTGGGAACCCCTGACTTAGACAAACAACTACGAAAATGCCATAGAAAAACAAGACAATGTTATTTAAAAAAATGTTGTGTAAATAGTTGGAATACAACATCAAAATAATTGTGAAAAAATAACAAAGACCTAGCATCCAGTCTGGAGAGTATGGCAGATTTTGACGAGATCTCGCGTGTGCACAGCCAAAAAAATATGGGTGGCCGGGTGCAACAAAGTTAAAAAAGTGCGCCTCCAGCACTGCTGGAAAGTATGGCAGATCTCGCAGGTGCACAGCCGAAAAAATACGGGCGACCGGGTGCAACAAAAGCCAAAAAAGATTTTCCCGATGCATTCTGTATTGCATAGATTGCACTGTAAACGTATTCTGCACAAGCGTTTTACATATTTCGGGTGCAGTTCAGATTTTTTCGGGGTGCACTTTAAAAAGGTTGAAAAAATCTTGCGGGTGCACATTATGATTTTCCCGATGCATTCGGTATTGCACAGATTGCACTGTAAACATATTCCGCACAAGTGTTTTACATATTTTTTCGGGGTGCACTTGCCATACTTTCCACAGTGTCCCTCGGGTGCACTTTATGATTTTCCAGATGCATTCTATTGCATAGATTGCACTGTAAACGTATGCCGCACAAGTGTTTCACGCATTTGGGGTGTAGTTCAAATTTTTCAGGGTGTACTTTTGAAAGGTTAAAAAAATCGCGGGTGCACTTGCCATACTTTCCACAATGGCCTAGCATATCATTGAATTGGGATAATTATTGCACATCACAAGCGAGTAAATACAGCAAATATTGTTCAATACATTGGTCCAAATCAGAGATACAAAACTGTATAAAAGCCCAAACAAAGTTTGTGCTGAAATTAATGCGATAAACTAGGCCTGCTTGCTTAGTTAATTCTTCTGGCTCGCTTATATCGTATATCACCTTAGTGAAGATTAAATACACTTAAAATGTCATTAAATGTAATTCAAAACTGTTTTCAGCGCTGGTCTAGAATCCGGGGCTCTTTCACTATTGTACGTAAAAATTAATAAAAAAAAAATTTGGCGCTGGTCTAGAATCCTACCACAGTTATGAAATCAACGCACAAAATTGAGTTAGGTTGCGGGTTAGCGTTTGGGTGTGGGTGGGTCAAGTATTATCATATTCTTTATTTAATAATAATACTTGACCCACCTTAACCCAAACGCTAACCCGCAACCTAACCCAAATAATGCGCGTTGTGGTAGGATTCTAGACCAGCGCCAAAAATTTTCTTTAAATGCCGCATACCACAACGCATATTGTTTGGGTTAGCGTTTGGTTGAGGGTGGGTCAAGTTATTATTAATAATAAACATAATATTACTTGACCCACCCTCACCCAAACGCTGACCCAAACAATATGCGTTGTGGTATGCGGTATTATTATTTTTTTTTTTGCATAACTTTTCACGTACAATAGTGAAAGAGCGCCTAGAATCCTACCACACCGCACATTATTTGGGTTAAGGTGCATGTAGAGATTTGGGTTAGGGTGGGTCAAGTGTTCTTAAATAATGACCTAATAATACTTGACCCACCTACATCAAAATGCTAACTCTCATCCTAACCTAAATATTATGTGTGATTTAATGTGGTAGGATTCTAGACCAGCGCCAATTAATTTCTTAATTTCGTTGCAATAATTTTTTTATTTTTGGCGGTAAGGAAGCAATAAACCGTGACGCTGGTAACCAGCCAACCGAGACCAGCAAGAAAATGGCCCACCATATGTCCTCTTTGAGAAGGATTTGTCCTTTTTTTTTAAGAAAACTGAATGGTCCTCCGAGAACGCTTAAAATTGGCTAAATGTCCTCTTTTTTCGTATTTCGAGTTAGTTGCTTATACTTTTAATTAACACGACTTTTAGGCGAGACGTTGTATTTATTTCCAAAATATACTGTAGCCATGTAACATGGTGAATTGGTTCAAAACAAGTTTTCCAACATATTGCCCTACCAGCCCTAACTTCTTAATTGTTATTGCGTACATTGCGCCAGAAAATGGTAACAGAACCTCACATCTGAAAAGGCCTGTGGGTTTTAAGCACAATGAAATAATGTTTATTGCAAATAAACAAACGACCATCAGTACTTACACAGATACTTACGATACATACAATAAATTACCTCCGTATAACGTACGCGATCTGGACTCCGCAATGAACAGTATGCAAGACTGCTATTTTTGGTATAAAATGAAATCCCTTTTATACAGCATTCCAGCTGGCGGTAATTAAATATCGTGACAATGCGGTTCGGCGACGCATCGAAAAAGAGGAAACTCGGACAATCGACGAAAACACGATCAGGCAACAAACTGTCAATTTGATGAATTCACAGAGGCTGGTGTGACGACGTCACAACCGGCCAGCCTGCTTCATTTGGTTGGCCGGGGTTTCAAGCCGGTAACAATATGGAGCGCAAGCGCTACATGTCACTCCCCTTGTCTTTGAAGCAATAGGTCCGGAGAGACTCCATGTTGGACTTCTTCCTCCAGGAAGTCAAACATTGTTCATGGGATGATCATGTCCTCCTTGTCGATCGGCTCTTTGTAGAACAAGTCAGGAACGGTGGCGACCTCCGAAACATAAATGACTGTTGTCCAACGATGAAAAAGCTCGCTTCGTACAAAGCACGTTGGTAGTCAAAGAGCTGAAACTGAACTGCTCCTTCTAGTGTTCGAGAATCCCTCCGTAATCGAGCTGGTACTTTGTTGCTGAACAATCTGTGTAAAAATACTTACACCGGCGTTTAACAACATGCGAATACAAGAAATGCACAGCCTACAATGCAGAAATAGAGCCGTAAAAATCGTAATTTTAATGAAGAAAGACAAAAACCGTCAGTCAAATGCCTAGAATCTATCGTTCTAGAATACCGAAATAAAGAAAGTTAAACGGTACTAATCTCTGAAACTCGAAAACAAAATTAACAACTTGTCCATTTTAAAAGTAATCCCTAAATGCCAAACATTTTAACCTTGGCGTAAAGGTTAAACTAAAAAGTTACACTATGCAAGCCTGTAACTCAAATGGACATGCGACGGTACCTCAGCCGTCAGTAAGGTAAAAAGGCATCACGTGGCCTTGAAAACATCGGGAACTATGCCCGGAATACAAACAAAACGGTCAGGTTATTTTAGGTGTGATATCTCTGATCAAACACCGTAAACCATATAGGACCAGACTGCAGGTTAGCTGCAAACGGAATGGCACTTTAGAAGGCACAACTTCTGAAAGTGTGAGAGATAAATATATCTGTTTATAGGCTTAGAGATAGTTTACGAGAGAAGAATATTCTCTTACGTAAGGTTTCACCTTTAACTTAACAAAAAGAGACGTTATTTTGCAAATGACTGAACAGCAATGCCGTAAATTTAGTTTTAGCTCAAAAGCGGTTTAAAATCTGCATTGTTCGACTGATATAGCAACATTAAAACGAGCTTATAATTACGCAACAACATACTTACAATGGCGGCGGCTTAGAGAGAAAAACAGGCGTGGTGCGTAAAAAGGTAAACAAGGCATGTATCAATAACTGACAATGCATAGCGCGCACAAAAATTACGAATAAACTATAGCTGCCATCCTACGTGAGCGTATTAGTGAAATTCAATTTGATTATGCAAGGCCCATCCCTGCGTTAACGACAACCTTAAGCCATATGCACTAAAATTACCCAAAAAATGTAAACTAAGCGTCTATCATAAAACTAGCAAGAGGCTGAGAAATAAGGGGAAACCATAGTATAGGATAGTCAAGGTTAGAATAGTAAGAGGCCGTAGATAGATAAGGTAAAGTAAAGTAATGAAAGCTTACTAGGTTATCATCAGGTGTAAACGTCGTAGGAAAGTGCTGCTTCCTTCGCAACAAATACGAACGGTTTTCTCGCAAGCAGTTAAGTCGGGCGGACGTTTCCAAGCATCGCAAAAGTCAGCAACATCAAATGGTCGGCGAGAAATCCTGTCTGATAAGATTAGGTAAAGAGAAAGTTGAAATAGATAGGATAAAAGTACCTTTCGAATAGAGTCTGGCTTTAAATAGCATGTCGTTATAGATGTTTGGAACGTCGTAGATGCAGTAAACTCGCTTTGTTGACAAGGCATCGCTTCTGCATTTGAAAGTTCGATGTTGGACGTAACTGCAACAGCCTGAAAAGATTTTACCGGAACATTTAAAGGTTTTGCCGTGGTGCAAAACGACGATGGAGCGGCTTCGAAAGTTGAATTTGGTAAGTCGTTGTTCATCTGCGGCTCAGCTGAAGAAGCAGCTGCAGGTTGCAAAACTGAATCAGTAGACGAGAATGGCAGTGCAATCGGTGGAACAACTTGAACCGATGGCATTAGAACATCATTTTCTGTTAAACTGTCTTTAGAGAAAGGAAAAACAGGTTTAGAAAAGGAGCCTATTTGCGGACGCCGTAGCTTAGAGATGGAAAATTTCGAATTATTTCCCTTTGGTTTCGGAAAAACATTACCTTCCCTTATATTACATAGCATGGCAGCTATACGCGTTGAAGTTTTGGCGTTGCAAGCTTTAAATTTGCTTGAAACCTTTGAAAACAAAACGAAAAAGTTATTCTTCGACATAACGATTTTAAGAATAGCACACGGTAAATAAGACTAAAAATAGGTACAAAAGCGTAGGTTACAAAATAGATTTAAATCAACACAATAAGTTAATATTAATTATTTTAGAATATTAGTTAATCAGAAGGAATTAATGCGTGTTCAATATCACGTCGGGGTCACCAATTTGTGGGTTTTAAGCACAATGAAATAATGTTTATTGCAAATAAACAAACGACCATCAGTACTTACACAGATACTTACGATACATACAATAAATTACCTCCGTATAACATACGCGATCTGGACTCCACAATGAACAGTATGCAAGACTGCTATTTTTGGTATAAAATGAAATCCCTTTTATACAGCATTCCAGCTGGCGGTAATTAAATATCGTGACAATGCGGTTCGGCGACGCATCGAAAAAGAGGAAACTCGGACAATCGACGAAAACACGATCAGGCAACAAACTGTCAATTTGATGAATTCACAGAGGCTGGTGTGACGACGTCACAACCGGCCAGCCTGCTTCATTTGGTTGGCCGGGGTTTCAAGCCGGTAACAATATGGAGCGCAAGCGCTACAGGCCCATTAATAAAGCAAAGGTGTGAGTTTTGTAGGCCTAGCTAGCCTATTATCATTGTTACTGTATGGTAGGCTATGTTTTTATTTCTTATAGAAGCTTGTCTAGTTAGTCTATAGCAGCGGTTCTTAACCCGGGGGCGCCAGCAATTATTAGTGGGGCGCGAGCTTTAAGTTAATATTTACATTTTTGGCAATGATTCTAATGGTGTCGTTTGTGTTGTACACCTCTCCTACAGCGCTGTACAAACTCTGACTTTAACATTAAAACTGCAAAAAAGTTTCGCGCTCCTCGCGAATCTTGCACTTTCTTCTTTGTTAACATTTTTTTAGCACAAAGTCTCTTTGAGTGCCATTGCATGTTTTCATATAATCGAAGGTGTAACGCCATATTTAATTACAATTTTGCTAGCTTATAGGTAAACGATAAAAAATCCACCGTTCGAACTATTTTTTATCCATATTTTATATATGATAACAGGCTAGCAACAGGGGGAATCAAACTTTTTTGGCGCGAATATATAATGTTTTTGCAATATTGTCGTTGTATTGTGTGTTATACGCAATGTTTAATTTTTGCGCTTTACATTTTGATGTGCCCTCGACATCACAGCCTTACAACTGTGGACTACACGCCCTCACAACACGTTTGTCCATATCAGCTCGATAAAAATCAATGTGTTGAGCACGAGCAGTTTGTTGTGTGCCCAATGCGAACAGCCTTCTAAATTTACAGTTTAGCGCCAATTAAACCAATTATTAGACTCAATTTTTTCGCGCTTCGCGCGACCGACCGCAAACTACACTATCAGTGATATTTAATTGAAAATGCCGGATTGGTTTTCATACGGGGGAATGCCAGGCATAGGAAAGGGGTTCGCGACTGAAAAAAGGTTAAGAACCACTGGTCTATACCATACAGGTGGTTCTCAGCAGATGCTTTCATTTTTCTTTATTATTCTTTAAATTTAGACAACCATAAACAAAAAAGCTATAAATTATAATGCCGAAGAGGGAATCTCTGTAAAAAGACGTCAATAATAAAAGACGTCATAATATCGAAGCTGAATGCACTTCTTGTGAAAATGGCACGTTTTTCTCAAACGTAACACTTCTACTTTCTTTTGCTTGCCGGAAAAAAATGTCCTCTTTTTGGGTGCCGAAAATATGGTAGCCCTAACATTCTACAGCTCTATTTTCGATTGGATTCAACATAAAATGTGGTTTGTTGCACAAGTATAAATTATTGTAAACAAATGTTTAAATAAATATCATACAAGTAAGCGAACAACAATACCACCCCATTTTAAAAATAGTCAGCGTGCGAGTTAGACGTGTTTTTTGAAACTTCTGGTTTCAGAGGTTAGAATTATCCAGTTTAACAAGCAAAGAAACCATCCACGGGGTTACTATATGGACAAAGTATTTTACATATGACCTTTTTGACGTTTTCGGATATAAATGTAGTCATTTCACCAGTTTTGCCCCCAAACCCCGTTTTTGAAGCTGCCGGGGTCTTTTTCATTTGTCAGGCATGAAAATTAAATAAAAACGCCATAAAAGTTGATTCCAGCACTTTCCAACTTAGAATTTCAACATAACGTGAAAGTTTAATTATGAAAAAAATCATGCACAAATGTTTCACAATAAAAATTAATAAAAAACAGAGAGAACAAGACCAATAGACCGCTTTAATAAAAAATCGTAAAAACAATAGTTGGAATGGCATAAATTGGAGAGAATACCTCACTAGTTACAATTGTTCAATTGGTGCCAGTATAACGTTGGTTGAGTGGGTAGGCCTATGCGGGGACGCCGGTGCGATTACAGGGCAAGGGGGCGACTTTTTTGGTAAGGGCAACATATAGCGCAGGCGAGCGTAGCGAGCCGAAATATTGTGGGGTCCGGGGGCACTCCCCCGAAAAAAATTTTTGCGGCCACGCCCTCTAGATTGGCTTAAAATTGTACCAAAAATGTTTTAACAAATGTCAACCATGTAATTTTACGATTTTTTTTTGCACTTTTCCGTAGCTAATAATATTTAACGTTGTGAAAGCACTATATCATTTTCATGAAAAGGGCACTTTTGCCCCCCCTTAGCAAAGGGCAGGAGGGGCGCTTGCCCCCCCGCGCCCCCCCCCCCCTCTCCGGCGTCCCCGGGCCTATACACGAGTCCAGGGACCGAGGAGCCGACATGGAAAAGCAGCGTTTATCGAGCGTCCTGCACCGCAAACCCCGTGTAACAAGTAGAAATAAAGTGAAGGAGGAATCTAAACTGATTTGAAAAACGTTTTTTACAGAAGATCGTATTTTTGTAAAACAATTATTAACGAAAAATGTTAAGAACACACAACCCACCACTGGGTGGGGCTCGCAACTCGCATCATACAAATAACAATCGGAGTTAAAACAAAAAACAAGCATAATTGTAAAATTTAGCATAAATAACTACTTATTTAAACAATAAAAAACAAAAATAACTGAATAAAGGTGTGCCACATTAAGTCCTATAAAATTGTACAGGTTAAGTAAAAAAAAAACAGTTGACAAGTAGCACCACTTGGTTCTGTGAAGCAAATTGGTACTGGACAGTGGACGCTAAAAAACTTTGTGGAATTAGCAAATGTCTGTGCAATTCAAACTGCAACAATGCAACTAGAGGAGGCAAAATCATCAGTGTGGAAACAAACGGTCCACTTGTTTTCTTGCGGGTCGTAAACTTCCACTGTTTTATTGTAAAATCTGTAACAAGATGTACCGCAACGATATAAACAATTTTTAAAACAAAACAAAAAGTTTTGTTATAGGAAATATGGTAAAATAATGGTAAGCATAAATCAGAAACAATCGGTTAAATATGTAGAAAAAACAATAAACACGAAGCAAAAATGCATGCCACATCGAGATTGCGACCAAATACTAAAGCATTTCAATTTTAAATGATACTACAACTTACCTTTGTGTTTAATAATAGTGTTAACTAATAAATTGTTGTATTTTTACTTGTTTGTTTGTTTTAATTTTAACTTAATATGCACTTCGAGCGATCAGCCACGTAACTTCTCAAATTTTAAAGCTTGATTTCAGTTTGGCAATAAATATTTAAAATGATGAAAATGCAAAATAAATCCCCTCAGCTCACAACAAACTATTATATAAGTTCAAGTTAATATTTATCTTTTAAAATAGGAAGAATATTGTTTTTTCTTCGGAATCCTCACCCGCAAATAACATAGAGCTTTCCTTGCAACACACAAGTTGCATGGCGGGACCGTCCAACGTTGGTGGGTCGAACTTGAGTCCACGAGTGGCTTTTGGGGTCGTATTTTTCTACTGTGGTTAAAGCTGGGAATAAAAACAAGTGGTAAAGTTTGAACAAAACCTTCTTTATGTAAAAGAACAATTAATTTAAAAATGAAACCCAACTGAAACGGGTATCGTTGATTTTCGCAACTATAGTTAGACATCATTGGTCTAAACCGTTTTTGTTGTTGTTGAACTTGGGTCGCGCCCCAAGGAGGAGTGTTGGGCGAGCAAGGGGTGCAAAAGAAAGGGGGCTCACTAAGAAAACACAACTAACTGTCACGTACAAGATAATGTGAATTTGAGTACATATACAATTAAAATATTTAGAAAAAATGCGTTGTCTTCGTCCAGTTACCTATTAGTTTATATACCCAATACCTAAGCTAAGATTTTCATTGTATATTTGTTAGTTTTGTAAACAATGTTGGTGCTTTTTAAACGATTTTGAAATAATTGACAACTTTTGACTTAACGTGTAATATTTTCCAAAATTGTGACTTTTTTGACGAGTAATGATCACCTACCTTACGTTAAATTTTACATTTTGATTTCTTGGGTTACCGTTACATTTTTCGCGTTAAATATATTGGAATGAGCTGGCAAACGAAATATGTATTGAAAGTGTAGAGAGCAAGGATGTCCAATAATTTAGGATGGGAGTCAATAGCCGATGCAAACGATAGTATCGGCACTCGTCCGATACTACAATCGTATCGGTTCCGACCCGATACCAAAGTATTACAGGAATTTCAGCCATGATTTTTTTATTCAACGTAGCCGTTTCTACCTTGAAATGCAAACAACAAAACTAATTAAATGAGACAACATAAAGTAACTAAACTTTTAAACGCTAAATCAAATAAAATGAAGTTTAAAATTCTAATAAATGAAAATATCGGCTAGCGCTATCGGAATATAATGTCAAGTATCGGACATCCCCAGTTCAAAGTACAAGTTGACCTAATGTGACGTGATATCTACTTTATACACTGAACAGTTGTTAGCTGGGCACTTGTTGCGCAATATTAAGTTCCTCATTACCTCTCTTGTGCGGTTTGTTAATTAGGAAACGTTCAGGATTACCGAGAGGGGGTAAACAGCCGCCATTACCCAGTGACCCACGCATAACTTCGTAAACACATTTTGTGTCGTTATTTTGCAAGTGGGCTCACAATGTTAAAAGCTCCAGGACCCTTCCATATTCATTTTGGGATAATTTTCATTGTGGTTTATTAACAGAATTTTGGAAAGTTTAGAGTTATTTTCGCAACATTCGTTTTAAAACATCCTAATAATATATTTTAGTTTTGTTTAAGATAACGTTGTGCCGACGTCTCAATTTCGGGTAAACTTTAATTTAAACAAACAACTTTTATTTAAACAAAAACTTTCTTCTGATCTGTTTTACAATATTTCCTGATAAGTTACGAAACAACTCAGTAAAAACAGTTAATTTTGAGATGGTTGGTTGCCTTAGATTAGAATATATTACAAGCCCATCGAATGTTTATTCAAGAAGGTAAACAATACAATTACCATGGAAGCCACAAGTTGCGTAAATGTTTCCTTGAAACACAGCAACTGAAACACCTCCTCTAGCTTCATTCATGGGTTGAATTGCTGACCATTGATTATCCAAGAACTTCTCGCATGAGTTAAGGCGTGTTGAACCATTCCATCCGCCAATAACAAAAAGTGAACCTAGCAAAAACATATAAAACTCAACACACAAGTTTATAAAAAAAATTTGACCTAAAAATAATTTATTTTGACAAAATTTTATCCTGTTAGAAATACATTGATTTAAATAACAATATTCACACGTTTTTTATACCGTATATTGCTCTAATGAAGATTCAATGCGGTTAAAATGACTTTGAATATAAAAATTGAACAATAAATTAAAAAAAATGATTTTTTGACTTAAATTTATTCGATAAAAAAAAACATTGCGTTAATTAGTGAAAAAAACATTGCGTTAATTAGTGACGTCATACGAAGCGCAGTTGCCTTAAAATTGCTCGTAAGCCATTAAACTGTTTGAGCAAAGTTACTCACCAGATATTCTAACCTTATAATAACCATAACATCGAGAGTATTAATCTGTTTTAACCAGAGTTTGCGAAAACATAATTCAGCTCCTATACGTTACGGCAACAAAGACATATTTTTATGTTTACGTTACAGTGCTTTTATCATAGAAATTTAGAAACACCCGCAAACAGCTGATAGCGAAGGTAAAGTCAACTTTCATCCTTACCTTCGAATTCGACAATTGCGTGGTTATATTTAGGTTGCATCAAGTTTAGCCCCTTGCTCCAGGAATTGTTGTCGGGGTCGTAGATCATACAAGTTGATCGTTGCCTGTTGTTGTTGTTGCTATCAAGACCACCGGTGACGTAGACCAAACCTGGGTTCAAAGCAAAAATATTTATATTTTAAAACGGAAGCTTTGAACAGATAAATAAAACCAACAACGAAAAGCCAAACTTATGGGTAAATTGTTATGTATATTGTCCAAATATTGTACTCGGTTATTTGTTAATACATTATATTTCGTCATATTACGATTAAAACAATGACATTTTGGAACACATAATTTGAATAAACGAAAATGAGAAAAAAAACAATACATTTGTCACAAAATTGGCGAACTTTATAGAATAGTGTTTATTCATAGGATATCAACTATATCTATAGGAGAGAACAAAAAATTGCCACTTTATTAGTAGTCTCCCCAGCCTTTAATATAACATATGGTTACGCTATAAAACTGACATATTTTAAGGAAAAATAATTTGCAGAAAATCACAAGGAATGTTAGGTACGAAAATACGCTTCTAAGATAAGTACTCGACCCGGCCGAGTAATGCACTGTGCCGGGTATTTGGGTTTGGAATTTTGCGAAACAGCTTAACTCGGTGACTGACAGTCATTTATGCTTGTCCATGCGCTAACTAGGAAAAGTGTTTTCCTATTTTATTACCAGAACATTTTTTACTTGGCACAAATAATTTAATTTGCAATCTTGATTGTCGTACTTTGTTCGTTTGAACTACAAAAGTGTGTCAATGAAATACCTAGCTGTTATTCATTTTTTCGTTAAGCGATTTTTTTTCGATTTTTTTCGTAAATCAGCGAAGTGATCGACGAAATAGTAAAACAGTTGGAAAACATTGTGCAAATTTGCAAAATACTTCAGACATGTTTATCCTTTTAAATCCGGGTGGTCCAAACTCTGGCACGCGGGCAGCATAATAATTTCAGTTTACATAAATTTTTTACAGTTGCATTCATTCATTCAGTTGCCGAACGAGCGCCACGTTTTCTAGAAGTAGGCTACAATTCGTTACCAAAGGTTACATCATGATATGCAGTAAACAGCTGTTTTTGGTATTTATGACGTAACAATGGTATAAAGTTAGTTTTCATTAGAGGTCGTGTGGGTTTGAACACAGTTAACATACCGCGGGCGACAGCCTATATTTAAACTCAGACAGGATAGGGTGTTGTTTGACTTAGGCTAAAAGTTATAAAATTAGCCAAGTACAACAATTCTTCAAAAAATGAATCTCAAAAGAAAGGTGACAGAGAAAAAACGAGTGTTCAATTCTAACTCGAGGAAAACTTATTTATTTGCCGGCACCAATGGTAAAGTCCGAAAGAGTTTAATATGAACCGACATTACAACACCAAACATGAGGAAAACGGAAAATTAACGGAAATTACATCAGGTACTTCTCGGGAAGCATTTTAAAACAACTGGAAGGTAACTTATTCAAACAAAAAACACGATCTCCTATTTGGGGCTGATAAAAACGCTTAACTTGCATTATTTAATATAATTAAAGTAAGAATTTGCAGTTTATTGATTACTTTGGGGTTTCGGACTGAGGCCCGCAAGGCTACCTCAAAAAGTTTTGCGGTCCTTTATTCTTGCAACCGTGGACCACCCTGTTTTAAATACGTCATAGTTCTTTCTCACCATGTAATACAGCACAAGCAGCATTATGTCGACCTGCTGGCATATTGGCCAAAGTTGTCCAAGTTTGATCGAAGAGGTCAAACATTTGGCAACTTTTACTGTTTTCACCAAATCCTCCAAAGACGAAAACCTTGTTC
This sequence comes from Ascidiella aspersa, assembly GCF_963924565.1. Taxonomy (NCBI): domain Eukaryota; kingdom Metazoa; phylum Chordata; class Ascidiacea; order Phlebobranchia; family Ascidiidae; genus Ascidiella; species Ascidiella aspersa. Next base: position 29,813,817 of record NC_139451.1, on the reverse strand, counting down.
TTAAACTTCACCGCCACCGCGCAATAAACTGGCACGATCGGTTGCTGAAAATAAACAAACATATGTCGGGTGAAACGCCACAATTAGACCGTAAATGAAAACTAACACACAATCAGGAAAAATCACGTATATCAAATTTCATTGGCTAAATTTCAAGTTTACCACCGAATAATAACCCGAATACCACATTAAACGCGCTTAAATAGTTGGATAACAAACTATTAACGGCTATCAAAAGTTGAGTACTGAAATTACATAACTGGTCACATGGAAAAAGTAAAATAGAAAACAGGCGGACTAGTTTTTGTTGTTGTTGTCATAATAATGCGTTCGTTTGAGATTGATTATAGCAGAGGCCGTTTACGTCGTCGACCTTCAAACGTTCATTATTCAAGGTTGACTGCATCGCGGGCCACATAAAGTAGGCTGCATGCATGTCTAAAGATGACGTCACAAGGCAACATCGAAAAACATAAGCTCGAAAAACTTGCTTCTGTCGTCAATGTTATGAGACTGGGGAAAATGGTGCGCGAAGCACGAAAAATTTGCGTATATGACAAAACTTTTAATTTAGAAGACTGCATTTTATAAGCATAGAATGTTCGCGGAAACCGTGTGCGTATCTTACTAAAATTTTAAGGATATCTTGCATACCGCAATTGCTAAATAAAAAAGACGTTATCGTTTCACGCAAAAAGGTTTTAACCAGACCAATTTGGCTGAAATTGCATCTTGGAAGACGCCCGAACGTCACAGTAAAAACCTGTAAAACAATTTGTTCTGGCAGCGCGATATATTTTATCGTACATTTACTTCAAAACGCAAATATATCGTATAAGTTCGCAGAACAGCATTTCAAAAAGTTCCATTTACGACGTTCTGCGACTTTTCTTAAACCGGTCTAACACTTACCAAAATTCGGCGTTCTTGCCAGCCTCTGTATCCGAAATTAGGGAGCGATAGGAACTGTTTTATTTAAGGTATAACCGGAAAAATGTGATCATAACCTAACAATTGCAGTATGCTTAGCTTTCTTTGAATAAACCCTCAAAGGACGCATTGTAATAATTCAACAGTGCTTCGCGGACCACGAACAATGATGTCGGGCCTGGGTTTCTGTTAAAGGGTCATTATTTTGTGACCCGCGGGCCTGGGTTTGGACCACCCTGGCCTAAATAATGTAATCTGCATTTAAGTTCACAGTATAAATTTTCATTTAACTTTTTTTTAAACTATGTATTGATACTAAGATACATGTTTATAAATACACAGCAATTATATACCATTATTTACCGGCAATGCTTCTTTTTGCTTAGTTACTACATCAATTAGAACACATTGCTTCTTTGAATTGGAACCTCCAACTATCAGAATCTTCGTCGATTCTTCTGCTTGGGAGTAACATAATTCTAAAAACAAATATTAACATAAATTTAGATATATTTCTTCTATACATTTAAAAACGGACATTGGACAGCCTAACGAGTTTATTGTTACTAAGGCTAACAGCTTTTGAGTTATGGTGCCTAACACATTACATATCAAAAGTATACAGCATATTTGTTTGACAACTACATTTCAAAAATATTACTGATAAGATTGTACCAATCTTCTGTTTCACAATTAAATGAAAGTTCGTAAGTTTACATCTTCTTTATATCAACTTTAACATAGAAAATAAATGAATCAGATTGGAAAACCTTTGCCAAAAGTATATATGTGTCAATGCTGGTGGTATAAGCTGCATGTAGCCACGCTATATAGGACACTAATTTTTGCCATCAGATTCATAATAAAAGTCATTTATAGTGATGATAAATTAATAGTGACCTTGAGATTTGGGTTGGGATTTTGTAAGAAAATTTTTCATCACATCCATCACAGCATGACAGCAAGCAAAATTCTGACGAACAAGTGTCTAAAACATAGTTATAATGTTACATTCACAAATTCATTTTATTTTGTTTTTAATGCGAGAGACAGACTAGGGATAGAATTCAAATTAGAACTGAAACCCATTAATAAATTAGTAAATTAAAGCAGGATAATGTGGAACATGATGGGACACATTCAAAATGGAGAAAATCTCAACCAGGGTTTTTTCATTTTAATAGTTGTTACTTAGATTAAAACAACACAACAGATGACACATAAAAAAGCAAAGTATTAGATTAATAAAAGGTTTCTGGCATTTCTCATTAACTGCATTTGCTAAGCACATAGACTGGAAGATCGCATTTAAAAAGTTCAATAAACCAGATTTTTTGTAATGTAAAGCTAGTGAATTTAAGTCATTTTAAACAACTTAACCAACCTCGTCAATAACACTGGTCTGCAAGAATTCACCAGAAAGTCTTGAAAGGTCAAGTTGAGAGAAGAGGTTCACAAAATGTTCCCCACGACTGGGAAGATTGAAGTAAACCCAATGAATAATTCCAGTGAAAATAGATTCTTCTTGTCCCTACATCAAATAACAAAAAGACAAAGTATACACTACAGCAATAAAACAATAAATTCTATAGTTGTTGACAGACAATTTGTAATATATTTAGGGCAGTGGTTCCCAAAACTTTTCGTTCTTGCGAACCTCTTATATTTAAATAGGCAAAAATGTTCAGATGTATTCCATAATTATGCACAACTAACCGAAGTTTGATTTAGGCTTCCATTCATCGCCTAATTACTATTTTGAAACTCAATAAGGAAACTGTAATTTGTTGTAAGTAAAAATGGAGAAAATAAGGTCAGCTAACATCTAAAACTACTTTAACTAAACTTTTGGTCTGATTTACTTCAGGTTTGTAATTCCAAGTGTAACACTCGCTAAAGTGATCTAAATATGAAGATATTTTATATTATAGTTCTATTTTTTTATTAAGCTTCTATTTATATCATCTCTTTGTTTATAATTTTCAGAAAGGGCTAGAATCCAGCCGCTAGATTATAGTTGGTAACACATATGTGCATGTGCATCTTTCATTGAATAATGATATGGCTTGTACTAACAGATTGTAGCAAGCATTGCCTTATGGTTGTTTCCTCGACTCGCTTCCCCTGAGCCTGTGTAGCTCAGTTGATAGAGCGACGGTCAAGGTATGACCGGAGGTCGTGAGTTTGAACCTCACTGAAGGCTTTTTAGATATTTCGTTATTAAAAAGGACTCCAGCCATAAGGGCAAAAACAACAAGAACGCCTGAATAAAACAAAGTTGAGTTAGGAAAAAGACCAAAATAGGACTAATACCTAATAGTTTTAATAATTCCTAAATCGGAATTAGTCCTAAAGTTGTCAAAATGAGGCCTAAATGACCAAAATAAGGTTAATGTACAATTTTTTACCTAACCTGGAACCACACCCCTTACTTTACCACAAACTACACATAAACTTTAATGAAACCTAATTTATAATGTCTACCCCACCCATTACTCAATACTAACACTGAACAGGGTCAAACAATCCGGTGCCATAACAGCGGAGCGATGAGGCGCAATTGAAACTAGGGCATACAAACATGGACACCAACGGCTGATACCACAGACCGATGTCCCAAAATTTTCCATGTCTTCTTGCTACCGGTTAAAGGGTTATTTTGTCCATTTAGACTTTATTCCCATAATTTTAGGACTTATTCTAAAAAGGTTTGTGGCTTTTTCCAACTAATATTCAATTCCATCGTGGATATTACTGAGTATTTAGATAAATTGTTGTTTTAAGATGTTATTGTGTTTTGATTTTAAAAATTATATTGAATAAAATCCTATTTGTACTACAAAATTTAGCAAACAATGTGTGACACTTCACTTACTTTAGCATGTTCATGATTGATTATCGCAGACATAGAGTAAAAATCCAGTTGTTTAAAATCATCTTGTTGTACAACAGCTTTAAAGTTGTCAAGTATCACTTCTTTTGCTCTTTCCTCAATTTCTGTGAGGTTGTAGCGTTGAGCATAAGCCATTATTTCCAAGCAATTATCAACATCCACCATTTGCAAGATGTACTTGGCACATTTCAATTTAAGAACTATAAAAAACAATATGGTGTTCAAAGTTTTTAATTAAATAACCAAACCAGGCCATGTCAAACAATAATCGTATAAAACCTAATTCAGAGACTGTTGTTAATATTTATACAGTTAAAATCGTATACCGCACATTACTCCAATTTAAACTATTCTGTGAATTTATTAACTTTATATTAGGCAAAGAAAATTATAAATTAAAATCGATAATATTAATTAATATAAATACATCCGGTTTGTGTGTAGTCAGCATCTTCATGCAATTCCAATGCATTCTCATTTGTAATCTGTGCATCATTAGTGTAAATGCAATTTAAAAGTCTCTCCAGTTGTTCATCTGTCATTTTAATTTCAATCACAGCAGCATTTTTTTCTTTCAACTAAACAGTAACATGAGATCACATTATGTGAAATTATATTATGTGTGTTAGTTCATCATTCAGTTTATGAAATTAAAAACACATATTTATTTAAAAAACAAAACACTGCAAAACACTAGCAGGTAGGTCAGGAATAAACAGGACATTCCACAAAGCACACTAAATAATTATGTTAACACACAAGAATTAAATTAGTCAATCTATTTATCTTAAAAGTGCACATAACGATACAATGCATTACATAGTTCACCAAAATGCCTTTTTCATATTTCTATATTAACTTACCTCGGTTCTAAAGAGATTTCTAAAGAATACTGACGTAAGACCAAGCACAACTCTGTGAACATCAAAACATTTGGTTTCTGCCTTGAGCGTTGCATCACAAAATTGCTTTTCAAACTTGCGATCACTAAAAATAGAAATGCTTATTCAGGACACCTACTAAACAAATGGTTCTGCATTTTTTCACTTTTATAGCGAGGCCAGTATGATAGCCAAGATAGCCGAGAAATTGAAAATTCCTAAATATAAACGGTTTGATGACCGGCACAGCTTTTTGTAGAATAGGTCGTCCTGTTTAGTTTTGCATATGACTTAAATTGGGGCAAATAGATAAAAACTTATGTTTTCCGAAGTTTTTTTCAAGTGATGGACTCTTTGAAGTTTAGAATATACACCAGGGGCGACTTAAGTGATTTAGAGATTACTCCTACAACCGTTACAGTAATAAGTTATGCTGCATAGAAACGTTTTGTTGACAACAACTAATACTGAACATTTATGCTCAAAGTGGAATACTGGATTATAAAAAAAAAATGTCAACATATTTCAACCCTAAACCTGCATTTATTTCAAACAAGAAAGACAAAGTGGTTGTCATAATGCATCTAAAAGTATAAGGTGGCTACTGCGCTTTCTATATGCCTAAATAGCAAGTGGGTATACAATTGCCTGCCCGTTTCTTTAAACAATTATGGTGCTTTCTTAAAATATGAAACCGTCAGTGGCACATGTTCTTCTAATTACAGTGTAATGGCAGGGTTGGTAAATTTCATATTTTCACAGCTAAAAAAACCAATCCCCACCGACAAAGCGCGCGAAACTTGAACTGGTCAAAGCTAGGCTATATAATTCAGTTGTGATCATTGCGGAGGCAAATAACGTGTAAATTTTGGAAGAAATGTGTATTTGGAAACGTAACCAGCAGTTTATGCGACAACACAAGTAGTGGGTATACTTTGTTTGTTAAAAAAAGGTATAGAGTTTTCTTTCCATGTACTTTTTCACACTTTATTAAAACATAAAGATAAGTTTCAAAAGTATGCAAGGGTGTCTTCAAAATTGTTTTTTGAACTAGTCAAGCTGGTAAAATCATACATGGAAAAGAAAGATACGAATTAAAAGGCTTTTCGACCTTTCCAGGAATATAGTTTTATTGGAATTAAAAAAAATAACCGGCTTAACCTTTTAAAATAACATTCCTAATATGAAACCTACAAAAACCCGTAAAAAACTAATGGTTTCTATCAAAAAGCATCTTCAGACACGGTAAAAAAGTAGTGCACGCGCTATCTCGCTAAAAACGCGTTTAGTCGTGTCTGTCTGCTGTGCGTAAGATTTGCGTCAAGTCTGGTCGGTGGAGACGCGACAACAAAAGAAATAGCGTTCCATCTCATTAGTCGCGATCAGTCTGCTTTAAAGCGTTTTTGTCTAACCGGTGGGGATTCAGCCTAAAGAACTCAGTCAAGGTACACTTAAATATACCATCACATCGCAAGCAATTAATGCAGGGGTAGGAAACCGTTTTAACACAAGGGCCAGTTTAATGCTTATCGGAGGGCCGCACATCAAATAAACACTAATTAATATTTTCAATTTTTACTAGAAAAAGTAATGAGCTACTAGGCTGCAGCTTCGGCAGTTTTGTCGGTGCTGTCTACTTGTGGATTCGGAAAAACTTTTTCTACAATTTAAATGAAGCCTTTCTCGTACGGATCGGCTCAGTACAATTTAATTAACAGTCTTAATTCAAAACCAGTCATTAAACACCTCAGTCAATATGCGTGGCAAAAGTCTGTTACACCCTGAACGTACCAGACGTACCAGTGACACAAGTAAAACTTTATGAATCAAGATTGTTTTGTAACAGATGCTTCCCATTCGAGTTCAACTACATTAGTATAGCGGTGTAGCCTGTGGGTTACATCGCACTTCAAATAGGAAACTGATAGAGCAAAAGTCTCAACATGGTGCACACTAAAAGCATTATTTAGGGAAAAATAGCTGGAAGAAGGTAAAGGGCAGCAAAAAAATGGAAAAAGGCGGGTCGCACGTTGCCCACCCCTGATTTAATAGATATACAGGATATTTATTGAAAAACTTTTTCGCAAAAAGTATGCATATTAATTAATGGCGTCAAATTTGTTAGCAAACAATATAGTTTTACTAATTTAAATGTGAAACAGATATAAAACAAAGATTTAATATGGTCTTTGGTTATTACAAAGTAATACTGTGTTATGCAAAACATCTTGTCATTATAGGGTATTCTTTCCAGATGTCACAATAGCTATTATGAATAATTTAATTACCGGTTAAGCAGTTCCAACATATCAGATTGTTCTTGAAATGTTGTCAAGACATCTGCTGTTGTCATGTTGAAGTGTGGAAAACTTAACAGGACAGCTTGGTAATTATACGACTAGTATTGGCTGCAATATGAAAACATATTGTAGTATTTACTAATTATTAAATATCAAAACGTTAAAAAAATCCACAGACATTATACGACAAAAACTGCGGGCTTTTTTTTTCAGCAAAACAAAGGAATTGTCAGGCACTCATTAGCTGTGTAGAAACGAAACACTAACAAATATACGGACATTTTGAAAGTCAAATTTCTCTTTGTAGTTTTGTTATGAGTAGGGCGGTTATTTTTTCACCCAAAAATAAAAAATTTGAACTGGAAAAATTAAAATTTTGACAAATTTTAAACAGAATATTTTTATATAATTTAAACAACATATTGTTGTCTGAAGTTGTGTAAATAGTTGGAATACAATATAAAAATAATTGTGAAAATTAACAAAGACTAAGATCATTGAAATGGGATAATTATTGCAAATCACAAGTTAGCAAATGCAGCAAATATTTTTCAATACATTGGTCCAAATCAGGGATACAAAACCGTATAAACCCAAAACAAAGCTTGTGCTAAATTTAATGCAATAAACTAGGCCTACTTGAGTGGTTAATTCTGGTGACTCGCTTATATCGTTTATAATAACCTTGATCAAGTCGAAGATTTAATACACTTAAAATGTCATTAAATTTAATTCAAAACTATTTTTAGCGCTGGTCTAGAATCCTATCAAAACGCACATTTTTTGGGTTAGGGTCGGTCCAGTATTATTCTTAAATAATGAATATAATAATACTTGGCCAACCCACACCCAAACGCTAACTCCCTCCCTAACCCAAATATTGTGAGTTGATTTATTAATGTGGTAGGATGGTTAGGATTCTAGACCAGCGCCAATTAAATTTTAATTCTTTAATGGGATGGTTTCCACCACTAGAGGCGTTGCGTGAGTCAGATGAACAGTTGCGAGCGCCTATCTTTTACAATGGTAATCCGTGGTTTTCAATTACGTGTTTTCGCGCTTTGTTTTTGTAGAATCTATTATGAAGCTAATTATTCGTTTAAAGTTAACTTTAATTAATACCTATAATCAGTTTTTATTCGCAATTTCGTCAAATGTGGGTAGCGAGAAGTTGTTAAACATGTACTGTTACAACTTTAATTTTGTACTTAAAATAGGGTTTCGGTTAAAACCAGGAAGCATTTGCGTCAACTTTAAATTATAAATAAAATGTAATTAGAATATTTAAGGCCAGCTAGTTGGGAACAAAGCTGAAATAAGCATTTTTATGAGGGAATATTGTAGTTTTTTGTGGTACTGCTGTTTTTTAACCTATAACTTTGCATTTTGCAAGTTCATTCACACTTTTTAACAGTCATTTTTAATTCGAAAATATATCTTCTGTATAGTATTCTAAAGGACATTGTATTGCTTGTGAATTAACTTAAATTTTTCACCAGATATTTCTTTTGTACTCAACATTAATTTAACACCTTTTCATACAAGATACCTCACATCTTAGGAAAATATTCGAGTGATCCACATCCTTTTAAAACAACTAACTATTTGTACTGTTTTGAAATGGGTGTAATTTTGTAAATGTTATCTTATTATAACCTTTCTTACAAGTGACTCCATGTGGTTTCACAAAAGTTGAATAAATATAGCCTGGAGCCCTAGAGCAGACACTATCATGCAAGCTTGTGCATTTGGCTGAAAAATCAGGCACTTGCTGAATTCCGAAGAATATTTTAGCTACAGAACTGAAATCTTACATCTTGACAAAGAAACCGTATATTTGTCGAACAACGCCAGGACAATGAAAGAAGTTTGTAAGTTTCCAATGTTACAAACAAGTCACAACTACAATGAATCTTATCATTCTTCAAATAGTAGTCAAATCACTAGAATAATATTGTACTGATTTTAATATGAAATTTAGTAGAATGTTTTTTACTTGTGTTTTTTTGTGTACTTCAGGTTTGCAAAGCATCAATTTAATTCGCAGCGTTTAAAACAACTGTATAATTTTGTTTCACTTCGTATCATACAAAAAATAAATGCATATTATGAAGTTTAATAAAACAAGCAAAACTGTTGACTTTTTGTTAGGTGTGAACCGTAGTATATGGCACCAAGAACTGATTAAAAGAGTTTTTTAATGCAGGCTTGTTTGAATCTTCCCTTGTAGAAATTATATTTCCAGATTTGTCTGTTTTGATTCCAAACCTATAAAAACGGTATAAATAATTTTTATAAGATAATGATTATTTGCTACAAATAAAACAGTATAGCAACTAAACAAGTGTATTTTTTGAATTATAGATTATTATTTATTTCAACTAAATCAAACACCGTTAAAGAATCCCATAACTTAAAAAAACTGCATATAACAAACTAATATAATCAGGGAGAACTAGAGGTAGAAAATAAACTTTTACCTGTTAGATCACTTGGAAAGCAGCATCTGCTTAAATTGTATTCCAGTACCAGTTTCTTTAGTTCCATAAATTGTTAACCCAGGAAGAGAATGCATAGCAGGTTTAATATTACCAAACAAGTATTTTCTAGAAGTTTACACAAAATTCTCACTAACTTCAGAAAATTATAAACAACATTATTAGTAAAAATTGACCAATATATCTAACTTCATTATGGTAAACCCTTTACTTGGTAAATGCATGCTAGTTTAATGCACTTTCTGGACCAATAACTAGAAGCTTACCCCTAAACATACCACAGCCACCTTGCCAAACAAATTTCTCGTGAAAGATTTTCTGAGTGTGATAACAAGCTAAAATCGTAAACTAACTTAAATAACAATTCAGTCTTTGATTCGGGGAGTGGGAAAGGCGTAAATTACAACAATTTATTGCCAGGATAGTTTGATGACTGGAAAAAGCAATGTTCACATACTTCTTTGCGATAAAAATTGAAAAAAAATGGTCTGATAGTGACTACAGGGATAAACTTACCAGTTAAACCGGTCAAAATGTCGCAAACGGCCCTAATAACTGAATTATCGACCAAATAGTGCCAGTCTCAGACCTATCGCCATTGTAAAAAAATGCGACTTCATCTGAGTCGGTCCGCGCGACCCCTAGTGGTGGAAACCATCCCATTTCGTTGCAACATGTTTTTATTTATGGCGGTAAAGAAGCAATGAACCGTGACGCTGGTAACCAGCCAACCGAGACCTGGGCGAAGTTGGCGTGCTGGATTGGTTTTGGGCAATATCTCCAAAAGTTGTGACGATACAAAGTTGAAATTTCTACACAATCCTTATATTGCTTACATCTTTCCAGCAATCACACTTTCAGCGAAAAAATGTTAATATTTATTTCTATGAATATTAATATATTCACAGCTAAATTAACACATAATTTTCAAACTTTCTCGCTAATTTTTTCACGAAATAAACTACAAGACATACTCTTCAAAATGAGACATCGCTTGTAGTCAATATCAATCGGGCCTTGCTTTAATATGCGATCAAAAATTTCATAACAGCTCAAGTTCGACATATGGCCTTTCGATTTCAAATGCCCCAAATAGCATCTAATATTCACGTTAGAGATCTAAAATTCATAGGGTCTGTTTGTTTCCCTTCGTTTACCAAAAGGTACTTACGACTCTTGCCGGAATCAGATCGATGATTATTACCTCTAGTTTCCTAGAGAACGACTCAACTCGTGAAGGCCATTCCAAGATCGCCAATCATTATACCTGACCATAGCGCAATATTTGGTAGCGTATATTTAACAAACTTTTCTAGCAACACTGGACAGGAAAAATCGTTGGTCATTTCACCACTTGACAGAATATTTGTTTTTGCATTTTTAATGACGTTCGTACAAATATCTAAAAAAGGATTTAGTTCAAAATCAATAATTAGGTTTTCGTCTTTTTGCATATCTTCCATATCGACATCCGATACAGTTTCATCAAAAGTGATTTGACGTCCAATTTTTTGCCGTAAAAATCGCCAACTGCTTTCCGCGTTAATTGCATTTCTCGTCAAGAATAAAATAGCCATGTGGTTAATAATTTCGGTTATTTCTTCTATGGTACCAGCGCAAGTAATTAAACCCATAATATACATTACTTCACGCCTGCGCTTGCTTACCATACCTGCAAACGTTTTCATATTTTTCATAGTATGACTTCCGCATAAATATAAAAAAGGTTTTAACAAAGTAATTTCGTTCGCTTTACCTGTCACTACTTGTAAACATCGAGCTAAATACGTTTCCAAGCTCTCTTGAAAAATTTCAGCCAACACGGACTGAATTAATGCGACACTTCCATCGCATATTGAAAGGCGAGCGCGCGATTTTCCGCAAATTAGATTTTCGTCGCTTTTAAAAGAAGCAATAAAATTTTTAATCGATTAAGAGTTGTGGGAATTGGTAATATAAGTACCAACTGCTAATGGCGCTCTTCCCTTACACGGATGACGAACTACAATTTCATAAACATAAAACGGTTTTGAATTGTTGGTTTCCAACATATTACTGCCAGTAATAGAGGATTCATCTTGGCACTCGAATACAATTCTTTGGTCGTTTCAATTAGTTTTGCGATCTGGAGGTAAATGGTTTTGGTCAGTCGCTCGGGGTACTTCTTCATTAGATTACTGCTCTTCAAAACGTCGTTGGTTCCCAGAGCCAGAACGACCACGTCAACACAGAGAAGGGGGTGATGGTCTTGGAGCTCCTCAATCCTCCTATGCGAGATGGTTCCACCAGGAATGCTAACGGTCGCAAAGTCCAGAGGAAAGTTTGACCACTGACGGACAAACCAGATCTCTTCCATTGCTGTCCGACACGAACAGCACAAAACCAGGTTTACGGGCTGTAGGAATGAACCACCTGACTTGCTTCTTAGAAACGCCAGTAGGGTATCTTTCGGCAGATCGTCGGGACCGACAAGGCTTTGGCACTCCAACCTAAATAGTGAATAATTAAATTTACTGTTTACACGCACAAAGATCCTAATACAAACAAACATTATTTAGCACTTACCTTGGTAAATTGTGACGAGTTCATCGTATTATTTCAAGTATTAGAAATTAAAATGCTCAAGCAAGTAATAACTGACAAGAATTTGATGAATACAACAGTGTTTCTCAAAGAGAATGGAATAAGTCTTGGTTAACCAATGGATATATACCATTGTTCATTGATAACGCTGGAGCCTTGATGATAAGACTTGCGCCGCTGGAGATGTCTTCATTCGACCTCAAACTTCGGATCGCTTGGTGCTCGGTGTTACTGAGGTTGCTTTGACCCATTCGGTAAGTGCGAAGGCAGTTTGCAAGTTTTCCTTGAATGATTGATTTAATGTGCGCGGGTTACTGCCAAATTCCTTTCTCGACTGCAGCAATATTTTTTTCTTTCGGCACCTCCCGTGGTGCAGTGGCAAAATTAAGACCAAGTTGCAAAACTTTGGTTTCATCAACCGTCGGTAATCAGACAGGTTCATGACCCAGTTATGCATCTTCTGTCTTCCCACTGCAGGTCTTCTTCGTCTGTCGCACATGGAACTTACAATCAATCATCGCACGATTGTAACGTGTATTAACTCCTACGTTGGTGTGGTCTAAAAGCCGCTCTAACTGGTCTTGTTTCGAACTCGTCCAAGTTTGTTCAAGAGATAGCACATTCGCCGCTCCTGTCCAATGAAGAGGTAATGCCAATCATTCCTTATCGCGCGGTGTTTTCGTTGGGTTGTAACGTGCTTGCGTTTCATTATTTTTTCCTTTGTTTATCGTGCACTGTACTAGTCGCATTCAGTGTTATTTACCCTGATGAAGACGACCTGTATAGGACGTCGAAACATCGGAATAAAAATTACATTTGCCAGAAGAGCTCTACAAACTTGATATTATGCCTGACAGCAATAGCTTTGCGAGTTAGACTTGTTTTTTGGAACTGCTGGTTTCAGAGTTTAGAATTATCCAGTTTGACGAGTTAAAAACAAGCAATCAGCTTATCCACGCCTTAATAGTTGTTATGGATTATGTAACTGTCCAAAAAATCAAAAGGATTAAAAAAATGTACGGCTTAAACAAAGTCAAACAAGGCGAGCGAGAGCGTGCAAGAAGGTTTGCGTTTACAACCAATGGAAATGTACAAGACGGCGGAGGTGCTTCCTTAAAACATACAGTATTTTTTGAATGAAGATGTGAACGACGTGCAAATCAGGTTAATTAACGGCCATTGCGAAAGAGGTGGGGGCAAACCAAGCCAAAGTGTATTAAAGAGGCCTCTTCGCCGGCGATTACAGTTTTCCAGAGCTGCTGGCGAATAGAGCTTACAAAACGGCTACGTTGGTCGGCCAAACTCAAGAAGCTGGCCTACTAAACAGGTGATGAAAGCCATTATAACAGAAGCGTCTAAAATTAAATGGAACGGGCCAACGCTCACCAACTGACACAGTAACTACTTCTAATTAAGTATTATTTTAAACTATATTGTAGCGAACCTACCGATGTGCATCCACGTTCATCGAAGCGTGCAGATCGCCTTTTTTCCTATTTCGCAATTGTACATTTATAAACGCGTGTTTGTGCTTTTGCTACCTCTTTTCCTTAAATAAAGCACCAACCGCTTTACTTGTGACCCCGAGTCTTCAAAACGTTTTTTGAAGGTCAAAAGAAGAAATTGAACAACTGGAGTCTAAGCAAAGTTAGTTGAATGACTATCGCCTGTTCTACAAAGCTTTCCACGTTCTGGGAAACACGGCTAGGATTTTGGCTACTTGGCTCGACACAACGCAATCGAAGAGCGCTTGCTTTCGGCATCTGCGCTTTCCCGATAGGAACGCGCAACGCAGCAGCTAATCAGCATGCTTTCACTTAGGGACAACCAAGACGCAATGCTCTTCGCTTTAGTTGTTTATTCTTTCCCGGCAGGAACGCAACTATTCAACTTCACTAACTGGACAATCAAGAGGCAGCGTTCATTTCTTCCATTTTCTACCCGTTCCCGGTAGGAACTTGAATCGCGACTTTTTTGTTTATAAACACGTTTTCTCGGGCGAACAGAAACACCTGTTTCACCAGAGTAGATGCCCGCTCTGCTCGAGACGGTTTCTCGTTGGCACACTCGTCCCTGGTGGCTACAACACATGCCGGAGGATATTCGATTGGCAAGGCCGCTGAAGAAAGCTGCTGCTTTCACGCTCGTCTTGAACGTCGCACCAATCCACAGGGTCCCGTTCTTAAGACCGCTTATGGAAGCTAGCCTACCTGCGTTTGGTACTAGCTCTTCCTCGCTCGTCTCGAACGTCGCAGAAACCCTTCAAAGGATCCGTTCCCAAGACCGCTTATCCAAGCTCGCCAACTATTTTCGCCGTCCCCGCAATATTCACTACGTCACCGACGTGGCGTACTTGAGAGCGAATTGAACTCGCCCACATGCATATAATCGCAACGAACCCTACGAACTTCCCTGCAACCTACGCAACTTCACACGTGCCCTCTTCGGGGTTCTGTAGCGAACCTACCGATGTGCATCCACGTTCATCGAAGCGTGCAGATCGCCTTTTTTCCTATTTCGCAATTGTACATTTATAAACGCGTGTTTGTGCTTTTGCTACCTCTTTTCCTTAACTTAACCATGTCGCAGCTACACAATAAAGCACCAACCGCTTTAATATCTAATTAAAAATTGGTAAAGCAACGCGGATAGACCCGAGCCTATAGTTATATATAATTTTGAAGTCCGTTTAGTAATGAAAAGCAAGCAGCGTTGGAGGCAAACAATGAAGAGGCGCTAGGTATCGCAATAGCCATGTCGTTTCTTTCCAAACAGTTCTTCGAGCGGAAACCTAGGCATCGGTGTTTTCCACATTGTTTTCCTTAAAAAAGGAAGAATTTCTTGGCGCAATCCAAAGAAATGTTTTAACACTTTGACACGAATATTCGATGCCGTTGAGCTGTAACTATTTTCAATGCTTTCCCGCAAAGTGCTAGTTGGTGAATTATGCAATCCGACAAGACCAGTTTTGTTTCCCATCATGGCCTTTGCCTCAACTGTTGCAATACAAGAGCATGTTTTAAAATCCCCATACTCGGAAACAACAGAGAGTCAAGAGCTCTGCATATATGTCAGAACCTTTAGTCCCACCATTTATTGGAAGAATTTGAAGCAATTATTCGTGAACAACAAAATTCTCGTCTAATATTCGAGCAAATATTAGTAATTGACTAATATCACTCACATCCGTACTCTCATCTAAAGCAATTGAAAAGTATTTGCATTTGTCATTAAGGTGTTTCAACTTAGAAGTAACGTGCCGACTCAAAATGGACACTCTCCTTGCCACTGTTCAATGCGACAAAGACACGGTCTTAAACTTTCCTGTTACTTTTTCGCCGCCAAACACCTCTGCCATTTTGATCGCACATTCCTTAACTAATTCTCCTTCTCGAAATGAGTTCCTCCTTTCTTTTGCGAGGAGTGCAACTCTTCATATGAAAGCTGCAAGGCTTGTTTTTCCACCGCTTACAACCACTTGGTTCTCCTGTTTGTTCTTAAGCTTCATAATGGCGCTTGATGGAAACTGTTTTTTGGCAAACTAGACAGAGTAACTGCCCCCTGTCCTTCTTTTTAATGCAACAGTAAACATAACATAAAAAGTACGACCCTAGGCCTATATACCCTATTTTTGCCACTTTAAAGTAAATATGAACGATGAAATAATATATAGCGTTTCGGTACGTCACAATAACAACATGTTACTGACTGTGTAATCATTTATCTTTTTGGTCATCAGATGGCACGCTTAAAACCACGTTCAATTTTTAATTGATGTACTGGATTGCTTGCCACTCATATGGATTGTCCCGAATGTAACGTTCCTTTGCAAGGTCTAAGGACGGATAAGTGTGGCGTTGTTTGCAAGAGGTTTGTTTAGTGTTGCATATTTTGTTGTGAGTTTAAAGTTCCGTTCCCAGATGACATCATCACCACATCCAACTTTTTATTCCGATCATAATATTTTTTAGAGACATTAAAACTTCTTTGTCGTAAGAACAGGTATCACAATGCGACCAGTTCTGCTATTCGTCAAAAGTGTTTTGAAAAAGAAAGATTGGACAAACTCGTGTACTACTTCTTTATGTGTGCATTGTTTGTGGTAAATCAGTAGTAGCAATGAAGAAATCAAATTTTGAGACGACTTCTGCCATGGTAATCTGAAACAGCGAACAAACAGGGCGAGGCAGAATAAGTTTGTCAGCGCAGCAAAGCACTTTGTCAAGCTACTGCAAACAGAAGATATTGTCAGAACGAGTTATAATAAAGTTGCTGAACTGATAGCGAAGAAGCTGAAACATTGCAGATGGAAAAAATTCGTGATGTTTCATAAAGTCAGTCAGTCTCGAAGAGCCATCTCAGATCGGATTAAGGATATGGGTGAAAATATGGAAAAACATTGAAAGAAAATTCGAATTTTTTCTCTAGGTTTGGATAAGTAGCTTAGTAATTTCACACTATCGTATTTTAAAACATATTAACGGATTTCGATTTTATTAATTAATTAATTTGCATGGTTACACTTGACAGAAAAACATAGAAAACTTATAAAACACTGCTATTTTGTCCGTAACAGCAAGCAAAAGTCGTTAGAGGAGTTTCCGTTCCACAGCTTTCGCTATCTTTAAGCCAGGGGTGGTTCTTAACCTTTTTTGTATGTTTTACCCTTTAACAAAGATGAATATCAGATTCAAATAGTTCTTATCTATTAGAAAAAGGCAAGTAACAAAATACATCAGGTATATCGTATATTCAATGCGACGGGTTCCCTTGCTTTTGGCAACGAGTTGTTGTCAAAACATTCCAGTTTGTTCTTTTTTTTTTCATCTCAGACTGAACAGTTCTGACGCCAGTTTTTGCTCATTATAATAATTGGATGAGAATTTGCTAGGTGCCTTTTTAAAGGAGCCGGTTTCATGGTAGACACACTAATTTTTCTGGTACTTTCACTTCTTATGGGGCATTTTTGGTTACTTTTACTGATTATAATAATATCAGTCAATGAGTTGTTTAAAACCTTATTCATTGGACTAAAAAGTTCAACAATAAACATTCGGCTAGCTTCAAAAAAGGCAGTTCTAGGAAACTATGCTACCAATACCTACAGCTGGCACTATTTTTCTGTCTCGTCAGCTGATGTGGCTATTTTGATTGATAGCTAATATACCCCCTAAAGTGAGGGGGTAAATTTACCCAAGATTAAGAAAGGCTGATCTAGGAACTTTACCGCACGTCACTGGTCTTCGTTGTGTATTATCTACTACTTTACCAAACATTGAACAACTCGTGCTAAAAAGCAAATTCATCTTTTTGTTACACACAAAATAGGTCAAGAAGAACACCTGATCTAGAGCGACGTCATTTTAATGTTTAAATCAAGGATGTCTCGAGAACGACAACCGACCCACCTAAATATTTCAACTCTATGGATACTACCGAAACAGTTCTGACCTTTCATAAAAGCCCTTGCTGATACTACAACAATAGTTACTTGTAGTGCCACATTTTTGGCCAATACCCACATTATCACCAACTTGGACAACAAGATAATCGTAGTTTTTTAATTCAATGAATTAGAGCAAAATGCGGCTTATTCTAATCTCATTTATGTGTCCTTGTGTCCCGAAATCTAGTTAATTTCTCACTATGTAATTTTTACAGTCTACAAAGCATAAAAATTAGCCCACACGTAGTTACCATTATTCACCTTCTTTTCCAGTTTAAATTTGACTTTTTAGGAATTCAGTAATTCTAGTCTAATTTGGAAAAACTAAAATAAATCTACTTATCCTTCAGGTCTGCATTGTTAGTTATATATCGACATCCATATCGACACCAAGTAAGCTTATTTTAATACCATTAACTAACCCGATATACGAGTTTTTTATGCTTTTTTTTGAAAGAATGCTTTATACAGAACACCGAAAAATGCAACCGCGCTATCATCACTTACATCTAATAATAATATTGGCTAACATTGGGCCAGGGAGAACAATATGGCCCAACAAGTGCCTACGACAACCTGTCGTGTAAGTTTTAAACAATACCATAACCGTGGTGCTATGGCCATTGAAAAATAATATTTGATGAGATGTTGTGTTTTATTTTAGCTTTAGGTTTTCAGCATGACACGGTGAACCATTTAGTTTAATTTGTGTCACCTGCTGGGGTTCACATAAGTCTTAAAGTTGGATGAGTTTATGTGATGCTAATGAGAAATTGTAAAATAATTTTTCTTATTCTGATAAAAAAGCAAGGTATGTAGGTGTGGGTTTATCAGTTAAATCAATGTCCTACTCTCATACTGGCAACTACATTGCAGAAATGTATTGGATATGCTTCAGTTTTGGGAGATTGAAAGATCAGGTGCTCTTGGTTCTCAGCCAGATTTGAGTTGTTGCGCTCACACTCTGCATCTGGTTTTTAATGATGGCTTGAAATCACAAAGAGTTGTGACAGATGTTGTAGCAAAACTTAAGCCAATTGCTACTCTTTTTTACCATTCAGCTTTGGCAAAGCAACGCTTATCAGGTTGGATTATCAACTCATTCCATTTTACACATGTCAAAAAGAATGTTAGAACAAAAAAAGAGCACTTACTGAACAGTGAATTTGGAAATTTTCTTTGTCCCAGTGTGTTTATAAATGAAAAACTTGTTGCAAACCTGGTTTAGACTACTTCATTTGAGGTAATCACTTGAAATTTCGAAAGCAGAATCATATGTCTTATCAATATTGCCCAGCATTGCTGTGTTGAAAGCTCTTTTTCAAGATGAAGGACCATAAACTTACAGACTCTCAGAAAAGTTATGTTAGAATGCCTTTGTACAAGATTTAGAAAAATGGAAGGTGTCAAAACTGCGGTGGTGGCAAGCTAAAGACTGGGTTCAAGAAGAGGTTTTCCAGGAAACAACACCAACTTCAATTAATAACACCTCACCAAAATAACAGTTTTGCCCACTGTTCTACAAACAGTCTTCAGTTTATAACAGGAAGACTAAAGGATGAGATTGAGAAGTAAGTATCTTAAAGAAACACCATTAGCCCACTTAAATGTTGGAAACACACACATAGAAATATATGCAATACTTTCACAATTAGTAAGAAGATTTCTAAGCGCATCACCATCTTCAGTTCCAGCAATACAAAAAAAGTGATAAACAATTTAAATATCGGTCGATCTCTATTATTGACTTCATTTTTTTACCCTCAACAAATTCGCGAGTAGCAATAATTATTCGTTTATGCCAATAATGTATAATGTGTATAAATACAAAAATTGCATAATAGTTCTGACTTTTATGACTTGCGCAACTGAATTCATTTTTTATTTTGTGGATTGAAATGATATTTTCACCAAACTAATCGATAACCATTTGCTTCCTAGTCACGATTTATTATTATACAGATGCAGCGGTCGAAAGGAGAACAAAATTGTAGGGTTTTTAAATTTAGCCTTTTTTGTCTTATGGAATTATTTTCTGATATAAAACCGACGATAAAATTATCTTGCATTGTGAATGCAATATTACAATTCTCAGGCGGGCCGCTCCTAGTATGAATTGAAAAGTCAAGATGAGTGTTTGTGCCAAATTATTTTGAGATCTCTCAACCTTAATTTATAATTTAAATCGACGCCTGCACGCACTACTACTACTCACTGCTGCTACTGTATAATAACGAAGAAGATGAACGGTTGCGAAGAGACAAGCAAGAACTTCAGAGGGAGAAAGTGGGCCTCACGGCAATCAATGGAAAAGCTGGAATTACCCAGACGGAACGCTACACCATTTATGTAGGGCCCCTAGAGAAGGGAGGGTCGAACTGCCCCCATCGTCATGGATTATTCACAATGAAGAGTCTGGGGGGCGGGAAAACAGCTGGCAGCCATGACGAAGAAACGAGTATCAGACGAGTTAGAAAAGCTAGGGTTTACGTTTAAAAGGATCAAACCGCTTGGGTAGCATACATTTACAAGCACGCAGAAGAAGCAGACATACCATCAAAAAAGGCTTGTGGGGGGCGCCAAAGGACAATGGCAGAAAGTGGCAGAAAATTGCAGAAGAAGTGGCGAGCGAATTCGACACCAAACCGTCGATGAACCTATACAAAGAACGGCTATTCGAAAGAGATTTCTCCTTTTCAGAACTCCTCGCCAAACGGGCCTACAATCAAGTCCAGTTTGGGAAGAAGAAGAATAAGCTAAAGAGGGTATTAAAGAAATTGACAAGTCCCACTGTGGAAACTACAGGAAGCAAAGGAGGCCATCTACAACGTGGTAAAAGAGGCATGGAGAGACAGCCTAACAACGGACGAGCTACTACTTCTAGTCCTAATTCAAGCAGGACTGGAGAAGTGCAGCGGGAGGAATTGAATCACATATAATGTTGCACGGAGTAGCGGGCAAGGGGAAAACGTTCCTAGGGAAATTCTTTTTCCCAGTGGAGTATGTATACGCGTCCCATACTCACCAACGACTCTCAAGGCGTGGGGCAGATGGCCCTAAGGTTTCGACACAAGGTCCTAAAAGTCGATGATGCGGGAAGTGCGTTCTTTAATAACGACGCCCTGCTGGCCGCCGTGAAGTTTATGCACCACAATGCGTGGAGCGCCAAAACTCACGGCGACCGGCAGGATAACGAGGCCACGTGCGCCTTTATAACAACAACTAATGCGCCAAATTCACTACACAAAATGGCGCCAATGCGAAGAAGGTTTGTGACAGCCGAATGGACCCACGACAGCGCTACGCCACAATTGGGGAATCAAAAAAGGATCACAAGCGATCTGACCGATGAATATTACGGAAATGACGATGGAAATCGTGGAGAAGCTAGAAGAAAGAAAAATGGCGGTCTAACCATCGTTGATACAAATCGCGGAATACGTGCGCAATGTAGGTTACCTACTGCAAGAGGACAACAGCGAGAGGAGCAACCGAAGAGTAGTCAATCAACGACCAAGTAAAAGATCATGCCCTTCAAGTCAAGAAGAGGAGGAGGCAACACCAGCGGTAACAAAAAATACAAATAGATAAATTAAAATTTTGTTTCAATATCTTACTTCTAAATATTAAGGAAAATCTTCCTGTAAAATTATGGATCAATTTTAATTCCTTTTGACGCTGATGTACCTTGAACTGAATTTTAAGAAACCAACTTTAAAAACAATCTTACGTTACAATCGTTATTCCCGATGGCGTTGGTAGACTGATGTCGGTGATACACCTCCAACTTTTTATTCCAGAGTTTTGGATACCGGTGTTGCTTTCAATGTGAAGCTTTTTCAATGATTTTATTACAGAACAATAATTTTGACCATTACAAAAAGCGATTGTTTCAGAACACTGCAATAACTATCGCAAATTTTCGATGGTGCAGTAGCAAAAATGTATTATAATAATTATTTATTTTAATCAATTTACCAGATTTGTTTCAAATTTCATCACTAGGTTGTTTAGCTGTTTATCCTACTTATTGAGAAAAAACCTTAACAAAGGTACTTTGCAATCTTTATTCTTGATGGCTTCGGTAAGTGGACTGATGTCTCTGAGGTCACAACTGACCAACACCAACTTTTCCAGCTTTTGAAACATCCTTGACCAACTTTTGACTCCGGTGTTTTGGATTTCGTGGTTGAAGCTGAGGTCAAGCCTCTTCAACTAATTCACAGAAACATATCGTTGGTAGTTGGTCACATATTTCTTAATTGCTCTGTTGAAATTAATTTGATGCGAAGAATTGTTTTCCAGTCATTTTTGTAAGGAGCGCCGTACGAACATAATAATTTCGGCGAGTTTATTCTTCGTTTCATTGTTACTAAAATCGCTCTATTACAAGAATATCCAACAGCTCCGAACCAAAAAATTAGTCTTATGACAGATTCACATTTTTTAAAAGGCCGCACAGAATTGAACATTATCTTTTTTGTTGAATTCTAACCAGGGTTATATTTTTATTGCTAAGTTGAACGTTTGAACATTATCGAAAAATATTATGCTGGTCACGGTTTTCACAAATACCTTAGGCCTGCTTTTAAAAAAACTAAATTTAATATATTACTAACAATGCGCATTATATAATCATTTCAACTTTTTCGTTAGTTTTAGTATATTGTTTAATAAATATTACTTTTAGGGTATTGCGTTAAGGATGTTTAATGTTGCATTGGTTGATCTAGAACAGTAGTTCTTGTGGATCTCTTCATCCAGTTAAACATTTTTGGGATTTATTCTTTTAGGCACAAGTGTGGGACAACGGAGAATGTTTTTTAACTGTTCTGGTGGTTCGTTTTTTGTTTGTAGTTTAATGGAACTGTATGACTTCTGGTTCATTGAGTTAAACATTTTTTAATTAAAGCTAAGTTGATATAAAATCAGTGGCCAACCTGCGGCTCTTCATTTTTCAAGGGATTTATTTTGCTTAGGCACAAGCACTATTGAGAAATTTGTGAATGTATTTCCCTAGCAATATGAAAACCATAACACCTACTTATGTTAATGTTAGTTGTTAGTATGGCAATAAAATTATGGCACGCATAAACAGAGTATTTCCTGTAATGTACAGTCTACATAAAATTCATAAAAAGCTTTATTTTTCCAATTTCTTCGCAAATGTGTTCCAAGCCTTGACTTGTCAGATTGCAGCCCGACAGATTCAATTTATTGATTGATTTGTCGACATGCTGGAGCATCCGTCCCAAGGCGTGTTGAAAGCCACTTGCTCCGATGGGTTGGCGTTGACGTCTAAAATCAGCTTCAACAGGGAAGTGCTTTGCGAAGGATTGGAGCACTTCTTCTTCTTTGCATTCTTGCAAGTCAGCAATAATTGCAATGTCTAAACACAATTTTATATCTACTATTAAATATTGCACATTGACACTAACGTGAATTGTTAAAATGGTCGGTTTAATGCACTGGTTCCCAACATTTTTAGATAAGTGTTCACGTATCGGCGGCAATTAAACAAAAACACTGCTCAACAAAACAAAAAATATTTTTTTAAGGGTTTATCAATTCCACAGAATCATTTAATAAAATATACTTCTTACCAATGGGCTTTCGTTTGAATTGCTCGAGTAAGTGTTTGGATAACATCTCAGCCTTGTCTGGAATGTATAGAGAAATCAATATTTTACAAACATAAGGGGCAAATTAGGCAAGCAAATGTGTTGTGCAGGGGAACACTCAAAAAGCAACAATACCAACGGCATAATACAGCCAAATACGCAGTGATTTTTAGTACAGCATAATCAATCGGAAGAAGGCCTAAATGACCAAAATAACCCCCGAACATGTGGGTAGAGTGTGGGACGATCGCGGGCCATCGGTCTGGCACCGGCCCTTTAGTTAAAGTGTTGTTTAGGCCTGATTCTGACTTTTTAGGTCTTATTCCGAAGGATTTAGGACTTATTCTGATTTAGACGGTACTAATACACCATTAGGTATAATTGGTCCTATTTTTGCCTCATTCCTATTTGTGTTTTATTCTGACGTTGATGTTGTTCTTGTCTCGGTCTTATGGCTGGAGTCAATAATTTAGCGACCTGGCAAGGTATACTGTTAAGTTATGAAACAGGTAGGCTAACCTTTAACAAACGTCCTATGAAGGTCAAAGCTCTGCACAAATGTGCAAAGAAAGGTAAAATCTCGTGAATTTCTAGAGATCCGCTAGTTATTTATAATCCACACGAAGAAGAGAACCTTGCACGCAAATCTGTAAATATTTAGGTAATATTTTACTGGTAAACATCAGATTCCATCGTTAGGGTTACTGAAATAACACAACATGCAAAGAAGGTTTTATTAATAGCTTAAAAAATGACCTGTCTAATCAGACAATCAATTACTCTGGGTCAAGTCACTAAACCCAAACATCGTTTGAGAAACGCGGGTTGTAAACACTACGTGAGATGTAAAAGCAAAAATGATGACAAACACACCTGCTTTTATCGTTTTGCTTTCTGTTGACTCCTCATCGCTGGAGCATTCACCCGATTGGGAAATCGTGAAGTTGTTTCCGAGTAAAAGACCACATTCGAATCTTCTAACCATCGCCCAGTGAGAATCGGCGACCAATTTAATCACTATCTTACTAAACTCATTGAAACTCGTGTGCTGGCTAATTATGGAGAGCAGCAAAAAACTCCTGAAACAGCTGATGGGAACCGACAAAAAGTTTCTGGTTAAAGTAAGAATACCCAGGTACTGCGATTATAATATCTTGAACTATGACATCACTTAAACCCTCCTTAGCCATTTGTGGAAAAGTCATAATGACAGTACCCTTGTTTGTAGCGTTGTAGGCAATTTTGGTAAGTTTCATTTTGATTGAATTAATGTCACAACCCTTGGCATGTCCTGAACGTCTCAGGTTTTCAACTAAAACTGTAAAAATGTTGGTGATGTTACAAAGTTCGGTAAGATTATCTGTGCTCAAAGCAGCCAATAGGATCAGTTGAAGCATAACTGGGATAAGACAAAAGCTCAAGCAACATGGGTGCAAGTTTGGTAAAGCTTTCCCATATTCTTTGGGCTTCATTTTGAGCGAACGCAAAGAATAGTGTTTTCATGTTGTCTGGTGTAAACTCGTGTACCAAAACAATTTCCTTAGGGCGAAGTAATTCATGGAGAGTGACTATAGAATGTGGTCTGTCTGGAAGTCAAAACTATAGAAATGCCTGGAAAGAACTTTCCGGTGCATAAATTTGCAACTACCTCTTCAACTAACATGGCAGTATCATAAGATTTACATTATCAAGTGACCAAGTTAATCCCAAATTTTCCTGGGAATTTAACCATTGCTGCAAATATGGCGTTTCGTTTTCTTTCGCTTAACCACGGATCCGCATGATCAACCACAACCTGCCGAGTGACTTTTTCTGACCCATAACTAATGTTCATGCACAACAGAATAATCCAGGTTATACAAGAGGTGTTTGATAGTCGTCTGGCAATGGTTGATTTCCCAGAACCAGGAGACCCGACTAAGGCTGTGTAGCAATTTGGGACGACAGAAGTATGCCACTGCTCAAAACTGAGGTCATTTGAGTCGGAATCTTCGTACCTTTGTTGTGTGGAGAAGGGCTGTGTAGCAATTTGGGACGACAGAAGTATGCCACTGCTCAAAACTGAGGTCATTTGAGTCGGAATCTTCGTACCTTTGTTGTGTGGAGAAGGCTTGTAGTTTTTGGTTTTACCGGTTGAACCCCGATAAAAGTTTTCCTCTTTTCTTAGAACTGGATGAACACGGGGAAAGCTGTCCTGGTCGTAATTTAGCCCGAGTGAAACAACTTCTTTCTGCGGTCTCTTGAGATCTTCCTTTATAATTTCCAGCGAAATATCATCAGACATTGAATCTTTTAAAGCACAATTTATTTATGTACGAGATTAAATACTAAAAAAATGAACTAATGCGGTTAGTTTTAAGTTTATGTGCGAATGTTATCCCTTGAGCAGATATTTATTTAAACAGATTCAGCATATCAATATCACCATTTTATATGCCAATAATTATTCACTTAGTTGCTCTAAATAAAAACCTGTATTAAGCACAACTTACTAATCGTAAACATTTAATAAAACGCTGCCCCCCAAAACGGTATTATTTTATAGCTGCAGAAAAAATAAATTTAGTCTGAGGTATCATCAAGCCCAGTAACTAAGCAAATCTGGACATTACACACACTACAGCAGTAGAGTGAATAAAACTTTTCCACGATCCAGGTTGTTGAGATTTTTAGTTTAATTTGTCAAATCTTAACTTTATATTTATTTATTTAAAACGTTTAACATTTTTTTTCAATAATTTTTTTAAATCCAACGGTGTTTGTAAAAATAAAAATTCCACCGACCTTCTTCAGTAATGTCATCTCTTTTGACGTTGCCTTGTTGAAGATAATAGTGAACATCGACATGTAAGTTTTCAGATTGTATGTTATGCTGCACATGATGATGCTCGTGAGTCTCGTGAGTGTGAAACTGTTTGGTCTCATGGGTGATTTGTTGATGAACTTGAGCACCAACGCAAAGGCTTTGAACGGTTGTGTGGTTCTGTTAATTTAAAAAATTAGACAATTGTAATCATTAAAACCTAGCGGAAATATAACTTATTGGTAACAATAAAAATATTGACGGGGTCTTGAATCGCGTGATAACGTAGGCGGTTGGCTTGGCTGATCCTTGCAAAATACCAACCAAAATGCGGGTAACTCGACCGTAAAATTTCTGGTAAAGATTAATCTTCAAACTTCATTAAAAACAAATGCACTAGCATTCTTAACACTTTTTCCGGCGCTGGTCTAGAATCCTACCACAAACAATGCACAATGTTTGGGTGGGGTGGGTCATATACCACCCTAATCCCAACAAGGTGCAGCGCCCTTTTTCCTATTAATTCAAATGTACCTAAAAGTAGCAAATTTTAGCCGAGTGTTGTATATATTGTTGATCAATAATTGTTAGCAAAAACAATCCACAAACGAATTTATTCTTGGTAAGGAGTCTCACCAAATCAACATCTTAAGTATTTTGATCGACTTCATCGCTTGCCTGCGAAATCTCAGCCATTTTTTGCTTGCTCACACAAACCTGTGGGTGATGTAGAGAGAAAAAACATTTTGGTACTTAGTTAGAAACATGCTAGGTCAAATTGTATTTAAAGGGGCATAACTAACACCGGTGGACTGACTCTCCACCGAGAACTAGACGGCCTGAATCTTATAAATACATATTTAGAATTCTGCAGTAAAAACCGCGGCTTGCTAAAAACTAGACTTGTGACACAAGCTAGTAGAAACAGTATAGGGGCCTGCAACCAAACAATAATGCACAACAAAGACTTCTGTTCACTGCTTGACGTGGCAAACAAACAGGCTTTAGTTACCGCGCGGTCGTCTATGAGTCACAATAAACAGGAAATCTTCGCATATTTACAAGCAACACGGAAGATGCGGTTCGGCACGCTATGAATAACACGACGCTGGCTTATCAAACAGATGTCATCGTATTATCACTTAATATGACTATAGCTTGACGCGATTCGTTGTACGAATTAAGTGTTTTCATCTATATATATTATATAAATATTTCTAAAAACTTGCAAGGAACTTTGATAGATAAAAAATAAACACAGGAATATACACTAATTGGCTTTGCTGACTAGAGTAATAATACCCCACTTACAACCTTAACACTAGGTGACACCAGGCTGGAGCTTGCACCTTACAGAACTGCAATTGGTTCACATTTAGTTTCAAACCAACTGTAATACCAGAGGTAAATAGACCAGGATTGTCAGATTGGCTTTTTTAACGCCAAATTCTTTAAAATTGGCTCCATTTTTACTGTTTAGCTTACAAAATTTTTTGGTTTTTAAAAAATAAATATATTTTATGTGTAACAATGCTGCTACCTCTGCAATATGGGAAGAAGAAAAACAAAATTAAAGTCAGCACTTAGAAAAATACTCAGAAAACGTGGACAGTAGAGGCCGCCAAAAAAGCAATATACGACATAGTAAAAGAAGCCAAGAATATTACATTCGACGACTCGTACCTCACAACGGATGAATTAATGCTAATCTTAATAGAAGCAGGATTGGAAGCTAGAGCGGAAGAAGGTGGAATTCAATATGCTCAACATATTCTCTTACGTGGGGAAGACCCTGTTATGACCAAGATTCTCAAGGGGTTGGCCAGATGGCGCTACGCTTTCGACACAAAGTTCTAAAAGTGGATGACGCTGGACCCAGCTTTTTTAATAACGATGCCCTGCTGGCCGCCCTAAAGTTCATGCACCATAATGATTGTAACGCTAGCCTTTGTCACAACAAATAGCAAGAATCCGAATATCAAAATGGCGGCACTGAAGGATATATTCAGCCAATAAAACGTAGTTCGTGCAGGCTGAATGGACGACCGAGTCAACAACACCAAGTATGGGAAAGCAAAAAAGAATAACCAGTGACATCACTGATGAAATTCGAACATAAGGGTATATATAGACCAGGGATGTCCAACCTGCGGCCCGCTAGTCATTTTCATTCCCAAGTAGTATTTTAAACGTTCAATATTGGCTTAATTAAATTGTACCAGTCAGCTTTTAGGGGAGCACTAATAGTATAATATAGGTAAAAAAAATATATATGTAACTCTAAAGGCCCGTTATAACTGTAAAGAGCAATACTTAATCTTGAGAAACTTAATAAGTTCTGCGGCCCATTCAATGCGCGGCCCACTATAATAAAATGTTGGACATCCCTGGTATAGACGCTCATGAAAGAAGCGGGGATAGAACTTTGAGTTACTGTATTGTATTGTATATATCGTTGTATTATGTGTTTGGTACTAGTACTGGTACTAAAGGTTAATGTAAAAATTGGTACTAATTCATACTAGGAGTTCCTTTAACCCAGCGAACTAAAAAAAGAAAAAAAATTTTTCAATGAAAAAAAAAATTATAAATATGCAAATGAGCTGTCACCACTATAAATTACAGTAGTGCATATTTATAATTTTTTTTTTTATTAAAAGAAATTTTTTCTTTTTTCTTTTTTGTAGTTCACTGGGTTAAATGAACTCAACACAACAGTGTGATTACAATGCTAGTTAAAAAACTAGAACTTCTAACTACTATTTTTATTTTTTTGTTAACTTTAATGTGGCTACTACACATTTAAGGATTGCTTGAAAATAAAAAAAAATACGATATTTTTCACTCACACACCAAACAAAATTGTCACCTTGTGCTTTGTTATATATTTATTTTTATATTTCTGTGTGATAATATACACACAATGTGTTTCAAACGGAGTTGAGATTGCGCAGAACAGACTTGTGACTTTATGCACTATAAAGAACTTCGGTACAATTAACGATCGTATAAAATGCATGTGCTGTTATATAACGATGACAGCAAGTCACTGCTTTCCGGGCAGCAGTGCCAGGAACTCGGATGCTCTGAATTTCAAAGTGAAGAAATTCAACCAAGCTCGAGTAAACGGCGAAAATCGGGCTAACGACTCTCGGCGGGAGATAGAGAGAAATGTTTGATTAGATTTAGGTAGCCAAGCGCAGCCTTTTAAAGCGTACACGCCCTTTCTGTTGATTATGGCAAAACAAACTTACAAACTTTTAGAAATCTGACGGGCGGCTTGACCAGAAGTCCCAGCCCCTGATCAAAGTGGGCCACCCTGTGTGGCACCTGCGAACGCTTACTTAAGTACCCCACAAATGGGCGCGTGGTTTGCACGAGAAAAGGCAGCATGATGGTGAGGAGTACCATGCCAGAGTAACGAATACCGTGAAAAAGATACGTTGGAGCGACGATGAGTTTATGGACAGTGGCGGCTATACGAGTTAATGTCAACGAGGAGCTATTTTTGTACTTGAAAGGTCGCACGTTGAATGCGATAAAGGGAATCAGGTCGAAAAATCGAAAGATGGTTTCCGAGCTAGTGTCGACCCCCGATGACAGCATTAGTGCGGCCCGAATCCAGAGCGAGTATGCAATGTGGAGAGTTGTTCGGTTGGCACGATGAGCTTCGCAGGGCCGTCGCGTCTACCAAAGCCGGAAAAAAACCGGCGAACTCCCAGGTGAGTGCCCTTGAACGTGCAGGAAGTGGTTATTAATGAAGCGCCTGGCGATTGGAAGTTGGACAATGCTAATGAAGAGGGAAAAGCACCCCTTTTTGGAGGGATATGTATTCGGTAAGGAATCAAAAAGTGACTGAAGAAGGTGCGCGTATAGGCCAGTAGTAAATCTAGGTGAAAAAAGGCTCAAACCTACAACTAATTGCAACAGAAGGTTTTTTTGCTGAATCATATCAGGAAAGGTCCCGGAAATTCCCAAAAAAAAGTCCCCGGAAAAATTTAGTGTCTAACACGTCATAATGACGTCAAAACCATACGCATGTCAATATAGGCTGAAATTTCATATTAGTCCAAACACCTTGAGATTAGTCTTATATAAAAGGTAAAGTTCAAACAAACAAAAAAGTCAATTAAATAAAAACGATTAGACGAGCATATGACGTCATAATGACATCACAGCTGTAAACTTTAAGGTAACAGTTCCATTACAACAGGAAAATTCGAAATTTAACTTTACATTAATAGTTTGGTCAATAGTCTCCTGCTGTAGGCCCAAAAGATTTACTTCAGTTAAATTAGCAGGATTGCCTTTTTCTTGAAATAAATTTTCACCTATCGAAGGTTATTTCGTACGTGGGGTTAAAGCTAAAAACAAGCACTACTACCTCACATGCCCCCTGCAAAAAAGGCAAAGAAAACAGCACAAGAACTACAACTACTACAGCTGCAACCCCCGCCAGCATACCAGGAAACAGCCCTATGAATGCTATCCATCGAGCGCAAGACTGTCGCCGGCTGCTACAACAGAATCTGGGGCTGGGTCAAGAGAGGACCAACAGTACCAGTACCAAGGATGCACCCAGTGCAACAAACATGCAAATTTAAGGCAATGGCAAAGGGAACATGGTGGTTCTATCAAAAGGGGGCATCAGACGCAAGAGGAACGAACATTCAAGGCGTGGAAAACATGGGTGGATGGAAACACAACAGAAGCATCAACGATGATAGTCCATAGTGCTGTAATCAGTCGACAAATGAACGCAATGGTAGAGGACAAAGGAAACAACATCGGAAGAAGATGGAGAGTATACGGTCCAAACGGCTACTCAGACGCAATCAATACGGCAGGAGTAAAATCGCTAGCACAAAAGTTCACAATGATTAAGTTCTCAAACTGGAAGGTCAACCTATGGCCAGCAGCAGCATTAACGACCACGACGACAACGCACGAAACATGCCAATCATGCTGATGGACGTGGCAACACAACGTCATGGATTCCACACCGACAACAAATTCGACTACGGATTCCAAAACAACTCGGGACAATACTCAGAATTTCCAGTGGAAGAATACACAACAACTGTCAAAGATATCAACTGGGAGAGAGCGTCACAACAATACCACTAGAATTCCTGCAGGCAGATACACACACCATATGCAACACACTCAACAAACAAAACAGTGACGCACTACTTCGAAACACCGTGGTGGGAGGTAGCAACAGCACAACCGCCAGCATGCAGAGCACTCGTCACTCAAATGCATGTATACGACCAGTCCATCAAGAAGAACCTAAAAAGATCAGCGACGTACCTACCGACGGCCTCGGGATACTCAGACAAAGTCGACAACTTCATCTGCATTCCATATACAATAGAACTGGACATTACATTCGGACGTGGTGCAAACCTTGTAGTGCCAGTACCAGTGTCAATTTGTGTGTATATATGTTCGTTGAAACTAATAAATATTCATTAAGAGAAAATGTACCCGAGTATTGAAGTTATCAGAAATATAGCAGCTAACTATATCAAACCTAACCCGCTTGATACTGTGTTTCAGAAAACCTGTAGAACTAATAGGTTAGTTGAAGACCTAATAATACTATACCAAAATGAATACGAACGGCGTGGAAGAGACCGGCAAGAACTTCAGAGACCGCAAATGGGCCTGTGGCAAGTCGGGGATTACCCAAACTGCCCACACCGTCATGGCTTATTCACGATGAAGAGTCCGGGGGAGGGTCGTCAGTCAGCCGCGTGGCGGAAGAAGCTAACCGTAAATTACCACCGTTCCCCTAACAATTCCCGTCTAACCTACCACTCATTCTCAAACCGTCGAACTATATTTTAAATCTCAAACTTGTTGTAAATTATTGCTCCCCTGTTGACACTCTTAAAATCCCCTTAATCTCCGTTTCCACCTCCTAACCAAAACTAATTATAACGTATCGCGCCGTTCCTCCAACAATTCTCGTCTAACCTACCGTCCATCGCCCCCAACCTGTACTATATTCTAAATTCAAACCTGTTGTAAAATTTATTGCTCCCTTGTGGACACTCTTAAAAACCCTTTTAATTTCCGTTTTTTATTAACTCATCCTAAGTAAAACTACACACAGCGTATCTTCGTTCCTTTTTATATTAATTCTTTCTTAACCTGTAAACTATCGCCACTTTATAAAACTCCCCCCCCCCATATTTTATCCTCGTTGTTAGCCATTCATTAATAACTTACCGCCGGTTGGATCACACTGCGTAGCCTTAGTTTCTGTTCTTACTTCGCTAACGTCCGAATTAAACAGCCCCTCTGTCATTCTCCACCGGCGGTGTTGAATCTTCGCTCAACTAGTTCCTATCCTACGTCTGTTATTCTAAATCTAAACCCTAACCAAATCGCCGCCGCTTTTGTTATAATACTTTTTTCGTGACGAAGGTTTCACGCCGTCACACTGAACCGTCTGTTATATTATATCCTTTTACCTCTTAACTTTAAGCATTACGGTCCACGGCGGGGAGTGTAGTACTATCAAAGCGTTGGAGGGAGGTGTGGGCCAGTCATCCCGATCAGTCACTGCCAGCCTGTGATGCCACAGATCCTGGCACGTCACGATTCGGTGCAGGGGAGAAAGTGTTGAAGCAGATATAACCTCAGGGGACTTTCACCAAGGTTTCTTGCGAAAGTATTTGCTCGGAGCACGCTGCCGCCACGGGCGAGAACCTTCGGCCGGACTTAATCCTCGAGAGCGCCGATAGGTGTGGACTTGTGTGCCCGTTCGAAAACGGCCAAGATGCTCTGGCCGGGGCGGCGGCGACACCTTTATTATCGGCTCCCTGGGTAGTTACGCCCAGGGCAACAATTCGACCTTTAGCGCCCTTGGCATTACGGGTCGTCGCATGTCGGAGGTGGCCAGAGCCTGTTGCGCTCTGGTCATCAAGGGCAGCCACCACGTGTGGCAATCTTGGTGCAGGGAGATCCCAAAACCTTAACATCGTTACTAAGCGCAGACTGGCACTACACCCAAAATCCGGATTATAACATGGCGGCGAATATCATCTCCTCGGTCATGTTCATCAGCACTCACCAACATTCATCCTTCATCCCTTCTACCCCGGTCTCATCTCGCCCGCCGCCCTCACCAACCCACGTTCACGAATCAACGGGGACCAAAAGCATCAACTCCTCATCTGACAGCATGTCACGAACCATGTCCCCGGCTCACCACTTCAACATCTCCGCTCCGACAACACGTCAACTACTTCAAGTACAACGGCGACAGGGGCGGAGGCCGCGCGGAGTACTTCAAATTTAACCCACGCCGGCCCCGGGTTCCACAAGATGATGCTCTTCGGTCCCCAGCCCATCAGTTCCGCACCATTAGGAGGCCGGCTGGCCGGACTTTTACAGCCGGTGCCATGGACTATACGGCCTATTTTAAATTCGCACCCGGATTCGTCACCACACCCGCGCTACGTATCTTTTACCAAAGTTTATAATGTTTTTATTGCACTTAGCTCTGCCGCGGTTTATCGTTTATTATCGTATTTTTTGCCTCACCCCCACTCACCATTATAATTAATTTTTTAACGCGATGTGCACTTAATGCCATCTGTAAAGTTTTTATTCCATTTTAATTGCACTTACAAATTTTTAATTTTTTATAAAACGCACTTATTGTATCCTCTAACATTTTGCTGTCCTATCGTAAAGTTAAATCCACCCACCCCTTCCGCCACTTTTTACACGCACCCACTTTTTTTTTGCCACCTCACAATAGGAAACACACTTTATTTAAATATACCATTGTCACATAACCGAGCCAGTCTGCGCAAATACCCCTGCCTCCCTGCGACAATCAATCCCTTGTAAGCCCGAACATCGGCATGGCCCCATCATCCCATTTTTCCCACTTAGTTAATTCTGCAGCATTCAATTCCATCACATATTAACCAGTTTTCATTTACAGTTTATTCAGTGGGCCCCCTAAGCGCCCTTACCCCAAACACCAAGCCACAATTTATCACCCGTCAGCTCTCACGGCGACGGAGGCCGCGCGTGCAACGCACAGTATTCCTGCCGGCGAAGCCTGTTTATTATCGTTTTTTTGCGTATGCGTATTTTTCGTTTATCGTATTTTCGCTGCGTAATTAACGTGTTGCTAATAAACCGGTGTACAGTCAAAAGTCTGTTCTTCTCAGTTTAATACCTGGGACGCAAGCGATTCGCTTGCTCTTTGTATTAACCTGATTTTTGGACAGGGAGCACGGTGCCGAAGCTTGCTTCGCCCTGCTCACGGTTTTGAAAAAAAGAAGCAAAACATAAAATTGATAAGAAAAATGGTGACCGATCGGCCAAAAATGACAAATTTTGTTGCTAGAAGTTGATGCGGGGGGCTTATGGGGTAGCTATCCATAAAGAGTACGGGCGAGTAGTCGAGTAGGGCCTCGGGAAAAATCGTCACAACTCATACTTACCTGACGGGGGTCTTTAACCAGGTCACTACAGGTGATTGAGCCCGTGCTCAACAGGTGCGAGTGCAGCTTTGTCAGTTGTATATAGTGCAGCTCCCTTCTTGCAATCTTTTGCAGATTATTTTTGTCTGTGTTGTCAACAGTAACTAGACCTGGGCTGTTGAACTTTTGCGCTTCGCTTTATAGGGACCATTAATCTACTAGAAGCTTTTGAAAATATGCCGGCAATCAATCTCACAAAGTCCACCTCGTCCATCCAAAACATCAGCCACAGATAGAAAAAGCACATCTCCTTCTTCATCAAATCAATCTCACACACCACCACCAAACCGGAGCCCTACTCCTGCGAATAAGAAAAAGAGTTTCTCTAGATTATCAGACATAGACTAAAATTCTTAATCGTTTTCTTCTTAGATTTTGACCCCAATTATTCACAACATCTTCTTTCTTTGTTTCTAAATTTCCTTATAATTTGAAATGACCTTCTCGCTTCACAGCTTAAACATTAATGGTATTGAAAAAAAATTCCTCAATTTAGAACATTACATTTGTAAAAACCACCCTTCTATAATTGTCGTCCAAGAAACCCACAAAATAAATAAACCCAAATTAAATAATTTATTAAAGCGCATAAACTATATCGCGGACCATACACAAGCGGTACATATGAAAGATCTGGCCTGTTATGTCTAATAAATCGAAAACTCTGCGATAAATATACTGTAAAACATAATATTATGATAGATAATCGTATACAAGCTATATCACATTAATCGACAAAAATGAGGAAAACAATATAATAATAATTATAAACCTCTACTTACAATCAGGGGCACTTGGCAACCAATTTCACGTCGAACAATTAAAAGCAATAAATACTTATATAACATCTAACACAATTCTCGGCGACTTTAATTTCCCAGATTCTGATTTTGATTTCTCCAGCCTCCGAACTGTCCGATCTCAAACAGATAAAATTGAATTAGATTATATCAAAAAACGACATAATTTAATCGATTCATATCGCTATTTCGAGCCCACGAAAAAACTGTTTACATACATACGGAGTAATGCAGCATCTCGCCTCGACCGCATATATATCTCCAACAGTTTTAAACCAGCTCTAATAAAACACGGACATCACACAATAACCTTTTCTGATCACCAACAAGCTCCATACATTCAATTAAAAATAGATAACGAAGCACGATGGGGAAAAGGAACTTGGAAGCTAAATACCTAATTACTAAAACAACAAAATTACAAACTGCGCATTAAAAATACAATACAACAGTGGAACGCCAATTTTCTAAACAATTAAAAAATATATTATTCAAATGGGAAACTCTAAAATCAAAAATTAAATGGGACTCAATAAAATTTAGTCAAAAATTAAATAACGAAAACCGAGCACATGAAAAACAATTACACACACAACTAGAACAGCTAACGCAAAATATAGATCCAAATACCTTAGACGTCAACATAGAGAATATTTAGAGATAATCGAAAAACTATTATGAGCGAAAATACAGGCAAAAATCAAAGAAAACCTAGATTACGAAACCCCGGATAAAAATTTTTACAAAATGGAAAATAAACATAATTCAAATACCTTAATAGCATGAAATTTTTGAGAAAAAAATGATATGACGGGTTTCAAGAAAAAAACGAAAACTATATCTGTTGTACGTAATAAGAATATCAAAGCCCATACAGAAGTAGGTATCATTTTGGACGTTTCGAATAACTCTTTATTCATTTTCAACATCTTGATGTTGAAAATGAATAAAGAGTTATTCGAAACGTCCAAAATGATACCTACTTCTGTATGGGCTTTGATATTCTTATTACGTCTTACTACAACCTCCAACCATTATGCTCCAAAGTATATCTGTTGTGTTTCTAACCTTTGTTTGCCTTGCAAGAATAGTAAACAGAGTCCAAGTAAGTAACTGGTTTAATTCGAATGGCTATAACACAAGAAGGGCACGAGCATTTATAGGCGAGTAGTCGCGTAATTTACATTGCGATACAATTAACGTACAACACAAGCAATGATTACAAAACACGTGACTAGAGCACGCGGCTCAGGGGCCGCGGGCAACCTCTCTCAGGAGAACCACGTAAACATTCCATGACACCTCCCCTTTGAAAGAAACGCCTCGTTAACAGCAATATAGCTGTCGAGGCTTACGTGGGCGTTTCGAGCGTCGTGGATTGTGAGGTCCGTACTCATCTTGATTGGCTGTGGCCAAATTGGGATTTGGCAGAACCAAGGTTGGCCGCGTAGAATTCGTTGAGGGTCGAGGAGCCGGAAAGTTATTTTCTCCTGGATCAGCGTCCTCGTCGCTGGTGTAGCGAAATTGAAGTTGGTCGATATGGCGCCTCCATATCGGACCACGGGGAATCACCTTGACATTTACACTTCGACTGCCATGTCGTTTGGTTATAATAGCTGGGACCCAACGTCCATCTTTGTCTCGCTTTGGACCAAAGTATAACGCATAACAGGGATCGCCAACTTTAAACGAGTGTCGTAGTTTGTGAATGATTTCCCTTCGAGGATAATCTTTCGATGCACATTTCATCTGCTCGCGTTGCTTTACGTGAGCTGGCGTGGGAAACAAGGTGTCGATCCGAGCACGAATTTGACGTCCGTTTAACAACTCACTCGGAGAGAAACCGTTGCTGTCAGGTGTACGTCGGTACTGAATTAAGAACTCCAATAGCGCTTCGTGGGGAGACTTCGATGACTTACGGAGAGCTTTCTTGAAAGTCTGCACAAGCCTCTCGGCAGCACCGTTTGTAGCAGGGTGATAAGGAGCACCTGTTAAATGTATAATTCCCCTTTGTTTGCAGAACTCTTGAAATTCTGCCGAAAGAAATGCTTGAGCATTATCCGAGACAATAGTGTGCGGGTACCCGAAATGCGCAAAATCCTGTTCTAGAAATTCCATAGTAGTTTTGGTTGACATGGATTGCGTTCGGTGAATGCACGGATACTTAGAGTATGCGTCGATTACCACCAGCCAATTGTAGCCCATAAAATTCACTGCATGATCAATGTGAATTCTGCTCCACGGCTTCTCTGGCATCATCCACGGATGAATGACTGCTTTGGTTGGTGCGTTCTGATGCTGTGCACAAGTAGTACAACGCTGACACAATGACAATATCTCTGCATCAATATTTGGCCAGTATACGGCGGTTCGTGCCAGTTGCTTCATGCGCTGAACACCGAAATGTCCCTGGTGCAATAGCTGCAAGACTTGGGGTCGAAGTCTGAGCGGAATTACAATTCGCGATCCATAGAGCAAACATCCATGGCAAGTACTTAACGAATCGGATATTTTCCGAAACTTCTCCGCGTCATCATCAGCACTTTGATTGCATTTAGGTGGCCAGCCTTCCCTTGTAAATCGCACAACACGCGATAAGACAGAATCCACTTTGGTTTCCTTCTGGAGGGTGGCGCTATCGGCGGGCTTCACTTGTAAGCTTAATGTAGTGATGGAGCAAACGGTGTCCACGTCATCTACACTCTCCTCTCCGTCGAACTCCTCATCTTTACCTCCAGGTAAACGACTAAGTGCGTCAGCATTGCCGTGTTCTGACGTCTTTCTATACTCAATGTCATAGTTAAATTGACTGAGAAAAAGTGCCCATCTTGCGAGTCGATTTGCCGCAAGTGCCGGAGTAGGCTTGCTTGGCCCGAATAGTGCCAGTAACGGTTTGTGGTCGGTGACAAGAATAAATTTCCTCCCGAACAAGTACTGGTAAAACTTTTTCAGCGCGAAAATAATAGAAAGAGCTTCCTTTTGTATTTGACTATAGTTGCGCTGACTGGTTGAAAGCGTCTTTGAAGCATTAGATATCGGCCTTTCAGTACCGTCAGGATAACGGTGAAATAAAACAGCGCCAATTCCAACACTTGAAGCATCACATGCAATTCCGATCGGAAGCGATGAATTGAAGTGAGTTAAAACATTATCTTCCGAAAGCCATGCTTTTAACTGATCGAAAGATTTTTGTTGAACCGCTCCCCATTTCCACGAAATGTTAGACCGGGTAAGTTGATATAAAGGTTCTGCCACTTCGGCAAAGTTGGTCGGCAGAAACTTTCCATAAAATTGAACGGACCCCAAGAATGAACGTAGAGTTGTTGCATTCTTCGGAGGTGACATATTCAATACCGCATCAAGCTTGGAACCTTTTGCAATTCCACTTTTAAACAGTGTATGCCCTAAGTATTCCACTTTGGGTTGCGCGAACACACATTTCTCCAATCGGCAGCGAAGTCCTTTGTCATGCAACCGTTGGAAAACTTGACGAAGATTACGAAGATGTTCCTCTGCACACGAACCACTGACTAAAAGATCATCCAAGTAGACAGCAACTCCTGGAAGGTCTTTTGTAAGGTCATCCATTATTTCCTGAAAATACCCTGGAGCGGAGTGTATACCGAAAGGTAAAACATTTTGCAGAAGAACTCCACGATGTGTGCTAAGAGCCAACCTTTTTCGGCTTTCTGGTCCGAGACGTATCTGATTGTAGGCATCAGCCAAGTCGATTTTCGTGAAGCCATATCCACCTTGCAACTTGCGTAACAAATCTTCTGGAAGCGGCAAAGGGTGGCGGTGCGTGGCCAGTTGCGGGTTTACCGTCACGGAATAGTCACCACACACGCGCAATCGACCTTTGGATTTCCCTGGAAGCGGAGTTTTGCGTATGGGTACCACAGGCGTACCCCAGTCGTTGAACTTCGCTGGAGTCCAGATTCCTTTAGTGATGCCAACATCATATGCTTGTCCCACGTCTTGCTGAAGAGCAAACGGAACTGAGCGAGCTTTACAAAACACCGGCTTCGTCGCGGATTTGAATTGTACCTCTAATTCAAAGTCCTTTAGACAACCTAACTCTTCTTTGAACAGGTCCGGAAATTGACTGCAAAGTTTCCGGCAATCCGTTTGTAACTGAATATCAGGTGGAGTATCGACAGATAAAGCACGTACGGGAACAACATCGGTAAATATCAATTTGTCCACTGATATTTTTAGAGACTGAATAGCATTTCTCCCAAGTAAATCAAGGTTCGGTATCTTA
Organism: Ascidiella aspersa; assembly: GCF_963924565.1. Taxonomy (NCBI): domain Eukaryota; kingdom Metazoa; phylum Chordata; class Ascidiacea; order Phlebobranchia; family Ascidiidae; genus Ascidiella; species Ascidiella aspersa. Next base: position 29,774,285 of record NC_139451.1, on the reverse strand, counting down.
GATACGTGGAACTCTAGCGTACACTTGGTTTCGTCATATGCTGCTTCTGCCTGAAAAATACCGATTAGTGGCACTGAATGTTCTGTCGCCGAATTGAAACGGTAAGTAGGCGTCTCCAGCGATGGACTGCCAATTCGCTTCCATGTATCAACAGATAAGAAGTTTCCGGTAGTAGCAGTATCAAGCTCCAAGCAACAAATCTTGTCTAAAACGTAAATATTGACGTCCAGCTTCGGAGTTGACCTCCCAATGCTTGAAATAGGCTTCACCGTATGAACCATGCTTAAAGGTTTTGTTGACGCCAGTTTCTTTCGACAAGCTACTTCCAAATGACCGATACGTCTGCAAAACTTGCAAGTTGAACTTCGGTGACGACATGTGGAAGCAAAATGTCCAGACTTGCCACAGCGATAGCAACACATGTTCGTCTTGGCTTTACTGTCCCTCGAAGCATAACTTGCGGCGTCCTTTGAAACTTTAGTATACGGAGACGGACTTGGCTTCGCTGCTTCGCGTACCTTTTGAACAGAGCCTCGGTTTCCATATACAGTTTCCTTCGCAACTTTAGCAGCATCCTCCGTTTGAATGGAAACTTCGATGGCTCGCGCAAAACTGAGCTCATCAGCCTTAATTTTGAAAAGTGCCTTGAGAACAGCCTCATTGCCGATCGAGCAAATCAAGCGCGTGCGAAACTTCTACAACAATCTGTGGGGACAACCCAACATAATCAATGAATCAAAACAAGAAAAACTTTTAAAATATATTGATAAAATTGACATAAACCCTGACCAACACAACCTCAAAACTGTCATAGAATCTATGAACCTCTGCTCATCACCTGGATCAGACGGCTTACCTGTAGAATTTTACCTAACTTTCTGGCACACAATAAAACATCCCCTACACGAGCTACTAAACAACATATACTTTCAAAACCAAATGACCCCCTCAATGCGACGACTAGCAATTACCAAACTTATCCCAAAAAAATGCGACAACACATATATTCAAAAAATTGGCGACCGATTTCCCTATTGAACACAGATTATAAAATATTAAGTAAAATCGTAACATCTCGACTAACCAAATTACTAGAAAATGAAATTTCGTTAACTCAAAAATGCGGCCTCCCACAACGCCAAATGATTTCACTATAACATTAATTCTGTCATCGAATACAGTAAAGAAAAAAACACACCACTTGCGATAATTCTAACAGACTTCCAAAAAGCCTTTGACATGGTTGATCATAAATTAATGTTTAAAATATTAGAAAAAATGCACGTCCCGAAATCAATTATAAAATGGGTACACATACCTCCGCAATCCACATCAAGCGAGGAGTCCAGCAGGGCTGCTGCTCCTTGAGCATGCTTTTATTCGTCCTCATTGGGGAAACTCTGTCGAGGAAAATAAAAAATACAAAAAAACTTAGAGGCATTACCTTTAACAATATAAACATCCGTCTACAGCAGTATGCCGACGATAACTCGTTTTTCCTATCAAATGGCCAAACCATAAACATATCAAAAACAGAAATTTTAATTACACACAACGGACTAAAACAAGAAATAGCCCCTATCTACCCAGAATATATCAAAAAAACAGTCAAAATATTAGGAATCTTTTACAACGAATCGAACCAAACAGAATACCATAACTGGAATTACGTTGAAAAGAAAATTCAGGCCATTAAAAATAAATTTGATAATCCGTATTTAACCATGTTAGGAAAAATTCACCTAATTAACGCAAACATTATAGGTAAAATTATTCAAATCGCACGTCAATCTATTCCCAGTAATTTTACCATCAAAAAACTTAATAAAATTATATACAACTTCCTTTGGTACCCAGAATACTTCGAAACCATAAAACGAACCAAACTAAACATGTCTATGTCCCAGATCTCTACCAAAATCATCGCCGCAAATCTCGAAAGAATTAAATATATTAAAAACATCGAAAATCCGAACCAATTCTTCCACGTCTGGTTTATATATATCAACTAGGCTTCAAGACAAAACAAATTAAACAATCTCTCTTTAGCACATTAAGACCAAAAAAACTCTTTCAAAACAAATTTTGGACTGACTACCTTAATTCAAGCATAATATAAAATCAACTTAGAAATTTCAATAACTCCTGGCCAGAAATCAAAGGCCAGCTAAAACGAGAGTCCGACGGCCAAATTCTCTTTTCAATTCTTTCCCAATTGTAATTCGTCGTGTCGTTTTGTCGAAAATCGCTTCCAAATGCACTATTTTCGAGAGACGGCAAAATACGTTTTCGCTTGCCAAATCTTTCCACGGCCAACCAGCAAGTCTTGGGTAAGTCTGAGAGTTGTACCTCTTCCTGACTAACCCCAATCTTTAAAGCTGTGACCACGTTGTTTTGCAACAAGCGATAACATAGTTTTTGGGCATCTTGTTCACTCAGAATCTGCTTTTCATTAGTGGTTCGCAACAAGTCAGCTTCCGTTGTTTCGGTTCAAGTCCTCAGTTTGTTTCGTTTGTGGTCCGTTCAAGTTAGCTTCTGTTTCACTTAGTTTACTTCCTCAAGTCTGCCTTGGTCTGGTTTTTGCCTCAGCTAGTTTTGGCCTGGTTAAATTTCAGCCCAAGTCTGTTTTTTAGTGGCTGGTCATTTCAAGTAACCCTGGTCTGACTTGCTCCTGTTGCCTTGTTTGTGCACCGGCTGGTCTTGGTCTTACTGTCTGTTGTTGTTTGCCCGGTTTTCGTGGCCTTTGGCTTATAGAGCCTTGGGTGTTGTCTGACCGGTGCATATTAAAGTCTGTTACTGTTGCCTACACTGGATTTGCGGCCTTTGGCTAATAGAGCCTTGTCTGGTCTGAGCCAATTGGAGTCTGTTGTTGTTGCCTGCACCTGGCTTTTGCGGCCTTTAGGCTAATAGAGCCTCCAGGTCTTGTCCGGCCGGTGCCGTTTTTTGTGGCATTAGATCGCCACTTAAACGAGGTTCAACGCAGTTATATTGGGATTTCTGGATCTGGTTAAAATTGGCTTTTGGACTGTTTTTCCGGTTAATTTCATCACTTGGTTACTAGGAGAATTGGACTCGAGCAAGCGTAATTTCCGGTAATTTTATTCCTGACGATTTCGAATTCAGACCACTACATTAAACTCCAACTATTGATCGTACTGGGAGTATTGGAAATTTTGGCAGATTGAACAATTGGAGAATAAAATTACAGTATTTGGATATTATCAAACTTGCGTTATACAATTTCTAGAATTAGGCAATTTTTACCGTCGATAATTGGATCCGGATCTGGTCTATATTGCTATCAGTCAATTTAAGAATTCAACAGTCTACCTTAACATTCAGCTTACCTATAATTGCTATTAATTAACCAATTTGGACAGTTTCAACGTTCGGGTTTAGATTGTAAATTGGGTGTTTCTTTAATTCGAATTGGATATTAGTCCTGGTTAATTTAAACCTCTAAGGCTGGATCCCCACCGGACCTCAGACACGACGCGACGAAACATGTCTGACTGTTGACTTGTCGCGTCGTGCCTGACAGCGACTGTCCAATCCCCACCAACAAAGCGCGCGAAAATTGAACTGGTCAAAGCTAGGCGATATAATTCAGTTGTGATCATAGCGGAGGCAAATAAAATGTAAATTTTGGCAGGAATATGTATTTGGAAACGTAACCAGAAGTTTATACGACAGCACAAGTAGTGGATACACCCCATTTGTGAAAAAAGGTATAAAGAGGTTTCTTTCTATGTACTTTTTCGCACTTTATTAAAACATGTAGATAAGTTTCAAAATTACGCAAGGGTGTCTTCAAAATTGTTTTTTGAACGAGTCAAGCTGGTAAAATCATACATGGAAAATAAAGATACGAATTAAAAGGCTTTTTGACCGTTCCAGGAATATATTTTTATTGGAATTAAAATAAATTACCTGCTTAACCTTTCAAAATAACATTCCTGATATAAAACCTACAAAAACCCATAAAAAACTAATGGTTTCTATCAAAAAGCATCTTCAGACACGGTAAAAAAGTAGTGCACGCGCTATCTCGCTAAAAACGCGTTTAGTCGTGTCTGTCTGCTGTGCGTAAGATTTGCGTCAAGTCTGGTCGGTGGAGACGCGACAACAAAAGAAATAGCGTTCCATCTCATTAGTCGCGATCAGACTGCTTTAAAGCGTTTTTGTCTAACCGGTGGGGATTCAGCCTAACACTTAGACTATTGGTCCTAAGTACGTTCGATACTTCACAATTTAAACATTCAACAGTTGACTAATTTTAAACAATCTACCTTTGCTAATAATTTAACTTTGACAATCTGAAGATTCAGTTATTGTTAATTGGACTCAACTCATCTACTTGGTCAATTTCAACTTTTGGTTTCGGATTGAACTTTGGTGTTACATTTGTTGGAACTCAATACAGTCTTAGTCCTGAACAATTTTATTCCCTTAACACACAGATTATTGGACCTAGATAACAGTAATAATTTATAAATTGAAGATTGGTGATTCTCACATTTCGCAATTCTACTCAACAAACTCAAAAGTTGAAATAATCAGCTTTAGGAATATTTAAATTGTCGGTCTAACTTAGCCTTTGACCTTCCAATCGTTGAATCTAGGTGCCCCATAATTGGAATAGATTTCTGAAATTGGACAATCCTAATCTGTTAGAGTTTCGGATCTAAGTATATTTGGTTCGTTCACACTTTGAAAATAGGTACTCCACAGCTAATAACCTTACTAAATAATTCGGACAGTTTAAACATCCAGTCCCTAAACCAATAGATTGGTTGGCCCACTTGAATTATCGTAATAAGTTTGTCTTTGGATTGTTGAACCTTGGTGTTGATTGTTAAAATTGATTGCTGCTGGTCTCTGACAACTCAAACTTTGTCATTCAAATTATTGGACCTGGGTAATACCGCCTCTATTGGAATATTTAATTGGTTGGTTGATTTGGACAGGTTTCACATTTGAAATATCTGGAAGGCTGTCTCTTGCTTCCTTGGTAATAGCGCTATTTAACAAACACAAGTTGAAACCATAACAACAGTTTGCTTGGAATTTGTCTCTGTTAACTCACATAATACACAATTATAACATTTGATTAAACCCTATCTATTTTTATTGGACAATTAGGAACATCACTTACCTGTAATTTTCTTATCGGTTATTTTAACAGTTGGCAAGTGACCACCAACCTTCAGCGAATTTGTACTTAACAAATTTGGAATTTTTGTTTATCTTCCTTGACTGTGTTGGATTATTGGACCGTTGCGAACCCTTTGTTCGTCAATTTAGGCATTGTTTCCCAGAATTATTATTAATTTAATATCGACCGACTCGACAGTTGCCACAATAATTAGACTAAGGAGACAGTTGGCAATCTAAAATTAGACTTAGACAATTTCCAATTCCTGGTTGTATTGAATCTAAATATTCTCGACATGTATCAAATTAACTATATTGGTCACTTTCACAAATAATTGTACTATTGGACAAACAACTGTATTTTTGGTGTAACTAACTAAACAAACAGCCAAACCAAAATAAATTTGAACACTTAGGTCGACTGTACAGTTTTACAAATTTAGAAAAACGGTACTGCTTTACAGAGAACTTTAAGGATAAATAGGTTGACAGAAGACTTGATAACACTATATAATAATGAATGGGACGGAAGAGACCGGAAAAAACTAGAGGCCGAAAGTGGGCCTTCACGGCAGTGAATGGAAAACCTGGAATAACGCAAACGGACAGGTACACGATCTATGTCGGCCCCATGGAAAAGGGGAACAGCAACTGCCCACACTATCATGGGCTGTTCACCATGAAGAGTCGGGGGGCGGGTCATCAGCTGGCGGCCATAACAAAGAAGAGTGGCGGAAGAGCTGAAAAAAATAGGATTTACCTTGACGTACGTGGCAGCGGTCAAGGACCAAGCGGCATGGGTTGCCTATGTATACAAACACGCCGAAGAGGTCGACATACCAGAAGAGGCAAAGGAATGGATGAAGAAGGGCCTAGGCGCAGTAAAAGGGCAGTGGCAAAAAATAGCCGAAGAGGTCGCCAAGGAGTTCGATACAAAACCCTCAATGAACCTATACAAAGAGCGCCCTGTTCGAACGCGACTTCTCATTTCCCGAACTGCTAGCAAAACGGGCATACAATCAGGTAACATTTGGGAAAAAGAAGAATAAGTTGAAAAGAGTATTAAAGAAACTAGCCAAACACCAAGTGCCAATATGGAAAACCAATGAAGCGAAAGAGGCAATCTACAACATAATCAAACAAGCCAAAAACGTGGAATATAACGGCGATCAGCTGACGACTGATGAGCTGCTACTAATCCTGGTACAGGCAGGGGGCATAGAATACACGCCCCACATTATGCTCCACGGCATCGCAGGAAAAGGGAAGACGTTCCTGGGAAAATGGTTCTTCCCCGTGGAATACGCGTCAATTCTAACCAACGACTCGCAAGGCGTTGGCTTGGCCAAATGGCTTTGAGGTTCCGCCATAAAGTATTGAAAGTGGATGACGCCGGGAACGCGTTCTTTAATAACGACGCCCTGCTGGCCGCCGTAAAATTCATGCACCACAACGCATGGAGTGCAAAGACCCACCAGGACAACGAGGCGACATGCGCATTTGTCACCACCAACGCGGCAAATCCACTTTATAAAATGGCGGGCCTCGAGGAAATGGCGCCAATGCGGCGCAGATTCGTCACGGCTGAATGGACCCACGACAGCACGACACCGGAATTAGGCAATCAGAAACGAATAACAAGCGACCTAACGGACGAAGTACTAATGCAACTAACAACAGAAATAGTGCACAAGCTGGAATAAAGGGAAATGGCCGTCCAGCCATCATTGGTGCAAATTGCGGAATATGTCCGAAACGTCGCACATTTAATAGCAGAAGACGACAGCGACGAAGAGCAACCAGAAAGCACACAAAGCAGCTGCAGCTCAAGAGGCAGTAAAAGATCATGCCCTTCAAGCCAGGAAGAAGTAGAAGAGCCATCCGCGAAGACATCACGTGTAGAGATTGCCACGGGCTTCGCGGATGAACCTTCACTAGAAGACCTCTATGACGATGGACGCACATGTGCGCACAATGCACATGTGCACAAGAAAAAAGAATGGATGAAGAAGAAAAAACACTAACGGAAGAAGACTTCCAATTTGTAAATTTGTTGGAGGCAATGGCCGAATCCGGTATAAAATTGTAATTGTAGATGGGCGCAAATGCGAGCATAATGGTCGAAACGCTCAGTGTATGTGCCAACAAGAAGAAGAACATAGTCTCACAAGGGAAGACTTCCAGTTTGTCAACTTACTAGAAGAAGCAATGGCCGAATAATATTGTAATTGTGTATGTTGTTTTATTGCGGGTACTGGTACTGACACTTTGGGTTAGTAATAAAAGTGGTACTAAAAATTCTAGTGCTACAAAAAGGAACACTAATAAAAGTGTCAGTACCAGTACCAGAGGGGCTATTGAGGAGTTCGCTTGACCCTCCGAACTAATAAAAATAAAAAAAATAATTAATATGATAATGAGATGACGGTACTATGGCACTACAGTGCCATAGTGTCTTTGAATGAAAAAAACAAATTATAAATATGCAAATGAGCTGTGACTGGTACCAGTTCAAAGAAATTTACGATCGTATAAAATCCATGTGCTGTCGTCGCAGAAAGTCGTTTTGTTTTTGCAGTTATTTCACTGTGCGCCATGTTTGGCAACAAGCAACGAAAAGATGGAGTCGTCAATTCATGTAGTTACCTAATCCGTTGGATAACTCCTTTTCAGAAAACTTAGGCAAAAGCAAGACGACGGCTTCAGGGGCCTTCACGACAACAAAAAATAGACATATGGCAAACCGAGAGGGGCAATTCGAACTGCCCACACCGTCATGGGCTGTTCACCATGCTGGGTCGGAGTCCTGTTACCTACCTAAAGGCGTCGAAGAAACCGAAATTCCCGACGAAGCCAAAATGTTAATGGAAGAAGATTGCAACAAAGGTGGCGGCCGTTGAAGATTTTTCCTTTCCGGAACTTCTGGCAAACTATCAAATGCAATTTGGGAAAAAAGATAAGCTTAAAACCAAAGATCCAGTTAGCAAATTGCTAACCCCACCCCACCCACGAGCCCTCAGAAATAAAAATTTCTTATCTGGAGAGTTTTTTATTAATTAGAAAAATTAGTAAATTGTTTTTCAAGCTTTAACTATACTTTAACCAGATACCTCTAAACCTTACTATAAGCTGAGTATGGTGTAAGTTTATACATTGGAAATTGTGTTTTGCAAGCTTTAACAAAATTTAAAAAATATATCTAACCCTAAAAGTGATGTGACTTTCTTTGTTTTTCAGCTTTTGTTGACGAAGAGTTATGCCAAAGGAACCTACAGGTTCGAACGGGGCTCGCACCCTTGCCAAAATTGACAAATGTCGCCGGCAAAGATATGTTTGGCAATTTGGTCAAGTGTTGTTGTGGCTAGCAGCAGTAGCCTGTTATTATTGTGTGTAATTTAAGAAAATAAAACGTGACATGACTTGTGCTGTATGTAAAAGGCCATATAGTAACAATGTGAATACAGCAAAAAACACAGATTTGTTTTCTAAATGACCTTTGTCATTCATTCAATATGACAATTTCAAACCAAACTTTGGGGTAGCGGCAGTTAGTTTAACAAGGCCATTCCAAGAAAACCAGAAACAAGCAACTCTTGCTGAACAAAACCGAAAAGGTTTAAAACATATAAACGGACTCCGATGGTTTCCAAGCATTTCTCTTCGTAGCTGAGTTTTTTGCAGTTCCGGCTTCTAAAAAAAAATAATAGCGAAACAAATCTTGAGCTTAAAACTTGCGGCCGACTTTTGTCTTCAACATGTTGTTACAATGTAGCTTGATAATTTATAAACGGCAAAGCAAAAAAAAAGACCTGCGAAAAGATTTTATAGAGAAGACAATGCCATTTTCTCATTGGCCCGTTTGTAATTTTACGCTGACGTCACGAATGTTTGCTGCCTTTTACTAAAAACAATGAAGTGAGTGCAGTATTTTTAAATACCAAATGGACGAATTGTGCAAGCGAACACTTTGGGTGTTTTGCACAAACCATTAAAGACTAGTAGTTAGTTCTAATGTGCATTTTTTTCTGTTTCACAGCTCAGTAGTTTGTGAGTCAATCCGCAAGAACGACGAATAATATTTATGATTAGTGTGGGTCTGTTAAAATTTTCGATTTAGTAAAAATCTTCATGTTTACCGCATTTGTTTGGAGTCTATTTTTGCTAGCTTTTACTAGAGATTTCAACCATAAACTCGTTGCTGATTTGAAAAACTATTTTTGCAAATAAGAGGTGTAACTCAACGATAACGTAACGCGGTTATTCAAGCCGCTAACTAATCTATAAGCTGCATTAAAGAGTAAAGTTGCTATATATAAATGCTTATCTGTTTCATTGAACTTGCCGCAAAAACAGGTTCCAAATGGGCCAAAGTCGACACATTTTCTCAACTTTAAAATGTCACCGAAAAATATATGTTTGGCCAATATTCGGTCAGGTCGCTAAAGAAACACTTTTATTGTTTTCAACAAATGGTTGGCAAACAACTGAACACTACTAGTCCTTTTCTAACTTCGTTTACCAAGTAAAAAAAAAAAAAATTTAATTATGTTAAACTTCTAGGCTTGACATTGCCACGGTTCAAATGAAAGGGCACAGGTGCAGTAATGCAGTCACGAAAAACATACTTCACTACTCAGCCAAACCCAATGATTGTAATTGGATTAAGTTTGACAATTCCTCCTCGTGTGTCGTGTCATCATCAACAATTAAAACATGTATATCTGGATTAACATTAAGAGTGGACGACGCGAAGTACCAAAAAAAAAAAATTATTTTTTATGACTTCTTTTGGCGATAAGATAAGCTTGCTTAGGCATTTTTGTATTACAGGTCAGTAGGCTACACTCCTAAAATCCAAACTGTTGATCTTCGAAAAGGAGTTGTTTAAATACGCGAAATAAATACAAAAATGGACAATTAGCGATAGAAGTTAAGGCCGGTTTACACACTACAAGCGAGCGACGCGGCGCGAGCTTAGGCGCTTGCGACGAGGCGTTTACACTGCAGCAGATACAGGGGACGAGAACCTTAATCCTTGAGAGCGCCGACAGGTTCTGTGGACCAACGGCCAATTTCTCTGGCCGCGGCGGCGACTCTTGTAAACACGACAAGTACAGGAAGCTGTGTGGAAGTTTGGCCCGTGCATCAAAGAAGCAGGGGGTCAACAACACCTTTATTATCGCGCCCGGCACACAATTCGACCTTTAGCGCCCTCCTCCCTGGGCATTACGGGTCGTCGTCCTGTTGCGGCAGGCAGGGCAAATATCTTGGTGCAGGGGGATTATCCCAAAGAGAACACACAAAAAGACCTAAAAAGCAAAAATACCTAAAGCAGAATAATAAAACCATAGTATTTAGACCAACAACGCGTAATACAGTCAAATACGCAGTAATATCCCGTACAGCATAAGATCAAAATCGTCTGAATAAGACCTAAATCTGCAGAATAAGGTCTAAATTCATCAGAATAAGGCCTACTAAATTCATCGGAATAAAGCCTAAATTCGTCGGAATAAAGCCTAAAGTCGTCGGAATTAGTCCTAAATTCATCGGAAGAAGACCTAAATGGCCATAATAACGCCAGAACCCGTGGGTAAAGGGTATGGGACGATCGGGGGCCATAGGTTGGCATCGGACGTTTTGGTGCCAAAGTTTGGACGCCATTGTCTGACCGGCGCCGTCAGGGCGTCGCTGTTTTGGCAACGGATTTTTGGTCCTGTTTGGGGTTGGTGGTGGGTAATGGGGGGGGGGTTAGAAAATGGGTTAGTGATGTACTTAGGGGTGGGGTTTGGGGTTAGTTAAAGTGTTGTTTAGGCCTGATTCTGACCTTATGACTTATTCCGAATTGTGTTTTATTCTGACGTTGGTGTTGTTCTTATCTCGGTCTTATGGCTGGAGTCCATCCCAAAACCCTAACCTCGTTAACTAAGCGCAAACTGGCACCACACCCAAACAATCATAACATGGCGGCGGGGCAACAATATCAGCCCATCCCCATCTGTTTCATCATACGTTAGGTTCAACCAGCTCTTCATTAGCTACTCTCTCTCACCCATACTTATCGTTCATCCCTTCACCGGCCTCCTCCACCTTTCTACGGGGACCGAGAGCATCAACTCCTCCTCCTCTGACTTCAACATCTCCGCCCCGACAACAACAACACTATCAACTAGTTCAAGTGCAACGGCGACAGGGGCGGAATACAAATTAAACCTACCCAATGGGGCCGACTTGGCACGGCGGCCCCGCCGGGTTCCACAAGATCCCAATCAGCTGCACCATTGGGAGGCCGGCTGGCCGGACTATTCGCCACAGTCGGGGTACCATGGATTAAACCCGTGGCAGTTTTTTTTTACCCACCCCACGCGCACCATTATAATTATTTTTTTGATGCGATGTTTGTATTTTTTAACCCTTTTAAATATATTGCACCTGAAAATTTTTAAACTTTTTATAAAAACGCACTTAATTTTTTATCTTTTAACATTTTGCTGTCCTGTCAGTAAGTTAAATTCACTCACCCCTTCCCCCACTTTTGCCACATATTCGTCGAGCCAGTCTGCGCAAAATCCCTTGTATTTGAACATCGGCATGGCCCCCCATACTTTCATTTTCCCATTTAAATAACCTACAGTATTTAATTTCATCCCGTTTAACCGTTTTCATTTGCAGTGTTTACACGGCCGTGGGCCCCCTAAGCGCCCTTACTCAAAACCCCAAGCCATGTCACGCGCTTCGTTTTTTTGCAGTGAGTTCGTCGCATACCCGGTGTACAGTCAAAAAGTTTGTTCTTCTCAGTTTAATACCTGGGACGCAAGCGATTCGCTTGCTCTTTGTATTAACTTGATTTTTGGACAGGGAGCACGGTGCCGAAGCTTGCTTCGCCCTGCTCACGGGTTGTCCTGGTATTTGCAGTACCTCTCTCCGCACGGCCCACATTCCCACACCGTGGCAATTCCTCTTTATCCAATTAAATTGGAGCGAAAATTTAAAGCAAAAATGGTGACCGACCGGCCAAAAATGACAAATTTTGTTGCTAGTACGGGACTTCGAGTAGGGAGGGGCCTCTTCAGAGACCGAAACGTTGGTGGTAGGTATATGAGCCTCATCCACGAGTTTACTTTGCAACTTCGATTGGGAAGGCAAAGAGTGAGCCCCTTCAGCTGGCCAAGTTCCTCGCAACAGACTTGTTGGCGAGTTGTCCCCCGAGCGCTGATGGGCAGTTTTGTGCAACGTCTGGCGGCAAGACGTTTATACCCCGGCAACCGGGCAGTGTTTTACCAGGACTCCACGATCTTGATCAGGGGAAGACGGTAGGGGCTCACACACCCAATACGGTTATTCGAACCACTGGTTGAAGAACCCCGGGGCTCTGACTATTCCAGAGCGCATTTTCGCGATGAAAGCACGCCTCAAAGAAGGTTCGGGAACGATTTCACGGGGGACAGTCAGAGACGTTAGGTGCTGCAGATGCGGCAGTTTGGCCGAGACACTTCCCCACGTACTCAACCACTGCGATCCCGTCATGCCCCGAATCCTATCTCGGCACGACGCCATACAGGGGGGAAGTGTTGCGCCACGTACCTTCAGGTCACCAAGGTTTCTTTGTGACCGAGTTTGCCGGGAGCACGCCGATGCCACGGGTGAGAACCTCCGGCCAGACTTGATGGTCGAGAGCGCCGACAGGTTCTTTTAGTCGTGGACTTTGCGTGCCCTTTCGAAAACGGCCAACATGCCCTTACCGCTGCTGCGGCCCGTAAGCACCAAAAGTACAGGGAGTTGTGTGGAAACCTCAGCGCCTTGTGGGCATCACGGGCCGTCGCATGCTCTGGCTATCAAGGGTGCAGCCACCACGTACTAATGTGGCAATCTTGGTACAGGGGGATGATTGTTACCAAACCTTAAACTATCCTTTGCAAGCGCAGACTGGCACCACACAAACCGCAAATAACTCAGCTCAACAGTACGTTCGTCAATCAGCCAACAACCTAGCCCACTCACTTCATCACTTTGGAAAACTTCAGCCCTTTGACCCCAGCTCTGACCCCAGCTCTATCCACGCCCCGCCGCCAACCCCTCCTCGCACTCCAATGTTAAAGCTGGCCTCCTCCTCCAATCAAAACCCACTCCTGACCGTTTCGCCGAGGTGCTCTCAACTCTCTAACCGCGCGGCAGCCGGGGCCAACTTACCAAATACTTGCGTTCAACGTTCGTTTATCGTCAGTTCCGTCCGCCACACCAGCCGAATCATCGTCAACGGCAAAAGGGCGCGGACGCCGCGCGGTCAACACTTCACCTCTTCGCACCCATGGGGTCCAGCAGGCCGGCGTATTGCACAACACTTTACCCTTTTATACTCACAGAATTTTAACTATTTTTTTACTTACATTGTTTTTAAATACCCACACCTTGTGTAGGCCCTCCTACTCTTTTCGCCACCCCCACCTCCTTCCACTCACTCACTCTAGGCACACTTCCAAAATATTTATCTAATTACACAATACCATACCCCCGAGCCCAATCTGCGCCAGCCTGTTCCTCCTGCAAGCCCTACCATCGGCGGGCCACATAATTAATCTGGCCATAACTTTTTAACTTAAACACTTGTAAAAAATCAGTCTGAAACAAAATGGAAAACTAGTAGATACTAAAGGAATTGCAGCAAAATCATCCGGAATTCCCTCCCTTTTTAAATCAAGTTTACAAAATATAGAAGGATATTTTTTAACCATTCGTAATTCTGAAGCACTGGTAATAAAACTGTATTGCTATGGTAGAAAACACTTTCCCAATCTAGTTACTTTTTAAGGACATTGAGAAAACTACTGATGCATCTGATGATGAAACCCAAACATCTAACATAAAGGAACAAAATATTTAGGCAAAAACCCTTAATGGGATGAAAAATCTACACCTTATATTGTAACGAAGAAAAAGGTTTCAACATGGAAAAGATTACAAAAAAAGAAACAATAACCAAAATTCATACCAAATTCAAAGTCTAGTATTACATTTTTATTGAAATATATATGTTTTTTGTTCATTTGAATAAAATTATATTTTTCAACAGTTGTTAGATTATCCTCAAGTATTTAAAACCAATAGAAGCTTTCAGTGTTCAAAAAAAATGAATTGTAAGGCAAAAATAACTGTTAAAGAAATACTTAAGTTTCCTCAATACAAGGTATGGTTTATAAAGGCTAAAATTTATTATTAAAGTTTGCTTAGTTAGTGTGTTTTTGTTTCAAAGAGCTTCAAAACTTCTTCATTTGATGTTATTAAACTATTACGGAAAAACAGAAACTTTAGTAAAGGAGTCTGCTTGCTGTGTTGAATTTCCTAATGACGATGAACATTCTGGATGTATATTGTATATTAGGTTGGGTTACACTTTTAGGCTTGTATTATTTAATATGTTTAGGTTTGTTAGCTGCTTTTATGCCTTTTATGCTGGTATGATTTTATGCAATTTGTTATAAAATTGACAAAAGGCTGATTGAAAAAATTGATGAAATGGTGAACAATGGGATATATAATGTGCCAGAGAACTTAATTTTATATGTTAATCATGAATTTAAAAAAAATAAAGACCTTCCAATGAGCTCTTATCGTAGATTTTTTCCACTAAAAAAGGACATTCAAAATCACTTTTGCAAGTCTTTCACAGGGCGCAGGCTTGCAAAAATTGACCAGACAAATAAATGTCCAACTGTTGGCAGATCAATGGAAGGAAGAATCTCATACCGATGACAAGATATTGTTCCGCCCATATATTGCAGAAACAAGTACTTCACAAACGGTCGCAAACAACGCTGATGAATCTGCACCTATAATTGACTGCCAGCAAGCATTGTTATTTGTCCACCAATTTGCATAGCAGCGCAAATTGCTTCTTCGGTTTGGGCAAGATATCTGTGGGTTAAAACTAATATTGGATATCAGGTAGTGGCAAGTTTTATTACACAAAATGAAAGACAGTCAGATATTAAAGAAGCACTTAATATATTAAAATCATGGTGTCCTGATTGGAGTCCTACATTATTTATGACGGACAAGTGTGATGCTGAGATAAATGCAATTGAAAGTGGTTTCTCAGGTAACAAATAAGTTATTTATGACTGGAAGAATAACATAATTCCATTAGTATGTTCTATTCAGATTGCAGGGTATTAATTTGCGATTTTCACGAGAGCAGGCATGGGAAAGATAAACTTCTGCAACTAATAAGAGCTGTAGCTCAGACTGAAAACGAAATTGAGTTCAAACAATATTTTTCAAAGATATTTTGAGAATATATGGCTAAGAGAGAAGGAGGTTGTTTGATTTACATCTAGTTTAGTTGATTGATTAATAGTAATGGTTTTATTTTAGCGATGTGCATATCTTTACCGAGCTGATAACACGATCAGAACCAATAATGGCGTAGAAAGGCAGAACCGAGTCCTAAAGGAATGTTACATGAGATTTCGAACAGACAAGTCACTGTCAGGGTTAATGACGATTCTGCACAAGGAATTTCTTCCAGAAGGAAAGCAAAGGTAATTGTATATACCTTTATATTTTTACCAGTTCAGACCCTTTAACTGATTCAATTATTATCTTAGATAGGTTCATTAACCAGAATATGATATCTATTTTCGAAATTTTGTAATAAGTATTGGCAACCGCGTTAGGGAACAGGTATGAGGAAACAAACCTAAGAGGTCGTACAGAAAATACAATGAGAATGTACCAGTTTATTTAAGAAATCGCCCAAATGCCATTGTAAAGTTCTGCATGCAAAGAATTCACAGTCCACAACTGTTAATGCTAAACATATTTTAAGGTTTTTTTGCTGTGGAAAGCAGTTCAACAAGCGAGAAATATAACGTTCAGTTCGGCTCAACACAAGACTTTCGCCAAAATGTTTTGCCATGTAAACATATGTTTGCCATTTTTAATATATTCGATGATGTTTCATGGCACACCTTACCTCAGTGGTATTATAATTCTGTATATTTAACACTTGACAAAAATGTGGACAAATTGAATGCAAAGAAAATTCTGTTAAACGCTCTGTTATCACAACTGATTCAACTCTACACAGAAGTTTAAACCATACCGAAGAGCATGACGTTAATCCAAGTTTTGTTTGTAATTCTGATAATACAATTGACGATATACCTAGCTCCAAAACCATCAAAAGCATTGTGGACCAACTTGCACAAATCAAAAATTTAGCATATAATGCCACATCAGAAAATACTCTGAAAGAAGTTGAGCAAAATCTCACTACTGTTAGGCCTATTATTAAAACACTTACAGAGGCATGTGAACATCATGCTGGTAAGACTTTCCCAAAGTTTAATAAAGAAAATGTCCATCCACCAGTCCTTGTCATGATGAGCTGCCTCGTAAACAGCCAAAACCAAATTAATCAAGATGGGAGCATGCAAATACAATGCAAAATTCAACACAAAAAAATCAAAAAATCACGCCAAATCTTGATGTTGTTCAACTTTAAAATATAGACCAGGTCTTGTTAAAGAATGGTCCACATTCAATATCGCTTCTGCAAATAAAATCACTACACATAAACAGAGGAGAATTGCTTGTTTTGCTATCCCATGATCACAGTTTTCGTGCTGGGTGGTTATACGATGAGATTGTCAATGGCTTTTCATGGCAACTCAGCGTATGCCGCAACGATCTATGGTTGCTCTGATTTTACAGCAGAAAGGCTCTATCAAGAGGTTGTGGTCACAAATATCTCTTTCTAACAAGAAGTGGATATTCGTGCCGTGGAACCCAAGTGGACGACATTGGATAGTGCTTGCCGTAAACATTGAAAAGCGACTGCTTCTTTACCTAGATCCTGTACAAATGGTTTGCACCCAAACAAGTATGAGTTTCAGAAGTGCGCTTTTGCTTTCATAAATGACCTCATGTCGGATTTTCTCTGACTTCTGTGGAAAGCACACCCCGGACTCTGCAACCAGACACAGATAGCTGTGGGGTCCTAGTGTACATGTATTCTTTCTAAATGGCTTTGCTCAAGCCAAAGCCTTGTGCAGTCTGGATCATGTATATGAATATCGACAGCAAGTATATGATTCTGTTGTTGGGACATGTCTTACAGGATATGTGATGACCCTACAAAAGTTCATTGGGTGCAATGCTCACGGTGTCCACAGCACATGTGTAGGGATGACAAAAGAACAAACAGCAAACAAAAAGCACTTTGTATGTCAAGATGAATTTCTTTAAAAAATAATGTTTGTTGTTTTGTTTCCGTTATTAGATTATTGCGCTTAGTCAAATCAAATTACCCTTTGTTCCAATCATTTTTAATCACTTTGTAAAGCATACCTTATGGTTAGATATTTTATAAATCCAATTTTTTATTGTCTTTTTTCAAATCGAATTACTCTTTCTTCCAATCATTTTAAATAACTTTATAATCAGTTGTCAGATTTATTCAAATGAAAAATGTTGTATTTCTTCATCAAATTTTCTATTCTGTGATACATATTGTTCTATCTGCAATCTGCACCATATATCCAATTCTACGATCTTGAAATAGCAATGCCTGCTTACACTAATCTCAGTGCCACATCCAATCATCAGAGTTGTACAGTGTGAACCTTGCCAAGCCAAATCATCCATCAAACCAAACTATTTCACATCAGTAATCATAGCAAAAGGAACATTTTTTACAAATAGTGCAATCTCCATCACCCATCGTCTTAAAAAATGTCCAAGACACCCTTAAATATTGGTTTATTTTCTGGAATAATTTTACATTCGAATAAAAGTTTTTAGGGTACTCTACCCTTTTAAAATTCAGCTGATTAATTTTGATCCATAACATCGGGTATTGGTATCACAATTAAATGTTCAAGTATCGGACATTTTTATTTATTACTATTTATATAATATTAATTTGTAGTTGCCTAGATTGTAACACTTTGGCCTTTCGCTGGCTTCTACCACCTAATTTAGCATTTTATGTATTATCGTTTGCAACATTCGTCACATTGCAGCAGCATGGAGTGCCTTATTTGGAAATAAAGTGTTGAAATCAACGATAAAATCCTGTTGTTGCATAAGCCAATCAGAAAAGCTTACTAAATATATGGAAAGGAATCACTATAAACGAAGTAAGACACTTTTCTTACATAAGTGTTGGTTTTAAACTGTGAAATTAATTATGTTGCATTTGGTGTAACACATCAGTCAATAGAGTCTAGTCAAATAAATATAAGACATATATATTTTCCTAGTATCACTAATATTTGTGTTTTTCAGATCCACATTTTACCTTACTACAACACTATTAAAATATTAAAGGTTAAATTTCCTAGTTGGGCGGAGTTTCTCAATCTATAGGTCACAAACTGCAGTTAGTTCGGTAGGGCTTAATTTATTACGATTGGTTCCGAGCAAGATTTCTCTAAAATTTAAAATTAAATTACAGGAACTATATAAAAACATGGTTCATATTAATTAAATTAAAATTTATTATGCAATTTGTAAATTTTTGGTTCACTTAAATTACACAGAAAAGAATTGGATTCCAAACTGACTAAGCACTAAGTATTTCAATTGCCGTCAAAAAAGGATGAGAAACACTAGAGCAGGGGTTTTCAACCAGTGGGCCAAGAAAACATTTGTACACCACTTTAAAAAATCTAGATTTATTGATTTACTTTCATCATATTTATTGATTTTTGTTTCATCTATACACCTGATTTTTCAGGAATAATGGCTTGGGGGAATTGAAGAATTTAAATAAAATGCAAATTTATTTTTCAGCAGCAGTATCTTATAATGCTCGGAGGAATAAATAATTTGGTTTGAAATATGTTTTCTGCGGGTTTTTGTTCCAACCTATTTTATAGATTTTCTTTCATAAAAAATTATTGGCCAACAAAATTTTTTTGCAACGAAAATGTGCCACAAAGACAATAAGGATCTCTGACTTTTTCGATTTTGTGCATGTTTGCTTTTATTTTGGCATGTTTAGCTATTCTTTGTTTTATAATTGACAAAAAAAAATACAAAAAAATTATTGTTTTGCATTTCTTGATTTTCACTTCAACATATATTGTTATTATTGATTGCATGGTCCTTAAATAATGGTTAAGCTAGGTGTTTATAAGATTAATTTTTTAATACTCCTTTAATGCCTATTTAGGCCAATTTTTTTTATTAATAGTTTAAGCAATGTTGTGGTGTAAAAAAATTAAATAAAAACATTGTTAAAACATTTCTAGTCAATAAATATTTAGTCCCCTGTTGATATGTTACTTTTTAACTCTTGATTTATATTTTTTAAATTCTTTAATTATTTGTTTGCATGCTAGGGAAGGAGATGACAACCTTCACGTGGTATTATTCCCTGTTGCTCTCACTAATAGTCATATCATTGTGTATTATTTGAATATACTATTTGTTCTTTTTGCATCACATTTCATTCAAACAATTTTATCGATGCAATAAACACAAGCAACCTAGCATATTACAACGAACTATTTTTTGACTGAAGCATTTTTAAATGTCTAGTTTATTTACCGTTTTTAGGCAATGTTTGAAAATATGGCAAACAAAATTGCCTTTTTGTATATTTGTCGCATTACTTTTACTGTATATGAGTATATTCATCTATATTTTATAATCTGTAAAATGAAAAAATAATTACATTCATTATACATTTCAAGTAGGCTAGGCAATAAATAGAAATTTGTCTTAAGTTTGTACCTCCGAGCAAACATTGAAAAGTCCGTCATAGGGAACATGCTTAAACAAGAAAAAATTAAATTACCAAAGGCAATTTTGAAGGTTATTAATCTAAAAAAATTCCTAAACAGCTTTTCACGCAGTTGTTAAATATTAAGGTGAACTCGACGCATCAAGAAGGCGCTATCACTTCGCATTAGTTCCGATATCATCGGTATATTATGTAAAAAAAATTAGGCAAATAAATCAAAATAATTATGTACAGGTAAACCTTTGTAAAACCCACCACCATATTCGTTCGTTCAGGCAAAATGTATTTAATATTAAGTACTAAGGATCAATCAACCAACTTCAGATACCCCAAAACTGCTAGAACATGACGACAATTATTGCTGAACACATATTCGAAACAAGAATAAAAAAAGTATAAAGAAAAAGGACGAAAAGCGCGAAAACAAAATTAAAGGCCAATTCTTTAAAGGCAATTATTAGAAATTTAAAAGATAAAACTCTCTAATTTTATCTCGCTGTGAAGACATCTCAAAAGCAATGTTTATCGGAGGTGTACCTTTTCAACGGATAACAAATAATCTGGCAAAGGATTTAAATATTCAGCAGAGCACTTACTTTGCAATTTTACTATAAACTCGTCCGTAAAAGTTTTGATTTTTCATTACCCCACCAAGCACAGATTTGAAAATGGTACGGCAAAATAGACGCAGATCTAGAATTTAGCAAACCAGCATTTGTTGCAATAATAGAAAAGGTAAGAATCATTAGGAAACGTATTGCTTGGAATGGTCTCTGTGATGATGACTCTTTTACCATATGCGAAGGATATTCTCGTTTTAATGGTAGTATTTATTAATAGTGATTGAAAGGTGCCATGTGCATATTTTTTGTAGATGGCATAAGTGGTGCAGAGCGTGCCAACATCGTCAAAATATGTATCCAACGTGTTGCAGAAACTGATACAAAGTAGTATATCTGACATGCGATGGTCCGTTTGGGTAACAAGCTAAAGCTTGCCCATATCAAATGGCAGCAGCAAAAAATGAAAGTAAATCTTTACAGCACAGGCATATTGAGTTGTTGTCCGATGCCATCCGAAATTGTACACGACAGCATTTGAAACTTAAGAAGTTTAAGGAATGTGCACCAACTGTTTTGCGAATGTTTGATCGTTTGTAAGTAAACATCACACCACCTTGGTTGTTTACACAGATGTACATCGGATTATTTATTTATTTAGCAGGTTAAGAATGTGAAAACAACAAGTGTATTAAAATAACAGCAAAATTTTACTCCAATTTATATCCTAATTTCACAAAATAATTTAGGAATTGTTTTTTAACAAAAATAGTACGAATTTGATGCAAACAGTT
Source organism: Ascidiella aspersa (assembly GCF_963924565.1). Taxonomy (NCBI): domain Eukaryota; kingdom Metazoa; phylum Chordata; class Ascidiacea; order Phlebobranchia; family Ascidiidae; genus Ascidiella; species Ascidiella aspersa. Next base: position 29,753,028 of record NC_139451.1, on the reverse strand, counting down.
TGGTAAATTGCTTTTGTTTAACTTTTTATTAGAAATATATATTAGCCAGTTCATAACTTTATTTTTTCAATTATATACAGATGCTAAAAGTATGATCACATTTTGGAAAATGATGACGAAGTTATCAAAAAGAATTGTGATTTAATATTAGAACAAAACTTATTTTTACAGAAAATGTTAAAAAGTGGTGGTTGAAGGCAGGCGGGCAAAAGGAAAGTTTAAATTCGATGCCCTGGAATACTTTTTGAACTTATTTGCAAAAAATTTTATTTTGAAAATTTTCTATTAATGGCATATCTACTATCCCATTATTGAAGCATTAGGGACAGTAATCAAAATGTTTGACATTTACTTGTAAATTAATTAGACGCTGCAAACGTAAAAATGAGATGGCTTATTTCGAAGCTATGGTCTGTGAATGTATTATTTCTGTAATAACTATGGCTCTCTTACAACGCCTGTAAAATCTGTAACAAATTTTATTACAGATTCGGAAAACAACGAGAAAAACTGTTATGGGACCAAAAGGCAAAAAATATGACAAATGTGAATGTGAATTTTGACCAAAATGTTAGTTTGCGTAAAAAAATTAAATAGTGTTCATTTGTTCAGATTCATAACACCTTAAGTGATTATACTTCACACATTTTTATACAGAATATACTTTTGGAAACTGTGCTCTAGTAACTATTATTCTTTTGTGAATTATTTTATTACTAAAATATATTATTATTGCACAAACTCCACCTGAGAAAGTTTCTTTGGTAGCTGTTCAGCATTCTTCAAATCCAAGTTTATGTTTTACATTGCCCCGCAAAGAGATTTAGTGGCTTTTTGCAGACAATGACATAATTGTGAGTAATAATTAACATCTGGCATTTCTTCATTCTTGCGCTTTTTTATGTGGCCGAAATATAACTCCAATTGATCCTGATTTAATCTTTTCGTAACTACATAAACATCTTTTGGACTGTTATGAAGAATAAATTTGACCAATGCTTTTGTAGTTATTAACAAGCCCTCATAAGTTTGGTGGCTTAAAATTGCTTTGCTTACTCTGCCAATGAAGAATATTTTCCATTTTTCCAGTTCTTCAAGAAAGGTTGTGCTTAACCAGACTAAGCGCGGATCATCCGCTGGCCTGTAAGGTTGTAAAATCAGAATTATATCTAAAATCTGTTCGAGTGTTCATTTTATTTGCAGCTCCTAAATTCTGTACTTTGAAAGAGATAGGGTACTTTTCAGAAATGCTACTGTAAATGTATTATACTCATCAATATTTCATTAATCTAGATCCATTAGGCCAACTTGAATTACATGTTGTTTTATTAACACATTAACCAGAAGATACAAACATTTTTCGGTTGCTTAAAGCAGTGCTTCTTAAACTTTTTTAGTTTTGTTATTTCATTCACCCTTGACTCATGATTTGATAAAACAATCTCGTCTATATATACCAGAACAAAATGACTAGGCTGTTTCAATTTTTGTTAAGATCAACTCAAGCTGAGCTTACTATTGCAAATCTACAATTTCTCGAGTCCAATAAGCTACAAAAGCACAAAACACAGTCACCACATTTTTGTAATTGTACACTCAGTGCAAACCAACTTCACTAATCCAAATCAACAAATCCGACCATCTTGTTGCTGGAGGCATTGCACAAAATATTTTCCTTTAATGTAATATAAAAAAATACTACTTAATAATTTGAGTTTTAGTATAAGAACATGTAAGGCAACCGACGGCCAAAAAAATGTGAGGTTTTTTTTGGAACCTTAGTCCCACACTACTATCTTTCAAATTATTAGCCTAAAGGCGACGAACATATATTCTCAACTGCCAAAATACCTTTTATGTCATCAATAGAAATGACCGAAAGTCTTTCATGATGTGCCATGGTTAAACTTTTTTCTTGCAATACTTTCAGAGCATGATTTTGTAAACCTGGTTCTGTTTGGTAAATAATTCTAAAACTTTTGGATTTCGAGGTGGTCATTTATTATTGCAGAAGAACTTCTAAAATTGAGTACAAACCATTTGTACTGGATCAACGTACAAAAGAATACGCTTGGCATGAATAAGACATATTTTCGACCACAATCTCTTAATAGAAAGCCCTTTGCTGTCGAACTAGGGCTATCATTGAGATTACTACTTCATCATATAACCACTCCGCTCTAAACTTGTTTTCATGGGACAGCAAAAGAAAGTTGGTTTTGTACGTTTGGAGTTATGTAATCAGGGTTGCCAGTTAGGATTTTTTAAAGCCAAATTTGAAAATTTAGGCTTTTTTCGTTTTGTTCAAAAATGTTATGAGTGTTATGTTAAGAAGATATCAAACTAACGCAAAAAGAAAAAAAAATTACAAAAAGAGAAAAATTTACTAAAAGAGAAAAAAATTGTCGAGAAAAATTTACAAAAAATTAAAAAATTTTCCACAAAAAGAGAATATCAATGTACCAGCATGACCATTTATTGCATTTTTTATTTATTTATGGAAAAACATAGGCTTGTTAGAGTTGGTATTAGATTTGGCTTTTTTTGGAGTAATTTTGGCTCTTTTTATTTTTTCTATCTGGCTATGTAATGGTTGCATTGAATTTGCATATGCTCCAGATTTTAGAGCCAATAATGATTTGAATTCGGATGTTTCCGAGCTGCTGGTAGGACGCCTCCCTTTGTTTTAGTTAGAGTCTTGATGGTCTGCAATGCTTTCTTGGCCTTCTGCTTGCTGCTATCTCCTGTTTCTGCTGACATTGTGTTTTCAGGGCTCAGTTACCCTGTGTTCTCCCTTTGGTTGTTCTTTCTTGATGTGAAGTCGTTAACTCGGGTTATTTTTACACGCTTTGTCTGAAATTGTACCGATATTGTAGAGCGCACGACTATTTACCGACTAAGAGATTGTGTTTACAGTAACTTTTGTGATGCATTTGCTTATGCCACAGATTTATTGCCTACTCGCTCCAAAGTGCAAAGTAGTTACTGGCTTGCATTTTCTTCTTCCGCTTTCCGCTTGTAAAAAAAGACTTATCAGTTATCGTCTTGCTGTTCGCAACTTTGATATTGCAAGTAGCATCTCCTTTATGCTAACTTGTCCGCCTTCTATAGTTTCAACTGGTTGCTCGCTTATCAGATAATACAATTAATAATCGCCAGATGTATTGTGGTTGGCTAACGAGTTATACGCACGCAACCCTAAAACGAGAGTCAGAAACTTCAACAATTAATCTCGTGCCCCACAATATAATAGTACTCTTTAGATCTACCTATGTCATTATTTTTGAAAACACTATATGATCCAGCATCACATACTTAGTTTTGTGTTTCTGCAAGTTGGTCTACAATGCTCCTAATAGTTAATGGTATTTCTTCTTCCGGTTAATTTTACACTCTTTGCTTGTCTCATCTAAGTTTTCTTTAGGTGCGATCTCTCTATGTTGTTAGAGAAATACAGTACCATTGACGTTAGAGCTAAAACCAGGAAACATCACCAAAAGTGTTTAGCAAACTTGTGTTTTTAGAGCCCAGTTGAATAGTATATTTCTCATTATTAAAGTGCTTTTTACGGTAAAACTACTACTGCCCATTCTAAAAAAAACACTTTCAAGCTTCACCACACGTTTTTGCACTGAGTTTTCTTTTTATGCAAAACTTGAAAGGTATTTTTGGTCGGCTTCTCAAATAAAAAGGAACTGTAGCGCATCGGCTATTTACCGACTAAGAGATTTTGTGTTTATTGTGCAATTTGCGCTGTAACGGCTTATGCCCCAGATTTATTGTCCACTCGCACCAAAGTGTAGTAAATGCTAAATGTCCGTTCCGCGATTATCACGTCGGGGTCACCAGTTGTGGGGCACGAGATTAGTTTAGTTGAAGCATCTGACTCTCGCTTTAAGGTTGCTTGCGTATAACTCGTTAGCCAACCAGTTAAACTATAGAAGGCGGACAAGTTAGCATATAGGAGATGCTACTTGCAATATCAAAGTTGCGAACAGCAAGACGATAACTGAGAAGAAGTCCCTCTTACAAGCGGAAGGCGGTCTAGCTACCGACAATCAAACTGCTGACCGCAGAGATAATCGTGGAACGGACATTTAGCATTTAACACTTTGGTGCGAGTGGACACTGGGGCGCATAAGCCGTTACAGCGTAAATTGCACAATAAACACAAAATCTCTTAGTCGGTAAACAGCCGATGCGCTATACAGAACACTTATTTATTTCTGTATGAACCTGATGACCTTCGATTCTTTTCCTCATACTTGCTTGACCAATATGTTTGTAAAGGTGTGTAATATAACATGTGTTAAAATGTTGGAGTCTCGTGGGAAACCCAGAAAAAAAGCTTATAAATTTGAGTAATAAAAAAGATTTAATCGCCCTTAAGTAACTTAGGACGGGTTAAATAAAGGTTTTTCATGATTCTCGTTATAGATGTATGTTACTCGAATAGTTATTTCTCATTCGCCTTATAGAGAGTAGTGGTTTGCTGAATATCCATTTGGATGAAATACAGGCAGAGAGTCGGACCCAGATTAGGGATTCGACGAAATCGCACATTTGCCTGGACTTTGGTTGTTTTTAACCGACTCCGCAGTCCTGGTTGCTGTAGTAATGTTAACAATTAATTCAGAACCCCTCCAAAGTTACTTAATGGCGATCAAATTTTGATTTTTTTTTAATTATCGAAATTTAACAGTTTTTTTTCCCACAAGACTTGAATTTTAACACATGTTATTACACACCTTTACAAACATATTGGTCAAGAAAGTGTTTGGTAACAATTTAGTTAACATATTTGTGAAATATTTTCTAAAATACCCTTATTAGCTTCTGGAAGGCATTCCTTGTGAAAAATAGTTTAGTCCAGACAGGGACTTACTTACTTATCTGTGCAAAATTTTAAATGACACTTCTTAAGAATTCGGTTATGTTTCTTGTTAATATTAGTACACCCATCGCTATAACAAAAATCAATTTGCCAAAACTCATTCGACCTTTCTTAACAATTATTTTCAGTCGTTTTTACCCAACTTTCCCATGCCTGTTCTCAAATGAATACCCTGCAATCCGCACAGAAAATATAAAATAAATCAGTAAAAAATATAACAAAGTGTCAACTATAATTATATTAGTGCTCACTTTTACCTGAAAAAGTACTTTCAATTGCATTTATCGGTTACAAAAAAGAGACCAATTAGAGGGCACCGTGATTTGAAAAAAAAAATAAAGAAACCTGAAAGCCAGCTATATTTTTTCATACAAGATTTGTTTTATAAGTAGCATCCAACAGGCAAATATCTTAGCAGTCTGCGCTTCTACGCAAACTGGTGGACAATAAGCAGTTATTATAGGTGCACTGCAGGGCTAAAGCTGATGCTGGTTTCTGCTACGATTTGAATCCGATTCCATTTGTTAAGTTGTCTAACAGCTTAGCCACAGCAAGGTATTAAACGGATCTGAGTTTATTGAACAACATCAGAACGGCAATCAACTTACAGGAATAGTTTAAGGTCCACCATGCACAGTATTAACGGTCCAGCATAATACTTTTCTGTCCGTTACATTATTTCAGTTGATTAGTTTCGTTGGCCTCGTTTGGCTTAATGCCCCAGCTTTTGTACACATCGTCTGGCCATAAAAGCATTTAGCAGAGGGGTGTTAGCGGGTAACATCTCTGTGTTACTTGTTTATAGACACGGTCAAATGTTTAATGGTGAGAGGTCTGCGGTTTGGCCACGTCAATAAGTTTGTTATAAAACATTAGGTTCGAATAATACCAACAAATAACAATACGTACCCTACAGCACCATCATCACAACTTGTATCTAATTTTGGCAAAGCTTGGTCTACTAATAACTGTAGATTGCTTTGGTCAATTTAGCGCACCTCTGCAATAGTAATTTTAAATGCCCTTTTTCCACGGAAAAAATCTTTTTTTTTAATTTTTGTGATTAATTTTTGGACAGCTGCCTAAAAATATATTTAAAAAAATTAAAATCAATTTTTACCTAATTTTTTTGTGAGGGTGTTAATTTGATTCAAGTTAAGCTGTCCCAAGACTCCAGAATGTTTATCATCATCCGGAAATTGTATTCCTTTACTAAATTGTGATTTATTTTATCCAAAGTTGAGTTATATTTAAAAAGTACCGATGATAAAACAACATGCGAACATAAAGGCATACGCTCAATTCCTATGGGGTGTAGTGAGACTAAGTTGGGCAGTTAGTCAAATTGCTGTCGTCTGTGTTTTGTGGCAGATTTTTTTGGTCTTTCGCAGTTTAGTGTCGAAGCAATATGTTAATCCCACCCTAGTGTTACAAGTTATTCAGCACATGCATAATATCGGGCTTGGACGTCTTGATAGACAGTTTTTCATGGGACTCTCATAAGAGTTACTTAAAATGTAAACTGCGCTGAAATTCTTCTGCTGTTCTATAGTTTGAAACCAATTCCAACCACCATTATTTCCAATATGTATTTTTAAAGTGAACAGCAGATAAACTCAATGGCTACAAATAAGAAGGTGCTGTATGGTACTTTAAAATTAAAAAGGGACGCTATTTCTTTTAGCCACACGTTCTACATTGAGATTCGCATATTGGAATAACACTATTATCGTTACATGGATGGTCGAACATCACAAATAAGCCGCTGCTTAAACGTTGGAGTGCAACGCAGTCGCCTGATCCGTCTGGCTCGTTGATGCCAAAGAAAGTTGTCCCAGCGGAAGGAAGACCATCAACCCAAACGAAGTTACCCCCACTTGTAGTTCTTCTTAAACCTATCCAGTACTTCTTGGTCCAGTCAAGAGTATTCAAGAGGTTGCTAAAAGCAAAAAGTGCCAGTTAGAAAGTTGCGAGGAAGAGAGTATGGGTGCATTTTTTAAGGTGAACTAATTTAAACATTAATTAGGCCTTAAAAGTTCATTTTGAAAGTTTTTAGAATGTGTAGAGGCTTTTTATCTTGGAATTGTGATTTCCATTCTAGGAAATATATAACAAGAAACCTTTGGGTGAAAATAAAATTAAAGTGGCAGCCCAGAAATACTGAATTCGGCAACAAGTAACCGAACGCCTGTTTAAGTGTCTGTAAGTGCTGTTACTTCAATATGTTGAGGCATCTTATCCCAGCAGCCACAAGGTCGCGACTGAAACCTCCCATCAGCGCACAATCGGTAGATCTCGAAGCCGACCAGCTGGCGCCAGTCAACCCACTAGTGTACAAGGTCATATCGTTTTTACACGGCTCACGACAAATACATAGCCCAAAAGACAAATACATAGACAAAAACAGGATTTGGGACATAACACCTTTTTTGCCATGACTTAACTGATGCGAAGGGGGCAGTTTGCTAGCAGTAGCATATACTACAATTTAAGGTAAAAACTTGCCCCATAAACGTAATAGTACCAATATCATCGCTTATTAGAATACAAAATAACGATACTGTAAATTTGCCAGAACAAGTTCTGTTTACGACATATTGCTGACCCTTATTTGACGATTTTTTGTTTCCTAATTTAAGGCCCCTAAGGGGGGGGGGGGGGGACAAGACATCTCCCTGAAAAATATATCTATCATCTCCCAGCGCCGATTAATAACCATTTAATTTTTTTACCCACCACCCACTAGAAAAATAATCTATGTTAAAAAAGTTTGTCTGACAGGCCTGCCAAACAAAAATAAAACGTAAAAAGTAACAAACAATCGTGAAAGGCATCACAATAGGCGCGCGTGGGAAGTGGGTCGGAGCCGGGAATTGCCAAGGTCTGCAGGGGCGCGAGCGAATTTTTGTTTAACGGCAACAACGCCAAAAGCCCCATTGTTCTGCTTTATACGATTGGTAAATAGTTATTTATTACCGCTACATTAACTTTAATTACCACGAGGCGGTAATAGTGGAAAAGTATTTATTTAGTCTATTATATAAGTTTTATCCAGTGGTGGAATTAAGTTGGTCGTTCTATCACAAAATTTATATTTTTTATCCGGCTCTGTTACAAAAACTCATATTTTTCGGCAAATAACCTAAATATATTTTATTTATACGAAAGAACTTCGTTTTATGAAGATAAATGGTAGAGTGCCAGAACAGGATCCAACCCCAGGTTCCAGCTCCCAGCGTATGTTGTTGTTGTTCATTCTTGCTTGGTGTGGTAGAAAATATCGCGGTTAAAATGTGAAAATTCATTCGATTGCGTAATGTCTAAAACCTTGCCTCTCATTCAAAGTCAAGTGGAAAAACGGAAACAGATTCAAAATATAAGAAAGTCTGGTAGTAAACTTACTTCAGACAGATTAAGTACTCTTTTTTAATTGATTTCTTGTGTCGTACCTAGGCAAGAGAGGGAAGGAGGTACCCAAACGTTTGTCCCGGTGCAGGTTGTTGTGACTGGTTGCCCTGCAGCCACCGCCAGACCACAGCTGCAATCTATTGTTAGGCTGCCTGTTTGACCACTAGGTGGTATTATTGGAACGAAGCCACCAAAGGTGATCGGAGCAATTTGGCAGACGGCAGCTGTTAAAATATAAGTTTGTGTTAATAGCAAAATATCAGAACAGGAAAGTCCGAAAATTGACGATTTTACTGCTAAAGTTGACGCTACTGAGTATAACGAAGTAGCAGAACTTTTTCATTTATTTGTTTATCTTTCCTCTTTTGAAAGTCCAAACCATAGGCAGTAGTTCAGACAACGTATATAGTTTTCAAAAATGTTCGAAATCTTCACAGCCCGGACATGAAACTATTTAGAAAATTACCTGTTTCGCAAAGAGGTCCAGTAAATCCTGGTTGACACGAGCACGAAAAGTTTCCACGGCTGTTCAAACATGGGGCTCCGTTTCGACAAGGATCCGAATCACATTCGTTTATGTCTGAAACAGGTTTGACGAATGATAATAAAAAAAATATTTTTATTAAATAAGCAAATCGTTAAAAATATGTCTTTGTTTATGGGGCGATATAGTTGAGAACTTTTTGAAGAAGCAATGTAATTTTCTTCAGCGTTGCAAACAAATAATAGTGAAGTGATTTAAATCACAAGTAATTTACTAAATACCACAAGTCCAGGTTGCATATTTTAATCTTTGCTACATGCATGAAAACTAGAAACTTCACTTAAATCGGATCTAGAGTAGAAAGAATTGTAAGCAAAAATAACTGCTCACAGCACATTTTTCACAAACTCTGCTACTACATAGCTGTTGAACTTTCATCAATAACAAGTGAAAGCATTGCTATTCACAAACTGGCCTTGTCAGTTATATGTTAAAATACGTCTAACTCTCTAACTCAGCGTTTCTCAAAGGGTGCGCCATGGAGGCAGCTAGAGTGCGCCGCGAGCGAAACGAAAAAATATTTCGAAATAAGTCCGTTTTTAGCCTCAAAGGCTCGAGTCCCTTTAAAGATATGCAACTATAAAACCCATATAATGAAAAATGCAGGCAATTTAGGAGAAATATCGGTACACCTTATAAATTTCGCGCCCCCAAGTAAAACAAGGTTAAGAAAAACTGCTCTAATTGGACAAGAATCATTCACCCAGTCTAATAGGATATAAAATCGATTGGCAATAATATCGTAAACTAATATGATTTTATAGTCAATAAGACGTCTGAAACAAGTAACCTAAAAAGTTATTGTTTGATGTAGTGCAAAAATATTTTTAATATTTATTTTGAATGTGCCATGTAAAAGGGGCATGGCCTGATTTTTACCGATTTACAATACCGGCAAAAAATTATTTTATCGAAACGCCAATACTTTCATCACTGTGTGATAAGAGAATCTCATTTATGTAGCCTTTTAACAGTGATCGGCCACCTTGAAATACCTTTGCACTCGGTGGCTTAGAAACGATGCCCTAGGCGAGCATTAATTTGTTCTGTTGCATTACAAAAGGAAGGCTGTGTTCGATCGCCTGTAGCTATTGCAGGCAAGTCTTGTTTATTTTGTGATGTTTTTATCTACCTCTAAAACGTGGCTAAAAAGGAGCCGTTAGTGCAAAATGTTACCTATTCGACATTAGCGATGCCTAAAACCTGTTGCACCGCCAACAATTTACGAAGACCTACTGTAATCAAATAAAAATCGATACGATTTGCTGCAGAAGAAAAACTATAAATTTCACTAAAATCTGATCTAGAGTAGAAAGAATTGTAGGCTAAATGGCAAAAATAATTGCTTTCAGTCTTATCTTTTCACATCTCGCCTACATATAGCTGAAGAAAAGAATCGCTATTCACAAATTGAATTAAAACTGGGCTCGTCAGTAATATGTTAAAATTCGTTACTCTACTTGGACAAGAATCAATTAACCAGTCTAAGTAATTTGAAAACTAGATAAAAAATTAAGTTAGAGAACCCAAACTAAACCATAATGAGAAAAGTGTAGGCTAAATCACAACTACATTACAGTTTAGTGTGAACATTAAGACTCCATCCTACAATACCATGTGAGGCTTAACCTTGCGATAAACAGCACTTTACCTGTGCAGTCACCGTTGAACCCCTGTCCTTGATAACCCTGGGAACATGGGCAAGTGTGAGATCCGACATTATTCATACAATCAGTATTCATTCCGCAAAAGTTGGTCGCTCCTTGGTCGCTGCACTCATTAATATCTGCATTAAATCTTGTAGTGATGAAACGACAAATTACATGTTCTTTTTACTGAAGTTGGGTTTTAATTTCCGGACAAGACTTATAGTTTTGACCGTCAAGCTAATTTTCGTGAGGCCAAGTTGCAAAACCGATTGGCAATAATAGATACAACAAGCTTTAGCTGTGTTTTTTTTTGACCAAGCTGTCGCGCCTTAATTACTAAGATTTAGCAATCACTTTGCTACAAGCCAGATTTCAATAGTTTATCAATTCAAACGTTTTGTGGTTTGGTTTGTTTAAATCTCTACAGCTCGAACATGAAAAATCCGGTTCTAAAACAGCGGCGCCTTAACGTTGCCGGTCAACTAGGCCGCCCAAGCCATATACCCATGGCCCCCATCGTCCCATTTCCTCCCTACAGTTTCAGGCGTTATATGTGACTTTTAGGCCTCATTCCGATCAATTTAAAACTTATTCAGACAGGTTTATGTCTGAATATTCTGTCGCGGATATTACGGCGTATTTGGCTTCATTATGTCTTTGGTTTTAATACTATGGTTTTATAGATTTTTCTGCTTTAGGTATTATTGTCTTTCAGTTATTATTGTGTCCTCTCCTTTCTGCTTTACACCGGTACTTTGTGATTAATGACTAACTTGCAATCTGTAAGTCACAAGTCTTATTTGTGATGACCTTAACGAAATTTATTTAAAATTTCCAGACTTGTAATAGCAAAATAGCTTTTAAAATGGCAACTAAAAGACAGCAACCTTAACTTTACAACGTACAGCAGCTTGTTTTAAGGTGCACAACAATTGTTTACAATTTGCGGATATGGGCGCCTACAAATCAAACAGCATAAAGGTATAATTTTCGTGTAAGACCTTTTTTTTAAGGTTTAGCAATTACTTTGCTACAAGCCACAAAAATAGTTCAATAGTTTATCAATTCAAACGTTTTGCGGTTTGGTTTGTTTAAATCTCTACAGCTCGAACATGAGCATACATAGAAAATTACCTGTTTCGCAAAGAGTTCCAGTATATCCTGGTTGACACGAGCACGAAAAGCTTCCAAGGTTGTTTAAACATTGGGCTCCGTTTTGACAAGGACCCGAATTACATTCGTTTATGTCTGAAAAACGTTTGACGAATAATAATAATTCTTTTATTAATTAAGGCCAGAATTAGATTTACTGCATACGCGAAAACTAGAAATTACACTAAAATCTGATCTAGAGTAGAAAGAATTGCAGGGTAAATGGCAAAAAAGATTTATATATTGAGGAAAGGTTAGGCTAAATCTCATTACATTACAGTTTAGTGTGAACATTAAGACTCCATCCTACAATACCATGTGAGGCTTAACCTTGCGATAAACAGCACTTTACCTGTGCAGTCACCGTTGAACCCCTGTCCTTGATAACCCTGGGAACATGGGCAAGTGTGAGATCCGACAGTATTCACACAATTAGTATTCGCTCCGCAAAAGTTGGTCGCTTCTGGGTCGCTGCACTCGTTAATATCTGTATTAAATCTTGTAGTGAAAGTTTTTTTTACTGAAATAGAAATTTAATTTCTTGTCAAGACTTTTGACCAGTCCAGCTAATTTTGTGAGGCCCAGTTGCAAGAACTAATGGGAAACAAAACCGACCGGCAATAATATCGCGTATATACAACACAAACTAATGTGATCTCATAGAATCAGATTAAAGGTACAATGTCTTTTCGAAAGCATCGATAATATTTTGTTTTTATCAGAATAATGAAAAATTTTAATGATCGCTTTACAATGTTACGTCATAACGAGACGTCTAAAACAGGTTATTGTTCGATGTAGTGCACATTTTAAATGTGGCGTGTAAAAAATAATGTGGCCTGGTAAAATTGATAAAAAATTCCGCTCTATTATCGGACGGTTAGCTATACCCTACTATCACTTGGCATCGGGTATCGGCTCCGAAGTTTTTGGACACCAACAATTGATAATTGAGCACAGTTCTAACCTAACGGAAAATTAGTTACAGTGCTGGCCTACCGTCGCAGTTTTTCCCAGTTGTCCCGACAGGGCACGTACAGCTGTAATCGTTAACAAGGTTGCTTGTGCTGCACAATCCACCGTTCTGGCAAGGCGACTGTTCGTCACATTCGTCTATATCTGTGAGGAAAAAAGGTTTGATAGAATCGAGCCAAGTAAAGCATGCTTTTCTTGGCATGAAGAAACAGGTGTATTTAGTGTGTTGTAGGCAGAAAGAAGTTTGCATGCCGTATAACTGTTATCAGGAAAGGGAGTCTTTATTAAAGTCTTTCCGCAAAGATTTTAAATGTTGTGAGCCGATTCAGTAGGCCTAACCTTTTGGTGGACAAACTGAGTTTTTATTTTTATTTCATAAATATACTGTTGGTTTGTGCTAGAACTTAAAAAGGTTTTGTAGGTGACGTTTGATTGTTTGTTGCCACTATTTCAAACTGAGTTTTATACCAAACACCCAACGCAGTCCTCGTCACCATTCCGTGTAAAGTAACACGATGTTGTTATTTACCAACCGTTCTCTTGCCTCTGCTTAGGCATTATACGGCCAAGCGATGTGTCACTTAACTGGACAAAATACAGGACAAATTACAACGCACTGGAACAAATACAACGCACAGAAAACTAATGTAACAAAGAGGTTGTTATTATGCTGACCAGTTAGTACTGGACCCCGGACATTAAGCTATTCCTGTAAGTTGATTGCCGTTCTGTTGTTAATCAATAAACACAGATACATTTAATACATTGCTGAGGCTAAGCTACTAGAACACACAACCTTAACAAATGGAGTCGGATTCAATGTTAGGGTGTGCCAGTCATGTTTGCGCTGTACAACAAATCAGTTTAACCTACATACAGTTCAACAACCAAACAGCACCGTAGATTTGGCTGTGAATTATCTGCCTTTACTTACCATCACAGCGAGGAGGGTTCCTGAATCCAGGTGCACATGAGCTCCTCAAGTAGACAACTGGAACAAATAAAAATGTATTATCAACATATGCTTTGATTTTGTGAACCACGAATTAGGTATATTTTAAGTTGTTTAAATAATCTACTACTGAACTAAACAGGCGCGGATCTAGGATTTCAGTTTGGGGAGGGCCATGAATTTTTTTCAGATATGACGTCACAATGTTTTCAGATAAGACGTCACAAAAGTATACCATTGCGTGACGTCATAATTCAGGTAAAAATAACATCGGCTGGCCGAATAAACTAACTCCTGCAAAATAACGCGAAAAACAGACCTTTTGAAAGCACAAAAAAGTAATAAGGTTAGCCTCTACAGTGGGCCGGTTTTCCTAGTTTGACAAAGAGCATCAAAACGTAAACACACTGGATGTGTATAAAGACCATTAGCGCGAAGCGCGAAAATTTTTTGCATTTACACACTTAAAATAGTCAAAAAGTATTTAAAATGGACTCGTGTTTAATTTGTCAAAGAGGCGGCGGGCCGGATGAAGTATATTGGCAGGCTGGTTGTGATACAGATTTGCATTAACAACAAAAAAGCTTTTAATAGTACTTGGATATAAGTTAGTTATTATATAGTCGGGGTCAGCGTATACGGTCACTTTAGTGGTCTCTGCAAATCTGAAAAACGCCGCTTTGCGCGAGTGCGTTTAAATTTTTTTGAAATATTCATTATATGGCGCCATAAGCTCGTACACCACTACAAAGCTTAAAAATATGTCTTATTTTGGCGAAAATAGGCCATACTACCTAGGGAAACGCGAAAATAAGCTGCCTATTAAGTAAAAAAAATGTACATATTTTTTAGTTTTGGGGGGGGCCATGGCCATATCCCCCCTCCTAGATCCGCCCCTGGAACTAAATAACCTGTTGAAATCATATATAATTCTAGATTCCAGCAAATGACTAAAACCATTTTCAACTGGAATATTTACAGCTATTTAAATAGCAAATTGTCTACGTTGTCCACATATTGTAATCATAAAAATAGACTACTCTTTCATGTGCATTTATAGCGATATGTATTCTGCTGACGTTGATTAATGTAATCGCAATGACTTGATGATTAATTAAAAGAGGCTATTGTATATGGTCAGTGGACTACTAATGTAGCTAATATGTATTCAATAAGTCGCTTAAATTTCGATCAGAAATTACGGAGACAAGCTCGTAAACTCACTTCGGTGTTCTTTGAGGAAGCAATCCCCGTTGGCACTTGGGCAGCAGCCAAGTCTTCGGCACCAGTATCTAAAAATAAACTATTTGGTCTTAAAAGTGCCACATCATCTACGGCTTGGAAAGAGGGACATGTCAGCAGTGTTATAAACAAGTCATTTTGAAATGATTTTAGTCCAAGTCAATTTATTTGCGAAAACAACTTAAATCGTATTCCATGTAGCAGACAACAGAATGAAATGTCAAACGATTAAAAATGGTAAATGTGCTCGACCTCGAGGAATTTCTCAATAAGCAAACAAAAAGCAAAACATAATATGTCTTTTGAGCAAACATTAAGATAAATAGCCACCTAAAAAATATTCAATGGTAAACACTAAAAAGAGTAAAAAAAATAATTTGTAGTAATGACTAAAGTCAAGGACTTAAATCATGACAACACTGTTGGTCAGTAAGTCTAATAAATATCGCCTTATCATAAAACATGCAAAATTAGGAAACGCAATAGCAGTTCATGAGACGGGGGTCGACTTGTTCAGCAGATAACACAGACGAGGAATTGACTTGTTGTTTGTCAAAAATGAATTAAATTATTTTGTTACAAATGACCGACGCACCTGTTTATCTTATATGGGACACAACGTCTTAAAAACCTTTGAGGAACGCATCGAGCTCTGATGCTTGATCCTGGGAATCCTGGCTCACCGCCGAAATTCAAGACTGCAAAGTAAAGGCTAAATGTGAAAAACGCTTTTTCAAACCAGGGTTGTGTTGTCGGTTTAAAATCCCCCGATTCAGACTCCGATCAAAAAAACGGAGCTTTAGACTGGTACCAAGTACATATTATTAGATATGTTTTATGTCAAAAAAAGCACAACGAACAAACGTTGTTGGTAAATTAACCTGTTTACATTATTTTAGGTCATTTACAGTTAAAAAAAAACTTACGCGGAGATAACGTCGGCCGAAACATGTTTGAGCAACTTGGCCTGAAATATCAAAAAAAACAAAGATGCATCTTTGACAACAACATTTAGAAGTAAATATCATTACGGCAGACATTTTGTCCACACAATTTTTTGACAGACACTGCAACAAAAAGTACACCTTTTTGTTTTCGAAAAAATAAAGCATTTTCCTTGTAAGGTTTGCTGTAATTACAATAAACCGAAAGGTTCGCTTTGTTAGGACTACTGACACATAGCAAATTTTAATCACAAAATAAACTTAATTGCGCATTTACTGCACGCAAATACGTAGCACGCATACCTCACATATAAGAAAGGTATTGGACAATTTATTTCCGAATGTTTTTCTTGGGCAATAATTTCACGTGTGAATATTACATATAATGAACTCACGTTTCCTAAAACACCACAGATGAGTACTTCGAACATCATAGCAGCAACCCCTAAAACATAATGTCAATAGTCAAAGTAATGCTATCTTTTTCGTGAATCAAATATACAGGTAGAATCTTCTTTGTAAATAGTTTTAATAATTCGAAAAATTTCCGTTAACAATCTTTTATAGTAGGCCAAACTTTTTAACAAGTTTTCACAACACTTTTATAGTAACGTTTGGTGACCGAACCTCTGCCGACATTCGGCCTCGTTTGGCACGCCGTACATACAAGGTCGTCTAAAGGTCAAAGACTGGCCACAGCCGTTTTCGTAAGAGTCGAGCCGCAATCCGTAAACCAAGGGCAGCACAAGCAAGGAAATAAAAAAGCAATAAACGTGACATGGTGCGAACCAAATTCAGGTAAGATCCTAAAAAGACAAAGGCTGCAAGTTAATGAAATATGTTATGTTGTAGCCCTTCTGAAGAGGTTGCTTGATCGACTATAACGGTGAGCATATACATATATACAAGTCTTTAGGGATATTCATGCAAACCAGGCTAGAAAAACAACTAGCCTGCGGTGAGACTATAGACTACAAGGTATTGTCACTTTATAGGAGCAGTTACCAAAGATATAGACCCGGGGAGGCCAACCAACCCCACAACTTACACACAGAAGTGATTATAATATCACCCTGTTTCTTCCTCACATACACGCACGACCGCACGTCGCACCAGCAATATTGTGTAGGCTGCTACATTAAAGCAAACTTTTATTCAGACTGCAGGATTTTTGACAAAAATACCACCACGCCTAAAAGTAAGACTCTTGAATAACTGGTTTACACCGGACGCGTTCTACGCTAGCGTCGTCCAGTTCACACAAAACGCGTTGGCAGCGTTACCGGCAAATTTTCCCAATCCTAAACGAAAGCGTCAAAGTTGACATAGGATATTTGATTTAAAGTAAAAATATCACACAGCGACTTGATGGGCAAAGCGATATCATGTCATAATGTAAAATATACTATAAAATGAAAACAATACGGTACGCGCGAAGCGCGAAAAATTTTGCGTTTACATAAAGTTAACAAAAACACTCCTCTGGTAATTGTTAACCAACGTTTCGGCAACCTATACAAGCTGCCTTCGTCAGGGTGAATGACACTGAACGCTCGTACAATAAATGGAAAGCAAAAAAAGAAAAAAGCAGAAATAAACGCGAGCAACGACTGCCTCTAGTCCTTCGGCAGGTGCTTGTAGCATGCAGAAAGAAGCAACACGTCAGTTTTGACGTTCATGGTGTCACCCTTCTTATGGATGTTCCACGATTCCCAAAATAATCTTTTCCTGTAGTCTGATTCTCGTGCTATTATTGAAGCGCCACCAAAATCAATTTGGTGGCTTCGGGAAACAGCATGGTATGAAAGTGCAGACTTCTTTGTGTCGTTATTTGCCACGTCCCTTTGGTGTTCTTTAACAAAAACATAGTTCGACAGTCTCTCAGGACCACATTTGTCACGTGGGCCTTTTCCAGCTGATCCAATATAAAATTTCTATGCTACGCCAAATTTTACATTAAAGTGCAACGAATGTACGGCTCTCGCGCGGCCCACAACTACATGATAATTCTGAGCTATTCAAAAGTAACTCGAGGCCCACAGTTTGCCGACCACTGCTTTAGATGTTGGCAAACTGCTGTGATATGCTGACCACAAGATTTATCAAAAAAGTCTGAGAAAGATAAACATATTTTTATTTTTCTTCAGTCTAAACTTTTCTATTTAAGTATCATAAAAATAGTCAAGAATCATGCAAACGAGTATGAACACTTGACATCACAAAAAACTGAAATACAACCTGAACAGAGCCGCATTAAACCTCGATTTGCCCTGGTATTGTATTGCTTCAGGCCACTTTCTAGCACGCGGTTGTGTTTAATTGCTGTCCGTGCTTCCGGTACTCTATGTTTGCTCCAGATAGAAATATATAATCAGGCATTCGCCGACTACTTGTTTAAAACACCTTTCTTGGACTTCAAAGTCAAAAATGGTAGTTATTCTTTTAAAGATAGTGATTTAGATTTTAAGTTTACGTTAGGGTGTTTTAAGGTTAATTGGGATTACACATATATTGTCCTTATACATGCGATGTACTTTGTCTCCGTGGTGCCCCCTTCCAAACTGCATTTTTCTACGTAAATTTAAAAAAAAGAGTCCGAATTATGTTTCTAGTATGTCTTCCCATTTTGATGAAATCGCTTTAGCCCAAAGGCGTTGTGCTATAGCACATTTAAAAATTAAGGTTTGGTATCCCAATCAATATAGAGCGTTTTTTTGCTTTGCTGTCACGTTATGACCTCCTCCACTGTGAAAATGTTTCATATCTTATTTAAAACTTCCTTTACACCAGAAACTTGGGAAACTATACTTTTATATAAACCCAAGTTCATGATTTATTAATTTAATAAAAAGTAAGTGCTTTAATTCGTTAGACTTCGGCTAAATCTACAATGGCTTGATTGATTATTAACGTGGAGTAGTTAAACAAGTGAAAACACATTAAATACATTGCTATTTTTTTAGCAAGGGGTCACGAGGCATAAAAGTTTGAGAACCACTGCTCTAGGTAGTCGCTAGTTTTCTTGCACCAAGCGGCTTAATTATATGTGGAATGCCTTATAATTGCTGTGCCGATAAATGCTAATTCGTGACTTGCCTTGCGGCGGAACGCATTTTTCACTTAGCGTATTTAAAACTTGGTTCTATGCATTAAACATCATTGAAGCTCATTATTGAAAGGTAAGTCGTTTTGGGGGGTTGCTTTACACTAGATTATTATTGAACTTTATAATTGTTTATGTACCTCGAGTTAAGTAACATATTATTTGAAAGACAAAACTATTAACTCCTTACCAAGAAATAACTTATATCTATTTAAATTAAGAGTTTTTGCGTAGTCAAAATACACCTAAGCATTGCCTAATATAGAGCTAATGAAAAGCACTGAAATATATTTCAGACTCAATTTTTTAATTTACGTAGAAAAATACAGTTTTTTTTCATGTATAAGGACAATATGTGTAATCCCAATTAACCTTAAAACACCCTAACGAAAACTTATAATCTAAATCACTATCTTTAAAAGAATAACTACCTTTTTTGACTTTGAAGTCCAAGAAAGCTGTTTTAAACAATAGTCAGCGAATGCCTGATTATATATTTCTATCTGGAGCAAACATAAGAGTCACGGAAGCACGGTCAGCAAATAAACACAACCGCCTAGTGAGTTACGAACTAACTGTGCTAGAAAGTGGCCTGAAGCACTACTAGGGCAAATCGCGGCTTTTCAAGAGGTTTAATGCGGCTCTGTTCAGGTTGTATTTCAGTTTTTTGTGATGTCAAGTATTCATTCTCGTTTGCATGATTTTTTACTATTTTTATGCTACTTAAATAGAAAAGTTTAGACTGAAGAAAAATAAAAATATGTTTATGTTTATCTTTCTCAGGCTTTTTCGATAAATCTTGTGTTCAGCATCTCACCGATTGTATTTTAACGCTTTCCGTTGCGGAAGGTTTAATTATTTCAACTTTGACGCTTTCGTTTAGGATTGGGAAAACTTGCCGTTAAAGCTGGCAAGGCGTTGTGTGAACTGGACGACGCTAGCGTTGAACGCAAGACGCTAACGCTAGACGTCTGGTATGAATAGGCTTGCCATACGTCCCGGTTTAGCCGGGACAGTCCCGGATTTTCAATTTGAGATTTACAAACAAAATTTATAAAATGTATAAACATTTTGAGTTAGCCATTTTTAGCCTTTCTCAAAACTATGTAATACTGTTGGTAAGGCTGCCAAGCTGCCTTTTTAACATAAATTAATTATTTTTCAGCGGGTGTTAAGAAATATTTTTCTGGGCGTAAGGTTGCTGGGGCTAGCTTCTTTTTGTGTGTGTGGTGAGTAATTTTTTTTTGACGTATGACGCAGTTTGGTGCCGGTATTATTTGCTTGAATATTACGCAAGTCTAAACAAATGCTGTTACAACTTAAAGTTAACGTTTGTCAGTAATTCTGGATCGATAAATAAAAAAAAAATTCAGGGTAGAGTTCGCAAAATTTTCGCATTTAATGCGGCGGTTTTAATAGCAAACAGTTTTCAGTTTTAAACAAGGTTTTACTTACGTTGGACGCAATATATGGTACATGGATTACGTATCTGCTTAAAGGTTTTACGTTTGTGAGTAGTTTTAAAATTGCTTTTTGGTTACATACTTTATTGCATTGTATAACAAAAACTGTGCAAAGATAGTAATTTAATCACACAAGACGAATAATTGAATTTGATAAAATTAAATTGATAATTGAATTTGTTTCTTTAAAAATTGCTTTTTGGCTACATACTTTTTTGCATTGTTTAAAAAAACTTTAATAGCAATTACCTGCGTAGAATAGGTATATATTGCCTTAATTAAAATTAATTACTTTAACTTCTTGAAGTACGCATTTAATGCGGCGGTTTTAATCATAACCAATTTTCAGTTTCAAACTAGATTTTACTTTTTTTTTTTACGTTGAGCGCAGTATACAGGGATTACGTGTTTGCTGAATATCACGCAATGCGAACAATGGCTGCTACAATTTTGGATTTTACGTTAGTAAGTGGTTCCCTATTGAAATATGTCCCTGGTTTTCGTTACGTAAAAGGTGTTTGATGTGCTTAGACGATGGGTATTTAGTCGTTTCATTTCAAATAAGCACACATTATTTGCAATTTTAGTTTGCGAAGACGAACAGTTAGATGTTTCACAGTCACGCAGATAAATGCGATAATTTATAACACCCCGTCCGATTAAATGCTGCTTCCACACAGGTTAAAGAATGTGACTCCATTTCAATCCAGGATACTACGCTATTTGTAACATTACTTTTTAGTAACATGATAAATTACTTTTTTAAATCATCGGCAATAACACGCGGCTCAGCTACATGAGGCCATCTTGATGGAGTCTTACATTTTGTTTAACCTATGTTTGAGAATGATTTGGTCGGGGGAATACGAATTTGTTATGGACACACCGCCTTTGCCAATGTACGGCCTAATATTGTTGCTGCTTTCACAAGGGCCGCATCCTACTTTAATTATAGAAAGTATTTACCCGACTCATTTTATACACAATACACACATTACTTTCGGTTACGATTTAAATTACTTAGACAAACCACCCTCAATGTGGTCCTAAAAATACCCCCTGACAAAAACAACCGCAACCCGTTAAGTTAATTATAGTTGCATTAAATTATTTTGTATTAGGTCAACATTAAGTTTATTTGCAGCTTTTAATATGCGTCCCGGATTGACGTTTCCAAAAAATGGCAAGCCTAGGTATGAACCAACCTTAAATTCAAATATTATTCAAGAGTCTTACTTTTAGGCGTGATGGTTTTTTTGTCAAAAGTCTTGCAGTCTGAATAAAAGTTTGTTTTAATGTAGCAGCCTACAAAATATTGTTAGTGCGCAAGGTTTGTAAAAACGAACGGTGCTACTACGTGCGGTCGTGTATATGAGGAAGAAACAGGGTGATATATTCACTTCTGTGTGTAAGTTGTGGGGTTGGTTGGCCTCCCCTGGTCTATATCGTTGGTAACTGCTCCTATACAGTGACAATACCTTGTAGTCTCACCGCAGGCTAGTTGTTTTTCTAGCCTGGTTTGCATGAATATCCCTAATTAATCGTCCGATTCGGTTAGTTTGTCGAAGACTTAAGGTGTATATATATGTTCGCCGTTATCGTCGATCAAACAACCTCTTCAGAAGGGCTACATAACATCTTTCATTAACTTGTAGCCCTTGTCTTTTTAGGATCTTATTGGGCTTTGTTGGTTCTCACCATGTCACGTTTATTGCTGCTTATTTCCTTGCTTGTGCTGCCCTTGGTTTACGGATTGCGGCTCGACTCTTACGAAATCGGCTGTGGCCAGTCTTCGACCTCTAGACGACCTTGTATGTACGGCGTGCCAAACGAGGCTAAATGCCGGCAGAGGTTAGTTCCAGAACATTTTGTGTATGTTCCATGCCTTGAAGCGGCGTAACAAATAAGTCAAGATACTATTAAAGGTGTTGTGAAAACTTATTAAATAAGTTAGGTCCACAGTAAAAATATTTACAAAGAAACTGAAAAACGTGTCGAAACAGATGCCAAGAAGTTGTTTTAAGGATGTACCGTATAAAAAACAATTTACGAATATTTACCTAATTTGCTGTTTTTTTTGTTTCCTCACTGCATATCTCATTCACCCAAAAGGTAAGGCATTGCATTAAATGCATATTTTGCGTTTTAGGGGCTGCTGCTACGATGTTCGAAGTACCTATCTGTGGTGTTTTAGGAAACGTGAGTGCATTATATGTAATATTCACATGTGAAATTATTGCCCAAGTAAAACATTCGGAAATAAATTGTCTAATACCTTTCTTATATGTGAGGTGTGCGTGCTACGTATTTGTGTACAGTACATGCGCAATTAAGTTTTTTTTTGTGATTAAAATTTGCTATGTGTCAGTCCTAACGAAGCGAACATGTCAGTATACTTTTAATTACAGCAAACCTTACAAGGAAAATGCTTCATTTTTCAAAAAAACTTGTGTGGACAAAATGCTTGGTGTAATGATATTTAGTTCTAAATGTTGTCAAATATATACATCTTTGTTATTTTTAATATTTCAGGCCAGGTTGCTCAAATCACGTTTCAGCCGACGTTATCTCCGCGTAAGTTTTTTTTAACGTTAAATGACCTAAAATAAGTAAACAAGGTAATTTACCAACATTTTAGTTGTGTTTTTTGACATAAAACATGTCCAACAACATATATTGGTACCAGTCTAAAGCTAACATTTTACGCAGGGGGGACCGAAACGGTCCCCCAAATTTCTCCAGCGGTTTCCCAAATTTTGGACTTTTTGGTTATTTAAATGAAACACTTGCAGTCTCTTAAAACTACTTAGCGGTCACCCAAACCAAACCTTAAAAAAACCCTGCGTATGCACTTTAACACTACTACACAAAATGTCACTACCATCCACCCGTTACTGAACAGCGAGTTCCCGCGATGTTTGAACATCTGCCAATAAGTTGTTTACTAGAGAAGGGCCTAACCAAGCTACAAAAAGTAATAAAATACATACATGAAAAATTCAAATTATTTACTGCAGAATAACATGAATGTTGTGTTCTCAGATTAATTGAGTACCGTTTACTTTCGAGTACAAGTGTCACAACTCACAAGTCAAAGCGAGCACGTTTTTGATAGCGCCACGATTGCAAAACAAAAAATCAATGGCGCGATAACACGTAATCACTGAAGCGTAAAAGTACATGGTAAACAATGATAAATCATAATACATAACAATAAACATAACAGAAAAACATATATAAATGTAACTAAGTGTCATAGATAGTGTATTACAATACAAAAATCATAGATAGTGTATATTACAGAACAAAAATGTAACCTTACAAAGTTTTTTTTATCCTTACAGGCCGAATTTTTCCGTTTTGTTGGTCGGAGTCTGACTCGGGTTATTTTGAACCAACAACACATCCCTGGTTTGATTGAACAAGCCTTAAGATATTTTCCTTTTACTTTGCAGTCTTGAATTTCGGCGGTGAGCCAGGATTCCCAGGATCAAGCATCAGAGCTCGATGCTTTCCTCAAAGGTTTTACAGACGTTGTGTCCCGTATAAGATAAACAGGTGCGTCAGTCATTTGTAACAAAATAATTTAATTCATTTTTGACAAATAAGTCAATTCCTCGTCTGTGTTATCTGCTGAACAAATTGCCTCCAGTCTCATGTATTGCTATTTCCTTCGACTAAAGTAATTTCAAAATAACTTGCAACACTGCTGACATGGACACTCTTTCCAAGCCTTACTGGGGTCCATGAACCCCTTCCGTGAGGTGGTTTTGGGGGATCACCATGGCTTAATTAAAATACTAGTGTATATTTGAGAAGTAATCAATTTTTCAAAGAAAACAGTTTAATTAAAAATAAAACGGTTTTGCACTGAATATATAGATAGACACTGTTTCACTTTCACATTTTTCGGACCGAAATAAACAGATTTATGAAGTCTATTTGTATTGTGACGTCAATTTATGACGTCATTTTTAGGCATTTCTTGATTCATGCAAATCGAAAAAAATTTAAGCGGTCCGCGGTAAAAAAGTTTAAGAACCCCTGGTCCCCTGCCCTAGTAGAAGATCATGTGGCATTTTTCTCACGCAAGTAGTTTATTTTTAGATACTGGTGTCGAAGATTTGGCTGCTGCCCAAGTGGCAACGGGGATTGCTTCCTCAAAGAACACCGAAGTGAGATTACGACCTTGTCTCAGTAATTTCTGATCGAACTTTAAGCGATTTATTAAATACATATATAGTTACAATAATAGTCAACTGACTACATAAGGGCATCCAACAATATATAGTTAATAGTCAGATAGCTAGTCATTGCGATTTTAATCAACGTCAGAAGAAACCTTTGCTAGAAATGCACAATGTCCCTTTTCGGGATTACAATAGGTCTTATAGTTTCCATCAAGCAATCTGCACTACTGCATTTTTTTATAATGTTTGACTAAAAACTGATATCTTACTTTATTTATGTTTAAACAACGTAGTCGTAGATAGTTCGGCGATTAAATATTTGGTGACGATTTAAATAGCAATAAGTAGTCCAGCTAAAAAAGTGTGTATTTTTTTATACGTTTCCTCGGAAATATCTACAATTGTATACGATTTTACCAGGTTGGTAGGTTATTTAGAAAACATAATGTGTATAAAATATCGAAACATATGTTGATAATAACTTTTTATTTATTCCAGTTGTCTACTTGAGGAGCTCATGTGCCCCTGGATTCAGGAACCCTCCTCGCTGTGATGGTAAGTAAAGGCAGATACTTCTCAGCCAAATCTACGGTTCAGTTTGGTGTTGAACTGTATGTGGGGAGTTAAACTGGTTGCATGATGTTGTTGACTATTGTCGAGCGCAAACTCGACTGAGGTACACGCTTGAAATCCGACACCATTTGTTAAGGTTGACTAAACGTATCTGTGTTTATTGCATGGCAACAGAACGGCACTCAACCTCCAGGAATAGCTTAAGTTCCGGGTTTCGGTACTAATGGTCAGCATAACAGCGCTCTTTGTGTTAGACATTATATTTTTACTTTCGCAATACCAGGACAACCCGTGAGCAGGGTTATATTAGTTGTTTGTGTGCGTTGCATTTGCTATCCAGCTGAGTGACATTGGGTTTTTGCCAACCCTTTGGAACACACATCGCTTGGTCATATTTATTTTTTAATATCTTATGGCAGTGGTCTCCAACCTGTGGGTCGCTGCCCCAAGTGGGGTCGGCCCGCCATAATTCACCATTTTTATGCTGTTTTAGTACGATTATTGTACTTAGTTTTCTTTACAATGACGTCACACTAATAACGATTTGGTGATTCTACATTAGCCTATATATTTATTCTGAGGCATATCTGAAAATTAAAGCGCAATGTAAAGTTTGATTTAGGTTGGAGACTTATAGTGACGGGTCACGTCATAAGTTTGGTATAAAACTTAGTTTGAAATAGCATTAACAGTATATAACAGATGTTAACACCCCTAAAAAACCTTTTACTTTTACTGTTTTAAATAAAAAACTAATTTGACGTTCAACAAACTCATTAATAAAACACCAAAAACGATTTTGTCTACGAAATCATGTCGTTGTGTAAAAAAATTGTCCATTTTAACAACACATCAAATACTTTTGAATTATTTTTTAAAGTTAGGCCTATTGAATTTGCTTATAACACTTGAAGAAAATCTTCACGGAAAGACTTGAGTTGAAGAAACTACATAAAATAACAGTTATACAGCATGCAAACTTCTTTCTTCCTACAACACACTAAATACACCTGTTTCTTCATGCCAAGAAAAGCATGCTTTACTTGGCTCGATTATATCAAACCTTTTTTCCTAACAGATATAGACGAATGTGCCGAACAGTCGCCTTGCCAGAACGGTGGACTGTGCAGCACAAGCAACCTTGTTAACGATTACAGCTGCACGTGTCCTGTCGGGACAACTGGGAAAAATTGCAACGGTAGGCCAGCACTGTAACTAATTTTCCGTTAGGTTAGAACTGTGCTCAATTACCAATTGGGAGTGTCCAAAAACTTCCGAGCCGATACCCGATGCCAAGTGCTAGTAGTGTCGTTAACCGTCCGATAATAAAGCGGAAATTTTTTTATCAATTTTACCAGGTCATATTATTTTTTAACACGCCACATTTAAAATATGTGTTCCTCGAAAAACAATTCTATTGTTTAAAAGCTAGGGTTCTTAGCTTTGTTTTTCATCTAGTTTATAGATTTTATGTTTAGTTTACAGTTTTTGACGAATTTCAAAATATTACTGACAAGTCTAGTTTTAATTCAAATTGTGAATAGAGATGATTTTACTTGTTATTGCTGAAAATTATACAGCTATGTAGTGAGTTGTGAAAAGATAAGGCTGAGAGTAGTTATTTTTTCATTTCGCCTACAGATCTTTCTTCTCTAAGATCAGATTTTAGTGAAATTTCTGGTTTTCGCGCGCATGCAGCAAATCCAATTCTAGCCTTTTCCTGCACGTGTCAAACAGAAATAGGTTCATCTTAGGGATGTTAAGATTTAAATAAACCAAACCAAGAAACGTTTGAATTGCTAAACTATTGGACTATTTTTGTGGCTTGCACCAAAGTAATTGCGAAACCTTATTTGGTTGTAAAAAACACAGCAAAGTCCAAATAATCGAGCGTCCAAAAGCAAACATTGCACGAGGTTTTAGGTTCACTAATAAATAACAGAGCTTTTTTGTAACTGGGGCCGCGCAACAGGTTTTAGGCTTCGCTAATGCCGAATAGGTTAACATTTTGCACAAACGGCTGCTTTACAGCCACATTTATGAGGTTTGTAACGTAAAACTTTTACAGATAAAACCATCACAAAATAAACAAGACTTGCCTGCCATAGCTTCAGGCGATCGGACGCAACCAGTGTTTTGCAACAGCAACTTAATGCTTGCCTAGGCCCTAGGGCAGCGTTTCTCAGCCACTGAGTGCAACGCTATTTCAAGGTTTTAAAAACCTGCATGGATAAGATTCTCTTATGTCAACACATAGCTCACACAGTGGTGAAGAACACCATAACGATTCGTAACGGTGTTCCAGTAAAGAATTACTCTTGGATCTCACACTTTCCCGTGCTATTTATAGTTTTCGCGTATGTAGTAAATCTAATTCTAGTCTTAATTAATATTAAAAATTATTATCATTTGTCATTCGCTTTTCAGACATAAACGAATGTGATTTGGGTCCTTGTCTAAACGGAGCCCAATGTTTCAACAACCCTGGAAGCTTTTCGTGCTCGTGTCAACCAGGATTTACTGGACCTCTTTGCAACACAGGTAATTTTCTGAATAGGTTCTAGTAAACCAAACCGCAAAACGTTGCATTGCAAAAACTTAGTAATTGAGGCGCGACAGACTTGTAAAAACAAAGTAAAAGTCCACAATAGCGAGTGTCTAAACGCAAATTTTGCACAAGGTTTTAAGTTCACCGTAATACCCGCAACGATTGAGATTTCAAAAAAGTAGGGCTTTGTGAATTGTTGGCGGCGCAACAGGTTTTAGGCTTCGCTAATGCCGAATAGGTTAACATTTTGCACAAACGGCTGCTTTACAGCCACTTTTAAGAGGTTTGAAACGTAAAACTTTTACAGATAAAACCATCACAAAATAAATAAAACTTGCCTGCCATAGCTACAGGCGATCGGACGCAACCAGTGTTTTGCAACAGCAACTTAATGCTTGCCTAGGCCCTAGGGCAGCGTTTCTCAGCCACTGAGTGCACAACGCTATTTCAAGGTTTTAAAAACCTGCATGGATAAGATTCTCTTATGTCAACACATAGCTCACACAGTGGGAAGAACACCATAACGATTCGTAACGGTGTTCCAGTAAAGAATTACTCTTGGATCTCACACTTTCCCGTGTTCCCGGGGTTATTAAGGACACGGGTCAACGGGGACTACACAGGTAACGCAAGGTTATAGAGGCGCACGATACCGTATGTTAGGTCCTAATGTTAAAACTAAACTGTTAACCTTTCCTCAATATATAAATCTTATTTCATTTGGGCAAGAGAATACATTCCTGGGAAAACAATTCTAGTTTAATAACTTTGGTTTTCTAACTATATTTTTTTTACGTAGAGTGGTTGAATGATTTTTATCCAGAGTTTTTGACGAATTTCAACATATTACTGACAAGTCTAGTTTTAAATCGATTTGTGAATAGAAATTATTTTACTTGTTATTGCTGAAGGTCTACAGCTATGTAGACGACTTGTGAAAAGATAAGGCTGAGGGCAGTTATCTTTGCCACTTGTCTACAATTCGTTCTACTCGAGATCAGATTTTAGAGCAATTTATAGTTTTCGCGTATGTAAGAGGTTTGAAACGTAAAACTTTTACAGATAAAACCATCACAAAATAAACAAGACTTGTCTGCCATAGCTTCAGGCGATCGGACGCAACCAGTGTTTTGCAACAGCAACTTAATGCTTGCCTAGGCCCTAGGACAGCGTTTCTCAGCCACTGAGTGCAACGCTATTTCAAGGTTTTAAAAACCTGCATGGATGAGACTCTCTTATAGCCACAACGATCCGTACAGGCGTTTCGGTAAAATAATTTTTGCCGGTATTGTAAATCGGTGAAAATCCATCTATTTTTACCAGGCCATGTCCCTTTTTTACACGCCACATTTAAAATAAGTGTTCAGGATATCTGTGCACTACATCGAAAAGTAACCTGTTGGTTGATAACATCATATTAGTGTTTGTTGTATATATCTACGAAATAATTGCCTATCGGTTTCGTATCCCATTAGGCTGCTTGAATGATTAGAATCTTGTCCAATCAGAGTTAGACGAATTTTGACATATTACTGACAAGTCCAGTTTTAAATCAATTTGTCAATATAGATGCTTTTACTTGTTATAATGGAAAGCCAAAGCCGCAAAATACCAATTTATGGATTTTAACTAGAAGTATTTGTTAGGTAAAGGCGTATTTTACCCTTCATTCACATAACAATTTTTGAAATGAAATAGCAACATTGCTTTTTATTTAGTAAATTATTATTTAAACACTTGGCGATTTACTTCTCCATTTTCTATTTTATACAGCTACTTTATCATTATAATGATTACTTTGCAATCCATTTGTCTACTTTGTAGTTTACATATCTTATTTGTGATTACGTAAACAAAATTGATTTACAACTTTCAGACATGTGATAGAAGCATAGCTTTAAAAACGGCAACTAATAAGACACTGCCGTTGACGTTACGTACAACAGTTGATTTTAACACGACAAAGCCACAATTGTTTTAAAATTGCGGATACCGCGCGTACAGATCAAATAGCATATAACGTGGAATGACATCTTTGCGTTATTCACAACATGTTGAATTCAAGAGCAACTGGGACAATGGCATAGCGTATTTAGGACTTTGACATGTCAAATGAAACGCATAGTGAACGAATGGCTGCTGTGTGAATCAAACAGCAACATTTCGAATGAAACGTCGAGTTCAGTGCTCCGCAACCTTTTTTACTTGCGGCACACCAACAGGGCTAAAACAATTCGGCGGCACACCTACAAAATTTATTTCTTAGACAATAGACAACTTCGGCAAAAATGCTAGGCAGCAAAGGGAAAAGAAGCGATTTTTGTAATGAAACGAATTTAACGTATTGCATTCCTTTCTTCTGTTTTTGCGATTTTGAAACATTCTAAAATTTCTGAAGCCGACCAAAGTTTTGAAAGTTATACCCCGTTGCAACAACTACCGTAATAAGAGAACAGGGGGCTTTACTATACATAGCGTTCAAAAAATGAAACCTGAAATTGGCGCTTTGTGCTTCTTGCTGAGTTTATTTTTTAAAACAGCTGCCAAGACTACTTATCTAATCGCAAACTGCCAATTCATAATAACATTAATGAGCACCGGACTTTCAAAAATCCAGGGCGTTTTTATTAAATCAGTACAAATTCTTACTTGTCAGTAATCACCATCAAATTGTAACAGTACTTGGGAAATCGATTTAGCGCTTCTGTGTTTTATCATTGAAACAATACGTTTTGTCTCTCATCCCTCATAATTATTATATGGGCCGAAAATTTATTTTCGGGACATATCTTGTTTTTGCTCGAAAATGTTTCAGACCGATTTTTGCCCGAAGCTTTGCAGAAAAAGTAGACATGGTAGAACTTTCAAATTTTCAGACATAGCGTAAAGTGGTATGGAGGTAGGTGCGATGTCGAGGTTTATGACTGTACCCCTAGGGGCCTCTGACTGGGGGGCCAAAAACCTAAAATATTGTGACGTCATCGTTTTAGCTCTTTGTAGCTATCTACTCCTACCTAGCGGCAGAAAAACTCGATACAGAATTTGTTTATATCGCATCGTTGGTTCAACTCGCGAAGGGACTAAGTGGCTGCGTTGGTAAAACTGGGCGCGCGCGACTTGCATTTAAGAAAAAGGTTTCACTTAGTAAAATAACCTACTACTCTTACAAAACAGCATATTTTAAATGCGAAATCTGGTTACAGTGTACGCCTCTCTATATGCACCTGCTGCGCATGTTACTCCAATCAAAATAAATATTAAGAACACTGCGTTTATTGGATTTCAATTGGCAAAACTTTCAATTTAAAAGGTGGTTTATTAGGCACATAAACTTGTTCTGCACATTGCTCGAAACTACAGATTTAAAGTCTGTTATAACTGTGCTTGCTCGGACCAAGCCATGGCAAAAATTTACCCAGTAAAAGTTGGCGAAAGTATAGCAAACCAAGGACGTTAAATCATTTTAAGAGAATGATAATGTTTTTTAAACAAGTCAGCTGGACAAAGTGTAATAACATGCTTGTACGCATTATCTACGTAAATTCTAATGTTTCGATCATTTCCCAAATACTACGACGCCATATTTGAACCCTTTCGCATCAAAGCCAGAAGTTAAGTGGAGAGGTTTTCGGCCCATATCTGTTTTTGCTTGCAGAAACAAGTTAAGGAAAAATATAAAATATCTACATAATAAAAGAGAAAGTTTGTGAAATGTGTGTATGTGTGTGGAAAAAAAAGTTAAAAAAAAAATTTTAAATTAAAAAAAAAAAAGAAAAACACCAAGCCCTGCAAATATACTCTATGACAAATATACAACAACCGCACCTCCGTCTAGTTCTTTTTTGGTTTCCTATGGTATGTTTCAGAACGATTTTTGTCCGAAGCTTTATAGAAAAGTAGACATCGTAGAACCTTCAAATTTTCAGACATGACGTAGAGTGATATGTAGGTGCTTTGTAGATGTTTATGAGGCTGCAGCCCTAGGGGCCTTTGCTTGGGGGGCAAAAACCTGAAATATTGCGTTTTAGCTCTTTGTAGCTAACGACTGCCATCTGGCAGCAGAAAAACGTTCATACAGAATTCGTTCATATTCGCTTGCTTTGTCCAGCTTGTGAAGTGACGAAGCGACTTACCGCCTGCTGCGCTTGATTGTCCCGCGCGTGAGACTTTCATTGTGCGAAGTGGCACGTCCAAAACTGGGCTCGCGCGACTGGAATTTTAAAAAAAGGCTTCTCTTTAGTAAAATTACTTAAGGCTCTTAAGAAACAACTTATTTTATATCAGAATATCGGCGACTCATTTATAATGCTTGCTTTCAATGCGGCGTTAGCTTTTTTCGGGCGACCAATAACTTCGCGATAAGCTTCGCCTAATAATCAAGTGTCAATAGGGTGTATTTACCGCCGCAAATTTAAATGCGAAATTTTAAGGCAGTCTACGCCTCTCTGTTAGCACCTGTTGTGCATCTTGCTCCAACCAGCATTCCAACATCAGGCCTAAACAAGTAGCAAAACTTTCGATTTAATAATTTGCGTATTGAGCACATAATAGTGTTTTTCATATTGTTTGAAACTACAGATTTAAAGCTTGTTTTACCAGTGATTGCTCGGACTAAGCCAGGGTAAAAAATTACCGAGTAAAAGTTTGTAAAAGTATAGCAAACCATAGGCGTTAAACCATTTTTAGTCTTTAAGAGAATGGTAATATTTGATTTTCAAACACGTAAGCTGGTCAAAATGTAATAAAATGGCCATACGCATTATCTACGTAAATTCTTTTTATCAAATATATGTTTCGATCATTCCCCAAAATCTACGCCATATTTGAACCCCTTTCGCATCAAAGGCATAAGTTAAGTGTGGAAGTTTTCGGCCCATATCTGTTTTTGCTTGCAGAAACAAGTTAAGGAAAATGAAACGCAAAATATATAATATAAAGTACACAATACGAATATTAAAAAAAAAATAAAAAAAAAAAATAAAAAATTAAAATAAAGTAAAAATTGAAAATAAACACTAAGCCCTGAAAATATACCCCCTGACAAACTATACAACAACCGCACCCCCGTCTAGTTTTATTACTAACTAATAGCAAATGCGCACTCTGAAACTATAAAGGGCTCACAACAAAGAAATGATCCAAGTGCTGATGTCTGTCAGTGAACAGGATAATAAGACGTCCGCGATACACGTTAATTTATTCACAATACTGACTGTTAAAGCGGTAAGTTATACTTGCTGACAAATTCGTAACATACCAAGTTCAAAATACTTGCCATTGATAAGATATCCATTTTTCGCCTTAATTAGATTTATTGTTAAAAAGTATCCTCAACGTAGTACACCTCTAGGAATGTCGCGGCACTCCGGTTGCGGAGCACTGGTCTAGTCAACAACTGTAATGGCAATAGTGTACTTAGAATGGAAGACTAATTTGCGAAATAAACAGCAAAGTAGTGAATGGAACAGCATCCTGTGAATTTTAGCAACCATTTGAATGTAGTGTTCAACTAACGATTTTAATTGCAATATTTGTATTTGAATGGCTACTATTCGAATTAAACAGCAATATATTTATGCTGTTTGATTTGTACGCGCCCATATCTGCAAATTGTAAACAATTGTTGTGCACCTTAAAACAAGTTATTGTACGTTGTAAAGTTAAGGTTGCTGTCTTTTAGTTGCCGTTTCAAAAGCTATTTTGCTATTGCAAGTCTGGAAATTTTGAATAAAGTTCGTTAAGGTCATCACAAATAAGACTTGTGAATTACAGATTGCAAGTTAGTCATTAATCACAAAGTAGCGGTGTAAAGCAGAAAGGAGGGGGAACACACAATAATAACTAAAATACAATAATACCTAAACCAGAAAAATCTATAAAACCATAGTATTAAAACCAAAGACATAATGAAGCCAAATGCGCCGTAATATCCGCGACAAAATATTCTGACATAAACCTGTCTGAATAAGTTTTAAATTGATCGGAATGAGGCCTAAAAGTCACATATAACGCCTGAAACTGTAGGGAGGAAATGGGACGATGGGGGCCATGGTTATGGCATCGGCTGTTTTGGTGTCGACGTTTGGGCGGCCTAGTTTGACCGGCAACGTTAGGGCGCCGCTGTTTAAGAACCGGATTTTTCAGGCTGTTTGGGGTTATTGGTGGGTAATGAGTGGGTTAGAAAATGGGTTGGGGTTGAAATTATTAGAGGATTTAGTGAGGCACTTAGGGGTGGGTGGGGTTTGGGGTTAGGTAAAATATTGTATAGGCCTGATTCTGGCCATTTAGGTGTTGTTCCAAAGGGTTTAGGTCTTAATCCGATTTGTTTCGTATTACGACTAGTAGGTATTAATGCTATTTTGGTCTTATTCCGAAATGTGTTTTATTTCAACGTTTATGTTGTTCTTATTTTGGTCTTATGGCTGGAGTCCAAAGGAGAGAAGTAAATCGCCAAATGTTTGAATCAAAAGTTTCTAAATAAAAAACAATGTTGCTATTTCATTTAAAAATATGATATGTTAATCAACGTTATACCGTTAAAAGGGCCTTTGCTTAATAGTTATTTAAAAATCTATAAACTGCTATTTTTGCAGCTTTGGCTTATCATAGTTTATTGTGAAAATTCTACAGCTATGTAGGCGAGTTGTGAAAAGACAAGGCTGAGGGCAGTAATTTTTGCCTTTTACCCTGCAATTCTTCTATTCTAGATCAGATTTTAGTGCAGTTTTCGCGTATGCAGTAAATCTAATTCTGGCCTTAATTAATAAAAAAAATATTATCATTCGTCAAACGTTTTTCAGACGTAAACGAATGTGATTCAAGTCCTTGTCAAAATGGAGCCCAATGTTCAGACAACCCTGGAAGCTTTTCCTGCTGGTGTCAACCAGGATTTACTGGAACTATTTGCGACACAGGTAATTTGCTATGTATGCTCAATGCTCATGTTCGAGCTGTAGAGATTTAAACAAAGCAATCCGCAAACGTTTGAAATGATAAACTATTGGACTATTTTTGTGGCTTGTAGCAAAGTAATTGCTAAATCTTAGTAATTAAGGCGCGACAGCTTGGTCAAAAAACACAGCTAAAGCTTGTTGTATCTATTATTGCCAATCGGTTTTGCAACTTGGCCTCACGAAAATTAGCTTGACGGTCTAAACTATAAGTCTTGTCCGGAAATTAAAACCCAACTTCAGTAAAAAGAACATGTAATTTGTCGTTTCATCACTACAAGATTTAATGCAGATATTAATGAGTGCAGCGACCAAGGAGCGACCAACTTTTGCGGAATGAATACTGATTGTATGAATAATGTCGGATCTCACACTTGCCCATGTTCCCAGGGTTATCAAGGACAGGGGTTCAACGGTGACTGCACAGGTAAAGTGCTGTTGTTTATCGCAAGGTTAAGCCTCACATGGTATTGTAGGATGGAGTCTCAATGTTCACACTAAACTGTAATGTAATGAGATTTAGCCTAACCTTTCCTCAATATATAAATCTTCTTGCGTTTGAGTTAGCATTCCTCGGAAAACAATTCCATTGTTTAATAGCTAGGGTGCTTTCGCTTTATTTTCATCTAGTTTTCAAATTTTGTGTTTCTTATTTAATTTTCAGTTTTTGACGAATTTCAACATATTACTGACAATTTAGTTTTAATTCAAATTGGGAATAGAGATTATTTTACTTGTTATTGCTGAAGGTCTACAGCTATGTAGGCGAGTTATGAAGAGATAAGGCTGAGTGCAGTTATCTTTCCACTTGTCTATAATTCGTTCTACTCGAGATCAGATTTTAGTTTTCACGTTCGTAGTAAATCTAATTCTAGTCTCAATTAATATTAAAAATTATTATCATTCGTCATTCGCTTTTCAGACATAAACGAATGTGATTCGGGTCCTTGTCTAAACGGAGCCCAATGTTTCAACAACCCTGGAAGCTTTTCGTGCTCGTGTCAACCAGGATTTACTGGACCTCTTTGCGAAAGAGGTAATTTTCTGAATAGGTTCTAGTAAACCAAACCGCAAAACGCTGCATTGCAAAACCTTAGTAATTGAGGCGCGACAGACTTGTAAAAACACAGTAAAAGTCCACAATAGCGAGTGTCTAAACGCAAACTCTGCACAAGGTTTTAAGTTCACCGTAATACCCGCAACGATTGTTATTTCAAAAAAGTAGGGCTTTGTGAATTGTTGGCGGCGCAACAGGTTTTAGGCTACGCTAATGCCGAATAGGTTAACCTTTTTGCACAAACGGCTGCTTTACAGCCACTTTTAAGAGGTTTGAAACGTAAAACTTTTACTCATAAAAACATCACAAAATAAACAAGACTTGTCTGCCATAGCTACAGGCGATCGGACGCAACCAGTGTTTTGCAACAGCAACTTAATGCTTGCCTAGGCCCTAGGGCAGCGTTTCTCAGCCACTGAGTGCACAACGCTATTTCAAGGTTTTAAAAACCTGCATGGATGAGACTCTCTTATAGCACAACGATCCGTACAGGCGTTTCGGTAAAATAATTTTTGCCGGTATTGTAAATCGGTGAAAATCCATCTATTTTTACCAGGCCATGTCCCTTTTTTACACGCCACATTTAAAATAAGTGTTCAGGATATCTGTGCACTACATCGAAAAGTAACTTGTTTTTAGGTTACGTTTTTAAACATCTCGGTTATGATAACATCATATTAGTGTTTGTTGTATATATCTACGAAATAATTGCCTATCGGTTTCGTATCCCATTAGGCTGCTTGAATGATTAGAATCTTGTCCAATCAGAGTTAGACGAATTTTGACATATTACTGACAAGTCCAGTTTTAAATCAATTTGTCAATATAGATGCTTTTACTTGTTATAATGGAAAGCCAAAGCCGCAAAATACCAATTTATGGATTTTAACTAGAAGTATTTGTTAGGTAAAGGCGTATTTTACCCTTCATTTACATAACAATTTTTGAAATGAAATAGCAACATTGCTTTTTATTTAGTAAATTATAATTCAAACACTTGGCGATTTACTTCTCCATTTTCTATTTTATACAGCTACTTTATCATTATAATGATTACTTTGCAATCCATTTGTCTACTTTGTAGTTTACATATCTTATTTGTGATTACGTAAACAAAATTGATTTACAACTTTCAGACATGTGATAGAAGCATAGCTTTAAAAACGGCAACTAATAAGACACTGCCGTTGACATTACGTACAACAGTTGATTTTAACACGACAAAGCCACAATTGTTTTAAAATTGCGGATACCGCGCGTACAGATCAAACAGCATATAACGTGGAATGACATTTTTGCGTTATTCACAACATATTGAATTCAAGAGCAACTGGGACAATGGCATAGCGTATTTAGGACTTTGACATGTCAAATGAAACGCATAGTGAACGAATGGCTGCTGTGTGAATCAAACAGCAACATTTCGAATGAAACGTCGAGTTCAGTGCTCCGCAACCTTTTTTACTTGCGGCACACCAACAGGGCTAAAACAATTCGGCGGCACACCTACAAAATTTATTTCTTAGACAATAGACAACTTCGGCAAAAATGCTAGGCAGCAAAGGGAAAAGAAGCGATTTTTGTAATGAAACGAATTTAACGTATTGCATTCCTTTATCTTCTGTTTTTGCGATTTTGAAACATTCTAAAATTTCTGAAGCCGACCAAAGTTTTGAAAGTTATACCCCGTTGCAACAACTACCGTAATAAGAGAACAGGAAGCTTTACTATACATAGCGTTCAAAAAATGAAACCTGAAATTGGCGCTTTGTACTTCTTGTTGAGTTTTTTTTTAAACAGCTGCCAAGACTACTTATCTAATCGCAAACTGCCAATTCATAATAACATTAATGAGCACCGGACTTTCAAAAATCCAGGGCGTTTTTGTTAAATCAGTACAAATTCTTACTTGTCAGTAATCACCATCAAATTGTAACAGTACTTAGGAAATCGATTTAGCGCTTCTGTGTTTTATCATTGAAACAATACGTTTTGTCTCTCATCCCTCATAATTATTATATGGGCCGAAAATTTATTTTCGGGACATATCTTGTTTTTGCCCGAAAATGTTTTTGCAGAAAAAGTAGACATGGTAGAACTTTCAAATTTTCAGACATAGCGTAAAGTGGTATGAAGGTGCGATGTCGAGGTTTATGAGACTGTACCCCTAGGGGCCTCTGACTGGGGGGCCAAAAACCTAAAATATTGTGACGTCATCGTTTTAGCTCTTTGTAGCTATCTACTCCTACCTAGCGGCAGAAAAACTCGATACAGAATTTGTTTATATCGCATCGTTGGTTTAACTCGCGAAGGGACTAAGTGGCTGCGTTGGTAAAACTGGGCGCGCGCGACTTGCATTTAAGAAAAAGGTTTCACTTAGTAAAATAACCTACTACTCTTACAAAGCAGCATATTTTAAATGCGAAATCTGGTTGCAGTGTTCCCCTCTCTATATGCACCTGCTGCGCATGTTACTCCAATCAAAATAAATATTAAGAACACTGCGTTTATTGGATTTCAATTGGCAAAACTTTCAATTTAAAAGGTGGTTTATTAGGCACATAAACTTGTTTTGCACATTGCTCGAAACTACAGATTTAAAGTCTGTTATAACTGTGCTTGCTCGGACCAAGCCATGGCAAAAATTTACCCAGTAAAAGTTGGCGAAAGTATAACAAACCAAGGACGTTAAATCATTTTAAGAGAATGATAATGGTTTTTAAACAAGTTAGCTGGACAAAGTGTAATAACATGCTTGTACGCATTATCTCCGTAAATTCTAATGTTTCGATCATTTCCCAAATACTACCACGCCATATTTGAACCCTTTCGCATCAAAGCCAGAAGTTAAGTGGAGAGGTTTTCGGCCCATATCTGTTTTTGCTTGCAGAAACAAGTTAAGGAAAAATATAAAATATCTACATAATAAAAGAGAAAGTTTGTGAAATGTGTGTATGTGTGTGGAAAAAAAGTTAAAAAAAAATTTTAAATTAAAAAAAAAAAACAAAAAAACACCAAGCCCTGCAAATATACTCTATGACAAATATACAACAACCGCACCTCCGTCTAGTTCTTTTTTGGTTTCCTATGGTATGTTTCAGACCGATTTTTGGCCGAAGCTTTATAGAAAAGTAGACATCGTAGAACCTTCAAATTTTCAGACATGGCGTAGAGTGATATGTAGGTGCTTTGTAGAAGGTTATGAGGCTGCAGCCCCAGGGGCCTTTGCTTGGGGGGCAAAAACCTGAAATATTGCGTTTTAGCTCTTTGTAGCTAACGACTGCCATCTGGCAGCAGAAAAACTTTCATACAGAATTCGTTCATATTCGCTTGCTTTGTCCAGCTTGTGAAGTGACGAAGCGACTGACCGCCTGCTGCGCTTGATTGTCCCGCGCGTGACAAAAACGTCCAAAACTGGGCTCGCGCGACTTGCATTTTAAAAAAAGGCTTCTCTTTAGTAAAATTACTTAATGCTCTTAAGAAACAACTTATTTTATCGCTGCAAATTTAAATGCGAAATCTGATGGCAACTCTAATCCAACATATCAACACCAGCCCTAGGCAACTTAAAATTGTGTGTTGATATGTTGGATTGGAGTAACATACTATACAGGTGCAAATAGCAAATATTCTCCAAATACGATTTTTTCAAATATTCTCCAAATCGTATTTCATCGTATTGTCGAGTTAAGGCCGTGAATAAAGTTTCACCCACCGTACAATTAACGGAGGGAAGCATTGCGAGTAGAGGTGTTCAAAGCAGAATATCGGCGACTCATTTATAATGCTTGCTTTCAATGCGGCGTTAGCTTTTCTTCGGGCGACGAATAACTTCGCGATAAGCTTCGCCTAATAATCAAGTGTCAATAGGGTGTATTTACCGCCGCAAATTTAAATGCGAAATTTTAAGGCAGTCTACGCCTCTCTGTTAGCACCTGTTGTGCATCTTGTTCCAACCAGCATTCCAACATCAGGCCTAAACATAAGTAAAAATTGAAAATAAACACTAAGCCCTGAAAATATAACCCCTGACAAAATATACAACAACCGCACCCCGTCTAGTTTTATTACTAACTAATAGCAAATGCGCACTCTGAAACTATAAAGGGCTCACAACAAAGAAATGATCTAAGTGCTGATGTCTGTCAGTGAACAGGATAATAAGGCGTCCGCGATACACGTTAATTTATTCACAATACTGAATGTTAAAGCGGTAAGTTATACTTGCTGACAAATTCGTAACATACCAAGTTCAAAATACTTGCCATTGATAAGATATCCATTTTTCGCTTTAATTAGATTGATTGTTAAAAAGTATCCTCAACGTAGTACACCTCTGGGAATGTCGCGGCACTCCGGTTGCGGAGCACTGGTCTAGGCAACAACTGTAATGGCAATAGTGTACTTAGAATGGAAGACTAATTTGCGAAATAAACAGCAAAGTAGTGAATGGAACAGCATCCTGTGAATTTTAGCAACCATTTGAATGTAGTGTTCAACTAACGATTTTAATTGCAATATTTGTATTTGAATGGCTACTATTCGAATTAAACAGCAATATATTTATGCTGTTTGATTTGTACGCGCCCATATCTGCAAATTGTAAACAATTGTTGTGCACCTTAAAACAAGTTGTTGTACGTTGTAAAGTTAAGGTTGCTGTCTTTTAGTTGCCGTTTCAAAAGCTATTTTGCTATTGCAAGTCTGGAAATTTTAAATAAAGTTCGTTAAGGTCATCACAAATAAGACTTGTGAATTACAGATTGCAAGTTAGTCATTAATCACAAAGTAGCGGTGTAAAGCAGAAAGGAGGGGGAACACACAATAATAACTAAAATACAATAATACCTAAATCAGAAAAATCTATAAAACCATAGTATTAAAACCAAAGACATAATGAAGCCAAATACGCCGTAATATCCGCGACAGAATATTCAGACATAAACCTGTCTGAATAAGTTTTAAATTGATCGGAATGAGGCTTAAAGTCACATATAACGCCTGAAACTGTAGGGAGGAAATGGGACGATGGGGGCCATGGGTATGGCATCGGCTGTTTTGGTGTCGACGTTTGGGCGGCCTAGTTTGACCGGCAACGTTAGGGCGCCGCTGTTTAAGAAGCGGATTTTTCAGGCTGTTTGGGGTTATTGGTGGGTAATGAGTGGGTTAGAAAATGGGTTGGGGTTGAAATTATTAGAGGATTTAGTGAGGCACTTAGGGGTGGGTTGGGTTTGGGGTTAGGTAAAATATTGTATAGGCCTGATTCTGGCCATTTAGGTGTTGTTCCAAAGGGTTTAGGTCTTAATCCGATTTGTTTCGTATTACGACTAGTAGGTATTAATTCTATTTTGGTCTTATTCCGAAATGTGTTTTATTTCAACGTTCATGTTGTTCTTATTTTGGTCTTATGGCTGGAGTCCAAAGGAGAGAGGTAAATCGCCAAATGTTTGAATCAAAAGTTTCTAAATAAAAAACAATGTTGCTATTTCATTTAAAAATATGATATGTTAATCAACGTTATACCGTTAAAATGCGCCTTTGCTTAATAGATATTTAAAAATCTATAAACTGCTATTTTTGCGGCTTTGGCTTATCATATGTTATTGTGAAAATTCTACAGCTATGTAGGCGAGTTGTGAAAAGACAAGGCTGAGGGCAGTAATTTTTGCCTTTTACCCTGCGATTATTCTACTCTAGATCAGATTTTAGTGCAGTTTTCGCGTATGCAGTAAATCTAATTCTGGCCTTAATTAATAAAAAAAATATTATCATTCGTCAAACGTTTTTCAGACGTAAACGAATGTGATTCAAGTCCTTGTCAAAATGGAGCCCAATGTTCAGACAACCCTGGAAGCTTTTCCTGCTCGTGTCAACCAGGATTTACTGGAACTATTTGCGACACAGGTAATTTGCTATGTATGCTCAATGCTCATTTTCGAGCTGTAGAGATTTAAACAAAGCAATCCGCAAACGTTTGAAATGATAAACTATTGGACTATTTTTGTGGCTTGTAGCAAAGTAATTGCTAAATCTTAGTAATTAAGGCGCGACAGCTTGGTCAAAAAACACAGCTAAAGCTTGTTGTATCTATTATTGCCAATCGGTTTTGCAACTTGGCCTCACGAAAATTAGCTTGACGGTCTAAACTATAAGTCTTGTCCGGAAATTAAAACCCAACTTCAGTAAAAAGAACACGTAATTTGTCGTTTCATCACTACAAGATTTAATGCAGATATTAATGAGTGCAGCGACCAAGGAGCGACCAACTTTTGCGGAATGAATACTAATTGTATGAATAATGTCGGATCTCACACTTGCCCATGTTCCCAGGGTTATCAAGGACAGGGGTTCAACGGTGACTGCACAGGTAAAGTGCTGTTTATCGCAAGGTTAAGCCTCACATGGTATTGTAGGATGGACTCTTAATGTTCACACTAAACTGTAATGTAATGAGATTTAGCCTAACCTTTCCTCAATATATAAATCTTCTTGCGTTTGAGCTAGCATTCCTCGGAAAACAATTCCATTGTTTAATAGCTAGGGTGCTTTAGCTTTATTTTCATCTAGTTTTCAAATTTTATGTTTCTTATTTAATTTTAGGTTTTTGACGAATTTCAACATATTACTGGTAATTTAGTTTTAATTCAAATTGTGAATAGAGATTATTTTACTTGTTATTGCTGAAGGTCTACAGCTATGTAGGCGAGTTATGAAAAGATAAGGCTGAGTGCAGTTATCTTTCCACTTGTCTATAATTC
Organism: Ascidiella aspersa; assembly: GCF_963924565.1. Classification (NCBI taxonomy): domain Eukaryota; kingdom Metazoa; phylum Chordata; class Ascidiacea; order Phlebobranchia; family Ascidiidae; genus Ascidiella; species Ascidiella aspersa. The sequence goes on along the minus strand of NC_139451.1, from coordinate 29,710,626 downwards.
GTTCTACTCGAGATAAGATTTTAGTGCAATTTATAGTTTTCACGTTCGTAGTAATTCTAATTCTAGTCTTAATTAATATTAAAAATTATTATCGTTCGTCATTCGCTTTTCAGACATAAACGAATGTGATTCGGGTCCTTGTCTAAACGGAGCCCAATGTTTCAACAACCCTGGAAGCTTTTCGTGCTCGTGTCAACCAGGATTTACTGGACCTCTTTGCAACACAGGTAATTTTCTGAATAGGTTCTAGTAAACCAAACCGCAAAACGATGCATTGCGAAACCTTAGTAATTGAGGCGCGACAGACTTGTCAAAACACAGCAAAAGTCCACAATGGCGAGTGTCTAAACGCAATTACTTGTTATTATGGAAAGCCAAAGCCGCAAAATAACAATTTAGAGATTTTAACGAAAAGTATTTGTTATGTAAAGGCGTATTTTACCCTTCATTCACATAACAATTTTTGAAATGAAATAGCAACATTGCTTTTTATTTAGCAAATTATTATTCAAACACTTGGCGATTTACTTCTCCATTTTCAATTTTATACAGCTATACTTTATCATTATAATTATTACTTTGAAATCCATTTGTCTACTTTGTAGTTTACATATCTTATTTGTGGTTACGTAAACAAAATTGATTTACAACTTTCAGACATGTAATAGAAGCATAGCTTTAAAAATGGCAACTAATAAGACACTACCGTTGGCGTTACGTGCAACAGTTGATTTTAACACGACAAAGCCACAATTGTTTTAAAATTGCGGATACCGCGCGTACAGATCAAACAGCATATAACGTGGAATGACATCTTTGCGTTATTCACAACATGTTGAATTCAAGAGCAACTGGGACAATGGCATAGCGTATTTAGGACTTTGACGTGTCAAATGAAACGCATAGTGAACGAATGGCTGCTGTGTGAATCAAACAGCAACATTTCGAATGAAACGTCGAGTTCAGTGCTCCGCAACCTTTTTTACTTGCGGCACACCAACAGGGCTAAAACAATTCGGCGGCACACCTACAAAATTTATTTCTTAGACAATAGACAACTTCGGCAAAAATGCTAGGAAGCAAAGGGAAAAGAAACGATTTTTGTAATGAAACGAATTTAACGTATTGCATTCCTTTATCTTCTGTTTTTGCGATTTTGAAACATTCTAAAATTTCTGAAGCCGACCAAAGTTTTGAAAGTTATACCCCGTTGCAACAACTACCGTAATAAGAGAACAGGGGGCTTTACTATACATAGCGTTCAAAAAATGAAACCTGAAATTGGCGCTTTGTACTTCTTGTTGAGTTTTTTTTTTAAACAGCTGCCAAGACTACTTATCTAATCGCAAACTGCCAATTCATAATAACATTAATGAGCACCGGACTTTCAAAAATCCAGGGCGTTTTTGTTAAATCAGTACAAATTCTTACTTTTCAGTAATCACCATCAAATTGTAGCAGTACTTGGGAAATCGATTTAGCGCTTCTGTGTTTTATCATTGAAACAATACGTTTTGTCTCTCATCCCTCATAATTATTATATGGGCCGAAAATTTATTTTCGGGACATATCTTGTTTTTGCCCGAAAATGTTTCAGACCGATTTTTGTCCGAAGCTTTGCAGAAAAAGTAGACATGGTAGAACTTTCAAATTTTCAGACATAGCGTAAAGTGGTATGGAGGTAGGTGCGATGTCGAGGTTTATGACTGTACCCCTAGGGGCCTCTGACTGGGGGGCCAAAAACCTAAAATATTGTGACGTCATCGTTTTAGCTCTTTGTAGCTATCTACTCCTACCTAGCGGCAGAAAAACTCGATACAGAATTTGTTTATATCGCATCGTTGGTTCAACTCGCGAAGGGACTAAGTGGCTGCGTTGGTAAAACTGGGCGCGCGCGACTTGCATTTAAGAAAAAGGTTTCACTTAGTAAAATAACCTACTACTCTTACAAAGCAGCATATTTTAAATGCGAAATCTGGTTGCAGTGTTCCCATCTCTATATGCACCTGCTGCGCATGTTACTCCAATCAAAATAAATCTAAGAACACTGCGTTTATTGGATTTCAATTGGCAAAACTTTCAATTTAAAAGGTGGTTTATTAGGCACATAAACTTGTTTTGCACATTGCTCGAAACTACAGATTTAAAGTCTGTTATAACTGTGCTTGCTCGGACCAAGCCATGGCAAAAATGTACCCAGTAAAAGTTGGCGAAAGTATAGCAAACCAAGGACGTTGAATCATTTTGAGAGAATGATAATGGTTTTTAAACAAGTTAGCTGGACAAAGTGTAATAACATGCTTGTACGCATTTTATACGTAAATTCTAATGTTTCGATCATTTCCCAAATACTACGACGCCATATTTGAACCCTTTCGCATCAAAGCCAGAAGTTAAGTGGAGAGGTTTTCGGCCCATATCTGTTTTTGCTTGCAGAAACAAGTTAAGGAAAAATATAAAATATCTACATAATAAAAGAGAAAGTTTGTGAAATGTGTGTATGTGTGTGGAAAAAAAGTTAAAAAAAAAAATTTAAATTAAAAAAAAAACAAAAAAACACCAAGCCCTGCAAATATACTCTATGACAAATATACAACAACCGCACCTCCGTCTAGTTCTTTTTTGGTTTCCTATGGTTTCCTATGGTATGTTTCAGACCGATTTTTGTCCGAAGCTTTATAGAAAAGTAGACATCGTAGAACCTTCAAATTTTCAGACATGGCGTAGAGTGATATGTAGGTGCTTTGTAGAAGGTTATGAGGCTGCAGCCCCAGGGGCCTTTGCTTGGGGGACAAAAACCTGAAATATTGCGTTTTAGCTCTTTGTAGCTAACGACTGCCATCTGGCAGCAGAAAAACTTTCATACAGAATTCGTTCATATTCGCTTGCTTTGTCCAGCTTGTGAAGTGACGAAGCGACTGACCGCCTGCTGCGCTTTATTGTCCCGCGCGTGAGACTTTCATTGTGCGAAGTGGCACGTCCAAAACTGGGCTCGCGCGACTTGCATTTAAAAAAAAGGCTTCTCTTTAATAAAATTACTTAATGCTCTTAAGAAACAACTTATTTTATCGCTGCAAATTTAAATGCGAAATCTGATGGCAACTCTAATCCAACATATCAACACCAGGCCTACGCGCAAAATAGCAAATATTCTCCAAAATACGATTTTTTCAAATATTCTCCAAATCGTATTTCATCGTATTGTCGAGTTAAGGCCGTGAATAAAGTTTCACCCACCGTACAATTAACGGAGGGAAGCATTGCGAGTAGAGGTGTTCAAAGCAGAATATCGGCGACTCATTTATAATGCTTGCTTTCAATGCGGCGTTAGCTTTTCTTCGGGCGACCAAGAACTTCGCGATAAGCTTCGCCTAATAATCAAGTGTCAATAGGGTGTATTTACCGCCGCAAATTTAAATGCGAAATTTTAAGGCAGTCTACGCCTCTCTGTTAGCACCTGTTGTGCATCTTGTTCCAACCAGCATTCCAACATCAGGCCTAAACATCTAGCAAAACTTTCGATTTAATAGTTTGCGTATTGAGCACATAATAGTGTTTTTCATATTGTTTGAAACTACAGATTTAAAGCCTGTTTTAACAGTGATTGCTCGGACCAAGCCAGGGTAAAAAATTACCGAGTAAAAGTTTGCAAAAGTATAGCAAACCATAGGCGTTAAACCATTTTTAGTCTTTAAGAGAATGGTAATATTTGATTTTCAAACACGTAAGCTGGTCAAAATGTAATAAAATGGCCATACGCATTATCTACGTAAATTCTATTTATCAAATATATGTTTCGATCATTCCCCAAAATCTACACCATATTTGAACCCCTTTCGCATTAAAGGCATAAGTTAAGTGGGGAAGTTTTCGGCCCATATCTGTTTTTGCTTGCAGAAACAAGGTAAGGAAAATGAAACACAAAATATATAATATAAAGTACACAATACAAATATTAAAAAAAAATTAAAAAAAAAAAATTAAAATAAAGTAAAAATTGAAAATAAACACTAAGCCCTGAAAATATACCCCCTGACAAAATATACAACAACCGCACCCCGTCTAGTTTTATTACTAACTAATAGCAAATGCGCACTCTGAAACTATAAAGGGCTCACAACAAAGAAATGATCTAAGTGCTGATGTCTGTCAGTGAACAGGATAATAAGGCGTCCGCGATACACGTTAATTTATTCACAATACTGAATGTTAAAGCGGTAAGTTATACATGCTGACAAATTCGTAACATACCAAGTTCAAAATACTTGCCATTGATAAGATATCCATTTTTCGCTTTAATTAGATTGATTGTTAAAAAGTATCCTCAACGTAGTACACCTCTGGGAATGTCGCGGCCCCCGGTTGCGGAGCACTGGTCTAGGCAACAACTGTAATGGCAATAGTGTACTTAGAATGGAAGACTAATTTGCGAAATAAACAGCAAAGTAGTGAATGGAACAGCATCCTGTGAATTTTAGCAACCATTTGAATGTAGTGTTCAACTAACGATTTTAATTGCAATATTTGTATTTGAATGGCTACTATTCGAATTAAACAGCAATATATTTATGCTGTTTGATTTGTACGCGCCCATATCTGCAAATTGTAAACAATTGTTGTGCACCTTAAAACAAGTTGTTGTACGTTGTAAAGTTAAGGTTGCTGTCTTTTAGTTGCCGTTTCAAAAGCTATTTTGCTATTGCAAGTCTGGAAATTTTAAATAAAGTTCGTTAAGGTCATCACAAATAAGACTTGTGAATTACAGATTGCAAGTTAGTCATTAATCACAAAGTAGCGGTGTAAAGCAGAAAGGAGGGGGAACACACAATAATAACTAAAATACAATAATACCTAAATCAGAAAAATCTATAAAACCATAGTATTAAAACCAAAGACATAATGAAGCCAAATGCGCCGTAATATCCGCGACAGAATATTCACACATAAACCTGTCTGAATAAGTTTTAAATTGATCGGAATGAGGCATTAAAGTCACATATAACGCCTGAAACTGTAGGGAGGAAATGGGACGATGGGGGCCATGGTTATGGCATCGGCTTTTTTGGTGTCGACGTTTGGGCGGCCTAGTTTGACCGGAACGTTAGGGCGCCGCTGTTTAAGAAGCGGATTTTTCAGGCTGTTTGGGGTTATTGGTGGGTAATGAGTGGGTTAGAAAATGGGTTGGGGTTGAAATTATTAGAGGATTTAGTGAGGCACTTAGGGGTGGGTTGGGTTTGGGGTTAGGTAAAATATTGTATAGGCCTGATTCTGGCCATTTTGGTGTTGTTCCAAAGGGTTTAGGTCTTAATCCGATTTGTTTCGTATTACGACTAGTAGGTATTAATTCTATTTTGGTCTTATTCCGAAATGTGTTTTATTTCAACGTTCATGTTGTTCTTATTTTGGTCTTATGGCTGGAGTCCAAAGGAGAGAGGTAAATCGCCAAATGTTTGAATCAAAAGTTTCTAAATAAAAAACAATGTTGCTATTTCATTTAAAAATATGATATGTTAATCAACGTTATACCGTTAAAATGCGCCTTTGCTTAATAGATATTTAAAAATCTATAAACTGCTATTTTTGCGGCTTTGGCTTATCATATGTTATTGTGAAAATTCTACAGCTATGTAGGCGAGTTGTGAAAAGACAAGGCTGAGGGCAGTAATTTTTGCCTTTTACCCTGCAATTATTCTACTCTAGATCAGATTTTAGTGCAGTTTTCGCGTATGCAGTAAATCTAATTCTGGCCTTAATTAATAAAAAAAATATTATCATTCGTCAAACGTTTTTCAGACGTAAACGAATGTGATTCAAGTCCTTGTCAAAATGGAGCCCAATGTTCAGACAACCCTGGAAGCTTTTCCTGCTCGTGTCAACCAGGATTTACTGGAACTATTTGCGACACAGGTAATTTGCTATGTATGCTCAATGCTCATTTTCGAGCTGTAGAGATTTAAACAAAGCAATCCGCAAACGTTTGAAATGATAAACTATTGGACTATTTTTGTGGCTTGTAGCAAAGTAATTGCTAAATCTTAGTAATTAAGGCGCGACAGCTTGGTCAAAAAACACAGCTAAAGCTTGTTGTATCTATTATTGCCAATCGGTTTTGCAACTTGGCCTCACGAAAATTAGCTTGACGGTCGAAACTATAAGTCTTGTCCGGAAATTAAAACCCAACTTCAGTAAAAAGAACATGTAATTTGTCGTTTCATCACTACAAGATTTAATGCAGATATTAATGAGTGCAGCGACCAAGGAGCGACCAACTTTTGCGGAATGAATACTGATTGTATGAATAATGTCGGATCTCACACTTGCCCATGTTCCCAGGGTTATCAAGGACAGGGGTTCAACGGTGACTGCACAGGTAAAGTGCTGTTTATCGCAAGGTTAAGCCTCACATGGTATTGTAGGATGGACTCTTAATGTTCACACTAAACTGTAATGTAATGAGATTTAGCCTAACCTTTCCTCAATATATAAATCTTCTTGCGTTTGAGCTAGCATTCCTCGGAAAACAATTCCATTGTTTAATAGCTAGGGTGCTTTAGCTTTATTTTCATCTAGTTTTCAAATTTTATGTTTCTTATTTAATTTTAGGTTTTTGACGAATTTCAACATATTACTGGTAATTTAGTTTTAATTCAAATTGTGAATAGAGATTATTTTACTTGTTATTGCTGAAGGTCTACAGCTATGTAGGCGAGTTATGAAAAGATAAGGCTGAGTGCAGTTATCTTTCCACTTGTCTATAATTCGTTCTACTCGAGATCAGATTTTAGTGCAATTTATAGTTTTCACGTTCGTAGTAATTCTAATTCTAGTCTTAATTAATATTAAAAATTATTATCGTTCGTCATTCGCTTTTCAGACATAAACGAATGTGATTCGGGTCCTTGTCTAAACGGAGCCCAATGTTTCAACAACCCTGGAAGCTTTTCGTGCTCGTGTCAACCAGGATTTACTGGACCTCTTTGCAACACAGGTAATTTTCTGAATAGGTTCTAGTAAACCAAACCGCAAAACGATGCATTGCGAAACCTTAGTAATTGAGGCGCGACAGACTTGTCAAAACACAGCAAAAGTCCACAATGGCGAGTGTCTAAACGCAATTACTTGTTATTATGGAAAGCCAAAGCCGCAAAATAACAATTTAGAGATTTTAACGAAAAGTATTTGTTATGTAAAGGCGTATTTTACCCTTCAATCACATAACAATTTTTGAAATGAAATAGCAACATTGCCTTTTATTTAGCAAATTATTATTCAAACACTTGGCGATTTACTTCTCCATTTTCTATTTTATACAGCTATACTTTATCATTATAATTATTACTTTGAAATCCATTTGTCTACTTTGTAGTTTACATATCTTATTTGTGGTTACGTAAACAAAATTGATTTACAACTTTCAGACATGTAATAGAAGCATAGCTTTAAAAATGGCAACTAATAAGACACTACCGTTGGCGTTACGTGCAACAGTTGATTTTAACACGACAAAGCCACAATTGTTTTAAAATTGCGGATACCGCGCGTACAGATCAAACAGCATATAACGTGGAATGACATCTTTGCGTTATTCACAACATGTTGAATTCAAGAGCAACTGGGACAATGGCATAGCGTATTTAGGACTTTGACGTGTCAAATGAAACGCATAGTGAACGAATGGCTGCTGTGTGAATCAAACAGCAACATTTCGAATGAAACGTCGAGTTCAGTGCTCCGCAACCTTTTTTACTTGCGGCACACCAACAGGGCTAAAACAATTCGGCGGCACACCTACAAAATTTATTTCTTAGACAATAGACAACTTCGGCAAAAATGCTAGGCAGCAAAGGGAAAAGAAACGATTTTTGTAATGAAACGAATTTAACGTATTGCATTCCTTTATCTTCTGTTTTTGCGATTTTGAAACATTCTAAAATTTCTGAAGCCGACCAAAGTTTTGAAAGTTATACCCCGTTGCAACAACTACCGTAATAAGAGAACAGGGGACTTTACTATACATAGCGTTCAAAAAATGAAACCTGAAATTGGCGCTTTGTACTTCTTGTTGAGTTTTTTTTTTAAACAGCTGCCAAGACTACTTATCTAATCGCAAACTGCCAATTCATAATAACATTAATGAGCACCGGACTTTCAAAAATCCAGGGCGTTTTTGTTAAATCAGTACAAATTCTTACCTTTCAGTAATCACCATCAAATTGTAGCAGTACTTGGGAAATCGATTTAGCGCTTCTGTGTTTTATCATTGAAACAATACGTTTTGTCTCTCATCCCTCATAATTATTATATGGGCCGAAAATTTATTTTCGGGACATATCTTGTTTTTGCCCGAAAATGTTTCAGACCGATTTTTGTCCGAAGCTTTGCAGAAAAAGTAGACATGGTAGAACTTTCAAATTTTCAGACATAGCGTAAAGTGGTATGGAGGTGCGATGTCGAGGTTTATGACTGTACCCCTAGGGGCCTCTGACTGGGGGGCCAAAAACCTAAAAAATTGTGACGTCATCGTTTTAGCTCTTTGTAGCTATCTACTCCTACCTAGCGGCAGAAAAACTCGATACAGAATTTGTTTATATCGCATCGTTGGTTCAACTCGCGAAGGGACTAAGTGGCTGCGTTGGTAAAACTGGGCGCGCGCGACTTGCATTTAAGAAAAAGGTTTCACTTAGTAAAATAACCTACTACTCTTACAAAGCAGCATATTTGAAATGCGAAATCTGGTTGCAGTGTTCCCCTCTCTATATGCACCTGCTGCGCATGTTACTCCAATCAAAATAAATCTAAGAACACTGCGTTTATTGGATTTCAATTGGCAAAACTTTCAATTTAAAAGGTGGTTTATTAGGCACATAAACTTGTTTTGCACATTGCTCGAAACTACAGATTTAAAGTCTGTTATAACTGTGCTTGCTCGGACCAAGCCATGGCAAAAATTTACCCAGTAAAAGTTGGCGAAAGTATAGCAAACCAAGGACGTTAAATCATTTTAAGAGAATGATAATGGTTTTTAAACAAGTTAGCTGGACAAAGTGTAATAACATGCTTGTACGCATTATCTACGTAAATTCTAATGTTTCGATCATTTCCCAAATACTACGACGCCATATTTGAACCCTTTCGCATCAAAGCCAGAAGTTAAGTGGAGAGGTTTTCGGCCCATATCTGTTTTTGCTTGCAGAAACAAGTTAAGGAAAAATATAAAATATCTACATAATAAAAGAGAAAGTTTGTGAAATGTGTGTATGTGTGTGGAAAAAAAGTTAAAAAAAAAATTTTAAATTAAAAAAAAAACAAAAAAACACCAAGCCCTGCAAATATACTCTATGACAAATATACAACAACCGCACCTCCGTCTAGTTCTTTTTTGGTTTCCTATGGTTTCCTATGGTATGTTTCAGACCGATTTTTGTCCGAAGCTTTATAGAAAAGTAGACATCGTAGAACCTTCAAATTTTCAGACATGGCGTAGAGTGATATGTAGGTGCTTTGTAGAAGGTTATGAGGCTGCAGCCCCAGGGGCCTTTGCTTGGGGGGCAAAAACCTGAAATATTGCGTTTTAGCTCTTTGTAGCTAACGACTGCCATCTGGCAGCAGAAAAACTTTCATACAGAATTCGTTCATATTCGCTTGCTTTGTCCAGCTTGTGAAGTGACGAAGCGACTGACCGCCTGCTGCGCTTTATTGTCCCGCGCGTGAGACTTTCATTGTGCGAAGTGGCACGTCCAAAACTGGGCTCGCGCGACTTGCATTTAAAAAAAAAGGCTTCTCTTTAATAAAATTACTTAATGCTCTTAAGAAACAACTTATTTTATCGCTGCAAATTTAAATGCGAAATCTGATGGCAACTCTAATCCAACATATCAACACCAGGCCTACGCGCAAAATAGCAAATATTCTCCAAAATACGATTTTTTCAAATATTCTCCAAATCGTATTTCATTGTATTGTCGAGTTAAGGCCGTAAATAAAGTTTCACCCACCGTACAATTAACGGAGGGAAGCATTGCGAGTAGAGGTGTTCAAAGCAGAATATCGGCGACTCATTTATAATGCTTGCTTTCAATGCGGCGTTAGCTTTTCTTCGGGCGACCAATAACTTCGCGATAAGCTTCGCCTAATAATCAAGTGTCAATAGGGTGTATTTACCGCCGCAAATTTAAATGCGAAATTTTAAGGCAGTCTACGCCTCTCTGTTAGCACCTGTTGTGCATCTTGTTCCAACCAGCATTCCAACATCAGGCCTAAACATCTAGCAAAACTTTCGATTTAATAGTTTGCGTATTGAGCACATAATAGTGTTTTTCATATTGTTTGAAACTACAGATTTAAAGCCTGTTTTAACAGTGATTGCTCGGACCAAGCCAGGGTAAAAAATTACCGAGTAAAAGTTTGCAAAAGTATAGCAAACCATAGGCGTTAAACCATTTTTAGTCTTTAAGAGAATGGTAATATTTGATTTTCAAACACGTAAGCTGGTCAAACTGTAATAAAATGGCCATACGCATTATCTACGTAAATTCTATTTATCAAATATATGTTTCGATCATTCCCCAAAATCTACGCCATATTTGAACCCCTTTCGCATCAAAGGCATAAGTTAAGTGGGGAAGTTTTCGGCCCATATCTGTTTTTGCTTGCAGAAACAAGGTAAGGAAAATGAAACACAAAATATATAATATAAAGTACACAATACAAATATTAAAAAAAAAAAAAAAAAAAAAAATTAAAATAAAGTAAAAATTGAAAATAAACGCTAAGCCCTGAAAATATACCCCCTGACAAAATATACAACAACCGCACCCCGTCTAGTTTTATTACTAACTAATAGCAAATGCGCACTCTGAAACTATAAAGGGCTCACAACAAAGAAATGATCTAAGTGCTGATGTCTGTCAGTGAACAGGATAATAAGGCGTCCGCGATACACGTTAATTTATTCACAATACTGAATGTTAAAGCGGTAAGTTATACTTGCTGACAAATTCGGAACATACCAAGTTCAAAATACTTGCCATTGATAAGATATCCATTTTTCGCTTTAATTAGATTGATTGTTAAAAAGTATCCTCAACGTAGTACACCTCTGGGAATGTCGCGGCACTCCGGTTGCGGAGCACTGGTCTAGGCAACAACTGTAATGGCAATAGTGTACTTAGAATGGAAGACTAATTTGCGAAATAAACCGCAAAGTAGTGAATGGAACAGCATCCTGTGAATTTTAGCAACCATTTGAATGTAGTGTTCAACTAACGATTTTAATTGCAATATTTGTATTTGAATGGCTACTATTCGAATTAAACAGCAATATATTTATGCTGTTTGATTTGTACGCGCCCATATCTGCAAATTGTAAACAATTGTTGTGCACCTTAAAACAAGTTGTTGTACGTTGTAAAGTTAAGGTTGCTGTCTTTTAGTTGCCGTTTCAAAAGCTATTTTGCTATTGCAAGTCTGGAAATTTTAAATAAAGTTCGTTAAGGTCATCACAAATAAGACTTGTGAATTACAGATTGCAAGTTAGTCATTAATCACAAAGTAGCGGTGTAAAGCAGAAAGGAGGGGGAACACACAATAATAACTAAAATACAATAATACCTAAATCAGAAAAATCTATAAAACCATAGTATTAAAACCAAAGACATAATGAAGCCAAATACGCCGTAATATCCGCGACAGAATATTCAGACATAAACCTGTCTGAATAAGTTTTAAATTGATCGGAATGAGGCCTAAAAGTCACATATAACGCCTGAAACTGTAGGGAGGAAATGGGACGATGGGGGCCATGGTTATGGCATCGGCTTTTTTGGTGTCGACGTTTGGGCGGCCTAGTTTGACCGGCAACGTTAGGGCGCCGCTGTTTAAGAACCGGATTTTTCAGGCTGTTTGGGGTTATTGGTGGGTAATGAGTGGGTTAGAAAATGGGTTGGGGTTGAAATTATTAGAGGATTTAGTGAGGTACTTAGGGGTGGGTGGGGTTTGGGGTTAGGTAAAATATTGTATAGGCCTGATTCTGGCCATTTAGGTGTTGTTCCAAAGGGTTTAGGTCTTAATCCGATTTGTTTCGTATTACGACTAGTAGGTATTAATGCTATTTTGGTCTTATTCCGAAATGTGTTTTATTTCAACGTTTATGTTGTTCTTATTTTGGTCTTATGGCTGGAGTCCAAAGGAGAGAAGTAAATCGCCAAATGTTTGAATCAAAAGTTTCTAAATAAAAAACAATGTTGCTATTTCATTTAAAAATATGATATGTTAATCAACGTTATACCGTTAAAATGCGCCTTTGCTTAATAGATATTTAAAAATCTATAAACTGCTATTTTTGCGGCTTTGGCTTATCATATGTTATTGTGAAAATTCTACAGCTATGTAGGCGAGTTGTGAAAAGACAAGGCTGAGGGCAGTAATTTTTGCCTTTTACCCTGCAATTATTCTACTCTAGATCAGATTTTAGTGCAGTTTTCGCGTATGCAGTAAATCTAATTCTGGCCTTAATTAATAAAAAAAATATTATCATTCGTCAAACGTTTTTCAGACGTAAACGAATGTGATTCAAGTCCTTGTCAAAATGGAGCCCAATGTTCAGACAACCCTGGAAGCTTTTCCTGCTCGTGTCAACCAGGATTTACTGGAACTATTTGCGACACAGGTAATTTGCTATGTATGCTCATGTTCGAGCTGTAGAGATTTAAACAAAGCAATCCGCAAACGTTTGAAATGATAAACTATTGGACTATTTTTGTGGCTTGTAGCAATTACGGCGCGACAGCTTGGTCAAAAAACACAGCTAAAGCTTGTTGTATCTATTATTGCCAATCGGTTTTGCAACTTGGCCTCACGAAAATTAGCTTGATCGTCAAAACTATAAGTCTTGTCCGGAAATTAAAACCCAACTTCAGTAAAAAGAACATGTAATTTGTCGTTTCATCACTACAAGATTTAATGCAGATATTAATGAGTGCACCGACCAAGGAGCGACCAACTTTTGCGGAATGAATACTGATTGTATGAATAATGTCGGATCTCACACTTGCCCATGTTCCCAGGGTTATCAAGGACAGGGGTTCAACGGTGACTGCACAGGTAAAGTGCTGTTTATCGCAAGGTTAAGCCTCACATGGTATTGTAGGATGGACTCTTAATGTTCACACTAAACTGTAATGTAATGAGATTTAGCCTAACCTTTCCTCAATATATAAATCTTCTTGCGTTTGAGCTAGCATTCCTCGGAAAACAATTCCATTGTTTAATAGCTAGGGTGCTTTAGCTTTATTTTCATCTAGTTTTCAAATTTTGTGTTTCTTATTTAATTTTAGGTTTTTGACGAATTTCAACATATTACTGGTAATTTAGTTTTAATTCAAATTGTGAATAGAGATTATTTTACTTGTTATTGCTGAAGGTCTACAGCTATGAAGGCGAGTTATGAAAAGATAAGGCTGAGGGCAGTTATCTTTGCCACTTGTCTACAATTCGTTCTACTCGAGATCAGATTTTAGTGCAATTTATAGTTTTCACGTTCGTAGTAATTCTAATTCTAGTCTTAATTAATATTAAAAATTATTATCGTTCGTCATTCGCTTTTCAGACATAAACGAATGTGATTCGGGTCCTTGTCTAAACGGAGCCCAATGTTTCAACAACCCTGGAAGCTTTTCGTGCTCGTGTCAACCAGGATTTACTGGACCTCTTTGCAACACAGGTAATTTTCTGAATAGGTTCTAGTAAACCAAACCGCAAAACGATGCATTGCGAAACCTTAGTAATTGAGGCGCGACAGACTTGTCAAAACACAGCAAAAGTCCACAATGGCGAGTGTCTAAACGCAATTACTTGTTATTATGGAAAGCCAAAGCCGCAAAATAACAATTTAGAGATTTTAACGAAAAGTATTTGTTATGTAAAGGCGTATTTTACCCTTCATTCACATAACAATTTTTGAAATGAAATAGCAACATTGCTTTTTATTTAGCAAATTATTATTCAAACACTTGGCGATTTACTTCTCCATTTTCTATTTTATACAGCTATACTTTATCATTATAATTATTACTTTGAAATCCATTTGTCTACTTTGTAGTTTACATATCTTATTTGTGGTTACGTAAACAAAATTGATTTACAACTTTCAGACATGTAATAGAAGCATAGCTTTAAAAATGGCAACTAATAAGACACTACCGTTGGCGTTACGTGCAACAGTTGATTTTAACACGACAAAGCCACAATTGTTTTAAAATTGCGGATACCGCGCGTACAGATCAAACAGCATATAACGTGGAATGACATCTTTGCGTTATTCACAACATGTTGAATTCAAGAGCAACTGGGACAATGGCATAGCGTATTTAGGACTTTGACGTGTCAAATGAAACGCATAGTGAACGAATGGCTGCTGTGTGAATCAAACAGCAACATTTCGAATGAAACGTCGAGTTCAGTGCTCCGCAACCTTTTTTACTTGCGGCACACCAACAGGGCTAAAACAATTCGGCGGCACACCTACAAAATTTATTTCTTAGACAATAGACAACTTCGGCAAAAATGCTAGGCAGCAAAGGGAAAAGAAACGATTTTTGTAATGAAACGAATTTAACGTATTGCATTCCTTTATCTTCTGTTTTTGCGATTTTGAAACATTCTAAAATTTCTGAAGCCGACCAAAGTTTTGAAAGTTATACCCCGTTGCAACAACTACCGTAATAAGAGAACAGGGGGCTTTATAGCGTTCAAAAAATGAAACCCGAAATTGGCGCTTTGTACTTCTTGTTGAGTTTTTTTTTTAAACAGCTGCCAAGACTACTTATCTAATCGCAAACTGCCAATTCATAATAACATTAATGAGCACCGGACTTTCAAAAATCCAGGGCGTTTTTGTTAAATCAGTACAAATTCTTACCTTTCAGTAATCACCATCAAATTGTAGCAGTACTTGGGAAATCGATTTAGCGCTTCTGTGTTTTATCATTGAAACAATACGTTTTGTCTCTCATCCCTCATAATTATTATATGGGCCGAAAATTTATTTTCGGGACATATCTTGTTTTTGCCCGAAAATGTTTCAGACCGATTTTTGTCCGAAGCTTTGCAGAAAAAGTAGACATGGTAGAACTTTCAAATTTTCAGACATAGCGTAAAGTGGTATGGAGGTGCGATGTCGAGGTTTATGACTGTACCCCTAGGGGCCTCTGACTGGGGGGCCAAAAACCTAAAAAATTGTGACGTCATCGTTTTAGCTCTTTGTAGCTATCTACTCCTACCTAGCGGCAGAAAAACTCGATACAGAATTTGTTTAAATTGCATCGTTGGTTCAACTCGCGAAGGGACTAAGTGGCTGCGTTGGTAAAACTGGGCGCGCGCGACTTGCATTTAAGAAAAAGGTTTCACTTAGTAAAATAACCTACTACTCTTACAAAGCAGCATATTTGAAATGCGAAATCTGGTTGCAGTGTTCCCCTCTCTATATGCACCTGCTGCGCATGTTACTCCAATCAAAATAAATCTAAGAACACTGCGTTTATTGGATTTCAATTGGCAAAACTTTCAATTTAAAAGGTGGTTTATTAGGCACATAAACTTGTTTTGCACATTGCTCGAAACTACAGATTTAAAGTCTGTTATAACTGTGCTTGCTCGGACCAAGCCATGGCAAAAATTTACCCAGTAAAAGTTGGCGAAAGTATAGCAAACCAAGGACGTTAAATCATTTTAAGAGAATGATAATGGTTTTTAAACAAGTTAGCTGGACAAAGTGTAATAACATGCTTGTACGCATTATCTACGTAAATTCTAATGTTTCGATCATTTCCCAAATACTACGACGCCATATTTGAACCCTTTCGCATCAAAGCCAGAAGTTAAGTGGAGAGGTTTTCGGCCCATATCTGTTTTTGCTTGCAGAAACAAGTTAAGGAAAAATATAAAATATCTACATAATAAAAGAGAAAGTTTGTGAAATGTGTGTATGTGTGTGGAAAAAAAGTTAAAAAAAAATTTTAAATTAAAAAAAAAACAAAAAAACACCAAGCCCTGCAAATATACTCTATGACAAATATACAACAACCGCACCTCCGTCTAGTTCTTTTTTGGTTTCCTATGGTTTCCTATGGTATGTTTCAGACCGATTTTTGTCCGAAGCTTTATAGAAAAGTAGACATCGTAGAACCTTCAAATTTTCAGACATGGCGTAGAGTGATATGTAGGTGCTTTGTAGAAGGTTATGAGGCTGCAGCCCCAGGGGCCTTTGCTTGGGGGGCAAAAACCTGAAATATTGCGTTTTAGCTCTTTGTAGCTAACGACTGCCATCTGGCAGCAGAAAAACTTTCATACAGAATTCGTTCATATTCGCTTGCTTTGTCCAGCTTGTGAAGTGACGAAGCGACTGAACGCCTGCTGCGCTTTATTGTCCCGCGCGTGAGACTTTCATTGTGCGAAGTGGCACGTCCAAAACTGGGCTCGCGCGACTTGCATTTAAAAAAAAGGCTTCTCTTTAATAAAATTACTTAATGCTCTTAAGAAACAACTTATTTTATCGCTGCAAATTTAAATGCGAAATCTGATGGCAACTCTAATCCAACATATCAACACCAGGCCTACGCGCAAAATAGCAAATATTCTCCAAAATACGATTTTTTCAAATATTCTCCAAATCGTATTTCATTGTATTGTCGAGTTAAGGCCGTGAATAAAGTTTCACCCACCGTACAATTAACGGAGGGAAGCATTGCGAGTAGAGGTGTTCAAAGCAGAATATCGGCGACTCATTTATAATGCTTGCTTTCAATGCGGCGTTAGCTTTTCTTCGGGCGACCAATAACTTCGCGATAAGCTTCGCCTAATAATCAAGTGTCAATAGGGTGTATTTACCGCCGCAAATTTAAATGCGAAATTTTAAGGCAGTCTACGCCTCTCTGTTAGCACCTGTTGTGCATCTTGTTCCAACCAGCATTCCAACATCAGGCCTAAACATCTAGCAAAACTTTCGATTTAATAGTTTGCGTATTGAGCACATAATAGTGTTTTTCATATTGTTTGAAACTACAGATTTAAAGCCTGTTTTAACAGTGATTGCTCGGACCAAGCCAGGGTAAAAAATTACCGAGTAAAAGTTTGCAAAAGTATAGCAAACCATAGGCGTTAAACCATTTTTAGTCTTTAAGAGAATGGTAATATTTGATTTTCAAACACGTAAGCTGGTCAAACTGTAATAAAATGGCCATACGCATTATCTACGTAAATTCTATTTATCAAATATATGTTTCGATCATTCCCCAAAATCTACGCCATATTTGAACCCCTTTCGCATCAAAGGCATAAGTTAAGTGGGGAAGTTTTCGGCCCATATCTGTTTTTGCTTGCAGAAACAAGGTAAGGAAAATGAAACACAAAATATATAATATAAAGTACACAATACAAATATTAAAAAAAAAAAAAAAAAAAAAAATTAAAATAAAGTAAAAATTGAAAATAAACGCTAAGCCCTGAAAATATACCCCCTGACAAAATATACAACAACCGCACCCCGTCTAGTTTTATTACTAACTAATAGCAAATGCGCACTCTGAAACTATAAAGGGCTCACAACAAAGAAATGATCTAAGTGCTGATGTCTGTCAGTGAACAGGATAATAAGGCGTCCGCGATACACGTTAATTTATTCACAATACTGAATGTTAAAGCGGTAAGTTATACTTGCTGACAAATTCGGAACATACCAAGTTCAAAATACTTGCCATTGATAAGATATCCATTTTTCGCTTTAATTAGATTGATTGTTAAAAAGTATCCTCAACGTAGTACACCTCTGGGAATGTCGCGGCACTCCGGTTGCGGAGCACTGGTCTAGGCAACAACTGTAATGGCAATAGTGTACTTAGAATGGAAGACTAATTTACGAAATAAACAGCAAAGTAGTGAATGGAACAGCATCCTGTGAATTTTAGCAACCATTTGAATGTAGTGTTCAACTAACGATTTTAATTGCAATATTTGTATTTGAATGGCTACTATTCGAATAAAACAGCAATATATTTATGCTGTTTGATTTGTACGCGCCCATATCTGCAAATTGTAAACAATTGTTGTGCACCTTAAAACAAGTTGTTGTACGTTGTAAAGTTAAGGTTGCTGTCTTTTAGTTGCCGTTTCAAAAGCTATTTTGCTATTGCAAGTCTGGAAATTTTAAATAAAGTTCGTTAAGGTCATCACAAATAAGACTTGTGAATTACAGATTGCAAGTTAGTCATTAATCACAAAGTAGCGGTGTAAAGCAGAAAGGAGGGGGAACACACAATAATAACTAAAATACAATAATACCTAAATCAGAAAAATCTATAAAACCATAGTATTAAAACCAAAGACATAATGAAGCCAAATACGCCGTAATATCCGCGACAGAATATTCAGACATAAACCTGTCTGAATAAGTTTTAAATTGATCGGAATGAGGCCTAAAAGTCACATATAACGCCTGAAACTGTAGGGAGGAAATGGGACGATGGGGGCCATGGTTATGGCATCGGCTTTTTTGGTGTCGACGTTTGGGCGGCCTAGTTTGACCGGCAACGTTAGGGCGCCGCTGTTTAAGAACCGGATTTTTCAGGCTGTTTGGGGTTATTGGTGGGTAATGAGTGGGTTAGAAAATGGGTTGGGGTTGAAATTATTAGAGGATTTAGTGAGGTACTTAGGGGTGGGTGGGGTTTGGGGTTAGGTAAAATATTGTATAGGCCTGATTCTGGCCATTTAGGTGTTGTTCCAAAGGGTTTAGGTCTTAATCCGATTTGTTTCGTATTACGACTAGTAGGTATTAATGCTATTTTGGTCTTATTCCGAAATGTGTTTTATTTCAACGTTTATGTTGTTCTTATTTTGGTCTTATGGCTGGAGTCCAAAGGAGAGAAGTAAATCGCCAAATGTTTGAATCAAAAGTTTCTAAATAAAAAACAATGTTGCTATTTCATTTAAAAATATGATATGTTAATCAACGTTATACCGTTAAAATGCGCCTTTGCTTAATAGATATTTAAAAATCTATAAACTGCTATTTTTGCGGCTTTGGCTTATCATATGTTATTGTGAAAATTCTACAGCTATGTAGGCGAGTTGTGAAAAGACAAGGCTGAGGGCAGTAATTTTTGCCTTTTACCCTGCAATTATTCTACTCTAGATCAGATTTTAGTGCAGTTTTCGCGTATGCAGTAAATCTAATTCTGGCCTTAATTAATAAAAAAAATATTATCATTCGTCAAACGTTTTTCAGACGTAAACGAATGTGATTCAAGTCCTTGTCAAAATGGAGCCCAATGTTCAGACAACCCTGGAAGCTTTTCCTGCTCGTGTCAACCAGGATTTACTGGAACTATTTGCGACACAGGTAATTTGCTATGTATGCTCATGTTCGAGCTGTAGAGATTTAAACAAAGCAATCCGCAAACGTTTGAAATGATAAACTATTGGACTATTTTTGTGGCTTGTAGCAATTACGGCGCGACAGCTTGGTCAAAAAACACAGCTAAAGCTTGTTGTATCTATTATTGCCAATCGGTTTTGCAACTTGGCCTCACGAAAATTAGCTTGATGGTCAAAACTATAAGTCTTGTCCGGAAATTAAAACCCAACTTCAGTAAAAAGAACATGTAATTTGTCGTTTCATCACTACAAGATTTAATGCAGATATTAATGAGTGCACCGACCAAGGAGCGACCAACTTTTGCGGAATGAATACTGATTGTATGAATAATGTCGGATCTCACACTTGCCCATGTTCCCAGGGTTATCAAGGACAGGGGTTCAACGGTGACTGCACAGGTAAAGTGCTGTTTATCGCAAGGTTAAGCCTCACATGGTATTGTAGGATGGACTCTTAATGTTCACACTAAACTGTAATGTAATGAGATTTAGCCTAACCTTTCCTCAATATATAAATCTTCTTGCGTTTGAGCTAGCATTCCTCGGAAAACAATTCCATTGTTTAATAGCTAGGGTGCTTTAGCTTTATTTTCATCTAGTTTTCAAATTTTGTGTTTCTTATTTAATTTTAGGTTTTTGACGAATTTCAACATATTACTGGTAATTTAGTTTTAATTCAAATTGTGAATAGAGATTATTTTACTTGTTATTGCTGAAGGTCTACAGCTATGAAGGCGAGTTATGAAAAGATAAGGCTGAGGGCAGTTATCTTTGCCACTTGTCTACAATTCGTTCTACTCGAGATCAGATTTTAGTGCAATTTATAGTTTTCACGTTCGTAGTAATTCTAATTCTAGTCTTAATTAATATTAAAAATTATTATCGTTCGTCATTCGCTTTTCAGACATAAACGAATGTGATTCGGGTCCTTGTCTAAACGGAGCCCAATGTTTCAACAACCCTGGAAGCTTTTCGTGCTCGTGTCAACCAGGATTTACTGGACCTCTTTGCAACACAGGTAATTTTCTGAATAGGTTCTAGTAAACCAAACCGCAAAACGATGCATTGCGAAACCTTAGTAATTGAGGCGCGACAGACTTGTCAAAACACAGCAAAAGTCCACAATGGCGAGTGTCTAAACGCAATTACTTGTTATTATGGAAAGCCAAAGCCGCAAAATAACAATTTAGAGATTTTAACGAAAAGTATTTGTTATGTAAAGGCGTATTTTACCCTTCAATCACATAACAATTTTTGAAATGAAATAGCAACATTGCTTTTTATTTAGCAAATTATTATTCAAACACTTGGCGATTTACTTCTCCATTTTCTATTTTATACAGCTATACTTTATCATTATAATTATTACTTTGAAATCCATTTGTCTACTTTGTAGTTTACATATCTTATTTGTGGTTACGTAAACAAAATTGATTTACAACTTTCAGACATGTAATAGAAGCATAGCTTTAAAAATGGCAACTAATAAGACACTACCGTTGGCGTTACGTGCAACAGTTGATTTTAACACGACAAAGCCACAATTGTTTTAAAATTGCGGATACCGCGCGTACAGATCAAACAGCATATAACGTGGAATGACATCTTTGCGTTATTCACAACATGTTGAATTCAAGAGCAACTGGGACAATGGCATAGCGTATTTAGGACTTTGACGTGTCAAATGAAACGCATAGTGAACGAATGGCTGCTGTGTGAATCAAACAGCAACATTTCGAATGAAACGTCGAGTTCAGTGCTCCGCAACCTTTTTTACTTGCGGCACACCAACAGGGCTAAAACAATTCGGCGGCACACCTACAAAATTTATTTCTTAGACAATAGACATCTTCGGCAAAAATGCTAGGCAGCAAAGGGAAAAGAAACGATTTTTGTAATGAAACGAATTTAACGTATTGCATTCCTTTATCTTCTGTTTTTGCGATTTTGAAACATTCTAAAATTTCTGAAGCCGACCAAAGTTTTGAAAGTTATACCCCGTTGCAACAACTACCGTAATAAGAGAACAGGGGACTTTACTATACATAGCGTTCAAAAAATGAAACCTGAAATTGGCGCTTTGTACTTCTTGTTGAGTTTTTTTTTTAAACAGCTGCCAAGACTACTTATCTAATCGCAAACTGCCAATTCATAATAACATTAATGAGCACCGGACTTTCAAAAATCCAGGGCGTTTTTGTTAAATCAGTACAAATTCTTACTTGTCAGTAATCACCATCAAATTGTAGCAGTACTTGGGAAATCGATTTAGCGCTTCTGTGTTTTATCATTGAAACAATACGTTTTGTCTCTCATCCCTCATAATTATTATATGGGCCGAAAATTTATTTTCGGGACATATCTTGTTTTTGCCCGAAAATGTTTCAGACCGATTTTTGTCCGAAGCTTTGCAGAAAAAGTAGACATGGTAGAACTTTCAAATTTTCAGACATAGCGTAAAGTGGTATGGAGGTAGGTGCGATGTCGAGGTTTATGACTGTACCCCTAGGGGCCTCTGACTGGGGGGCCAAAAACCTAAAATATTGTGACGTCATCGTTTTAGCTCTTTGTAGCTATCTACTCCTACCTAGCGGCAGAAAAACTCGATACAGAATTTGTTTATATCGCATCGTTGGTTCAACTCGCGAAGGGACTAAGTGGCTGCGTTGGTAAAACTGGGCGCGCACGACTTGCATTTAAGAAAAAGGTTTCACTTAGTAAAATAACCTACTACTCTTACAAAGCAGCATATTTTAAATGCGAAATCTGGTTGCAGTGTTCCCCTCTCTATATGCACCTGCTGCGCATGTTACTCCAATCAAAATAAATCTAAGAACACTGCGTTTATTGGATTTCAATTGGCAAAACTTTCAATTTAAAAGGTGGTTTATTAGGCACATAAACTTGTTTTGCACATTGCTCGAAACTACAGATTTAAAGTCTGTTATAACTGTGCTTGCTCGGACCAAGCCATGGCAAAAATTTACCCAGTAAAAGTTGGCGAAAGTATAGCAAACCAAGGACGTTAAATCATTTTAAGAGAATGATAATGGTTTTTAAACAAGTTAGCTGGACAAAGTGTAATAACATGCTTGTACGCATTATCTACGTAAATTCTAATGTTTCGATCATTTCCCAAATACTACGACGCCATATTTGAACCCTTTCGCATCAAAGCCAGAAGTTAAGTGGAGAGGTTTTCGGCCCATATCTGTTTTTGCTTGCAGAAACAAATTAAGGAAAAATATAAAATATCTACATAATAAAAGAGAAAGTTTGTGAAATGTGTGTATGTGTGTGGAAATAAAGTTAAAAAAAATTTTAAATTAAAAAAAAAACAAAAAAACACCAAGCCCTGCAAATATACTCTATGACAAATATACAACAACCGCACCTCCGTCTAGTTCTTTTTTGGTTTCCTATGGTATGTTTCAGACCGATTTTTGTCCGAAGCTTTATAGAAAAGTAGACATCGTAGAACCTTCAAATTTTCAGACATGGCGTAGAGTGATTTGTAGGTGCTTTGTAGAAGGTTATGAGGCTGCAGCCCCAGGGGCCTTTGCTTGGGGGCAAAAACCTGAAATATTGCGTTTTAGTTTTTTGTAGCTAACGACTGCCATCTGGTAGCAGAAAAACTTTCATACAGAATTCGTTCATATTCGCTTGCTTTGTCCAGCTTGTGAAGTGACGAAGCGACTAACCGCCTGCTGCGCTTTATTGTCCCGCGCGTGAGACTTTCATTGTGCGAAGTGGCACGTCCAAAACTGGGCTCGCGCGACTTGCATTTTAAAAAAGGCTTCTCTTTAGTAAAATTACTTAATGCTCTTAAGAAACAACTTATTTTATCGCTGCAAATTTAAATGCGAAATCTGATGGCAACTCTAATCCAACATATCAACACCAGACCTACGCAACTTAAAATTGTGTGTTGATATGTTGGATTGGAGTAACATACTATACAGGTGCAAATAGCAAATATTCTTCAAATACGATTTTTTCAAATATTCTCCAAATCGTATTTCATCGTATTGTCGAGTTAAGGCCGTGAATAAAGTTTCACCCACCGTACAATTAACGGAGGGAAGCATTGCGAGTAGAGGTGTTCAAAGCAGAATATCGGCAACTCATTTATAATGCTTGCTTTCAATGCGGCGTTAGCTTTTCTTCAGGCGACCAATAACTTCGCGATAAGCTTCGCCTAATAATCAAGTGTCAATAGGGTGTATTTACCGCCGCAAATTTAAATGCGAAATTTTAAGGCAGTCTACGCCTCTCTGTTAGCACCTGTTGTGCATCTTGTTCCAACCAGCATTCCAACATCAGGCCTAAACATCTAGCAAAACTTTCGATTTAATAGTTTGCGTATTGAGCACATAATAGTGTTTTTCATATTGTTTGAAACTACAGATTTAAAGCCTGTTTTAACAGTGATTGCTCGGACCAAGCCAGGGTAAAAAATTACCGAGTAAAAGTTTGCAAAAGTATAGCAAACCATAGGCGTTAAACCATTTTTAGTCTTTAAGAGAATGGTAATATTTGATTTTCAAACACGTAAGCTGGTCAAACTGTAATAAAATGGCCATACGCATTATCTACGTAAATTCTATTTATCAAATATATGTTTCGATCATTCCCCAAAATCTACGCCATATTTGAACCCCTTTCGCATCAAAGGCATAAGTTAAGTGGGGAAGTTTTCGGCCCATATCTGTTTTTGCTTGCAGAAACAAGGTAAGGAAAATGAAACACAAAATTTATAATATAAAGTACACAATACAAATATTAAAAAAAAATAAAAAAAAAAAAAATTAAAATAAAGTAAAAATTGAAAATAAACACTAAGCCCTGAAAATATACCCCCTGACAAAATATACAACAACCGCACCCCGTCTAGTTTTATTACTAACTAATAGCAAATGCGCACTCTGAAACTATAAAGGGCTCACAACAAAGAAATGATCTAAGTGCTGATGTCTGTCAGTGAACAGGATAATAAGGCGTCCGCGATACACGTTAATTTATTCACAATACTGAATGTTAAAGCGGTAAGTTATACTTGCTGACAAATTCGTAACCTACCAAGTTTAAAATACTTGCCATTGATAAGATATCCATTTTTCGCTTTAATTAGATTGATTGTTAAAAAGTATCCTCAACGTAGTACACCTCTGGGAATGTCGCGGCACTCCGGTTGCGGAGCACTGGTCTAGGCAACAACTGTAATGGCAATAGTGTACTTAGAATGGAAGACTAATTTGCGAAATAAACAGCAAAGTAGTGAATGGAACAGCATCCTGTGAATTTTAGCAACCATTTGAATGTAGTGTTCAACTAACGATTTTAATTGCAATATTTATATTTGAATGGCTACTATTCGAATTAGACAGCAATATATTTATGCTGTTTGATTTGTACGCGCCCATATCTGCAAATTGTAAACAATTGTTGTGCACCTTAAAACAAGTTGTTGTACGTTGTAAAGTTAAGGTTGCTGTCTTTTAGTTGCCGTTTCAAAAGCTATTTTGCTATTGCAAGTCTGGAAATTTTAAATAAAGTTCGTTAAGGTCATCACAAATAAGACTTGTGAATTACAGATTGCAAGTTAGTCATTAATCACAAAGTAGCGGTGTAAAGCAGAAAGGAGGGGGAACACACAATAATAACTAAAATACAATAATACATAAATCAGAAAAATCTATAAAACCATAGTATTAAAACCAAAGACATAATGAAGCCAAATACGCCGTAATATCCGCGACAGAATATTCAGACATAAACCTGTCTGAATAAGTTTTAAATTGATCGGAATGAGGCCTAAAAGTCACATATAACGCCTGAAACTGTAGGGAGGAAATGGGACGATGGGGGCCATGGGTATGGCATCGGCTGTTTTGGTGTCGACGTTTGGGCGGCCTAGTTTGACCGGCAACGTTAGGGCGCCGCTGTTTAAGAAGCGGATTTTTCAGGCTGTTTGGGGTTATTGGTGGGTAATGAGTGGGTTAGAAAATGGGTTGGGGTTGAAATTATTAGAGGATTTAGTGAGGCACTTAGGGGTGGGTGGGGTTTGGGGTTAGGTAAAATATTGTATAGGCCTGATTCTGGCCATTTAGGTGTTGTTCCAAAGGGTTTAGGTCTTAATCCGATTTGTTTCGTATAACGACTAGTAGGTATTAATGCTATTTTGGTCTTATTCCGAAATGTGTTTTATTTCAACGTTTATGTTGTTCTTATTTTGGTCTTATGGCTGGAGTCCAAAGGAGAGAAGTAAATCGCCAAATGTTTGAATCAAAAGTTTCTAAATAAAAAAACAATGTTGCTATTTCATTTTAAAATATGATATGATAATCAACGTTATACCGTTAAAATGCGCCTTTGCTTAATAGATATTTAAAAATCTATAAACTGCTATTTTTGCGGCTTTGGCTTATCATATGTTATTGTGAAAATTCTACAGCTATGTAGGCGAGTTGTGAAAAGACAAGGCTGAGGGCAGTAATTTTTGCCTTTTACCCTGCAATTATTCTACTCTAGATCAGATTTTAGTGCAGTTTTCGCGTATGCAGTAAATCTAATTCTGGCCTTAATTAATAAAAAAAATATTATCATTCGTCAAACGTTTTTCAGACGTAAACGAATGTGATTCAAGTCCTTGTCAAAATGGAGCCCAATGTTCAGACAACCCTGGAAGCTTTTCCTGCTCGTGTCAACCAGGATTTACTGGAACTATTTGCGACACAGGTAATTTGCTATGTATGCTCAATGCTCATGTTCGAGCTGTAGAGAATTAAACAAACAATCCGCAAACGTTTGAAATGATAAACTATTGGACTATTTTTGTGGCTTGTAGCAAAGTAATTGCTAAATCTTAGTAATTAAGGCGCGACAGCTTGGTCAAAAAACACAGCTAAAGCTTGTTGTATCTATTATTGCCAATCGGTTTTGCAACTTGGCCTCACGAAAATTAGCTTGACGGTCAAAACTATAAGTCTTGTCCGGAAATTAAAACCCAACTTCAGTAAAAAGAACATGTAATTTGTCGTTTCATCACTACAAGATTTAATGCAGATATTAATGAGTGCAGCGACCAAGGAGCGACCAACTTTTGCGGAATGAATACTGATTGTATGAATAATGTCGGATCTCACACTTGCCCATGTTCCCAGGGTTATCAAGGACAGGGGTTCAACGGTGACTGCACAGGTAAAGTGCTGTTTATCGCAAGGTTAAGCCTCACATGGTATTGTAGGATGGACTCTTAATGTTCACACTAAACTGTAATGTAATGAGATTTAGCCTAACCTTTCCTCAATATATAAATCTTCTTGCGTTTGAGCTAGCATTCCTCGGAAAACAATTCCATTGTTTAATAGCTAGGGTGCTTTAGCTTTATTTTCATCTAGTTTTCAAATTTTATGTTTCTTATTTAATTTTAGGTTTTTGACGAATTTCAACATATTACTGGTAATTTAGTTTTAATTCAAATTGTGAATAGAGATTATTTTACTTGTTATTGCTGAAGGTCTACAGCTATGAAGGCGAGTTATGAAAAGATAAGGCTGAGGGCAGTTATCTTTGCCACTTGTCTACAATTCGTTCTACTCGAGATCAGATTTTAGTGCAATTTATAGTTTTGACGTTCGTAGTAATTCTAATTCTAGTCTTAATTAATATTAAAAATTATTATCGTTCGTCATTCGCTTTTCAGACATAAACGAATGTGATTCGGGTCCTTGTCTAAACGGAGCCCAATGTTTCAACAACCCTGGAAGCTTTTCGTGCTCGTGTCAACCAGGATTTACTGGACCTCTTTGCAACACAGGTAATTTTCTGAATAGGTTCTAGTAAACCAAACCGCAAAACGATGCATTGCGAAACCTTAGTAATTGAGGCGCGACAGACTTGTCAAAACACAGCAAAAGTCCACAATGGCGAGTGTCTAAACGCAATTACTTGTTATTATGGAAAGCCAAAGCCGCAAAATAACAATTTAGAGATTTTAACGAAAAGTATTTGTTATGTAAAGGCGTATTTTACCCTTCATTCACATAACAATTTTTGAAATGAAATAGCAACATTGCTTTTTATTTAGCAAATTATTATTCAAACACTTGGCGATTTACTTCTCCATTTTCTATTTTATACAGCTATACTTTATCATTATAATTATTACTTTGAAATCCATTTGTCTACTTTGTAGTTTACATATCTTATTTGTGGTTACGTAAACAAAATTGATTTACAACTTTCAGACATGTAATAGAAGCATAGCTTTAAAAATGGCAACTAATAAGACACTACCGTTGGCGTTACGTGCAACAGTTGATTTTAACACGACAAAGCCACAATTGTTTTAAAATTGCGGATACCGCGCGTACAGATCAAACAGCATATAACGTGGAATGACATCTTTGCGTTATTCACAACATGTTGAATTCAAGAGCAACTGGGACAATGGCATAGCGTATTTAGGACTTTGACGTGTCAAATGAAACGCATAGTGAACGAATGGCTGCTGTGTGAATCAAACAGCAACATTTCGAATGAAACGTCGAGTTCAGTGCTTCGCAACCTTTTTCACTTGCGGCACACCAACAGGGCTAAAACAATTCGGCGGCACACCTACAAAATTTATTTCTTAGACAATAGACAACTTCGGCAAAAATGCTAGGAAGCAAAGGGAAAAGAAACGATTTTTGTAATGAAACGAATTTAACGTATTGCATTCCTTTATCTTCTGTTTTTGCGTTTTTGAAACATTCTAAAATTTCTGAAGCCGACCAAAGTTTTGAAAGTTATACCCCGTTGCAACAACTACCGTAATAAGAGAACAGGGGGCTTTACTATACATAGCGTTCAAAAAATGAAACCTGAAATTGGCGCTTTGTACTTCTTGTTGAGTTTTTTGTTTAAACAGCTGCCAAGACTACTTATCTAATCGCAAACTGCCAATTCATAATAACATTAATGAGCACCGGACTTTCAAAAATCCAGGGCGTTTTTGTTAAATCAGTACAAATTCTTACTTGTCAGTAATCACCATCAAATTGTAGCAGTACTTGGGAAATCGATTTAGCGCTTCTGTGTTTTATCATTGAAACAATACGTTTTGTCTCTCATCCCTCATAATTATTATATGGGCCGAAAATTTATTTTCGGGACATATCTTGTTTTTGCCCGAAAATGTTTCAGACCGATTTTTGTCCGAAGCTTTGCAGAAAAAGTAGACATGGTAAAACTTTCAAATTTTCAGACATAGCGTAAAGTGGTATGGAGGTGCGATGTCGAGGTTTATGACTGTACCCCTAGGGGCCTCTGACTGGGGGGCCAAAAACCTAAAATATTGTGACGTCATCGTTTTAGCTCTTTGTAGCTATCTACTCCTACCTAGCGGCAGAAAACTCGATACAGAATTTGTTTATATCGCATCGTTGGTTCAACTCGCGAAGGGACTAAGTGGCTGCGTTGGTAAAACTGGGCGCGCGCGACTTGCATTTAAGAAAAAGGTTTCACTTAGTAAAATAACCTACTACTCTTACAAAGCAGCATATTTGAAATGCGAAATCTGGTTGCAGTGTTCCCCTCTCTATATGCACCTGCTGCGCATGTTACTCCAATCAAAATAAATCTAAGAACACTGCGTTTATTGGATTTCAATTGGCAAAACTTTCAATTTAAAAGGTGGTTTATTAGGCACATAAACTTGTTTTGCACATTGCTCGAAACTACAGATTTAAAGTCTGTTATAACTGTGCTTGCTCGGACCAAGCCATGGCAAAAATTTACCCAGTAAAAGTTGGCGAAAGTATAGCAAACCAAGGACGTTAAATCATTTTAAGAGAATGATAATGGTTTTTAAACAAGTTAGCTGGACAAAGTGTAATAACATGCTTGTACGCATTATCTACGTAAATTCTAATGTTTCGATCATTTCCCAAATACTACGACGCCATATTTGAACCCTTTCGCATCAAAGCCAGAAGTTAAGTGGAGAGGTTTTCGGCCCATATCTGTTTTTGCTTGCAGAAACAAGTTAAGGAAAAATATAAAATATCTACATAATAAAAGAGAAAGTTTGTGAAATGTGTGTATGTGTGTGGAAAAAAAGTTAAAAAAAAATTTTAAATGAAAAAAAAAAAAAAACACCAAAGCCTTGCAAATATACTCTATGACAAATATACAACAACCGCACCTCCGTCTAGTTCTTTTTTGGTTTCCTATGGTTTCCTTGTTTCAGACCGATTTTTGTCCGAAGCTTTATAGAAAAGTAGACATCGTAGAACCTTCAAATTTTCAGACATGGCGTAGAGTGATATGTAGGTGCTTTGTAGAAGGTTATGAGGCTGCAGCCCCAGGGGCCTTTGCTTGGGGGGCAAAAACCTGAAATATTGCGTTTTAGCTCTTGGAGCTAACGACTGCCATCTGGCAGCAGAAAAACTTTCATACAGAATTCGTTCATATTCGCTTGCTTTGTCCAGCTTGTGAAGTGACGAAGCGACTAACCGCCTGCTGCGCTTTATTGTCCCGCGCGTGAGACTTTCATTGTGCGAAGTGGCACGTCCAAAACTGGGCTCGCGCGACTTGCATTTTAAAAAAAGGCTTCTCTTTAGTAAAATTACTTAATGCTCTTAAGAAACAACTTATTTTATCGCTGCAAATTTAAATGCGAAATCTGATGGCAACTCTAATCCAACATATCAACACCAGGCCTACGCAACTTAAAATTGTGTGTTGATATGTTGGATTGGAGTAACATACTATACAGGTGCAAATAGCAAATATTCTCCAAATACGATTTTTTCAAATATTCTCCAAATCGTATTTCATCGTATTGTCGAGTTAAGGCCGTGCATAAAGTTTCACCCACCGTACAATTAACGGAGGGAAGCATTGCGAGTAGAGGTGTTCAAAGCAGAATATCGGCGACTCATTTATAATGCTTGCTTTCAATGCGGCGTTAGCTTTTCTTCGGGCGACCAATAACTTCGCGATAAGCTTCGCCTAATAATCAAGTGTCAATAGGGTGTATTTACCGCCGCAAATTTAAATGCGAAATTTTAAGGCAGTCTACGCTTCTCTGTTAGCACCTGTTGTGCACCTTGTTCCAACCAGCATTCCAACATCAGGCCTAAACATCTAGCAAAACTTTCGATTTAATAGTTTGCGTATTGAGCACATAATAGTGTTTTTCATATTGTTTGAAACTACAGATTTAAAGCCTGTTTTAACAGTGATTGCTCGGACCAAGCCAGGGTAAAAAATTACCGAGTAAAAGTTTGCAAAAGTATAGCAAACCATAGGCGTTAAACCATTTTTAGTCTTTAAGAGAATGGTAATATTTGATTTTCAAACACGTAAGCTGGTCAAAATGTAATAAAATGGCCATACGCATTATCTACGTAAATTCTATTTATCAAATATATGTTTCGATCATTCCCCAAAATCTACGCCATATTTCAACCCCTTTCGCATCAAAGGCATAAGTTAAGTGGGGAAGTTTTCGGCCCATATCTGTTTTTGCTTGCAGAAACAAGGTAAGGAAAATGAAACACAAAATATATAATATAAAGTACACAATACAAATATTAAAAAAAAAATTAAAAAAAAAAAAAAATTAAAATAAATTAAAAATTGAAAATAAACACTAAGCCCTGAAAATATACAACAACCGCACCCCGTCTAGTTTTATTACTAACTAATAGCAAATGCGCACTCTGAAACTATAAAGGGCTCACAACAAAGAAATGATCTAAGTGCTGATGTCTGTCAGTGAACAGGATAATAAGGCGTCCGCGATACACGTTAATTTATTCACAATACTGAATGTTAAAGCGGTAAGTTATACTTGCTGACAAATTCGTAACATACCAAGTTCAAAATACTTGCCATTGATAAGATATCCATTTTTCGCTTTAATTAGATTGATTGTTAAAAAGTATCCTCAACGTAGTACACCTCTGGGAATGTCGCGGCACTCCGGTTGCGGAGCACTGGTCTAGGCAACAACTGTAATGGCAATAGTGTACTTAGAATGGAAGACTAATTTGCGAAATAAACAGCAAAGTAGTGAATGGAACAGCATCCTGTGAATTTTAGCAACCATTTGAATGTAGTGTTCAACTAACGATTTTAATTGCAATATTTGTATTTGAATGGCTACTATTCGAATTAAACAGCAATATATTTATGCTGTTTGATTTGTACGCGCCCATATCTGCAAATTGTAAACAATTGTTGTGCACCTTAAAACAAGTTGTTGTACGTTGTAAAGTTAAGGTTGCTGTCTTTTAGTTGCCGTTTCAAAAGCTATTTTGCTATTGCAAGTCTGGAAATTTTAAATAAAGTTCGTTAAGGTCATCACAAATAAGACTTGTGAATTACAAATTGCAAGTTAGTCATTAATCACAAAGTAGCGGTGTAAAGCAGAAAGAGGCCTAAAAGTCACATATAACGCCTGAAACTGTAGGGAGGAAATGGGACGATGGGGGCCATGGTTATGGCATCGGCTGTTTTGGTGTCGACGTTTGGGCGGCCTAGTTTGACCGGCAACGTTAGGGCGCCGCTGTGTAAGAACCGGATTTTTCATGCTGTTTGGGGTTATTGGTGGGTAATGAGTGGGTTAGAAAATGCGTTGGGGTTGAAATTATTAGAGGATTTAGTGAGGCACTTAGGGGTGGGTGGGGTTTGGGGTTAGGTAAAATATTGTATAGGCCTGATTCTGGCCATTTAGGTGTTGTTCCAAAGGGTTTAGGTCTTAATCCGATTTGTTTCTTATTACGACTAGTAGGTATTAATGCTATTTTGGTCTTATTCCGAAATGTGTTTTATTTCAACGTTTATGTTGTTCTTATTTTGGTCTTATGGCTGGAGTCCAAAGGAGAGAAGTAAATCGCCAAATGGTTGAATCAAAAGTTTCTAAATAAAAAACAATGTTGCTATTTCATTTAAAAATATGATATGTTAATCAACGTTATACCGTTAAAATGCGCCTTTGCTTAATAGATATTTAAAAATCTATAAACTGCTATTTTTGCGGCTTTGGCTTATCATATGTTATTGTGAAAATTCTACAACTATGTGGGCGAGTTGTGAAAAGACAAGGCTGAGGGCAGTAATTTTTGCCTTTTACCCTGCGATTATTCTACTCTAGATCAGTTTTTAGTGCAGTTTTCGCGTATGCAGTAAATCTAATTCTGGCCTTAATTAATAAAAAAAATATTATCATTCGTCAAACGTTTTTCAGACGTAAACGAATGTGATTCAAGTCCTTGTCAAAATGGAGCCCAATGTTCAGACAGCCCTGGAAGCTTTTCCTGCTCGTGTCAACCAGGATTTACTGGAACTATTTGCGACACAGGTAATTTGCTATGTATGCTCAATGCTCATGTTCGAGCTGTAGAGATTTAAACAAAGCAATCCGCAAACGTTTGAAATGATAAACTATTGGACTATTTTTGTGGCTTGTAGCAAAGTAATTGCTAAATCTTAGTAATTAAGGCGCGACAGCTTGGTCAAAAAACACAGCTAAAGCTTGTTGTATCTATTATTGCCAATCGGTTTTGCAACTTGGCCTCACGAAAATTAGCTTGACGGTCTAAACTATAAGTCTTGTCCGGAAATTAAAACCCAACTTCAGTAAAAAGAACATGTAATTTGTCGTTTCATCACTACAAGATTTAATGCAGATATTAATGAGTGCAGCGACCAAGGAGCGACCAACTTTTGCGGAATGAATACTAATTGTATGAATAATGTCGGATCTCACACTTGCCCATGTTCCCAGGGTTATCAAGGACAGGGGTTCAACGGTGACTGCACAGGTAAAGTGCTGTTTATCGCAAGGTTAAGCCTCACATGGTATTGTAGGATGGACTCTTAATGTTCACACTAAACTGTAATGTAATGAGATTTAGCCTAACCTTTCCTCAATATATAAATCTTCTTGCGTTTGAGCTAGCATTCCTCGGAAAACAATTCCATTGTTTAATAGCTAGGGTGCTTTAGCTTTATTTTCATCTAGTTTTCAAATTTTATGTTTCTTATTTAATTTTAGGTTTTTGACGAATTTTAACATATTACTGGTAATTTAGTTTTAATTCAAATTGTGAATAGAGATTATTTTACTTGTTATTGCTGAAGGTCTACAGCTATGTAGGCGAGTTATGAAAAGATAAGGCTGAGTGCAGTTATCTTTCCACTTGTCTATAATTCGTTCTACTCGAGATCAGATATTAGTGCAATTTATAGTTTTCACGTTCGTAGTAATTCTAATTCTAGTCTTAATTAATATTAAAAATTATTATCGTTCGTCATTCGCTTTTCAGACATAAACGAATGTGATTCGGGTCCTTGTCTAAACGGAGCCCAATGTTTCAACAACCCTGGAAGCTTTTCGTGCTCGTGTCAACCAGGATTTACTGGACCTCTTTGCAACACAGGTAATTTTCTGAATAGGTTCTAGTAAACCAAACCGCAAAACGATGCATTGCGAAACCTTAGTAATTGAGGCGCGACAGACTTGTCAAAACACAGCAAAAGTCCACAATGGCGAGTGTCTAAACGCAATTACTTGTTATTATGGAAAGCCAAAGCCGCAAAATAACAATTTAGAGATTTTAACGAAAAGTATTTGTTATGTAAAGGCGTATTTTACCCTTCATTCACATAACAATTTTTGAAATGAAATAGCAACATTGCTTTTTATTTAGCAAATTATTATTCAAACACTTGGCGATTTACTTCTCCATTTTCTATTTTATACAGCTATACTTTATCATTATAATTATTACTTTGAAATCCATTTGTCTACTTTGTAGTTTACATATCTTATTTGTGGTTACGTAAACAAAATTGATTTACAACTTTCAGACATGTAATAGAAGCATAGCTTTAAAAATGGCAACTAATAAGACACTACCGTTGGCGTTAAGTGCAACAGTTGATTTTAACACGACAAAGCCACAATTGTTTTAAAATTGCGGATACCGCGCGTACAGATCAAACAGCATATAACGTGGAATGACATCTTTGCGTTATTCACAACATGTTGAATTCAAGAGCAACTGGGACAATGGCATAGCGTATTTAGGACTTTGACGTGTCAAATGAAACGCATAGTGAACGAATGGCTGCTGTGTGAATCAAACAGCAACATTTCGAATGAAACGTCGAGTTCAGTGCTCCGCAACCTTTTTTACTTGCGGCACACCAACAGGGCTAAAACAATTCGGCGGCACACCTACAAAATTTATTTCTTAGACAATAGACAACTTCGGCAAAAATGCTAGGCAGCAAAGGGAAAAGAAACGATTTTTGTAATGAAACGAATTTAACGTATTGCATTCCTTTATCTTCTGTTTTTGCGATTTTAAAACATTCTAAAATTTCTGAAGCCGACCAAAGTTTTGAAAGTTATACCCCGTTGCAACAACTACCGTAATAAGAGAACAGGGGGCTTTACTATACATAGCGTTCAAAAAATGAAACCCGAAATTGGCGCTTTGTACTTCTTGTTGAGTTTTTTTTTTAAACAGCTGCCAAGACTACTTATCTAATCGCAAACTGCCAATTCATAATAACATTAATGAGCACCGGACTTTCAAAAATCCAGGGCGTTTTTGTTAAATCAGTACAAATTCTTACCTTTCAGTAATCACCATCAAATTGTAGCAGTACTTGGGAAATCGATTTAGCGCTTCTGTGTTTTATCATTGAAACAATACGTTTTGTCTCTCATCCCTCATAATTATTATATGGGCCGAAAATTTATTTTCGGGACATATCTTGTTTTTGCCCGAAAATGTTTCAGACCGATTTTTGTCCGAAGCTTTGCAGAAAAAGTAGACATGGTAGAACTTTCAAATTTTCAGACATAGCGTAAAGTGGTATGGAGGTGCGATGTCGAGGTTTCTGACTGTACCCCTAGGGGCCTCTGACTGGGAAGCCAAAAACCTAAAAAATTGTGACGTCATCGTTTTAGCTCATTGTAGTTATCTACTCCTACCTAGCGGCAGAAAAACTCGATACAGAATTTGTTTATATCGCATCGTTGGTTCAACTCGCGAAGGGACTAAGTGGCTGCGTTGGTAAAACTGGGCGCGCGCGACTTGCATTTAAGAAAAAGGTTTCACTTAGTAAAATAACCTACTACTCTTACAAAGCAGCATATTTTAAATGCGAAATCTGGTTGCAGTGTTCCCCTCTCTATATGCACCTGCTGCGCATGTTACTCCAATCAAAATAAATCTAAGAACACTGCGTTTATTGGATTTCAATTGGCAAAACTTTCAATTTAAAAGGTGGTTTATTAGGCACATAAACTTGTTTTGCACATTGCTCGAAACTACAGATTTAAAGTCTGTTATAACTGTGCTTGCTCGGACCAAGCCATGGCAAAAATTTACCCAGTAAAAGTTGGCGAAAGTATAGCAAACCAAGGACGTTAAATCATTTTAAGAGAATGATAATGGTTTTTAAACAAGTTAGCTGGACAAAGTGTAATAACATGCTTGTACGCATTATCTACGTAAATTCTAATGTTTCGATCATTTCCCAAATACTACGACGCCATATTTGAACCCTTTCGCATCAAAGCCAGAAGTTAAGTGGAGAGGTTTTCGGCCCATATCTGTTTTTGCTTGCAGAAACAAGTTAAGGAAAAATATAAAATATCTACATAATAAAAGAGAAAGTTTGTGAAATGTGTGTATGTGTGTGGAAAAAAAGTTAAAAAAAAAATTTTAAATTAAAAAAAAAACAAAAAAACACCAAGCCCTGCAAATATACCCTATGACAAATATACAACAACCGCACCTCCGTCTAGTTCTTTTTTGGTTTCCTATGGTATGTTTCAGACCGATTTTTGTCCGAAGCTTTATAGAAAAGTAGACATCGTAGAACCTTCAAATTTTTAGACATGGCGTAGAGTGATATGTAGGTGCTTTGTAGAAGGTTATGAGGCTGCAGCCCCAGGGGCCTTTGCTTGGGGGGCAAAAACCTGAAATATTGCGTTTTAGCTCTTTGTAGCTAACGACTGCCATCTGGCAGCAGAAAAACTTTCATACAGAATTCGTTCATATTCGCTTGCTTTGTCCAGCTTGTGAAGTGACGAAGCGACTGACCGCCTGCTGCGCTTTATTGTCCCG
Organism: Ascidiella aspersa; assembly: GCF_963924565.1. Taxonomy (NCBI): domain Eukaryota; kingdom Metazoa; phylum Chordata; class Ascidiacea; order Phlebobranchia; family Ascidiidae; genus Ascidiella; species Ascidiella aspersa. Next base: position 29,674,060 of record NC_139451.1, on the reverse strand, counting down.
CGCGTGAGACTTTCATTGTGCGAAGTGGCACGTCCAAAACTGGGCTCGCGCGACTTGCATTTTAAAAAAAGGCTTCTCTTTAGTAAAATTACTTAATGCTCTTAAGAAACAACTTATTTTATCGCTGCAAATTTAAATGCGAAATCTGATGGCAACTCTAATCCAACATATCAACACCAGCCCTAGGCAACTTAAAATTGTGTGTTGATATGTTGGATTGGAGTAACATACTATACAGGTGCAAATAGCAAATATTCTCCAAATACGATTTTTTCAAATATTCTCCAAATCGTATTTCATCGTATTGTCGAGTTAAGGCCGTGAATAAAGTTTCACCCACCGAACAATTAACGGAGGGAAGCATTGCGAGTAGAGGTGTTCAAAGCAGAATATCGGCGACTCATTTATAATGCTTGCTTTCAATGCGGCGTTAGCTTTTCTTCGGGCGACCAATAACTTCGCGATAAGCTTCGCCTAATAATCAAGTATCAATAGGGTGTATTTACCGCCGCAAATTTAAATGCGAAATTTTAAGGCAGTCTACGCCTCTCTGTTAGCACCTGCTGTGCATCTTGTCCCAACCAGCATTCCAACATCAGGCCTAAACATCTAGCAAAACTTTCGATTTAATAGTTTGCGTATTGAGCACATAATAGTGTTTTTCATATTGTTTGAAACTACAGATTTAAAGCCTGTTTTAACAGTGATTGCTTGGACCAAGCCAGGGTAAAAAATTACCGAGTAAAAGTTTGCAAAAGTATAGCAAACCATAGGCGTTAAACCATTTTTAGTCTTTAAGAGAATGGTAATATTTGATTTTCAAACACGTAAGCTGGTCGAAATGTAATAAAATGGCCATACGCATTATCTACGTAAATTATATTTATCAAATATATGTTTCGATCATTCCCCAAAATCTACGCCATATTTGAACCCCTTTCGCATCAAAGGCATAAGTTAAGTGGGGAAGTTTTCGGCCCATATCTGTTTTTGCTTGCAGAAACAAGGTAAGGAAAATGAAACACAAAATATATAATATAAAGTACACAATACAAATATTAAAAAAAAATTAAAAAAAAAAAAATTAAAATAAAGTAAAAATTGAAAATAAACACTAAGCCCTGAAAATATACCCCCTGACAAAATATACAACAACCGCACCCCGTCTAGTTTTATTACTAACTAATAGCAAATGCGCACTCTGAAACTATAAAGGGCTCACAACAAAGAAATGATCTAAGTGCTGATGTCTGTCAGTGAACAGGATAATAAGGCGTCCGCGATACACGTTAATTTATTCACAATACTGAATGTTAAAGCGGTAAGTTATACTGACAAATTCGTAACATACCAAGTTTAAAATACTTGCCATTGATAAGATATCCATTTTTCGCTTTAATTAGATTGATTGTTAAAAAGTATCCTCAACGTAGTACACCTCTGGGAATGTCGCGGCACTCCGGTTGCGGAGCACTGGTCTAGGCAACAACTGTAATGGCAATAGTGTACTTAGAATGGAAGACTAATTTGCGAAATAAACAGCAAAGTAGTGAATGGAACAGCATCCTGTGAATTTTAGCAACCATTTGAATGTAGTGTTCAACTAACGATTTTAATTGCAATATTTGTATTTGAATGGCTACTATTCGAATTAAACAGCAATATATTTATGCTGTTTGATTTGTACGCGCCCATATCTGCAAATTGTAAACAATTGTTGTGCACCTTAAAACAAGTTGTTGTACGTTGTAAAGTTAAGGTTGCTGTCTTTTAGTTGCCGTTTCAAAAGCTATTTTGCTATTGCAAGTCTGGAAATTTTAAATAAAGTTCGTTAAGGTCATCACAAATAAGACTTGTGAATTACAGATTGCAAGTTAGTCATTAATCACAAAGTAGCGGTGTAAAGCAGAAAGGAGGGGGAACACACAATAATAACTAAAATACAATAATACCTAAACCAGAAAAATCTATAAAACCATAGTATTAAAACCAAAGACATAATGAAGCCAAATACGCCGTAATATCCGCGACAGAATATTCAGACATAAACCTGTCTGAATAAGTTTTAAATTGATCGGAATGAGGCCTAAAAGTCACATATAACGCCTGAAACTGTAGGGAGGAAATGGGACGATGGGGGCCATGGGTATGGCATCGGCTGTTTTGGTGTCGACGTTTGGGCGGCCTAGTTTGACCGGCAACGTTAGGGCGCCGCTGTTTAAGAAGCGGATTTTTCAGGCTGTTTGGGGTTATTGGTGGGTAATGAGTGGGTTAGAAAATGGGTTGGGGTTGAAATTATTAGAGGATTTAGTGAGGCACTTAGGGGTGGGTGGGGTTTGGGGTTAGGTAAAATATTGTATAGGCCTGATTCTGGCCATTTAGGTGTTGTTCCAAAGGGTTTAGGTCTTAATCCGATTTGTTTCGTATTACGACTAGTAGGTATTAATTCTATTTTGGTCTTATTCCGAAATGTGTTTTATTTCAACGTTCATGTTGTTCTTATTTTGGTCTTATGGCTGGAGTCCAAAGGAGAGAGGTAAATCGCCAAATGTTTGAATCAAAAGTTTCTAAATAAAAAACAATGTTGCTATTTCATTTAAAAATATGATATGTTAATCAACGTTATACCGTTAAAATGCGCCTTTGCTTAATAGATATTTAAAAATCTATAAACTGCTATTTTTGCGGCTTTGGCTTATCATATGTTATTGTGAAAATTCTACAGCTATGTAGGCGAGTTGTGAAAAGACAAGGCTGAGGGCAGTAATTTTTGCCTTTTACCCTGCGATTATTCTACTCTAGATCAGATTTGAGTGCAGTTTTCGCGTATGCAGTAAATCTAATTCTGGCCTTAATTAATAAAAAAAATATTATCATTCGTCAAACGTTTTTCAGACGTAAACGAATGTGATTCAAGTCCTTGTCAAAATGGAGCCCAATGTTCAGACAACCCTGGAAGCTTTTCCTGCTCGTGTCAACCAGGATTTACTGGAACTATTTGCGACACAGGTAATTTGCTATGTATGCTCAATGCTCATTTTCGAGCTGTAGAGATTTAAACAAAGCAATCCGCAAACGTTTGAAATGATAAACTATTGGACTATTTTTGTGGCTTGTAGCAAAGTAATTGCTAAATCTTAGTAATTAAGGCGCGACAGCTTGGTCAAAAAACACAGCTAAAGCTTGTTGTATCTATTATTGCCAATCGGTTTTGCAACTTGGCCTCACGAAAATTAGCTTGACGGTCTAAACTATAAGTCTTGTCCGGAAATTAAAACCCAACTTCAGTAAAAAGAACATGTAATTTGTCGTTTCATCACTACAAGATTTAATGCAGATATTAATGAGTGCAGCGACCAAGGAGCGACCAACTTTTGCGGAATGAATACTAATTGTATGAATAATGTCGGATCTCACACTTGCCCATGTTCCCAGGGTTATCATGGACAGGGGTTCAACGGTGACTGCACAGGTAAAGTGCTGTTTATCGCAAGGTTAAGCCTCACATGGTATTGTAGGATGGACTCTTAATGTTCACACTAAACTGTAATGTAATGAGATTTAGCCTAACCTTTCCTCAATATATAAATCTTCTTGCGTTTGAGCTAGCATTCCTCGGAAAACAATTCCATTGTTTAATAGCTAGGGTGCTTTAGCTTTATTTTCATCTAGTTTTCAAATTTTATGTTTCTTATTTAATTTTAGGTTTTTGACGAATTTCAACATATTACTGGTAATTTAGTTTTAATTCAAATTGTGAATAGAGATTATTTTACTTGTTATTGCTGAAGGTCTACAGCTATGTAGGCGAGTTATGAAAAGATAAGGCTGAGTGCAGTTATCTTTCCACTTGTCTATAATTCGTTCTACTCGAGATCAGATTTTAGTGCAATTTATAGTTTTCACGTTCGTAGTATTTCTAATTCTAGTCTTAATTAATATTAAAAATTATTATCGTTCGTCGTTCGCTTTTCAGACATAAACGAATGTGATTCGGGTCCTTGTCTAAACGGAGCCCAATGTTTCAACAACCCTGGAAGCTTTTCGTGCTCGTGTCAACCAGGATTTACTGGACCTCTTTGCAACACAGGTAATTTTCTGAATAGGTTCTAGTAAACCAAACCGCAAAACGATGCATTGCGAAACCTTAGTAATTGAGGCGCGACAGACTTGTCAAAACACAGCAAAAGTCCACAATGGCGAGTGTCTAAACGCAATTACTTGTTATTATGGAAAGCCAAAGCCGCAAAATAACAATTTAGAGATTTTAACGAAAAGTATTTGTTATGTAAAGGCGTATTTTACCCTTCATTCACATAACAATTTTTGAAATGAAATAGCAACATTGCTTTTTATTTAGCAAATTATTATTCAAACACTTGGCGATTTACTTCTCCATTTTCTATTTTATACAGCTATACTTTATCATTATAATTATTACTTTGAAATCCATTTGTCTACTTTGTAGTTTACATATCTTATTTGTGGTTACGTAAACAAAATTGATTTACAACTTTCAGACATGTAATAGAAGCATAGCTTTAAAAATGGCAACTAATAAGACACTACCGTTGGCGTTACGTGCAACAGTTGATTTTAACACGACAAAGCCACAATTGTTTTAAAATTGCGGATACCGCGCGTACAGATCAAACAGCATATAACGTGGAATGACATCTTTGCGTTATTCACAACATGTTGAATTCAAGAGCAACTGGGACAATGGCATAGCGTATTTAGGACTTTGACGTGTCAAATGAAACGCATAGTGAACGAATGGCTGCTGTGTGAATCAAACAGCAACATTTCGAATGAAACGTCGAGTTCAGTGCTCCGCAACCTTTTTTACTTGCGGCACACCAACAGGGCTAAAACAATTCGGCGGCACACCTACAAAATTTATTTCTTAGACAATAGACAACTTCGGCAAAATTGCTAGGCAGCAAAGGGAAAAGAAACGATTTTTGTAATGAAACGAATTTAACGTATTGCATTCCTTTATCTTCTGTTTTTGCGATTTTGAAACATTCTAAAATTTCTGAAGCCGACCAAAGTTTTGAAAGTTATACCCCGTTGCAACAACTACCGTAATAAGAGAACAGGGGGCTTTACTATACATAGCGTTCAAAAAATGAAACCCGAAATTGGCGCTTTGTACTTCTTGTTGAGTTTTTTTTTTAAACAGCTGCCAAGACTACTTATCTAATCCCAAACTGCCAATTCATAATAACATTAATGAGCACCGGACTTTCAAAAATCCAGGGCGTTTTTGTTAAATCAGTACAAATTCTTACCTTTCAGTAATCACCATCAAATTGTAGCAGTACTTGGGAAATCGATTTAGCGCTTCTGTGTTTTATCATTGAAACAATACGTTTTGTCTCTCATCCCTCATAATTATTATATGGGCCGAAAATTTATTTTCGGGACATATCTTGTTTTTGCCCGAAAATGTTTCAGACCGATTTTTGTCCGAAGCTTTGCAGAAAAAGTAGACATGGTAGAACTTTCAAATTTTCAGACATAGCGTAAAGTGGTATGGAGGTGCGATGTCGAGGTTTATGACTGTACCCCTAGGGGCCTCTGACTGGGGGGCCAAAAACCTAAAAAATTGTGACGTCATCGTTTTAGCTCTTTGTAGCTATCTACTCCTACCTAGCGGCAGAAAAACTCGATACAGAATTTGTTTATATCGCATCGTTGGTTCAACTCGCGAAGGGACTAAGTGGCTGCGTTGGTAAAACTGGGCGCGCGCGACTTGCATTTAAGAAAAAGGTTTCACTTAGTAAAATAACCTACTACTCTTACAAAGCAGCATATTTGAAATGCGAAATCTGGTTGCAGTGTTCCCCTCTCTATATGCACCTGCTGCGCATGTTACTCCAATCAAAATAAATCTAAGAACACTGCGTTTATTGGATTTCAATTGGCAAAACTTTCAATTTAAAAGGTGGTTTATTAGGCACATAAACTTGTTTTGCACATTGCTCGAAACTACAGATTTAAAGTCTGTTATAACTGTGCTTGCTCGGACCAAGCCATGGCAAAAATTTACCCAGTAAAAGTTGGCGAAAGTATAGCAAACCAAGGACGTTAAATCATTTTAAGAGAATGATAATGGTTTTTAAACAAGTTAGCTGGACAAAGTGTAATAACATGCTTGTACGCATTATCTACGTAAATTCTAATGTTTCGATCATTTCCCAAATACTACGACGCCATATTTGAACCCTTTCGCATCAAAGCCAGAAGTTAAGTGGAGAGGTTTTCGGCCCATATCTGTTTTTGCTTGCAGAAACAAGTTAAGGAAAAATATAAAATATCTACATAATAAAAGAGAAAGTTTGTGAAATGTGTGTATGTGTGTGGAAAAAAAGTTAAAAAAAAAATTTTAAATTAAAAAAAAAACAAAAAAACACCAAGCCCTGCAAATATACTCTATGACAAATATACAACAACCGCACCCCGTCTAGTTTTATTACTAACTAATAGCAAATGCGCACTCTGAAACTATAAAGGGCTCACAACAAAGAAATGATCTAAGTGCTGATGTCTGTCAGTGAACAGGATAATAAGGCGTCCGCGATACACGTTAATTTATTCACAATACTGAATGTTAAAGCGGTAAGTTATACTTGCTGACAAATTCGTAACATACCAAGTTTAAAATACTTGCCATTGATAAGATATCCATTTTTCGCTTTAATTAGATTGATTGTTAAAAAGTATCCTCAACGTAGTACACCTCTGGGAATGTCGCGGCACTCCGGTTGCGGAGCACTGGTCTAGGCAACAACTGTAATGGCAATAGTGTACTTAGAATGGAAGACTAATTTGCGAAATAAACAGCAAAGTAGTGAATGGAACAGCATCCTGTGAATTTTAGCAACCATTTGAATGTAGTGTTCAACTAACGATTTTAATTGCAATATTTGTATTTGAATGGCTACTATTCGAATTAAACAGCAATATATTTATGCTGTTTGATTTGTACGCGCCCATATCTGCAAATTGTAAACAATTGTTGTGCACCTTAAAACAAGTTGTTGTACGTTGTAAAGTTAAGGTTGCTGTCTTTTAGTTGCCGTTTCAAAAGCTATTTTGCTATTGCAAGTCTGGAAATTTTAAATAAAGTTCGTTAAGGTCATCACAAATAAGACTTGTGAATTACAGATTGCAAGTTAGTCATTAATCACAAAGTAGCGGTGTAAAGCAGAAAGGAGGGGGAACACACAATAATAACTAAAATACAATAATACCTAAATCAGAAAAATCTATAAAACCATAGTATTAAAACCAAAGACATAATGAAGCCAAATACGCCGTAATATCCGCGACAGAATATTCAGACATAAACCTGTCTGAATAAGTTTTAAATTGATCGGAATGAGGCCTAAAAGTCACATATAACGCCTGAAACTGTAGGGAGGAAATGGGACGATGGGGGCCATGGTTATGGCATCGGCTTTTTTGGTGTCGACGTTTGGGCGGCCTAGTTTGACCGGCAACGTTAGGGCGCCGCTGTTTAAGAACCGGATTTTTCAGGCTGTTTGGGGTTATTGGTGGGTAATGAGTGGGTTAGAAAATGGGTTGGGGTTGAAATTATTAGAGGATTTAGTGAGGTACTTAGGGGTGGGTGGGGTTTGGGGTTAGGTAAAATATTGTATAGGCCTGATTCTGGCCATTTAGGTGTTGTTCCAAAGGGTTTAGGTCTTAATCCGATTTGTTTCGTATTACGACTAGTAGGTATTAATGCTATTTTGGTCTTATTCCGAAATGTGTTTTATTTCAACGTTTATGTTGTTCTTATTTTGGTCTTATGGCTGGAGTCCAAAGGAGAGAAGTAAATCGCCAAATGTTTGAATCAAAAGTTTCTAAATAAAAAACAATGTTGCTATTTCATTTAAAAATATGATATGTTAATCAACGTTATACCGTTAAAATGCGCCTTTGCTTAATAGATATTTAAAAATCTATAAACTGCTATTTTTGCGGCTTTGGCTTATCATATGTTATTGTGAAAATTCTACAGCTATGTAGGCGAGTTGTGAAAAGACAAGGCTGAGGGCAGTAATTTTTGCCTTTTACCCTGCAATTATTCTACTCTAGATCAGATTTTAGTGCAGTTTTCGCGTATGCAGTAAATCTAATTCTGGCCTTAATTAATAAAAAAAATATTATCATTCGTCAAACGTTTTTCAGACGTAAACGAATGTGATTCAAGTCCTTGTCAAAATGGAGCCCAATGTTCAGACAACCCTGGAAGCTTTTCCTGCTCGTGTCAACCAGGATTTACTGGAACTATTTGCGACACAGGTAATTTGCTATGTATGCTCATGTTCGAGCTGTAGAGATTTAAACAAAGCAATCCGCAAACGTTTGAAATGATAAACTATTGGACTATTTTTGTGGCTTGTAGCAATTACGGCGCGACAGCTTGGTCAAAAAACACAGCTAAAGCTTGTTGTATCTATTATTGCCAATCGGTTTTGCAACTTGGCCTCACGAAAATTAGCTTGATGGTCAAAACTATAAGTCTTGTCCGGAAATTAAAACCCAACTTCAGTAAAAAGAACATGTAATTTGTCGTTTCATCACTACAAGATTTAATGCAGATATTAATGAGTGCACCGACCAAGGAGCGACCAACTTTTGCGGAATGAATACTGATTGTATGAATAATGTCGGATCTCACACTTGCCCATGTTCCCAGGGTTATCAAGGACAGGGGTTCAACGGTGACTGCACAGGTAAAGTGCTGTTTATCGCAAGGTTAAGCCTCACATGGTATTGTAGGATGGACTCTTAATGTTCACACTAAACTGTAATGTAATGAGATTTAGCCTAACCTTTCCTCAATATATAAATCTTCTTGCGTTTGAGCTAGCATTCCTCGGAAAACAATTCCATTGTTTAATAGCTAGGGTGCTTTAGCTTTATTTTCATCTAGTTTTCAAATTTTGTGTTTCTTATTTAATTTTAGGTTTTTGACGAATTTCAACATATTACTGGTAATTTAGTTTCAATTCAAATTGTGAATAGAGATTATTTTACTTGTTATTGCTGAAGGTCTACAGCTATGAAGGCGAGTTATGAAAAGATAAGGCTGAGGGCAGTTATCTTTGCCACTTGTCTACAATTCGTTCTACTCGAGATCAGATTTTAGTGCAATTTATAGTTTTCACGTTCGTAGTAATTCTAATTCTAGTCTTAATTAATATTAAAAATTATTATCGTTCGTCATTCGCTTTTCAGACATAAACGAATGTGATTCGGGTCCTTGTCTAAACGGAGCCCAATGTTTCAACAACCCTGGAAGCTTTTCGTGCTCGTGTCAACCAGGATTTACTGGACCTCTTTGCAACACAGGTAATTTTCTGAATAGGTTCTAGTAAACCAAACCGCAAAACGATGCATTGCGAAACCTTAGTAATTGAGGCGCGACAGACTTGTCAAAACACAGCAAAAGTCCACAATGGCGAGTGTCTAAACGCAATTACTTGTTATTATGGAAAGCCAAAGCCGCAAAATAACAATTTAGAGATTTTAACGAAAAGTATTTGTTATGTAAAGGCGTATTTTACCCTTCAATCACATAACAATTTTTGAAATGAAATAGCAACATTGCTTTTTATTTAGCAAATTATTATTCAAACACTTGGCGATTTACTTCTCCATTTTCTATTTTATACAGCTATACTTTATCATTATAATTATTACTTTGAAATCCATTTGTCTACTTTGTAGTTTACATATCTTATTTGTGGTTACGTAAACAAAATTGATTTACAACTTTCAGACATGTAATAGAAGCATAGCTTTAAAAATGGCAACTAATAAGACACTACCGTTGGCGTTACGTGCAACAGTTGATTTTAACACGACAAAGCCACAATTGTTTTAAAATTGCGGATACCGCGCGTACAGATCAAACAGCATATAACGTGGAATGACATCTTTGCGTTATTCACAACATGTTGAATTCAAGAGCAACTGGGACAATGGCATAGCGTATTTAGGACTTTGACGTGTCAAATGAAACGCATAGTGAACGAATGGCTGCTGTGTGAATCAAACAGCAACATTTCGAATGAAACGTCGAGTTCAGTGCTCCGCAACCTTTTTTACTTGCGGCACACCAACAGGGCTAAAACAATTCGGCGGCACACCTACAAAATTTATTTCTTAGACAATAGACAACTTCGGCAAAAATGCTAGGCAGCAAAGGGAAAAGAAACGATTTTTGTAATGAAACGAATTTAACGTATTGCATTCCTTTATCTTCTGTTTTTGCGATTTTGAAACATTCTAAAATTTCTGAAGCCGACCAAAGTTTTGAAAGTTATACCCCGTTGCAACAACTACCGTAATAAGAGAACAGGGGACTTTACTATACATAGCGTTCAAAAAATGAAACCTGAAATTGGCGCTTTGTACTTCTTGTTGAGTTTTTTTTTTAAACAGCTGCCAAGACTACTTATCTAATCGCAAACTGCCAATTCATAATAACATTAAAGAGCACCGGACTTTCAAAAATCCAGGGCGTTTTTGTTAAATCAGTACAAATTCTTACTTGTCAGTAATCACCATCAAATTGTAGCAGTACTTGGGAAATCGATTTAGCGCTTCTGTGTTTTATCATTGAAACAATACGTTTTGTCTCTCATCCCTCATAATTATTATATGGGCCGAAAATTTATTTTCGGGACATATCTTGTTTTTGCCCGAAAATGTTTCAGACCGATTTTTGTCCGAAGCTTTGCAGAAAAAGTAGACATGGTAGAACTTTCAAATTTTCAGACATAGCGTAAAGTGGTATGGAGGTAGGTGCGATGTCGAGGTTTATGACTGTACCCCTAGGGGCCTCTGACTGGGGGGCCAAAAACCTAAAATATTGTGACGTCATCGTTTTAGCTCTTTGTAGCTATCTACTCCTACCTAGCGGCAGAAAAACTCGATACAGAATTTGTTTATATCGCATCGTTGGTTCAACTCGCGAAGGGACTAAGTGGCTGCGTTGGTAAAACTGGGCGCGCACGACTTGCATTTAAGAAAAAGGTTTCACTTAGTAAAATAACCTACTACTCTTACAAAGCAGCATATTTTAAATGCGAAATCTGGTTGCAGTGTTCCCCTCTCTATATGCACCTGCTGCGCATGTTACTCCAATCAAAATAAATCTAAGAACACTGCGTTTATTGGATTTCAATTGGCAAAACTTTCAATTTAAAAGGTGGTTTATTAGGCACATAAACTTGTTTTGCACATTGCTCGAAACTACAGATTTAAAGTCTGTTATAACTGTGCTTGCTCGGACCAAGCCATGGCAAAAATTTACCCAGTAAAAGTTGGCGAAAGTATAGCAAACCAAGGACGTTAAATCATTTTAAGAGAATGATAATGGTTTTTAAACAAGTTAGCTGGACAAAGTGTAATAACATGCTTGTACGCATTATCTACGTAAATTCTAATGTTTCGATCATTTCCCAAATACTACGACGCCATATTTGAACCCTTTCGCATCAAAGCCAGAAGTTAAGTGGAGAGGTTTTCGGCCCATATCTGTTTTTGCTTGCAGAAGCAAATTAAGGAAAAATATAAAATATCTACATAATAAAAGAGAAAGTTTGTGAAATGTGTGTATGTGTGTGGAAAAAAAGTTAAAAAAAATTTTAAATTAAAAAAAAAACAAAAAAACACCAAGCCCTGCAAATATACTCTATGACAAATATACAACAACCGCACCTCCGTCTAGTTCTTTTTTGGTTTCCTATGGTATGTTTCAGACCGATTTTTGTCCGAAGCTTTATAGAAAAGTAGACATCGTAGAACCTTCAAATTTTCAGACATGGCGTAGAGTGATTTGTAGGTGCTTTGTAGAAGGTTATGAGGCTGCAGCCCCAGGGGCCTTTGCTTGGGGGGCAAAAACCTGAAATATTGCGTTTTAGCTCTTTGTAGCTAACGACTGCCATCTGGTAGCAGAAAAACTTTCAAACAGAATTCGTTCATATTCGCTTGCTTTGTCCAGCTTGTGAAGTGACGAAGCGACTAACCGCCTGCTGCGCTTTATTGTCCCGCGCGTGAGACTTTCATTGTGCGAAGTGGCACGTCCAAAACTGGGCTCGCGCGACTTGCATTTTAAAAAAAGGCTTCTCTTTAGTAAAATTACTTAATGCTCTTAAGAAACAACTTATTTTATCGCTGCAAATTTAAATGCGAAATCTGATGGCAACTCTAATCCAACATATCAACACCAGACCTACGCAACTTAAAATTGTGTGTTGATATGTTGGATTGGAGTAACATACTATACAGGTGCAAATAGCAAATATTCTCCAAATACGATTTTTTCAAATATTCTCCAAATCGTATTTCATCGTATTGTCGAGTTAAGGCCGTGAATAAAGTTTCACCCACCGTACAATTAACGGAGGGAAGCATTGCGAGTAGAGGTGTTCAAAGCAGAATATCGGCGACTCATTTATAATGCTTGCTTTCAATGCGGCGTTAGCTTTTCTTCAGGCGACCAATAACTTCGCGATAAGCTTCGCCTAATAATCAAGTGTCAATAGGGTGTATTTACCGCCGCAAATTTAAATGCGAAATTTTAAGGCAGTCTACGCCTCTCTGTTAGCACCTGTTGTGCATCTTGTTCCAACCAGCATTCCAACATCAGGCCTAAACATCTAGCAAAACTTTCGATTTAATAGTTTGCGTATTGAGCACATAATAGTGTTTTTCATATTGTTTGAAACTACAGATTTAAAGCCTGTTTTAACAGTGATTGCTCGGACCAAGCCAGGGTAAAAAATTACCGAGTAAAAGTTTGCAAAAGTATAGCAAACCATAGGCGTTAAACCATTTTTAGTCTTTAAGAGAATGGTAATATTTGATTTTCAAACACGTAAGCTGGTCAAACTGTAATAAAATGGCCATACGCATTATCTACGTAAATTCTATTTATCAAATATATGTTTCGATCATTCCCCAAAATCTACGCCATATTTGAACCCCTTTCGCATCAAAGGCATAAGTTAAGTGGGGAAGTTTTCGGCCCATATCTGTTTTTGCTTGCAGAAACAAGGTAAGGAAAATGAAACACAAAATTTATAATATAAAGTACACAATACAAATATTAAAAAAAAATTAAAAAAAAAAAAATTAAAATAAAGTAAAAATTGAAAATAAACACTAAGCCCTGAAAATATACCCCCTGACAAAATATACAACAACCGCACCCCGTCTAGTTTTATTACTAACTAATAGCAAATGCGCACTCTGAAACTATAAAGGGCTCACAACAAAGAAATGATCTAAGTGCTGATGTCTGTCAGTGAACAGGATAATAAGGCGTCCGCGATACACGTTAATTTATTCACAATACTGAATGTTAAAGCGGTAAGTTATACTTGCTGACAAATTCGTAACCTACCAAGTTCAAAATACTTGCCATTGATAAGATATCCATTTTTCGCTTTAATTAGATTGATTGTTAAAAAGTATCCTCAACGTAGTACACCTCTGGGAATGTCGCGGCACTCCGGTTGCGGAGCACTGGTCTAGGCAACAACTGTAATGGCAATAGTGTACTTAGAATGGAAGACTAATTTGCGAAATAAACAGCAAAGTAGTGAATGGAACAGCATCCTGTGAATTTTAGCAACCATTTGAATGTAGTGTTCAACTAACGATTTTAATTGCAATATTTATATTTGAATGGCTACTATTCGAATTAGACAGCAATATATTTATGCTGTTTGATTTGTACGCGCCCATATCTGCAAATTGTAAACAATTGTTGTGCACCTTAAAACAAGTTGTTGTACGTTGTAAAGTTAAGGTTGCTGTCTTTTAGTTGCCGTTTCAAAAGCTATTTTGCTATTGCAAGTCTGGAAATTTTAAATAAAGTTCGTTAAGGTCATCACAAATAAGACTTGTGAATTACAGATTGCAAGTTAGTCATTAATCACAAAGTAGCGGTGTAAAGCAGAAAGGAGGGGGAACACACAATAATAACTAAAATACAATAATACATAAATCAGAAAAATCTATAAAACCTAGTATTAAAACCAAAGACATAATGAAGCCAAATACGCCGTAATATCCGCGACAGAATATTCAGACATAAACCTGTCTGAATAAGTTTTAAATTGATCGGAATGAGGCCTAAAAGTCACATATAACGCCTGAAACTGTAGGGAGGAAATGGGACGATGGGGGCCATGGGTATGGCATCGGCTGTTTTGGTGTCGACGTTTGGGCGGCCTAGTTTGACCGGCAACGTTAGGGCGCCGCTGTTTAAGAAGCGGATTTTTCAGGCTGTTTGGGGTTATTGGTGGGTAATGAGTGGGTTAGAAAATGGGTTGGGGTTGAAATTATTAGAGGATTTAGTGAGGCACTTAGGGGTGGGTGGGGTTTGGGGTTAGGTAAAATATTGTATAGGCCTGATTCTGGCCATTTAGGTGTTGTTCCAAAGGGTTTAGGTCTTAATCCGATTTGTTTCGTATAACGACTAGTAGGTATTAATGCTATTTTGGTCTTATTCCGAAATGTGTTTTATTTCAACGTTTATGTTGTTCTTATTTTGGTCTTATGGCTGGAGTCCAAAGGAAAGAAGTAAATCGCCAAATGTTTGAATCAAAAGTTTCTAAATAAAAAAACAATGTTGCTATTTCATTTAAAAATATGATATGATAATCAACGTTGAAACATATGTACACACATATATGTGTGCTTACAACTGAGATCTAGCCGTTCTGAAGCTGCTTTTTGACCAACGATAACGGCTTACGTATTATTAGTACACCGAAAAGCCATCGCAGACTCACCGAATCTGTCGATCAATGATGCAAGCAGAGCAGACTAGAAAAACAACTAGCCTGCAGTGAGGTTCGAACTCACGACCTCCGGTCAAGCCGGATAATCAACGTTATACCGTTAAAAGGGCCTTTGCTTAATAGATATTTAAAAATCTATAAACTGCTATTTTTGCGGCTTTGGCTTATCATATGTTATTGTGAAAATTCTACAGCTATGTAGGCGAGTTGTGAAAAGACAAGGCTGAGGGCAGTAATTTTTGCCTTTTACCCTGCAATTATTCTACTCTAGATCAGATTTTAGTGCAGTTTTCGCGTATGCAGTAAATCTAATTCTGGCCTTAATTAATAAAAAAAATATTATCATTCGTCAAACGTTTTTCAGACGTAAACGAATGTGATTCAAGTCCTTGTCAAAATGGAGCCCAATGTTCAGACAACCCTGGAAGCTTTTCCTGCTCGTGTCAACCAGGATTTACTGGAACTATTTGCGACACAGGTAATTTGCTATGTATGCTCAATGCTCATGTTCGAGCTGTAGAGATTTAAACAAAGCAATCCGCAAACGTTTGAAATGATAAACTATTGGACTATTTTTGTGGCTTGTAGCAAAGTAATTGCTAAATCTTAGTAATTAAGGCGCGACAGCTTGGTCAAAAAACACAGCTAAAGCTTGTTGTATCTATTATTGCCAATCGGTTTTGCAACTTGGCCTCACGAAAATTAGCTTGACGGTCTAAACTATAAGTCTTGTCCGGAAATTAAAACCCAACTTCAGTAAAAAGAACATGTAATTTGTCGTTTCATCACTACAAGATTTAATGCAGATATTAATGAGTGCAGCGACCAAGGAGCGACCAACTTTTGCGGAATGAATACTGATTGTATGAATAATGTCGGATCTCACACTTGCCCATGTTCCCAGGGTTATCAAGGACAGGGGTTCAACGGTGACTGCACAGGTAAAGTGCTGTTTATCGCAAGGTTAAGCCTCACATGGTATTGTAGGATGGACTCTTAATGTTCACACTAAACTGTAATGTAATGAGATTTAGCCTAACCTTTCCTCAATATATAAATCTTCTTGCGTTTGAGCTAGCATTCCTCGGAAAACAATTCCATTGTTTAATAGCTAGGGTGCTTTAGCTTTATTTTCATCTAGTTTTCAAATTTTATGTTTCTTATTTAATTTTAGGTTTTTGACGAATTTCAACATATTACTGGTAATTTAGTTTTAATTCAAATTGTGAATAGAGATTATTTTACTTGTTATTGCTGAAGGTCTACAGCTATGAAGGCGAGTTATGAAAAGATAAGGCTGAGGGCAGTTATCTTTGCCACTTGTCTACAATTCGTTCTACTCGAGATCAGATTTTAGTGCAATTTATAGTTTTGACGTTCGTAGTAATTCTAATTCTAGTCTTAATTAATATTAAAAATTATTATCGTTCGTCATTCGCTTTTCAGACATAAACGAATGTGATTCGGGTCCTTGTCTAAACGGAGCCCAATGTTTCAACAACCCTGGAAGCTTTTCGTGCTCGTGTCAACCAGGATTTACTGGACCTCTTTGCAACACAGGTAATTTTCTGAATAGGTTCTAGTAAACCAAACCGCAAAACGATGCATTGCGAAACCTTAGTAATTGAGGCGCGACAGACTTGTCAAAACACAGCAAAAGTCCACAATGGCGAGTGTCTAAACGCAATTACTTGTTATTATGGAAAGCCAAAGCCGCAAAATAACAATTTAGAGATTTTAACGAAAAGTATTTGTTATGTAAAGGCGTATTTTACCCTTCATTCACATAACAATTTTTGAAATGAAATAGCAACATTGCTTTTTATTTAGCAAATTATTATTCAAACACTTGGCGATTTACTTCTCCATTTTCTATTTTATACAGCTATACTTTATCATTATAATTATTACTTTGAAATCCATTTGTCTACTTTGTAGTTTACATATCTTATTTGTGGTTACGTAAACAAAATTGATTTACAACTTTCAGACATGTAATAGAAGCATAGCTTTAAAAATGGCAACTAATAAGACACTACCGTTGGCGTTACGTGCAACAGTTGATTTTAACACGACAAAGCCACAATTGTTTTAAAATTGCGGATACCGCGCGTACAGATCAAACAGCATATAACGTGGAATGACATCTTTGCGTTATTCACAACATGTTGAATTCAAGAGCAACTGGGACAATGGCATAGCGTATTTAGGACTTTGACGTGTCAAATGAAACGCATAGTGAACGAATGGCTGCTGTGTGAATCAAACAGCAACATTTCGAATGAAACGTCGAGTTCAGTGCTCCGCAACCTTTTTTACTTGCGGCACACCAACAGGGCTAAAACAATTCGGCGGCACACCTACAAAATTTATTTCTTAGACAATAGACAACTTCGGCAAAAATGCTAGGCAGCAAAGGGAAAAGAAACGATTTTTGTAATGAAACGAATTTAACGTATTGCATTCCTTTATCTTCTGTTTTTGCGATTTTGAAACATTCTAAAATTTCTGAAGCCGACCAAAGTTTTGAAAGTTATACCCCGTTGCAACAACTACCGTAATAAGAGAACAGGGGGCTTTACTATACATAGCGTTCAAAAAATGAAACCCGAAATTGGCGCTTTGTACTTCTTGTTGAGTTTTTTTTTTAAACAGCTGCCAAGACTACTTATCTAATCGCAAACTGCCAATTCATAATAACATTAATGAGCACCGGACTTTCAAAAATCCAGGGCGTTTTTGTTAAATCAGTACAAATTCTTACCTTTCAGTAATCACCATCAAATTGTAGCGGTACTTGGGAAATCGATTTAGCGCTTCTGTGTTTTATCATTGAAACAATACGTTTTGTCTCTCATCCCTCATAATTATTATATGGGCCGAAAATTTATTTTCGGGACATATCTTGTTTTTGCCCGAAAATGTTTCAGACCGATTTTTGTCCGAAGCTTTGCAGAAAAAGTAGACATGGTAGAACTTTCAAATTTTCAGACATAGCGTAAAGTGGTATGGAGGTGCGATGTCGAGGTTTATGACTGTACCCCTAGGGGCCTCTGACTGGGGGGCCAAAAACCTAAAAAATTGTGACGTCATCGTTTTAGCTCTTTGTAGCTATCTACTCCTACCTAGCGGCAGAAAAACTCACTAAGTGGCAGCGTTGGTAAAACTGGGCGCGCGCGACTTGCATTTAAGAAAAAGGTTTCACTTAGTAAAATAACCTACTACTCTTACAAAGCAGCATATTTTAAATGCGAAATCTGGTTGCAGTGTTCCCCTCTCTATATGACCCTGCTGCGCATGTTACTCCAATCAAAATAAATCTAAGAACACTGCGTTTATTGGATTTCAATTGGCAAAACTTTCAATTTAAAAGGTGGTTTATTAGGCACATAAACTTGTTTTGCACATTGCTCGAAACTACAGATTTAAAGTCTGTTATAACTGTGCTTGCTCGGACCAAGCCATGGCAAAAATTTACCCAGTAAAAGTTGGCGAAAGTATAGCAAACCAAGGACGTTAAATCATTTTAAGAGAATGATAATGGTTTTTAAACAAGTTAGCTGGACAAAGTGTAATAACATGCTTGTACGCATTATCTACGTAAATTCTAATGTTTCGATCATTTCCCAAATACTACGACGCCATATTTGAACTCTTTCGCATCAAAGCCAGAAGTTAAGTGGAGAGGTTTTCGGCCCATATCTGTTTTTGCTTGCAGAAACAAGTTAAGGAAAAATATAAAATATCTACATAATAAAAGAGAAAGTTTGTGAAATGTGTGTATGTGTGTGGAAAAAAAGTTAAAAAAAAAATTTTAAATTAAAAAAAAACAAAAAAACACCAAGCCCTGCAAATATACTCTATGACAAATATACAACAACCGCACCTCCGTCTAGTTCTTTTTTGGTTTCCTATGGTTTCCTATGGTATGTTTCAGACCGATTTTTGTCCGAAGCTTTATAGAAAAGTAGACATCGTAGAACCTTCAAATTTTCAGACATGGCGTAGAGTGATATGTAGGTGCTTTGTAGAAGGTTATGAGGCTGCAGCCCCAGGGGCCTTTGCTTGGGGGGCAAAAACCTGAAATATTGCGTTTTAGCTCTTTGTAGCTAACGACTGCCATCTGGCAGCAGAAAAACTTTCATACAGAATTCGTTCATATTCGCTTGCTTTGTCCAGCTTGTGAAGTGACGAAGCGACTGACCGCCTGCTGCGCTTTATTGTCCCGCGCGTGAGACTTTCATTGTGCGAAGTGGCACGTCCAAAACTGGGCTCGCGCGACTTGCATTTTGAAAAAAGGCTTCTCTTTAGTAAAATTACTTAATGCTCTTAAGAAACAACTTATTTTATCGCTGCAAATTTAAATGCGAAATCTGATGGCAACTCTAATCCAACATATCAACACCAGGCCTACGCAACTTAAAATTGTGTGTTGATATGTTGGATTGGAGTAACATACTATACAGGTGCAAATAGCAAATATTCTCCAAATACGATTTTTTCAAATATTCTCCAAATCGTATTTCATCGTATTGTCGAGTTAAGGCCGTGAATAAAGTTTCACCCACCGTACAATTAACGGAGGGAAGCATTGCGAGTAGAGGTGTTCAAAGCAGAATATCGGCGACTCATTTATAATGCTTGCTTTCAATGCGGCGTTAGCTTTTCTTCGGGCGACCAATAACTTCGCGATAAGCTTCGCCTAATAATCAAGTGTCAATAGGGTGTATTTACCGCCGCAAATTTAAATGCGAAATTTTAAGGCAGTCTACGCCTCTCTGTTAGCACCTGTTGTGCATCTTGTTCCAACCAGCATTCCAACATCAGGCCTAAACATCTAGCAAAACTTTCGATTTAATAGTTTGCGTATTGAGCACATAATAGTGTTTTTCATATTGTTTGAAACTACAGATTTAAAGCCTGTTTTAACAGTGATTGCTCGGACCAAGCCAGGGTAAAAAATTACCGAGTAAAAGTTTGCAAAAGTATAGCAAACCATAGGCGTTAAACCATTTTTAGTCTTTAAGAGAATGGTAATATTTGATTTTCAAACACGTAAGCTGGTCGAAATGTAATAAAATGGCCATACGCATTATCTACGTAAATTATATTTATCAAATATATGTATCGATCATGCCCCAAAATCTACGCCATATTTGAACCCCTTTCGCATCAAAGGCATAAGTTAAGTGGGGAAGTTTTCGGCCCATATCTGTTTTTGCTTGCAGAAACAAGGTAAGGAAAATGAAACACAAAATATATAATATAAAGTACACAATACAAATATTAAAAAAAAATTAAAAAAAAAAAAATTAAAATAAAGTAAAAATTGAAAATAAACACTAAGCCCTGAAAATATACCCCCTGACAAAATATACAACAACCGCACCCCGTCTAGTTTTATTACTAACTAATAGCAAATGCGCACTCTGAAACTATAAAGGGCTCACAACAAAGAAATGATCTAAGTGCTGATGTCTGTCAGTGAACAGGATAATAAGGCGTCCGCGATACACGTTAATTTATTCACAATACTGAATGTTAAAGCGGTAAGTTATACTTGCTGACAAATTCGTAACATACCAAGTTCAAAATACTTGCCATTGATAAGATATCCATTTTTCGCTTTAATTAGATTGATTGTTAAAAAGTATCCTCAACGTAGTACACCTCTGGGAATGTCGCGGCACTCCGGTTGCGGAGCACTGGTCTAGGCAACAACTGTAATGGCAATAGTGTACTTAGAATGGAAGACTAATTTGCGAAATAAACCGCAAAGTAGTGAATGGAACAGCATCCTGTGAATTTTAGCAACCATTTGAATGTAGTGTTCAACTAACGATTTTAATTGCAATATTTGTATTTGAATGGCTACTATTCGAATTAAACAGCAATATATTTATGCTGTTTGATTTGTACGCGCCCATATCTGCAAATTGTAAACAATTGTTGTGCACCTTAAAACAAGTTGTTGTACGTTGTAAAGTTAAGGTTGCTGTCTTTTAGTTGCCGTTTCAAAAGCTATTTTGCTATTGCAAGTCTGGAAATTTTAAATAAAGTTCGTTAAGGTCATCACAAATAAGACATGTGAATTACAGATTGCAAGTTAGTCATTAATCACAAAGTAGCGGTGTAAAGCAGAAAGGAGTGGGAACACACAATAATAACTAAAATACAATAATACCTAAATCAGAAAAATCTATAAAACCATAGCATTAAAACCAAAGACATAATGAAGCCAAATACGCCGTAATATCCGCGACAGAATATTCAGACATAAACCTGTCTGAATAAGTTTTAAATTGATCGGAATGAGGCCTAAAAGTCACATATAACGCCTGAAACTGTAGGGAGGAAATGGGACGATGGGGGCCATGGTTATGGCATCGGCTTTTTTGGTGTCGACGTTTGGGCGGCCTAGTTTGACCGGCAACGTTAGGGCGCCGCTGTTTAAGAAGCGGATTTTTCAGGCTGTTTGGGGTTATTGGTGGGTAATGAGTGGGTTAGAAAATGGGTTGGGGTTGAAATTATTAGAGGATTTAGTGAGGCACTTAGGGGTGGGTGGGGTTTGGGGTTAGGTAAAATATTGTATAGGCCTGATTCTGGCCATTTAGGTGTTGTTCCAAAGGGTTTAGGTCTTAATCCGATTTGTTTCGTATTACGACTAGTAGGTATTAATGCTATTTTGGTCTTATTCCGAAATGTGTTTTATTTCAACGTTTATGTTGTTCTTATTTTGGTCTTATGGCTGGAGTCCAAAGGAGAGAAGTAAATCGCCAAATGTTTGAATCAAAAGTTTCTAAATAAAAAACAATGTTGCTATTTCATTTAAAAATATGATATGTTAATCAACGTTATACCGTTAAAATGCGCCTTTGCTTAATAGATATTTAAAAATTTATAAACTGCTATTTTTGCGGCTTTGGCTTATCATATGTTATTGTGAAAATTCTACAGCTATGTAGGCGAGTTGTGAAAAGACAAGGCTGAGGGCAGTAATTTTTGCCTTTTACCCTGCAATTATTCTACTCTAGATCAGATTTTAGTGCAGTTTTCGCGTATGCAGTAAATCTAATTCTGGCCTTAATTAATAAAAAAAATATTATCATTCGTCAAACGTTTTTCAGACGTAAACGAATGTGATTCAAGTCCTTGTCAAAATGGAGCCCAATGTTCAGACAACCCTGGAAGCTTTTCCTGCTCGTGTCAACCAGGATTTACTGGAACTATTTGCGACACAGGTAATTTGCTATGTATGCTCAATGCTCATGTTCGAGCTGTAGAGATTTAAACAAAGCAATCCGCAAACGTTTGAAATGATAAACTATTGAACTATTTTTGTGGCTTGTAGCAAAGTAATTGCTAAATCTTAGTAATTAAGGCGCGACAGCTTGGTCAAAAAACACAGCTAAAGCTTGTTGTATCTATTATTGCCAATCGGTTTTGCAACTTGGCCTCACGAAAATTAGCTTGACGGTCGAAACTATAAGTCTTGTCCGGAAATTAAAACCCAACTTCAGTAAAAAGAACATGTAATTTGTCGTTTCATCACTACAAGATTTAATGCAGATATTAATGAGTGCAGCGACCAAGGAGCGACCAACTTTTGCGGAATGAATACTGATTGTATGAATAATGTCGGATCTCACACTTGCCCATGTTCCCAGGGTTATCAAGGACAGGGGTTCAACGGTGACTGCACAGGTAAAGTGCTGTTTATCGCAAGGTTAAGCCTCACATGGTATTGTAGGATGGACTCTTAATGTTCACACTAAACTGTAATGTAATGAGATTTAGCCTAACCTTTCCTCAATATATAAATCTTCTTGCGTTTGAGCTAGCATTCCTCGGAAAACAATTCCATTGTTTAATAGCTAGGGTGCTTTAGCTTTATTTTCATCTAGTTTTCAAATTTTATGTTTCTTATTTAATTTTAGGTTTTTGACGAATTTCAACATATTACTGGTAATTTAGTTTTAATTCAAATTGTGAATAGAGATTATTTTACTTGTTATTGCTGAAGGTCTACAGCTATGAAGGCGAGTTATGAAAAGATAAGGCTGAGGGCAGTTATCTTTGCCACTTGTCTACAATTCGTTCTACTCGAGATCAGATTTTAGTGCAATTTATAGTTTTCACGTTCGTAGTAATTCTAATTCTAGTCTTAATTAATATTAAAAATTATTATCGTTCGTCATTCGCTTTTCAGACATAAACGAATGTGATTCGGGTCCTTGTCTAAACGGAGCCCAATGTTTCAACAACCCTGGAAGCTTTTCGTGCTCGTGTCAACCAGGATTTACTGGACCTCTTTGCAACACAGGTAATTTTCTGAATAGGTTCTAGTAAACCAAACCGCAAAACGATGCATTGCGAAACCTTAGTAATTGAGGCGCGACAGACTTGTCAAAACACAGCAAAAGTCCACAATGGCGAGTGTCTAAACGCAATTACTTGTTATTATGGAAAGCCAAAGCCGCAAAATAACAATTTAGAGATTTTAACGAAAAGTATTTGTTATGTAAAGGCGTATTTTACCCTTCATTCACATAACAATTTTTGAAATGAAATAGCAACATTGCTTTTTATTTAGCAAATTATTATTCAAACACTTGGCGATTTACTTCTCCATTTTCTATTTTATACAGCTATACTTTATCATTATATTATTACTTTGAAATCCATTTGTCTACTTTGTAGTTTACATATCTTATTTGTGGTTACGTAAACAAAATTGATTTACAACTTTCAGACATGTAATAGAAGCATAGCTTTAAAAATGGCAACTAATAAGACACTACCGTTGGCGTTACGTGCAACAGTTGATTTTAACAAGACAAAGCCACAATTGTTTTAAAATTGCGGATACCGCGCGTACAGATCAAACAGCATATAACGTGGAATGACATCTTTGCGTTATTCACAACATGTTGAATTCAAG
The DNA here is from genome assembly GCF_963924565.1 of Ascidiella aspersa. Lineage (NCBI taxonomy): Eukaryota > Metazoa > Chordata > Ascidiacea > Phlebobranchia > Ascidiidae > Ascidiella > Ascidiella aspersa. The sequence goes on along the minus strand of NC_139451.1, from coordinate 29,650,282 downwards.
AGCAACTGGGACAATGGCATAGCGTATTTAGGACTTTGACGTGTCAAATGAAACGCATAGTGAACGAATGGCTGCTGTGTGAATCAAACAGCAACATTTCGAATGAAACGTCGAGTTCAGTGCTCCGCAACTTTTTTTACTTGCGGCACACCAACAGGGCTAAAACAATTCGGCGGCACACCTACAAAATTTATTTCTTAGACAATAGACAACTTCGGCAAAAATGCTAGGCAGCAAAGGGAAAAGAAACGATTTTTGTAATGAAACGAATTTAACGTATTGCATTCCTTTATCTTCTGTTTTTGCGATTTTGAAACATTCTAAAATTTCTGAAGCCGATCAAAGTTTTGAAAGTTATACCCCGTTGCAACAACTACCGTAATAAGAGAACAGGGGGCTTTACTATACATAGCGTTCAAAAAATGAAACCTGAAATTGGCGCTTTGTACTTCTTGTTGAGTTTTTTTTTTTAAACAGCTGCCAAGACTACTTATCTAATCGCAAACTGCCAATTCATAATAACATTAATGAGCACCGGACTTTCAAAAATCCAGGGCGTTTTTGTTAAATCAGTACAAATTCTTACTTGTCAGTAATCACCATCAAATTGTAGCAGTACTTGGGAAATCGATTTAGCGCTTCTGTGTTTTATCATTGAAACAATACGTTTTGTCTCTCATCCCTCATAATTATTATATGGGCCGAAAATTTATTTTCGGGACATATCTTGTTTTTGCCCGAAAATGTTTCAGACCGATTTTTGTCCGAAGCTTTGCAGAAAAAGTAGACATGGTAGAACTTTCAAATTTTCAGACATAGCGTAAAGTGGCATGGAGGTGCGATGTCGAGGTTTATGACTGTACCCCTAGGGGCCTCTGACTGGGGGGGCCAAAAACCTAAAATATTGTGACGTCATCGTTTTAGCTCTTTGTAGCTATCTACTCCTACCTAGCGGCAGAAAAACTCGATACAGAATTTGTTTATATCGCATCGTTGGTTCAACTCGCGAAGGGACTAAGTGGCTGCGTTGGTAAAACTGGGCGCGCGCGACTTGCATTTAAGAAAAAGGTTTCACTTAGTAAAATAACCTACTACTCTTACAAAGCAGCATATTTTAAATGCGAAATCTGGTTGCAGTGTTCCCCTCTCTATATGCACCTGCTGCGCATGTTACTCCAATCAAAATAAATCTAAGAACACTGCGTTTATTGGATTTCAATTGGCAAAACTTTCAATTTAAAAGGTGGTTTATTAGGCACATAAACTTGTTTTGCACATTGCTCGAAACTACAGATTTAAAGTCTGTTATAACTGTGCTTGCTCGGACCAAGCCATGGCAAAAATTTACCCAGTAAAAGTTGGCGAAAGTATAGCAAACCAAGGACGTTAAATCATTTTAAGAGAATGATAATGGTTTTTAAACAAGTTAGCTGGACAAAGTGTAATAACATGCTTGTACGCATTATCTACGTAAATTCTAATGTTTCGATCATTTCCCAAATACTACGACGCCATATTTGAACCCTTTCGCATCAAAGCCAGAAGTTAAGTGGAGAGGTTTTCGGCCCATATCTGTTTTTGCTTGCAGAAACAAGTTAAGGAAAAATATAAAATATCTACATAATAAAAGAGAAAGTTTGTGAAATGTGTGTATGTGTGTGGAAAAAAAGTTAAAAAAAAAATTTTAAATTAAAAAACAAACAAAAAAACACCAAGCCCTGCAAATATACTCTATGACAAATATACAACAACCGCACCTCCGTCTAGTTCTTTTTTGGTTTTCTATGGTTTCCTATGGTATGTTTCAGACCGTTTTTTGTCCGAAGCTTTATAGAAAAGTAGACATCGTAGAACCTTCAAATTTTCAGACATGGCGTAGAGTGATATGTAGGTGCTTTGTAGAAGGTTATGAGGCTGCAGCCCCAGGGGCCTTTGCTTGGGGGGTAAAAACCTGAAATATTGCGTTTTAGCTCTTTGTAGCTAACGACTGCCAACTGGTAGCAGAAAAACTTTCATACAGAATTCGTTCATATTCGCTTGCTTTGTCAAGCTTGTGAAGTGACGAAGCGACTCACCGCCTGCTGCGCTTTATTGTCCCGCGCGTGAGACTTTCATTGTGCGAAGTGGCACGTCCAAAACAATTACCGAGTAAAAGTTTGCAAAAGTATAGCAAACCATAGGCGTTAAACCATTTTTAGTCTTTAAGAGAATGGTAATATTTGATTTTCAAACACGTAAGCTGGTCAAAATGTAATAAAATGGCCATACGCATTATCTACGTAAATTCTATTTATCAAATATATGTTTCGATCATTCCCCAAAATCTACGCCATATTTCAACCCCTTTCGCATCAAAGGCATAAGTTAAGTGGGGAAGTTTTCGGCCCATATCTGTTTTTGCTTGCAGAAACAAGGTAAGGAAAATGAAACACAAAATATATAATATAAAGTACACAATACAAATATTAAAAAAAATTAAAAAAACAAAAAATTAAAATAAAGTAAAAATTGAAAATAAACACTAAGCCCTGAAAGTATACAACAACCGCACCCCGTCTAGTTTTATTACTAACTAATAGCAAATGCGCACTCTGAAACTATAAAGGGCTCACAACAAAGAAATGATCTAAGTGCTGATGTCTGTCAGTGAACAGGATAATAAGGCGTCCGCGATACACGTTAATTTATTCACAATACTGAATGTTAAAGCGGTAAGTTATACTTGCTGACAAATTCGGAACATACCAAGTTCAAAATACTTGCCATTGATAAGATATCCATTTTTCGCTTTAATTAGATTGATTGTTAAAAAGTATCCTCAACGTAGTACACCTCTGGGAATGTCGCGGCACTCCGGTTGCGGAGCACTGGTCTAGGCAACAACTGTAATGGCAATAGTGTACTTAGAATGGAAGACTAATTTGCGAAATAAACCGCAAAGTAGTGAATGGAACAGCATCCTGTGAATTTTAGCAACCATTTGAATGTAGTGTTCAACTAACGATTTTAATTGCAATATTTGTATTTGAATGGCTACTATTCGAATTAAACAGCAATATATTTATGCTGTTTGATTTGTACGCGCCCATATCTGCAAATTGTAAACAATTGTTGTGCACCTTAAAACAAGTTATTGTACGTTGTAAAGTTAAGGTTGCTGTCTTTTAGTTGCCGTTTCAAAAGCTATTTTGCTATTGCAAGTCTGGAAATTTTAAATGAAGTTCGTTAAGGTCATCACAAATAAGACTTGTGAATTACAGATTGCAAGTTAGTCATTAATCACAAAGTAGCGGTGTAAAGCAGAAAGGAGGGGGAACACACAATAATAACTAAAATACAATAATACCTAAATCAGAAAAATCTATAAAACCATAGTATTAAAACCAAAGACATAATGAAGCCAAATACGCCGTAATATCCGCGACAGAATATTCAGACATAAACCTGTCTGAATAAGTTTTAAATTAATCGGAATGAGGCCTAAAAGTCACATATAACGCCTGAAACTGTAGGGAGGAAATGGGACGATGGGGGCCATGGTTATGGCATCGGCTTTTTTGGTGTCGACGTTTGGGCGGCCTAGTTTGACCGGCAACGTTAGGGCGCCGCTGTTCAAGAACCGGGTTTTTCAGGCTGTTTGGGGTTATTGGTGGGTAATGAGTGGGTTAGAAAATGGGTTGGGGTTGAAATTATTAGAGGATTTAGTGAGGCACTTAGGGGTGGGTGGGGTTTGGGTTTAGGTAAAATATTGTATAGGCCTGATTCTGGCCATTTAGGTGTTGTTCCAAAGGGTTTAGGTCTTAATCCGATTTGTTTCGTATTACGACTAGTAGGTATTAATGCTATTTTGGTCTTATTCCGAAATGTGTTTTATTTCAACTTTTATGTTGTTCTTATTTTGGTCTTATGGCTGGAGTCCAAAGGAGAGAAGTAAATCGCCAAATGTTTGAATCAAAAGTTTCTAAATAAAAAACAATGTTGCTATTTCATTTAAAAATATGATATGTTAATCAACGTTATACCGTTAAAATGCGCCTTTGCTTAATAGATATTTAAAAATCTATAAACTGCTATTTTTGCGGCTTTGGCTTATCATATGTTATTGTGAAAATTCTACAGCTATGTAGGCGAGTTGTGAAAAGACAGGGCAGTAATTTTTGCCTTTTACCCTGCAATTATTCTACTCTAGATCAGATTTTAGTGCAGTTTTCGCGTATGCAGTGAATCTAATTCTGGCCTTAATTAATAAAAAAATATTATCATTCGTCAAACGTTTTTCAGACGTAAACGAATGTGATTCAAGTCCTTGTCAAAATGGAGCCCAATGTTCAGACAACCCTGGAAGCTTTTCCTGCTCGTGTCAACCAGGATTTACTGGAACTATTTGCGACACAGGTAATTTGCTATGTATGCTCAATGCTCATGTTCGAGCTGTAGAAATTTAAACAAAGCAATCCGCAAACGTTTGAAATGATAAACTATTGGACTATTTTTGTGGCTTGTAGCAAATTAATTGCTAAATCTTAGTAATTAAGGCGCGACAGCTTGGTCAAAAAACACAGCTAAAGCTTGTTGTATCTATTATTGCCAATCGGTTTTGCAACTTGGCCTCACGAAAATTAGCTTGACGGTCAAAACTATAAGTCTTGTCCGGAAATTAAAACCCAACTTCAGTAAAAAGAACATGTAATTTGTCGTTTCATCACTACAAGATTTAATGCAGATATTAATGAGTGCAGCGACCAAGGAGCGACCAACTTTTGCGGAATGAATACTGATTGTATGAATAATGTCGGATCTCACACTTGCCCATGTTCCCAGGGTTATCAAGGACAGGGGTTCAACGGTGACTGCACAGGTAAAGTGCTGTTTATCGCAAGGTTAAGCCTCACATGGTATTGTAGGATGGACTCTTAATGTTCACACTAAACTGTAATGTAATGAGATTTAGCCTAACCTTTCCTCAATATATAAATCTTCTTGCGTTTGAGCTAGCATTCCTCGGAAAACAATTCCATTGTTTAATAGCTAGGGTGCTTTAGCTTTATTTTCATCTAGTTTTCAAATTTTATGTTTCTTATTTAATTTTAGGTTTTTGACGAATTTCAACATATTACTGGTAATTTAGTTTTAATTCAAATTGTGAATAGAGATTATTTTACTTGTTATTGCTGAAGGTCTACAGCTATGAAGGCGAGTTATGAAAAGATAAGGCTGAGGGCAGTTATCTTTGCCACTTGTCTACAATTCGTTCTACTCGAGATCAGATTTTAGTGCAATTTATAGTTTTCACGTTCGTAGTAATTCTAATTCTAGTCTTAATTAATATTAAAAATTATTATCGTTCGTCATTCGCTTTTCAGACATAAACGAATGTGATTCGGGTCCTTGTCTAAACGGAGCCCAATGTTTCAACAACCCTGGAAGCTTTTCGTGCTCGTGTCAACCAGGATTTACTGGACCTCTTTGCAACACAGGTAATTTTCTGAATAGGTTCTAGTAAACCAAACCGCAAAACGATGCATTGCGAAACCTTAGTAATTGAGGCGCGACAGACTTGTCAAAACACAGCAAAAGTCCACAATGGCGAGTGTCTAAACGCAATTACTTGTTATTATGGAAAGCCAAAGCCGCAAAATAACAATTTAGAGATTTTAACGAAAAGTATTTGTTATGTAAAGGCGTATTTTACCCTTCATTCACATAACAATTTTTGAAATGAAATAGCAACATTGCTTTTTATTTAGCAAATTATTATTCAAACACTTGGCGATTTACTTCTCCATTTTCTATTTTATACAGCTATACTTTATCATTATAATTATTACTTTGTAATCCATTTGTCTACTTTGTAGTTTACATATCTTATTTGTGGTTACGTAAACAAAATTGATTTACAACTTTCAGACATGTAATAGAAGCATAGCTTTAAAAATGGCAACTAATAAGACACTACCGTTGGCGTTACGTGCAACAGTTGATTTTAACAAGACAAAGCCACAATTGTTTTAAAATTGCGGATACCGCGCGTACAGATCAAACAGCATATAACGTGGAATGACATCTTTGCGTTATTCACAACATGTTGAATTCAAGAGCAACTGGGACAATGGCATAGCGTATTTAGGACTTTGACGTGTCAAATGAAACGCATAGTGAACGAATGGCTGCTGTGTGAATCAAACAGCAACATTTCGAATGAAACGTCGAGTTCAGTGCTCCGCAACCTTTTTTACTTGCGGCACACCAACAGGGCTAAAACAATTCGGCGGCACACCTACAAAATTTATTTCTTAGACAATAGACAACTTCGGCAAAAATGCTAGGCAGCAAAGGGAAAAGAAACGATTTTTGTAATGAAACGAATTTAACGTATTGCATTCCTTTATCTTCTGTTTTTGCGATTTTGAAACATTCTAAAATTTCTGAAGCCGATCAAAGTTTTGAAAGTTATACCCCGTTGCAACAACTACCGTAATAAGAGAACAGGGGGCTTTACTATACATAGCGTTCAAAAAATGAAACCTGAAATTGGCGCTTTGTACTTCTTGTTGAGTTTTTTTTTTAAACAGCTGCCAAGACTACTTATCTAATCGCAAACTGCCAATTCATAATAACATTAATGAGCACCGGACTTTCAAAAATCCAGGGCGTTTTTGTTAAATCAGTACAAATTCTTACTTGTCAGTAATCACCATCAAATTGTAGCAGTACTTGGGAAATCGATTTAGCGCTTCTGTGTTTTATCATTGAAACAATACGTTTTGTCTCTCATCCCTCATAATTATTATATGGGCCGAAAATTTATTTTCGGGACATATCTTGTTTTTGCCCGAAAATGTTTCAGACCGATTTTTGTCCGAAGCTTTGCAGAAAAAGTAGACATGGTAGAACTTTCAAATTTTCAGACATAGCGTAAAGTGGCATGGAGGTGCGATGTCGAGGTTTATGACTGTACCCCTAGGGGCCTCTGACTGGGGGGGCCAAAAACCTAAAATATTGTGACGTCATCGTTTTAGCTCTTTGTAGCTATCTACTCCTACCTAGCGGCAGAAAAACTCGATACAGAATTTGTTTATATCGCATCGTTGGTTCAACTCGCGAAGGGACTAAGTGGCTGCGTTGGTAAAACTGGGCGCGCGCGACTTGCATTTAAGAAAAAGGTTTCACTTAGTAAAATAACCTACTACTCTTACAAAGCAGCATATTTTAAATGCGAAATCTGGTTGCAGTGTTCCCCTCTCTATATGCACCTGCTGCGCATGTTACTCCAATCAAAATAAATCTAAGAACACTGCGTTTATTGGATTTCAATTGGCAAAACTTTCAATTTAAAAGGTGGTTTATTAGGCACATAAACTTGTTTTGCACATTGCTCGAAACTACAGATTTAAAGTCTGTTATAACTGTGCTTGCTCGGACCAAGCCATGGCAAAAATTTACCCAGTAAAAGTTGGCGAAAGTATAGCAAACCAAGGACGTTAAATCATTTTAAGAGAATGATAATGGTTTTTAAACAAGTTAGCTGGACAAAGTGTAATAACATGCTTGTACGCATTATCTACGTAAATTCTAATGTTTCGATCATTTCCCAAATACTACGACGCCATATTTGAACCCTTTCGCATCAAAGCCAGAAGTTAAGTGGAGAGGTTTTCGGCCCATATCTGTTTTTGCTTGCAGAAACAAGTTAAGGAAAAATATAAAATATCTACATAATAAAAGAGAAAGTTTGTGAAATGTGTGTATGTGTGTGGAAAAAAAGTTAAAAAAAAAATTTTAAATTAAAAAACAAACAAAAAAACACCAAGCCCTGCAAATATACTCTATGACAAATATACAACAACCGCACCTCCGTCTAGTTCTTTTTTGGTTTTCTATGGTTTCCTATGGTATGTTTCAGACCGTTTTTTGTCCGAAGCTTTATAGAAAAGTAGACATCGTAGAACCTTCAAATTTTCAGACATGGCGTAGAGTGATATGTAGGTGCTTTGTAGAAGGTTATGAGGCTGCAGCCCCAGGGGCCTTTGCTTGGGGGGTAAAAACCTGAAATATTGCGTTTTAGCTCTTTGTAGCTAACGACTGCCAACTGGTAGCAGAAAAACTTTCATACAGAATTCGTTCATATTCGCTTGCTTTGTCAAGCTTGTGAAGCGACGAAGCGACTCACCGCCTGCTGCGCTTTATTGTCCCGCGCGTGAGACTTTCATTGTGCGAAGTGGCACGTCCAAAACAATTACCGAGTAAAAGTTTGCAAAAGTATAGCAAACCATAGGCGTTAAACCATTTTTAGTCTTTAAGAGAATGGTAATATTTGATTTTCAAACACGTAAGCTGGTCAAAATGTAATAAAATGGCCATACGCATTATCTACGTAAATTCTATTTATCAAATATATGTTTCGATCATTCCCCAAAATCTACGCCATATTTCAACCCCTTTCGCATCAAAGGCATAAGTTAAGTGGGGAAGTTTTCGGCCCATATCTGTTTTTGCTTGCAGAAACAAGGTAAGGAAAATGAAACACAAAATATATAATATAAAGTACACAATACAAATATTAAAAAAAATTAAAAAAACAAAAAATTAAAATAAAGTAAAAATTGAAAATAAACACTAAGCCCTGAAAGTATACAACAACCGCACCCCGTCTAGTTTTATTACTAACTAATAGCAAATGCGCACTCTGAAACTATAAAGGGCTCACAACAAAGAAATGATCTAAGTGCTGATGTCTGTCAGTGAACAGGATAATAAGGCGTCCGCGATACACGTTAATTTATTCACAATACTGAATGTTAAAGCGGTAAGTTATACTTGCTGACAAATTCGGAACATACCAAGTTCAAAATACTTGCCATTGATAAGATATCCATTTTTCGCTTTAATTAGATTGATTGTTAAAAAGTATCCTCAACGTAGTACACCTCTGGGAATGTCGCGGCACTCCGGTTGCGGAGCACTGGTCTAGGCAACAACTGTAATGGCAATAGTGTACTTAGAATGGAAGACTAATTTGCGAAATAAACCGCAAAGTAGTGAATGGAACAGCATCCTGTGAATTTTAGCAACCATTTGAATGTAGTGTTCAACTAACGATTTTAATTGCAATATTTGTATTTGAATGGCTACTATTCGAATTAAACAGCAATATATTTATGCTGTTTGATTTGTACGCGCCCATATCTGCAAATTGTAAACAATTGTTGTGCACCTTAAAACAAGTTATTGTACGTTGTAAAGTTAAGGTTGCTGTCTTTTAGTTGCCGTTTCAAAAGCTATTTTGCTATTGCAAGTCTGGAAATTTTAAATGAAGTTCGTTAAGGTCATCACAAATAAGACTTGTGAATTACAGATTGCAAGTTAGTCATTAATCACAAAGTAGCGGTGTAAAGCAGAAAGGAGGGGGAACACACAATAATAACTAAAATACAATAATACCTAAATCAGAAAAATCTATAAAACCATAGTATTAAAACCAAAGACATAATGAAGCCAAATACGCCGTAATATCCGCGACAGAATATTCAGACATAAACCTGTCTGAATAAGTTTTAAATTAATCGGAATGAGGCCTAAAAGTCACATATAACGCCTGAAACTGTAGGGAGGAAATGGGACGATGGGGGCCATGGTTATGGCATCGGCTTTTTTGGTGTCGACGTTTGGGCGGCCTAGTTTGACCGGCAACGTTAGGGCGCCGCTGTTCAAGAACCGGGTTTTTCAGGCTGTTTGGGGTTATTGGTGGGTAATGAGTGGGTTAGAAAATGGGTTGGGGTTGAAATTATTAGAGGATTTAGTGAGGCACTTAGGGGTGGGTGGGGTTTGGGTTTAGGTAAAATATTGTATAGGCCTGATTCTGGCCATTTAGGTGTTGTTCCAAAGGGTTTAGGTCTTAATCCGATTTGTTTCGTATTACGACTAGTAGGTATTAATGCTATTTTGGTCTTATTCCGAAATGTGTTTTATTTCAACTTTTATGTTGTTCTTATTTTGGTCTTATGGCTGGAGTCCAAAGGAGAGAAGTAAATCGCCAAATGTTTGAATCAAAAGTTTCTAAATAAAAAACAATGTTGCTATTTCATTTAAAAATATGATATGTTAATCAACGTTATACCGTTAAAATGCGCCTTTGCTTAATAGATATTTAAAAATCTATAAACTGCTATTTTTGCGGCTTTGGCTTATCATATGTTATTGTGAAAATTCTACAGCTATGTAGGCGAGTTGTGAAAAGACAGGGCAGTAATTTTTGCCTTTTACCCTGCAATTATTCTACTCTAGATCAGATTTTAGTGCAGTTTTCGCGTATGCAGTGAATCTAATTCTGGCCTTAATTAATAAAAAAATATTATCATTCGTCAAACGTTTTTCAGACGTAAACGAATGTGATTCAAGTCCTTGTCAAAATGGAGCCCAATGTTCAGACAACCCTGGAAGCTTTTCCTGCTCGTGTCAACCAGGATTTACTGGAACTATTTGCGACACAGGTAATTTGCTATGTATGCTCAATGCTCATGTTCGAGCTGTAGAAATTTAAACAAAGCAATCCGCAAACGTTTGAAATGATAAACTATTGGACTATTTTTGTGGCTTGTAGCAAATTAATTGCTAAATCTTAGTAATTAAGGCGCGACAGCTTGGTCAAAAAACACAGCTAAAGCTTGTTGTATCTATTATTGCCAATCGGTTTTGCAACTTGGCCTCACGAAAATTAGCTTGACGGTCAAAACTATAAGTCTTGTCCGGAAATTAAAACCCAACTTCAGTAAAAAGAACATGTAATTTGTCGTTTCATCACTACAAGATTTAATGCAGATATTAATGAGTGCAGCGACCAAGGAGCGACCAACTTTTGCGGAATGAATACTGATTGTATGAATAATGTCGGATCTCACACTTGCCCATGTTCCCAGGGTTATCAAGGACAGGGGTTCAACGGTGACTGCACAGGTAAAGTGCTGTTTATCGCAAGGTTAAGCCTCACATGGTATTGTAGGATGGACTCTTAATGTTCACACTAAACTGTAATGTAATGAGATTTAGCCTAACCTTTCCTCAATATATAAATCTTCTTGCGTTTGAGCTAGCATTCCTCGGAAAACAATTCCATTGTTTAATAGCTAGGGTGCTTTAGCTTTATTTTCATCTAGTTTTCAAATTTTATGTTTCTTATTTAATTTTAGGTTTTTGACGAATTTCAACATATTACTGGTAATTTAGTTTTAATTCAAATTGTGAATAGAGATTATTTTACTTGTTATTGCTGAAGGTCTACAGCTATGAAGGCGAGTTATGAAAAGATAAGGCTGAGGGCAGTTATCTTTGCCACTTGTCTACAATTCGTTCTACTCGAGATCAGATTTTAGTGCAATTTATAGTTTTCACGTTCGTAGTAATTCTAATTCTAGTCTTAATTAATATTAAAAATTATTATCGTTCGTCATTCGCTTTTCAGACATAAACGAATGTGATTCGGGTCCTTGTCTAAACGGAGCCCAATGTTTCAACAACCCTGGAAGCTTTTCGTGCTCGTGTCAACCAGGATTTACTGGACCTGTTTGCAACACAGGTAATTTTCTGAATAGGTTCTAGTAAACCAAACCGCAAAACGATGCATTGCGAAACCTTAGTAATTGAGGCGCGACAGACTTGTCAAAACACAGCAAAAGTCCACAATGGCGAGTGTCTAAACGCAATTACTTGTTATTATGGAAAGCCAAAGCCGCAAAATAACAATTTAGAGACTTTAACGAAAAGTATTTGTTATGTAAAGGCGTATTTTACCCTTCATTCACATAACAATTTTTGAAATGAAATAGCAACATTGCTTTTTATTTAGCAAATTATTATTCAAACACTTGGCGATTTACTTCTCCATTTTCTATTTTATACAGCTATACTTTATCATTATAATTATTACTTTGAAATCCATTTGTCTACTTTGTAGTTTACATATCTTATTTGTGGTTACGTAAACAAAATTGATTTACAACTTTCAGACATGTAATAGAAGCATAGCTTTAAAAATGGCAACTAATAAGACACTACCGTTGGCGTTACGTGCAACAGTTGATTTTAACAAGACAAAGCCACAATTGTTTTAAAATTGCGGATACCGCGCGTACAGATCAAACAGCATATAACGTGGAATGACATCTTTGCGTTATTCACAACATGTTGAATTCAAGAGCAACTGGGACAATGGCATAGCGTATTTAGGACTTTGACGTGTCAAATGAAACGCATAGTGAACGAATGGCTGCTGTGTGAATCAAACAGCAACATTTCGAATGAAACGTCGAGTTCAGTGCTCCGCAACCTTTTTTACTTGCGGCACACCAACAGGGCTAAAACAATTCGGCGGCACACCTACAAAATTTATTTCTTAGACAATAGACAACTTCGGCAAAAATGCTAGGCAGCAAAGGGAAAAGAAACGATTTTTGTAATGAAACGAATTTAACGTATTGCATTCCTTTATCTTCTGTTTTTGCGATTTTGAAACATTCTAAAATTTCTGAAGCCGATCAAAGTTTTGAAAGTTATACCCCGTTGCAACAACTACCGTAATAAGAGAACAGGGGGCTTTACTATACATAGCGTTCAAAAAATGAAACCTGAAATTGGCGCTTTGTACTTCTTGTTGAGTTTTTTTTTTTAAACAGCTGCCAAGACTACTTATCTAATCGCAAACTGCCAATTCATAATAACATTAATGAGCACCGGACTTTCAAAAATCCAGGGCGTTTTTGTTAAATCAGTACAAATTCTTACTTGTCAGTAATCACCATCAAATTGTAGCAGTACTTGGGAAATCGATTTAGCGCTTCTGTGTTTTATCATTGAAACAATACGTTTTGTCTCTCATCCCTCATAATTATTATATGGGCCGAAAATTTATTTTCGGGACATATCTTGTTTTTGCCCGAAAATGTTTCAGACCGATTTTTGTCCGAAGCTTTGCAGAAAAAGTAGACATGGTAGAACTTTCAAATTTTCAGACATAGCGTAAAGTGGCATGGAGGTGCGATGTCGAGGTTTATGACTGTACCCCTAGGGGCCTCTGACTGGGGGGGCCAAAAACCTAAAATATTGTGACGTCATCGTTTTAGCTCTTTGTAGCTATCTACTCCTACCTAGCGGCAGAAAAACTCGATACAGAATTTGTTTATATCGCATCGTTGGTTCAACTCGCGAAGGGACTAAGTGGCTGCGTTGGTAAAACTGGGCGCGCGCGACTTGCATTTAAGAAAAAGGTTTCACTTAGTAAAATAACCTACTACTCTTACAAAGCAGCATATTTTAAATGCGAAATCTGGTTGCAGTGTTCCCCTCTCTATATGCACCTGCTGCGCATGTTACTCCAATCAAAATAAATCTAAGAACACTGCGTTTATTGGATTTCAATTGGCAAAACTTTCAATTTAAAAGGTGGTTTATTAGGCACATAAACTTGTTTTGCACATTGCTCGAAACTACAGATTTAAAGTCTGTTATAACTGTGCTTGCTCGGACCAAGCCATGGCAAAAATTTACCCAGTAAAAGTTGGCGAAAGTATAGCAAACCAAGGACGTTAAATCATTTTAAGAGAATGATAATGGTTTTTAAACAAGTTAGCTGGACAAAGTGTAATAACATGCTTGTACGCATTATCTACGTAAATTCTAATGTTTCGATCATTTCCCAAATACTACGACGCCATATTTGAACCCTTTCGCATCAAAGCCAGAAGTTAAGTGGAGAGGTTTTCGGCCCATATCTGTTTTTGCTTGCAGAAACAAGTTAAGGAAAAATATAAAATATCTACATAATAAAAGAGAAAGTTTGTGAAATGTGTGTATGTGTGTGGAAAAAAAGTTAAAAAAAAAATTTTAAATTAAAAAACAAACAAAAAAACACCAAGCCCTGCAAATATACTCTATGACAAATATACAACAACCGCACCTCCGTCTAGTTCTTTTTTGGTTTTCTATGGTTTCCTATGGTATGTTTCAGACCGTTTTTTGTCCGAAGCTTTATAGAAAAGTAGACATCGTAGAACCTTCAAATTTTCAGACATGGCGTAGAGTGATATGTAGGTGCTTTGTAGAAGGTTATGAGGCTGCAGCCCCAGGGGCCTTTGCTTGGGGGGTAAAAACCTGAAATATTGCGTTTTAGCTCTTTGTAGCTAACGACTGCCATCTGGTAGCAGAAAAACTTTCATACAGAATTCGTTCATATTCGCTTGCTTTGTCAAGCTTGTGAAGTGACGAAGCGACTCACCGCCTGCTGCGCTTTATTGTCCCGCGCGTGAGACTTTCATTGTGCGAAGTGGCACGTCCAAAACAATTACCGAGTAAAAGTTTGCAAAAGTATAGCAAACCATAGGCGTTAAACCATTTTTAGTCTTTAAGAGAATGGTAATATTTGATTTTCAAACACGTAAGCTGGTCAAAATGTAATAAAATGGCCATACGCATTATCTACGTAAATTCTATTTATCAAATATATGTTTCGATCATTCCCCAAAATCTACGCCATATTTGAACCCCTTTCGCATCAAAGGCATAAGTTAAGTGGGGAAGTTTTCGGCCCATATCTGTTTTTGCTTGCAGAAACAAGGTAAGGAAAATGAAACACAAAATATATAATATAAAGTACACAATACAAATATTAAAAAAAATTAAAAAAACAAAAAATTAAAATAAAGTAAAAATTGAAAATAAACACTAAGCCCTGAAAGTATACAACAACCGCACCCCGTCTAGTTTTATTACTAACTAATAGCAAATGCGCACTCTGAAACTATAAAGGGCTCACAACAAAGAAATGATCTAAGTGCTGATGTCTGTCAGTGAACAGGATAATAAGGCGTCCGCGATACACGTTAATTTATTCACAATACTGAATGTTAAAGCGGTAAGTTATACTTGCTGACAAATTCGGAACATACCAAGTTCAAAATACTTGCCATTGATAAGATATCCATTTTTCGCTTTAATTAGATTGATTGTTAAAAAGTATCCTCAACGTAGTACACCTCTGGGAATGTCGCGGCACTCCGGTTGCGGAGCACTGGTCTAGGCAACAACTGTAATGGCAATAGTGTACTTAGAATGGAAGACTAATTTGCGAAATAAACCGCAAAGTAGTGAATGGAACAGCATCCTGTGAATTTTAGCAACCATTTGAATGTAGTGTTCAACTAACGATTTTAATTGCAATATTTGTATTTGAATGGCTACTATTCGAATTAAACAGCAATATATTTATGCTGTTTGATTTGTACGCGCCCATATCTGCAAATTGTAAACAATTGTTGTGCACCTTAAAACAAATTATTGTACGTTGTAAAGTTAAGGTTGCTGTCTTTTAGTTGCCGTTTCAAAAGCTATTTTGCTATTGCAAGTCTGGAAATTTTAAATGAAGTAGTTGTTAAGGTCATCACAAATAAGACTTGTGAATTACAGATTGCAAGTTAGTCATTAATCACAAAGTAGCGGTGTAAAGCAGAAAGGAGGGGGAACACACAATAATAACTAAAATACAATAATACCTAAATCAGAAAAATCTATAAAACCATAGTATTAAAACCAAAGACATAATGAAGCCAAATACGCCGTAATATCCGCGACAGAATATTCAGACATAAACCTGTCTGAATAAGTTTTAAATTAATCGGAATGAGGCCTAAAAGTCACATATAACGCCTGAAACTGTAGGGAGGAAATGGGACGATGGGGGCCATGGTTATGGCATCGGCTTTTTTGGTGTCGACGTTTGGGCGGCCTAGTTTGACCGGCAACGTTAGGGCGCCGCTGTTCAAGAACCGGGTTTTTCAGGCTGTTTGGGGTTATTGGTGGGTAATGAGTGGGTTAGAAAATGGGTTGGGGTTGAAATTATTAGAGGATTTAGTGAGGTACTTAGGGGTGGGTGGGGTTTGGGGTTAGGTAAAATATTGTATAGGCCTGATTCTGGCCATTTAGGTGTTGTTCCAAAGGGTTTAGGTCTTAATCCGATTTGTTTCGTATTACGACTAGTAGGTATTAATGCTATTTTGGTCTTATTCCGAAATGTGTTTTATTTCAACTTTTATGTTGTTCTTATTTTGGTCTTATGGCTGGAGTCCAAAGGAGAGAAGTAAATCGCCAAATGTTTGAATCAAAAGTTTCTAAATAAAAAACAATGTTGCTATTTCATTTAAAAATATGATATGTTAATCAACGTTATACCGTTAAAATGCGCCTTTGCTTAATAGATATTTAAAAATCTATAAACTGCTATTTTTGCGGCTTTGGCTTATCATATGTTATTGTGAAAATTCTACAGCTATGTAGGCGAGTTGTGAAAAGACAGGGCAGTAATTTTTGCCTTTTACCCTGCAATTATTCTACTCTAGATCAGATTTTAGTGCAGTTTTCGCGTATGCAGTGAATCTAATTCTGGCCTTAATTAATAAAAAAATATTATCATTCGTCAAACGTTTTTCAGACGTAAACGAATGTGATTCAAGTCCTTGTCAAAATGGAGCCCAATGTTCAGACAACCCTGGAAGCTTTTCCTGCTCGTGTCAACCAGGATTTACTGGAACTATTTGCGACACAGGTAATTTGCTATGTATGCTCAATGCTCATGTTCGAGCTGTAGAAATTTAAACAAAGCAATCCGCAAACGTTTGAAATGATAAACTATTGGACTATTTTTGTGGCTTGTAGCAAATTAATTGCTAAATCTTAGTAATTAAGGCGCTACAGCTTGGTCAAAAAACACAGCTAAAGCTTGTTGTATCTATTATTGCCAATCGGTTTTGCAACTTGGCCTCACGAAAATTAGCTTGACGGTCAAAACTATAAGTCTTGTCCGGAAATTAAAACCCAACTTCAGTAAAAAGAACATGTAATTTGTCGTTTCATCACTACAAGATTTAATGCAGATATTAATGAGTGCAGCGACCAAGGAGCGACCAACTTTTGCGGAATGAATACTGATTGTATGAATAATGTCGGATCTCACACTTGCCCATGTTCCCAGGGTTATCAAGGACAGGGGTTCAACGGTGACTGCACAGGTAAAGTGCTGTTTATCGCAAGGTTAAGCCTCACATGGTATTGTAGGATGGACTCTTAATGTTCACACTAAACTGTAATGTAATGAGATTTAGCCTAACCTTTCCTCAATATATAAATCTTCTTGCGTTTGAGCTAGCATTCCTCGGAAAACAATTCCATTGTTTAATAGCTAGGGTGCTTTAGCTTTATTTTCATCTAGTTTTCAAATTTTATGTTTCTTATTTAATTTTAGGTTTTTGACGAATTTCAACATATTACTGGTAATTTAGTTTTAATTCAAATTGTGAATAGAGATTATTTTACTTGTTATTGCTGAAGGCCAACAGCTATGAAGGCGAGTTATGAAAAGATAAGGCTGAGGGCAGTTATCTTTGCCACTTGTCTACAATTCGTTCTACTCGAGATCAGATTTTAGTGCAATTTATAGTTTTCACGTTCGTAGTAATTCTAATTCTAGTCTTAATTAATATTAAAAATTATTATCGTTCGTCATTCGCTTTTCAGACATAAACGAATGTGATTCGGGTCCTTGTCTAAACGGAGCCCAATGTTTCAACAACCCTGGAAGCTTTTCGTGCTCGTGTCAACCAGGATTTACTGGACCTCTTTGCAACACAGGTAATTTTCTGAATAGGTTCTAGTAAACCAAACCGCAAAACGATGCATTGCGAAACCTTAGTAATTGAGGCGCGACAGACTTGTCAAAACACAGCAAAAGTCCACAATGACGAGGGTCTAAACGCAATTACTTGTTATTATGGAAAGCCAAAGCCGCAAAATAACAATTTAGAGATTTTAACGAAAAGTATTTGTTATGTAAAGGCGTATTTTACCCTTCATTCACATAACAATTTTTGAAATGAAATAGCAACATTGCTTTTTATTTAGCAAATTATTATTCAAACACTTGGCGATTTACTTCTCCATTTTCTATTTTATACAGCTATACTTTATCATTATAATTATTACTTTGAAATCCATTTGTCTACTTTGTAGTTTACATATCTTATTTGTGGTTACGTAAACAAAATTGATTTACAACTTTCAGACATGTAATAGAAGCATAGCTTTAAAAATGGCAACTAATAAGACACTACCGTTGGCGTTACGTGCAACAGTTGATTTTAACACGACAAAGCCACAATTGTTTTAAAATTGCGGATACCGCGCGTACAGATCAAACAGCATATAACGTGGAATGACATCTTTGCGTTATTCACAACATGTTGAATTCAAGAGCAACTGGGACAATGGCATAGCGTATTTAGGACTTTGACGTGTCAAATGAAACGCATAGTGAACGAATGGCTGCTGTGTGAATCAAACAGCAACATTTCGAATGAAACGTCGAGTTCAGTGCTCCGCAACCTTTTTTACTTGCGGCACACCAACAGGGCTAAAACAATTCGGCGGCACACCTACAAAATTTATTTCTTAGACAATAGACAACTTCGGCAAAAATGCTAGGCAGCAAAGGGAAAAGAAACGATTTTTGTAATGAAACGAATTTAACGTATTGCATTCCTTTATCTTCTGTTTTTGCGATTTTGAAACATTCTAAAATTTCTGAAGCCGACCAAAGTTTTGAAAGTTATACCCCGTTGCAACAACTACCGTAATAAGAGAACAGGGGGCTTTACTATACATAGCGTTCAAAAAATGAAACCTGAAATTGGCGCTTTGTACTTCTTGTTGAGTTTTTTTTTTTAAACAGCTGCCAAGACTACTTATCTAATCGCAAACTGCCAATTCATAATAACATTAATGAGCACCGGACTTTCAAAAATCCAGGGCGTTTTTGTTAAATCAGTACAAATTCTTACTTGTCAGTAATCACCATCAAATTGTAGCAGTACTTGGGAAATCGATTTAGCGCTTCTGTGTTTTATCATTGAAACAATACGTTTTGTCTCTCATCCCTCATAATTATTATATGGGCCGAAAATGTTTCAGACCGATTTTTGTCCGAAGCTTTGCAGAAAAAGTAGACATGGTAGAACTTTCAAATTTTCAGACATAGCGTAAAGTGGCATGGAGGTGCGATGTCGAGGTTTATGACTGTACCCCTAGGGGCCTCTGACTGGGGGGCCAAAAACCTAAAATATTGTGACGTCATCGTTTTAGCTCTTTGTAGCTATCTACTCCTACCTAGCGGCAGAAAAACTCGATACAGAATTTGTTTATATCGCATCGTTGGTTCAACTCGCGAAGGGACTAAGTGGCTGCGTTGGTAAAACTGGGCGCGCGCGACTTGCATTTAAGAAAAGGTTTCACTTAGTAAAATAACCTACTACTCTTACAAAGCAGCATATTTTAAATGCGAAATCTGGTTGCAGTGTTCCCCTCTCTATATGCACCTGCTGCGCATGTTACTCCAATCAAAATAAATCTAAGAACACTGCGTTTATTGGATTTCAATTGGCAAAACTTTCAATTTAAAAGGTGGTTTATTAGGCACATAAACTTGTTTTGCACATTGCTCGAAACTACAGATTTAAAGTCTGTTATAACTGTGCTTGCTCGGACCAAGCCATGGCAAAAATTTACCCAGTAAAAGTTGGCGAAAGTATAGCAAACCAAGGACGTTAAATCATTTTAAGAGAATGATAATGGTTTTTAAACAAGTTAGCTGGACAAAGTGTAATAACATGCTTGTACGCATTATCTACGTAAATTCTAATGTTTCGATCATTTCCCAAATACTACGACGCCATATTTGAACCCTTTCGCATCAAAGCCAGAAGTTAAGTGGAGAGGTTTTCGGCCCATATCTGTTTTTGCTTGCAGAAACAAGTTAAGGAAAAATATAAAATATCTACATAATAAAAGAGAAAGTTTGTGAAATGTGTGTATGTGTGTGGAAAAAAAGTTAAAAAAAAAATTTTAAATTAAAAAAAAACAAAAAAACACCAAGCCCTGCAAATATACTCTATGACAAATATACAACAACCGCACCTCCGTCTAGTTCTTTTTTGGTTTCCTATGGTTTCCTATGGTATGTTTCAGACCGATTTTTGTCCGAAGCTTTATAGAAAAGTAGACATCGTAGAACCTTCAAATTTTCAGACATGGCGTAGAGTGATATGTAGGTGCTTTGTAGAAGGTTATGAGACTGCAGCCCCAGGGGCCTTTGCTTGGGGGGAAAAAACCTGAAATATTGCGTTTTAGCTCTTTGTAGCTAACGACTGCCATCTGGCAGCAGAAAAACTTTTATACAGAATTCGTTCATATTCGCTTGCTTTGTCCAGCTTGTGAAGTGACGAAGCGACTGACCGCCTGCTGCGCTTTATTGTCCCGCGCGTGAGACTTTCATTGTGCGAAGTGGCACGTCCAAAACTGGGCTCGCGCGACTTGCATTTTAAAAAAAGGCTTCTCTTTAGTAAAATTACTTAATGCTCTTAAGAAACAACTTATTTTATCGCTGCAAATTTAAATGCGAAATCTGATGGCAACTCTAATCCAACATATCAACACCAGGCCTACGCAACTTAAAATTGTGTGTTGATATGTTGGATTGGAGTAACATACTATACAGGTGCAAATAGCAAATATTCTCCAAATACGATTTTTTCAAATATTCTCCAAATCGTATTTCATCGTATTGTCGAGTTAAGGCCGTGAACTGGAAGCATTGCGAGTAGAGGTGTTCAAAGCAGAATATCGGCGACTCATTTATAATGCTTGCTTTCAATGCGGCGTTAGCTTTTCTTCGGGCGACCAATAACTTCGCGATAAGCTTCGCCTAATAATCAAGTGTCAATAGGGTGTATTTACCGCCGCAAATTTAAATGCGAAATTTTAAGGCAGTCTACGCCTCTCTGTTAGCACCTGTTGTGCATCTTGTTCCAACCAGCATTCCAACATCAGGCCTAAACATCTAGCAAAACTTTCGATTTAATAGTTTGCGTATTGAGCACATAATAGTGTTTTTCATATTGTTTGAAACTACAGATTTAAAGCCTGTTTTAACAGTGATTGCTCTGACCAAGCCAGGGTAAAAAATTACCGAGTAAAAGTTTGCAAAAGTATAGCAAACCATAGGCGTTAAACCATTTTTAGTCTTTAAGAGAATGGTAATATTTGATTTTCAAACACGTAAGCTGGTCAAAATGTAATAAAATGGCCATACGCATTATCTACGTAAATTCTATTTATCAAATATATGTTTCGATCATTCCCCAAAATCTACGCCATATTTGAACCCCTTACGCATCAAAGGCATAAGTTAAGTGGGGAAGTTTTCGGCCCATATCTGTTTTTGCTTGCAGAAACAAGGTAAGGAAAATGAAACACAAAATATATAATATAAAGTACACAATACAAATATTAAAAAAAAATTAAAAAAAAAAAAAATTAAAATAAAGTAAAAATTGAAAATAAACACTAAGCCCTGAAAATATACCCCCTGACAAAATATACAACAACCGCACCCCGTCTAGTTTTATTACTAACTAATAGCAAATGCGCACTCTGAAACTATAAAGGGCTCACAACAAAGAAATGATCTAAGTGCTGATGTCTGTCAGTGAACAGGATAATAAGGCGTCCGCGATACACGTTAATTTATTCACAATACTGAATGTTAAAGCGGTAAGTTATACTTGCTGACAAATTCGTAACATACCAAGTTCAAAATACTTGCCATTGATAAGATATCCATTTTTCGCTTTAATTAGATTGATTGTTAAAAAGTATCCTCAACGTAGTACACCTCTGGGAATGTCGCGGCACTCCGGTTGCGGAGCACTGGTCTAGGCAACAACTGTAATGGCAATAGTGTACTTAGAATGGAAGACTAATTTGCGAAATAAACAGCAAAGTAGTGAATGGAACAGCATCCTGTGAATTTTAGCAACCATTTGAATGTAGTGTTCAACTAACGATACTATTCGAATTAAACAGCAATATATTTATGCTGTTTGATTTGTACGCGCCCATATCTGCAAATTGTAAACAATTGTTGTGCACCTTAAAACAAGTTGTTGTACGTTGTAAAGTTAAGGTTGCTGTCTTTTAGTTGCCGTTTCAAAAGCTATTTTGCTATTGCAAGTCTGGAAATTTTAAATAAAGTTCGTTAAGGTCATCACAAATAAGACTTGTGAATTACAGATTGCAAGTTAGTCATTAATCACAAAGTAGCGGTGTAAAGCAGAAAGGAGGGGGAACACACAATAATAACTAAAATACAATAATACCTAAATCAGAAAAATCTATAAAACCATAGTATTAAAACCAAAGACATAATGAAGCCAAATACGCCGTAATATCCGCGACAGAATATTCAGACATAAACCTGTCTGAATAAGTTTTAAATTGATCGGAATGAGGCCTAAAAATCACATATAACGCCTGAAACTGTAGGGAGGAAATGGGATGATGGGGGCCATGGTTATGGCATCGGCTTTTTTGGTGTCGACGTTTGGGCGGCCTAGTTTGACCGGCAACGTTAGGGCGCCGCTGTTTAAGAACCGGATTTTTCAGGCTGTTTGGGGTTATTGGTGGGTAATGAGTGGGTTAGAAAATGGGTTGGGGTTGAAATTATTAGAGGATTTAGTGAGGCACTTAGGGGTGGGTGGGGTTTGGGGTTAGGTAAAATATTGTATAGGCCTGATTCTGGCCATTTAGGTGTTGTTCCAAAGGGTTTAGGTCTTAATCCGATTTGTTTCGTATTACGACTAGTAGGTATTAATGCTATTTTGGTCTTATTCCGAAATGTGTTTTATTTCAACGTTTATGTTGTTCTTATTTTGGTCTTATGGCTGGAGTCCAAAGGAGAGAAGTAAATCGCCAAATGTTTGAATCAAAAGTTTCTAAATAAAAAACAATGTTGCTATTTCATTTAAAAATATGATATGTTAATCAACGTTATACCGTTAAAATGCGCCTTTGCTTAATAGATATTTAAAAATCTATAAACTGCTATTTTTGCGGCTTTGGCTTATCATATGTTATTGTGAAAATTCTACAGCTATGTAGGCGAGTTGTGAAAAGACAGGGCAGTAATTTTTGCCTTTTACCCTGCAATTATTCTACTCTAGATCAGATTTTAGTGCAGTTTTCGCGTATGCAGTGAATCTAATTCTGGCCTTAATTAACAAAAAAATATTATCATTCGTCAAACGTTTTTCAGACGTAAACGAATGTGATTCAAGTCCTTGTCAAAATGGAGCCCAATGTTCAGACAACCCTGGAAGCTTTTCCTGCTCGTGTCAACCAGGATTTACTGGAACTATTTGCGACACAGGTAATTCTCTATGTATGCTCAATGCTCATGTTCGAGTTGTAGAGATTTAAACAAAGCAATCCGCAAACGTTTGAAATGATAAACTATTGGACTATTTTTGTGGCTTGTAGCAAAGTAATTGCTAAATCTTAGTAATTAAGGCGCGACAGCTTGGTCAAAAAACACAGCTAAAGCTTGTTGTATCTATTATTGCCAATCGGTTTTGCAACTTGGCCTCACGAAAATTAGCTTGACGGTCAAAACTATAAGTCTTGTCCGGAAATTAAAACCCAACTTCAGTAAAAAGAACATGTAATTTGTCGTTTCATCACTACAAGATTTAATGCAGATATTAATGAGTGCAGCGACCAAGGAGCGACCAACTTTTGCGGAATGAATACTGATTGTATGAATAATGTCGGATCTCACACTTGCCCATGTTCCCAGGGTTATCAAGGACAGGGGTTCAACGGTGACTGCACAGGTAAAGTGCTGTTTATCGCAAGGTTAAGCCTCACATGGTATTGTAGGATGGACTCTTAATGTTCACACTAAACTGTAATGTAATGAGATTTAGCCTAACCTTTCCTCAATATATAAATCTTCTTGCGTTTGAGCTAGCATTCCTCGGAAAACAATTCCATTGTTTAATAGCTAGGGTGCTTTAGCTTTATTTTCATCTAGTTTTCAAATTTTATGTTTCTTATTTAATTTTAGGTTTTTGACGAATTTCAACATATTACTGGTAATTTAGTTTTAATTCAAATTGTGAATAGAGATTATTTTACTTGTTATTGCTGAAGGTCTACAGCTATGAAGGCGAGTTATGAAAAGATAAGGCTGAGGGCAGTTATCTTTGCCACTTGTCTACAATTCGTTCTACTCGAGATCAGATTTTAGTGCAATTTATAGTTTTCACGTTCGTAGTAATTCTAATTTTAGTCTTAATTAATATTAAAAATTATTATCGTTCGTCATTCGCTTTTCAGACATAAACGAATGTGATTCGGGTCCTTGTCTAAACGGAGCCCAATGTTTCAACAACCCTGGAAGCTTTTCGTGCTCGTGTCAACCAGGATTTACTGGACCTCTTTGCAACACAGGTAATTTTCTGAATAGGTTCTAGTAAACCAAACCGCAAAACGATGCATTGCGAAACCTTAGTAATTGAGGCGCGACAGACTTGTCAAAACACAGCAAAAGTCCACAATGGCGAGTGTCTAAACGCAATTACTGCCAAAGCCGCAAAATAACAATTTAGAGATTTTAACGAAAAGTATTTGTTATGTAAAGGCGTATTTTACCCTTCATTCACATAACAATTTTTGAAATGAAATAGCAACATTGCTTTTTATTTAGCAAATTATTATTCAAACACTTGGCGATTTACTTCTCCATTTTCTATTTTGTACAGCTATACTTTGTCATTATAATGATTACTTTGCAATCCATTTGTCTACTTTGTAGTTTACATATCTTATTTGTGATTACGTAAACAAAATTGATTTACAACTTTCAGACATGTAATAGAAGCATAGCTTTAAAAATGGCAACTAATAAGACACTACCGTGTTGGCGTTACGTACAACAGTTGATTTTAATACGACAAAGCCACAATTGTTTTAAAATTGCGGATACCGCGCGTATAGATCAAACAGCATATAACGTGGAATGACATCTTTGCGTTATTCACAACATGTTGAATTCAAGAGCAACTGGGACAATGGCATAGCGTATTTAGGACTTTGACGTGTCAAATGAAACGCATAGTGAACGAATGGCTGCTGTGTGAATCAAACAGCAACATTTCGAATGAAACGTCGAGTTCAGTGCTCCGCAACCTTTTTTACTTGCGGCACACCAACAAAATTTATTTCTTAGACAATAGACAACTTCGGCAAAAATGCTAGGCAGCAAAGGGAAAAGAAGCGATTTTTGTAATGAAATAAATTTAACGT
The DNA here is from genome assembly GCF_963924565.1 of Ascidiella aspersa. Lineage (NCBI taxonomy): Eukaryota > Metazoa > Chordata > Ascidiacea > Phlebobranchia > Ascidiidae > Ascidiella > Ascidiella aspersa. The sequence goes on along the minus strand of NC_139451.1, from coordinate 29,625,049 downwards.
ATTGCATTCCTTTATCTTCTGTTTTTGCGATTTTGAAGCATTGTAAAATTTCTAAAGCCGGCCAAAGTTTTGAAAGTTATACCCCGTTGCAACAACTACCGTAATAAGAGAACAGGGGGCTTTACTATAAATAGCGTTAGAAAAATGAAACCTGAAATTGGCGCTTTGTACTTCTTGCTGAATTTAGTTCTTTAAACAGCTGCCAAGACTACTTATCTAATCGCAAACTGCCAATTCCTAATAATATTAATGAGCACCGGACTTTCAAAAATCCAGGGCGTTTTTGTTAAATCAGTACAAATTCTTACTTGTCAGTAATCACCATCAAATTGTAACAGTACTTGGGAAATCGATTTAGCGCTTCTGTGTTTTATCATTGAAACAATGCATTTTTTTCTCGTCCCTCATAATTTTATTAGTAACTAATAGCAAATGCGCGCTCTGAAACTATAAAGGGCTCACAACAAAGAAATGATCTGATGTCTGTCAGTGAACAGGATAATAAGACGTCCGCGATAGACGTTAATTTATTCACAATACTGACTGTTAAAGCGGTAAGTTATACTTGCTGACAAATTCGTAACATACCAAGTTCAAAATACTTGCCATTGATAAGATATCCATTTGTCGCTTTAATTAGACTGATTGTTAAAAAGAATCCTAAACGTAGTACACCTCTGGGAACGTCGCGGCACTCCGGTTGCGGAGCACTGGTCTATAATTGACAATTGTAATGGCAATAGTGTACTTAGAATGGAAGACTAATTTGCGAAATAAACAGCAAAGTATGGTGAATGGAACAGCATCCTGTGAATTTTAGCAGCAATTTGAATGTAGTGTTCAACTAACGATTTTAATTGCAATATGTGTAATTGAATGGCTACTAAACCGCAAATTGTAAACAATTGTTGTGCACCTTAAAACAAGTTGTTGTACGTTGTAAAGTTAAGGTTGCTGTCTTTTAGTTGCCGTTTCAAAAGCTATTTTGCTATTGCAAGTCTGGAAATTTTAAATAAAGTTCGTTAAGGTCATCACAAATAAGACTTGTGAATTACAGATTGCAAGTTAGTCATTAATCACAAAGTAGCGGTGTAAAGCAGAAAGGAGGGGAACACACAATAATAAGAAATGTGTTTTATTCCAACGTTTATGTTGTTCTTATTTTGGCCTTATGGCTGGAGTCCAAAGGAGAGAAGTAAATCGCCAAATGTTTGAGTCAAAAGTTCTTAGTAATTAGGGCGCGACAGACTTGGTCAAAAAACACAGCTAAATCTTGTATGTAAGTGCGATATTATTGCCAATCGGTCTTGCAACATGGCCTCACGAAAATAAAAACCCAACATGAGTAAAATGGACATGTAATTTGTCGTCTCATCACTACAAGATTTAATGCAGATATTGACGAGTGCAGCGACCAAGGAGCGACCAACTTTTGCGGAATGAATACTGATTGTATGAATAATGTCGGATCTCACACTTGCCCATGTTCCCAGGGTTATCAAGGACAGGGGTTCAACGGTGACTGCACAGGTAAAGTGCTGTTTATCGCAAGGTTAAGCCTCACATGGTATTGTAGGATGGAGTCTCAATGTTCACACTAAACTGTAATGTAATGAGATTTAGCCTAACCTTTCCTCAATATATAAATCTTCTTGCGTTTGAGCTAGCATTCCTCGGAAAACAATTCCATTGTTTAATAGCTAGGGTTCTTTAGCTTTATTTTCATCTAGTTTTCAAATTTTATGTTTCTTATTGAATTTTAGGTTTTTGACGAATTTCAACATATTACTGACAATTTAGTTTTAATTCAAATTGTGAATAGAGATTATTTTACTTATTATTGCTGAAGGTCTACAGCTATGTAGACGACTTGTGAAAAGATAAGGCTGAGGGCAGTTATCTTTGCCACTTGTCTACAATTCGTTCTACTCGAGATCAGATTTTAGTGCAATTTATAGTTTTCGCGTACGTAGTAAATCTAATTCTAGTCTTAATTAATATTACAAATTATTATCATTTGTCATTCGCTTTTCAGATATAAACGAATGTGATTCGGGTCCTTGTCTAAACGGAGCCCAATGTTTAAACAACCCTGGAAGCTTTTCATGCTCGTGTCAACCAGGATTTACTGGACCTCTTTGCGAAACAGGTAATTTTCTGAATAGGTTCTAGTAAACCAAACCGCAAAACGCTGCATTGCAAAACCTTAGTAATTGAGGCGCGACAGACTTGTAAAAACAAAGTAAAAGTCCACAATAGCGAGTGTCTAAACGCAAACTCTGCACAAGGTTTTAAGTTCACCGTAATACCCGCAACGATTGTTATTTCAAAAAAGTAGGGCTTTGTGAATTGTTGGCGGCGAAACAGGTTTTAGGCTTCGCTAATGCCGAATAGGTTAACCATTTTTCACAAACGGCTGCTTTACAGCCACTTTTAAGAGGTTTGAAACGTAAAACTTATAAAAACATCACAAAATAAACAGGACTTGTCTGCCATAGCTACAGGCGATCGGACGCAACCAGTGTTTTGCAACAGCAACTTAATGCTTGCCTAGGCCCTAGGGCAGCGTTTCTCAGACACTGAGTGCAACGCTATTTCAAGGTTTTAAAAACCTGCATGGATGAGACTCTCTTATAGCCACAACGATCCGTACAGGCGTTTCGGTAAAATAATTTTTGCCGGTATTGTAAATCGGTGAAAATCCATCCATGTCCCTTTTTTACACGCCACATTTAAAATAAGTGTTCAGGATATCTGTGCACTACATCGAAAAAAAGTGTTTTTAGGTTACGTTTTAAAACATCTCGTTATGATAACATCATATTAGTGTTTGTTGTATATATCTGCGAAATAATTGCCTATCGGATTCTATTTGAATAAGTCGTATTTCTCTCGATCTTGTATTCATTCGAATTAAGATAATTTTAATACTGTGATGGCTCACAGCCTAAGAAATGCACAGAGCAAGATTGATTGAAGCACAAGAAACAAGAAACTAGACACTTTATTAAAAGAAGTACAAACATATCAAAAAACAAATGATACAAAGCTTTCTGAAACACAGAAGATAATTTAAATGACTTGCAACAGTACTCTAGAAGAGATTGCTTAGAATTTAAAGGCCTGCTTCAAACTGCAGATGAAAGGACTGATGATCTTGTAATAGCTGTATGTAATAAAATTGGAGTCAAAATCAACAGAAACGACATATATATTTCACATCGACTACCTCAAGCAGTAAAAAATGATAGGCCAACTATTATTGCCAAATTTACAAAAAGAACAACTGTTGAAGAAGTCTATCAAAAACGCCGTCTATTAAAAACAGAAAATATGACTAAATCGGATGATGCCAAGCTATTCATTAACGAAAGCCTAACAAAAGCCAACAGAAGAAGATTTGTTCAATCCTTAATATACAAAAAGCAAAATAAACAATAAGTAAAAGTGGTATTATTGCATAAATGTATGTATTTTGTGAATTAAGCTATGGATGATATATCTGACTTGCTTGTGAGTGTAACTATTATGACGTAGCAAAATTCTCAAATCTTGTAAACAATATTAATACTAGTGACTTTTTCTTAATCCACATAAACATCAGAAGTATACAAAAGCATTATGATGACCTTCATGCACAATGGTTAGCAGTCGGGGTAAAACTCCTGATATAATTGCATTAAGCGAAACTCATCTATCAGATAATCATATCTCCAGTAACATTACTTTCGAGGGATATGAAAAACATCAACTCCGATCAAAAATGTGGTGGTGTAGGAATTTATATAAAGCAACCACACCTGTACAATATCAACCAAAAATTACAATTAAATGTGACGAACTGTGAAAACATGTGGATTGATATTCAATTTAATCAACAAGTATACACTATTGAGGTTCTAAGTATACACTATTGAGGATCTACAGACATCCAGGATATAATTTTAGTGACTTTCAGGATACATTTTTAAATAAGCTTGATTTACTTAACATGTCAAATCGGTCTTTTTTCATATGTGGTGACTTTAATATAGACCTGATGAACAAAACAAATTTGCAAAACATCCAAAACTACTGGAGCAACATAAATAGTCTTTCAATTGGATCGTAACAAGCCCACAAGAATCACCCCGCATCGCGCAACTTTACTTGACCACATCTATACAAATAGTTCCCTTTCACAAACCAATTTTACCTCTGGTATTGCAACTGCGGATATATCTGACCATTCACCTATATTTGTCATTTCACACTCCATAAAAAATGTCTATCCTAAACAAATAGCGCAATATATTCGAGATATGAGACACTTTAACGAAGAAATGTTCCTAGATGATTTGGAGTCCACACTCCAAACTTCCCTTGCAAGCAGCCAAACCACTGGATCACCAAACAATGCCTTTGTAATCTTTTGCACAACTCTTGAATCAGTTGTTAATAAATATGCCCCTATTCGGAAAAAAACTAGAAAAGAAAGAAGGATGTTTAGAAAGCCATGGATTACCAATGGGATAATAAAATCGATCAAAACAAAGCATAAAATGTTTTCAAAGATGCATTGAAACAAGGAGTTTTTTGAAGCATATCAATGCAAACGCTATCGAAATACATTAAGTCGTGTAATACTTACATCAAAAAGGAACTACTATCATAACCTTCTATCAAATAACAATAGCTCAGGCAAAACATGGAAAATAATAAAGGACATAATCAATATAAAGTGTAGGTACAATCACATTTCCAAAATAAAATCTCCCACTAATACCTTAACCTATGATCATCAAAAAATAGCTGAAACATTCAATAATTTCTTTTCTGAAATAGGCAAGAAATTAGCTGACAAGATACCTTCACCACAGCAACCCAGTCAAATAAATGTAATAATAACTCCACAAAATTCCTTCTATTTAGCTCCAGTAACCACTAATGAAATTTCTGCAATTGTAAGTTCAATAGAATGTAAAAAAGCAACTCAATACAATGACATACCAGTAAAGTTTATTGAAATGGCTGTTGAAATTATTGCACCACCGTTAAGTGACATATTTAACAACTGTTTGCAACAGGGAATTTACCCAGATAAGCTGAAAATAGCTGAAATCATTCCAATTCATAAATCTGGCTCAAAGGATGAATGCACAAATTACAGGCCTATATCTCTACTTTCCACATTTAGTAAGGTATTTGAAAAAAATGATTCAAATTAGGCTCTACAACTACCTTGAAAAATATAAATTTCTGTATGAACACCAATACGCATTTAGAAGTAGTCACTCCACTGGTCTTGCATTAAATAAAATACAAGATGAATTATTATTGAATGCTGATAGGGATCTAAATACCTGTTTTTTTTTTTGAAAAAACAATTTTTGAATTTTGAATTGAATTTTTTTGAATTTTGAATTGAATTCATTGGGTTTCGTATCCCATTAGGCTGCTTGAATGATTAGAATGTTGTCCAATCAGAGTTAGAAGAATTTTAATATATTATTGACAAGTCCAGTTTTAAATCAATTTGTCAATATAGATGCTTTTGGAACTAACACGGATCTGTTCATTATCTTCAGTAGAAAGAGAGTGGCCCAAATAATAGATAAAAGATTCATTCTTTTATTAGCAAACGTTTCGGCAATTTCTTTTGCCATCATCAGTGCAGTAAGTGTGGCTAAGTGTTTTCTAACCATCATATTTGTGCGTGTTTAAAAGCAACTTTTTATGTTTTTACCAAATGGGGTTGGATATTGTTGTATAAACAACATACATATAAAATATTTTAGTGTTGATTCCTGTCAAAAATTTAAAAGTAAGCTCACAGTTTTATAAAGAATATTAAAAAAAATACTTTTCAAAATTAAGCGGTCCGCTCCTGTATGACGTCACAACTTCTATTTTACAGAGTCAAGTTACGCCATGTTCAAATTTTATGAAAAAAATTTGAAAATTGAGTGGAAAAATCGTTGATTTTTAAGATATTTCAATAATGTGTAACTGTTTTTTTTAATAAGTCACGTAACTTGGATTAGATGACTTTTCAAAGATTATTCTCAACATTTATCGACCCACATCTTGAGATTTAACGCAAATTATATTGTATCTGAACCGGAACTTTTAAATTCTTCTGAACCCTAACCGGAACTGAACCGAATTCCGAAAAAATTTTTGAACCCGAACCGAACCTGAACCGGAAAAGTCCAACGGTTCGACTCCCTAAATTTTATCGCAATATTTGTAATAGAATGACTGCTTTTCGAATTAAACAGCAATATTGTTATGCTGTTTAATTTGTACGCGCCGTACCTGCAAAAACTGTTTCAAAAGCTATTTTGCTATTTATTACATGTCTGAAAATAATAAATAAGACAAGTGAATTTAAGTTTGCAAGGTAGTAGTCATCACAATCTCAAAGTAGCTGTGTAAAATAGAAAGTAGAGAAATAAATCGCTTAGTTTTAAATCATAGTTTGCTAAATGAAAATCAATGTTTCTATTTCATTTAAAAATGTAATATGTATATATAAACGTATTACCGTTAAAATGCTCGTTTGCTTAAAATATATTTTAAAATCTATACTGTTTTTTGCGGCTTTGGCTTTTCATGTATGGGGCTGTGGAGATTCTGAACATTTTTGAAAACGCTATACGTTGTCTGAACTGTTTCCTATTGTTTAGACCAGTGGTTCTCAAACTGGGGTCCGCGAAGCACCTAACAAATATCAACACGACGCTCCTGAAGAATAATTTTTTCTGTGCATTAAAATTTTCAGGCAACTTACTTTTCCAAACAAGCTGATTATAGTTGTTTATTTTACAGCTGCTGCGTTGCCACTGTAAGCTGTACGGTAACGGTTTTAAAACTGTATATGATTATATTGCTTTACTTAAATAACGTGATTCGTTAGAGGTTACAAAGCCGAGTAAATAGCAAAGAAGCAAGTGCACCCGTCCCATTGATACCACATTAAAAACAACGTGTTATTTTGTCTTTATTTGTTTATATTTTCAATGGATCGTGAGCAATTTAAAAAAAAATTGGGGGACCGTTGCGTAATTTTTTTTAAAAAGTTGAGAACCACTGGTTTAGACTTTCAAAACAGGAAGACTAAAGATTAAGTGAAAAAAATACTATTACTTCGTTATGCTCAGTAACGTCAATCTTTGGGAATAAAATCATCAATTTTCGGATAGCCCTGTTCTGATATTTTGCTATTAACTCCAACTAATGTTTTAATAGCTGCCGTCTGCCAAATTGCACCTATGACCTTCGGTGGCTCCGTTACAATCCCACCTGGTGGTGCAACAGGCAGCCTAACAATAGAATGCAGGTGTGATCTGGCGGTGGTGGCAGGGCAACCAGACACAACAACCTGCACCGGAACAAACGTTTGGGTACCTCCTTCCCTCTCTTGCCTAGGTACGACACAAGAAATCAATTAAAAAAGAGTAATTAAATCATGTTTTGCGTTATTTGTAAGACGGATTATTTTTACTTTGGATGTTGAGAGATATTTTTAGTGTTCCTCTTGGTAGCGATCAAAAAAATCGTAAAATAAGTGTGGTGTCATCGTATAAGTGCTATACCTTTATTGAGTGGACAGATCGAAAGTGTAATATATATAGTACTACAAGAATCAACCTGGTAAATAACCCTAATTATAATGAACCATTTATTTTGACAAATCACCCTTACAAATAAGGCTCTGAAAAATACCCCATCTAGTTCATATCTTATACAATTTATTTGTATTTAGAAATTCATATGTTTTTACAATTAATACATAATGTATTATAATACAACTCGTATGTATTGCCTTCAGGTTGTCATCCGTGTAAACACGGTTTGAGCTTTTACCCTCGTGGAACGACTGGCGTCAGTTGGTCGAATGCGAGAACTTTGGCATGTCCGGCACTTGGAGGTAGCGACCTTGCGGCTGCTGGGATAAGATGCCGCGACGACGTCTTCGAGTAACAGCCCTTCTTAGATTTAAGTAGTGTCGGGTTTAATTTCACCCAAAGGTTTATTTGTGAAATATTCCCGAGAAATCAAATTCAAAGATAAAAAGCCTAAACATTAGAGAAAAACTTTTTTAGTAACACATTCTGATACTCTGTTTAGAGTGGTCTAACTCAGGATCGCGGGCAACTCATTTTATTGGCGCCCACAATCTTATTTGGTAACAGTGATAAAATGAAAACAAAAAAACTGATTGGCTCACGAACCGATCGCCAGGTTTATAGATTGCTACCCTTTTATTGCTGCACCAAGTGCCCCATCTCAAACTTCATTTTTTTATTTTCTACCAAGCTATGTATCGTATATGGTCTGCGAATGTTTTCAGCATGAGGACGCTGTTTAGTTGTGTGGACTGGGACTCTACAAAATGCTATTTCGGCCGAATGATTTAGTTAAACCAAATAAGCGATTTTTTCCCCGCGCGCTTTTTGGGAGATACTTAATCAGGGTGTTTTTTTTTTGAACCGCGGAACACATCTTATGCAGGAAACAAGCAAAAATTTAGAAAAATGCACTAACTGGGTTATGCGGAACACCAAACACTTTTTTTCAGTTTATTTTAGTGCTATATCTGGACCTGTTTGGATAAGAACGAAATTGACATTGGGGTTCTACTTAATACTTCGCAGAAACAGGCCCACGCTATAAATTACAATCCTGTTAAACAAACCGATTATATATAAAAGTATTGAAAAGAAAATCACGCTGATATGAGTTAAACTAGTGATTTTTGTCGACATGTGCTCTACATTGAATTATTAATTATTTCGCAAACACTCATAGCTTCTTCAAAAAGTAACGTCGAAAGTAAGCTCTAGAAACCTGCTGCTATTAATTTTGGAGAAGACGTGTTTTTTTAAGCACAGACGTAAAATGTTAAGATGATACGTTTACCTTATTTAAATCTCTCCTCAAACGTTAAAACCTCAAACCCTCTTTCACAGTCGCCAAAATTACAAAGTATCGTTCGGCGCAAAAATGTTAAATCAATTTGGCCGAAATCGCATCTTGGCCTATCTACATTCACAAAGACAACCTGTAAAAAATACTTCGCGATAATATTTCATTGTTTATGTGAAAAGCAATTTTAATTTTAATATACTATGGCTACTTTATACATAACAAGACCTACTATTTTAACTGCATTAGTACTAAACCTGTAATGTTGAACTAACTTAAATGCCCAATGGAAACAATTTACTATAAAATACGTTTAAACTAGTTCCACCTTAAAAAAAATGCACCCATACTCTTCCTTGCACTTTCTAACTGGCACTATCTTGTATTTCAGCCGTTTAGTAATGTTTCTTGACACAACCAAGAAGTATTGGATAGGTTTAAGCAGAACAATCGTGGGTGACTTCGTTTGGGTTGATGGCTTTCCTTCCACTGGAACAACTTTCTTTGGCAGTAACGAGCCGGACGGATCAGGCAACTGCGTTGCACTTGAACATTCAGGCAGCGAATTTGTGATGGTCGACCTTCCTTGTAGCGATGTTGATGTTCTTCCCTTATGCGAAGCTCAATGTAATCGGTGTAATTAGTTTTTTATGTCGTCGAGTTTTAAAAGGTATGGCAACCACATACAGCATCTTCTTATTAATCGCTGCTATTGAGTTTATCTGCTATTCACTCACACAATAAAATTTTACTTTTCAAAGAGAAAAATTAAAAATACAGTGTTTAATGTTGAATAGAAGGAAATTGTCACTTTTTAAATGATAATTTTAAACCTTATAAACTGGTGTACAACAATTTATCATTACCGAAAAACATTGCTTTTTCTACATTTATTTGCTTGCCAGTCGTTTAGAGTTAAATAAATAGCCCCCCAAAAAGCCATTTCAAGTAGACTACAATTAAACAGCAATACAAAATAAATTTTATTTAATCGCAATTTATTCGTATAAGAATGTGAATGCTAATTTTTGTGTCCCAATATTCATGTTGTAAAAGTCATCTACCTACCAGTCGTTCGGAATAAAGGGTATTAATTTAAATTCTTTGTTTCGACTAAGAGACTAAAAATGCCAACTTTCAAATATTGGGCGAGTTATTATAGATTTCGGGTAAAGTGGCTGCTATTAAACTTAAACTGTTTATGCATAGACTCTTTCTAGCGTTGTAATTCGTATTTAATTTACAGCAGCAGTATTTTCCATTTCTCCATAATTAGCCTTATCTCTGATAAATACTTTTATGGCTTCTTATTTTTATCATCAGTACTCTTTTAATAGAGAACTTAACTTTGGATAAAAGATATAAAATTTAGTCAAGGAAGCCGGATGATAATGAACATTCTGGACATGTCTTAGGACAGCTTAACATGGGCCAAATAGTAGCATTCGTTGTTAAACTTAAATTAACTAAAATTTACATTAATTTTTTAATAGACAGCTTTCCGAAGGTTGATGAAATGGTTAACAATGGAGGGTACATAACATAAATGGGACTAAACTTAACTTTTAAAAAAACAAGGAAATTCCAATGAGCTCAAATAGAAGATTTTTTCCGTGAAAAAAAGGTCATTCAAAATTACTTTTGCGAGTTTTTCACAAGGCGCCGGGGTGCGCTAAAATCTCCAGTTATTAGTGGACCAAGCTCATAATGACGACCATATTATGTTTTTAGACCTCATATAGCGAACACAAATAGTTTGCCAAAGTTAGACACAAGTTGTAATGATGGTGCACCTATGGATGCTACTTATAAAACAAATCTTGTGTGCAAAAAACATAGTTGGTTATCAGGTAAAAAATTAAAGGACCACTTTTTTTTAAATCCTGGCGCCTTTAGCGAATCGAGGTCTGTAGTTAGGAGTAAGAGGGCGCTGGCTCTATAGACGAGAACCGACGGCTGCCTAAATCCCTTATAAGTCCTTAATCTGACTCCAAAGGAACAGGCCGCAAAAATACCTGTCCTTAACTTCTTGAACACTAGATCAAGTCACACTTCACTCAGTAGATAATTGCCCGTTGAGTATATTCACAAATCTCAGAAACACAATGATGTGACAAATCGGTGATTCAAGCCGCATTTAGAAGACGTATTCAATAAAAACCATTAAGTAGAACCCATCGAGAAACGCGAAAAAGCCGTTGGCTGACGCTTCAGTGGAAAACGGTCTAGTGTATAGTGACGTAGAAGTAGGGTTTTATGGGCGTTTTTATAATTTTTTGGGGGGGCTAATTTTTAAAAGATTTTTCTCTACGGTTCATATGTACACACACGATTGAAAATACAATTCAGGAAACAATCAATTCTTGGCCTTCAATAGCTACGGCTTCAGGTCGTCTGTTCTATAAACAATTTTTCAACACTTATTTGTCTTGGTTGCTCGAACCCTTTGTTACACAAATAAGTTACGAACGTACATTGATGAAATGCGATACATCGATTTACAGAGATACAGGGCGATAAATTTCATGCACAATTCGGTAAGCTTATTAGCATTTGGCGTTAAGGGTATTTAGCAAACATATAATCTGTATCGCTATATTAGCGGTGTCAGACACCAATTCTGTCAGCAGTAACGCTGCGAGTATTAGTAAGGGGGTGGGGGCTGTCGATTCTCTAGTTTATTGTGGGTCACATTGCCCATGGAATTTCGCAAATCTCACTACACACGCGATATTACAAAGCGGTGATTCCAGCCGCTATAGTCTAGCTCAGTGGTTCCCAAACTTTTCTAAAAATTTCGCCTGGTGGACACCCGTTGCAATTATTTTAATATTTCGCGGCCCTATAAAAATTCAACGGTCAGTTAATCCATGTTTCTTGTAGTACACTAGTGCAGTCACAATTCTCTCTAATGTAACAACTTTCTGACTAATGCTAACGATTCGCTGATAGCAGGTATAGTACAGCATAATAGATGCTTTATGATGTAACAAGATACATCACAAGACTAGCTAGACCAGCGGTTCTCAACCAGTGGGCCATAGACCATTATAAAAAAGCTAGATTTATATACGAATTTAGTTTTATTTGTGCCATTAGTTTCTAACGGTTGTATTTAACATTCTTTGTTTATGACATTTACAACTAACAGTTCGGTGTTACGTCACAATGCCTCAAAAGTGGCGTGACGTTTACTGTGTTAAAGCAGGGCATTTGAAATAAAACGTGGTAAGGTAAACACGAGTGGTTTATGTGCGATTGGAAAACCAAGCGAAAGCGAAACTAGTAGTTGACGCTTTTCACGGGTACATTGTTGTGTTCATAACAGTATCACTACAGGAATAATTAGTACACATAGTTATTGCAAGTATAAATAGATAAATTTCCGAAACAGCTTCTTCTGGGATACAAAAAAATAGTTTAAATTTAGATTTAAAACACTTAAATAAAATGTTAAAACGAAAGTTTAATGAAAATTACATCAAGTAAGGATTTACATCAATACATGACTACAGAGAAGAAAAAGGACAATGAAATGTGTTTTAAAGTTCTTGGTCATCATTCGTTGAAAACTTAAACTTCATCTGGAAAAAGTTCATCCAAATTACAAGGATAAAAATGAGAACTTTTTGAACTAAAGGAAGATAATATGAAGCGCCAGCGCTTGGATTCAAAAGGAGATTACTGGCAACATTCCAAAAGAATTGTTAAAGCATCTTATGAAGTCAGTTTTATGATCGCAAAGCAATGTAAACCACACACAATTGGCGAAACTCTCATTAAACCATGTGCTGCAGAAATGGCTAGAATTGTACTTGGCGAAGAAAGCAAAACAAAATTACTACAAATTCCTCTTTCAAACGATACCAACAATATAAAAGACCATGTAATAACAGAAATAAAAAAATCCTAATTAGGATTGTTCTCAATTCAGCTTGATGAAACTACCGACGTTGCTTCTTGCTTCCAGCTCTTGGTTTATTGCAGATACACGTCAGAAAAGGACATAAAAAGCAACATGCTGTTTTGGTCTGCATTATAGAGACCAATACGAGAGCCGTTGATGTAATGGAAAAGTTGGATGCTTTTTTCGACCAAGAAGGACTCAAGTGGGAATGCTTCTGCCATGCTGGGAGCCATGAGTGGCTTACAAGCATTAGTTCGTAGCCGTTCACCCAATGCCGTCTCAATGCACTGCATGATACACAGACAAGCCCTTGCATCGAAAACTCTTTCAGAATCTTTTCAAGATGTTTTGAACACTGTTATCAAGGCAGTAAACTTTGTTAAGAATGGGGGGCATTTGAAATGAAAGCTGAACACTTAAATTTACTTAAGTCCGCTGGTTGTCCAAGGGTAATAATGTTTTAGTTCTCCGGACGAGCTTATTGACTTAAGAAATGACTCTGTCTGTAAAGACATGTTTGAGACTTTATCGATCTGTGAGTTTTGGGCAAATGTGTCTCTGTTTCACATACCCACGCATCGTTAAAGAATGTCTCAAAACACTGTTGCCTTTCAGCAGTACGTATTTATGCGGAGCAGGCTTTTCCACTCTGGTGCAAATAAAAACTAAGGCTCGAAACCGATTAAACGTGGGAGATGATATGCGTTGTGCACTCTCTTCAACCCCTCCAAAACTTGATGAATTGATCGATAAAGTCTAGCAGCAAAAATCATACGTCTTGAAAAGCCCTGTTTCTGTTTGTGCTAACTAAACTTATTTTATACTATTTTCTTTCATAAAAATTTACTGGGCCACAAGAATTTTTGTAAAACGAAAATGGGCCATGAGACAAAAAAGGTTGAGCCTCTGCTCTAGTGCAATGGCAGTATCTCTGAAATGCGAACTCGGTGCGTCTATTATACCAGGTTGCTTCAAACTTTGAACATCCCTCGACCATCAGAAAAATAACGGATTTATGTTCTGCTTGATGTTTGCCATATTTTTAAACTTGTTCGAAATGCTTTTGCTGATTGGGGAATTTTGATAGAAGGAGATGAAGGAAAAATTAAATGGCAATATATAATTATTGAATTGTAATAACTCCAACAAAATAAGCGTTCTGTTCCATATTAAATAGCAGCAGCAAAAAAAAAGAAAGTAAATCTCTTGCAGCACAAGCATTAAGTTCTAGTGTGGCTGTTCAAAGGATGTGCACCAACTGTGAGTTTCTCACGCGAAAAAGTTTGTATGGGATCCTTTTGTTAAAATCAACTGACAGCACTCCACTGCACAAACTGGTTTCGTTGTTTCTTTAGCCTGCATCCAGAGTACCAAAAGTTTGTTTGTTAATTTAGTAGGCAGAGCCAATGTCCCACTAAGTTTTTGTTAATGTGCAATAGCCACAAGATCACCTGAAATTGTTTTTCATTGCTGTCCGACCTGCTGGTGGCTGCAGTAACACCCCAACAGCCTACAAGCGTCTTGAAGTTGTAATAAAGGGTACAAAAATGGTAACTGCTCCAAAAAGGATGCAATAAGCGACACCTGTAAAACAAATTATACCGAGGTTATGTTAACCGATTTGGCATTACCTAAAAATATAACCTCATTGAGCATGTTCCTTGGCACTTGGTTTCCATAAATTGTTAGCACAGCCTAGCTTTTTGACATTCAAAGACAGAGGTCTTTCCAAACCATGAAAAAGTGTAATTAGGGTGTGCTCACACACCGAAAAATGCTTCCTAAAAATGTTGGCATGTCTGGGATTTCCACTTTTTACCATGTATAAGCATCACAATACCTTAGTTGTCTACACACAAGCCAGAAAAATGTACATTGGTTTATTTATTTAGCAGGTTAAGAATGTGAAAAATCATTATTACTAATTTATTTGTTGAGTAGAGGTGTAAAGTAACAGCACAATTTTACTATGGTTAGTGACTATCTAAATTAATTATAATTTATTTATTAAAGTTTGGTAATGAAATCGAAACGGAAGAGGTTTTTCAACCAAAAAGTAGGAATGGGAATTTGTAATAAACGTAAATGTATGCAAATAGTTTAGTACATTGCATTTGTGTAACTCTTTATTAGAAACATATAGCTAGTTCGTAACAATTTTTTTCAATTCTATACAGATGCTAAAAGTGTGTTCAAATTTTGGAAGATTATGACGAAGTTATCTAGCATCAAACAAAGCATGGTATTACATTACAATAACAAACTATTTAACAGTACAGCTTCTTGTATGACAAATAGTTGGTGCCGAAAGCTAATGTTTTCATTGTTGCACGACTGCACGCGTGTAGACATCATGGGTATCTCTCTCTTGCGCTGCCTTTTTTTTCTTTTCACCCGCTTCTAACGTTTCTCTCGCTAATTGGTCCATTTCTATTTTGGACTCGACACGTGCAGAGCTGCTCGTAGCTTTTGCTAAAGCTTGGTCGGACAAAAAAATTGCTGTGTTGTAAGTCATTTTGACATGACATCAAGATAATATAGAAATTTTAAACGGATTACGCTGTCAAACAGCGTGTCCTTAAAAAATGAAGGGCAGTGGCTAAACGAAACTGTATTTGAAGAACACAAAATTGTGCTTCGCTGGTTTTGTATAAAAATCAGCAGCATGATAAGTTGACACAAACAGTCTATGTGCAAAGCTTTGTTGGATTTTTAAGAACGCAATTGACTTGATGTTCCTACACCCTGGTGGAACAAACAACTATACTTTTTCTCAAATAGGTTTAGACAGCAAAAAGGTAGTGCAACAAAGGGAAATTTGTCAGAAATACTGCTTAAAGATTTATTGCCTTTGAAATATATAACACATGTTGGCAATTTGCAGAAATGGTCATTTGCCGTACTTGATATTTTTATTGGAAACCTAAGCAATAAAATACATTTCACCCTTGCTTCAGTTGACATGTTTCGAAACTTCCGAGGGGCCTTTTTACATTGTCCACAATTCGCCATTTCCTTTTGTGTAAAGAAACTTGCCACTACCTGATACCGAACACTGTTTTTTATACATCAGAAAAATAAATGTAGGGCATACTTGGATGGTTTATAAGTACATCCAGCAGACAATGGGCCAATATATGAACATTATTTTGTCAACGCATTGGGCTTCTTTCATTAATTTATTAATATATACATTGGACGATATAATAGTTCGACGTTGGTCTCGTCAATTTTAACCAGGCTTTATCTAGCGAAAGATTTCCCAAAGTGTTTTTGAATGCCTTTTTTAAGTGGTTTTAAGTAAGCTCATCAGCGGTTCTTCATTTTAAAAAACTTACCAACAACATATACATTAAGTCCTCTTTTCCTCCATCTCTGGTACATTATAAATTCCATTAAATTTACCATGTAAATAATAAAAAAAAAACAAGTTTGGTATAGAGAAAAAGCGGCTATTCTACGATATAAACTTGGTTATGGACACAATTGCAAAAAGTCCTTGCCTAATAGCTTCTACAACTCTTCATTGTTGGTTCAGTAAAAAGTTTTCTATTCACTTTTCTTGAAAGGTTTTATATACAATATCACGGACCACCTTAATTTGAAATTGTCAATAAAAACTATTTTAATAACAAGTCTGATAACCATGAGCATTTACCAGCAGGGAAACAAACAAAGTAAAAAATCTAATGTTTTTATTGTTGCACTACTGCGCACGTGTAGAAGAGACATGGGTCTCTCTCTTGCGCTGCCTTTTTTCTTTTCACGCGCTTTTAACGTTTCTCGCTAATTCGTCCATTTCTATTTTGGACTCGACACGTGCGGAGCTGCTTGTAGCTTTTGCTAAAGCTTTGTTTACTTTGGTGCAAGTCATTTAGACATGACAGAAATATGGAATTTTCTAACGGATTACATTGTCAAACAGTGTGTTCATAAAGGGCAGTGGCTGAACAAAACTGTATTTGAAGAACAGAAAGCTTTGTTGGATTTTTCATGAATGCAGTTGACTCGATGTACCTGCACCCTGGAACAAACGACTGTATTTTTCTCAAAATAGGTAGACACCCAAAAAGTATTCAACAAAAGGAAATTTATCAGAAATACTGCTAAACGATTATTTCGATTGGAAAATTAACACAGTTTGCTGGATAAAGGCTGATTTCAAGATCAATGTTTTGCAGAAATCGTCATTTGCCGTACTTTATATTTTTATCTAACACATAGCCACCATGAAGAAGACCGTACATTTGTCCCCGACTAGCTATTTGTAAACACGGCTTGCTTCGTTTGACAAGTTTTGAAACTTCCCAGCCGATTAAATTTCCGACACAGCCTTTTTACATTGTGCATCCGTGGTCTGCTTTTCTACCACTCTTATAAAAATACTATATTGCTTCTGTGACCGTGTGTTTAAAATTGCACGTCAAACAAAGACGCAGGTCAACATTTTTACCTGCGGCGTTAATTATTTTGCCTGCACCATGTGCTATGGACGATATTCCCAAGATAAAAAAAGGTTGTTGCGTCGATGAAAGCCTGCAGCGCAGATCGGCTGTTTAAATCTTATCTGACCCAAAGTAAAGCCTTCATTTTATGTTTGTTATTAAATCATTCTGACGGTTTTTCTAGCTGCCTGGAAGAAGCCACTCGCAAGTTTATCGCCTGACGCCCAGTTTGGGTGATGCCTTTTCCAGTAATACCAATGGACGACAAAATTAGAGGACAATTCAATCTTTGACTAAAGGCGCTTCACTCGCGAGGTTAACAATGCACGACATTTGTCGACTTTGGCAAACATTTTGACAGTTTTACGCCTAGTCACTGGGGTCTCTTTTCGCAGGAGAATGCTGCTGTTTGGTAGCGGGGTATTTTTTGTTGGGGCAGCAGACGTTCGCCCAGTGCCCCCGGATGCCGCACTCCGAGCACGTGAGTACTTGTATAATATGATGTATTTCGTCAAGTCGAATTTGATACTCAAAGTTCTTGTGACAGCATATGTGGCAACGCCTTTGATGTAAAGGTTTGTGGTGCGGTTTAAAGTTCTTGCAATTGGTCTTGGTGGAAAATGTATTCATTGTCTAAGTCCAATTTGTTGTTTCTAGTGGTAATATAGTTTTTTTGCTATAGTTAATAATTTAAGATTTAGTAAGCTAGCTTCAAGTGCAATTTATTTGAAGAAGGTTAATATTGTCTCTCGTTCATGTTTACATAATTTACAGTATAATAAATAGTCGAGTCTTGGGTAGTCTATATAATTTGTTAAGTTTGTAAAAACATTCTTTATTTGCTATCAAATAGTTGGTTTGTCGTTCAGAGTTGTTGAAGAATTTTTTCCTATTATCTCGTAAAAGTATATTGTTCCAATTTAGATTGATGGTGACTGGTCGAGGGGTGTTTTAATATTAATCGAGATTGTACAGTATATGATAAATAGTTTTTAATTTGGCTTTTTTCCAATCAAATTCGGGCTCTTCTGTGTTGATATTGTGGTAGAGTTTGATTAATTTTTAAAATTAAAATATATGTAAAGGACCTTTAATTGAAGATGTGTGCCAAATTTTATTCTAGTCTGTTGTGTATTTGCAAAGTTATTTAGGTAAACTCGAGGGCGCTGTTTCTGCATGAAAACAGCCATATCTTTGGATATACACAAGCTAGATTAACATGTAATGTGTCCTTTGTGCCTTAAAGGCCTAAAAAGAATATTTTGAACATAAGTATCTGACATAACCCCTACATGGTAAACATTAAAAAAATGTAACCGTTAAAACGGGCACTTCTGATACTTTTTTATTTTACGATTTTTTTTCTTTAGGGTAAAAAGTTATATTTGTTAGGTAACTAGCAGGAAAATGGGTATGGTGTTCTTTGCTTTTATTCAATTATGGAAATTTATCTATAACATACATTGCCACTTTCTAAGCCATTTCTTCATTGGACCTAACTAAATTGCAAGTACAAAACAAAATTCCACTCCACATTTCTGTAGTGACATGTTATGCATTTTGTTGTTCTTTGCTGGTCAATTAACAAATTCTTTCTGTGGCCGCTGATGGATATAAACTTGTAGAAAAGTAACCATCACTTCATCTGATTTCTTTAATAGGTCTAAAATACAGGAAAGCCACCATTGGTTGTTGTATTTGCTAGTAACAACCCCCCTTTGCTCATCCCAGTGTGATAGTTGTTTTAAGGAATGTCACAAATCCAGACCTTTTAATAATCTAAACATGCAAAAAATTCAGACACATTGATTCTGGCAAGATTCCTCTGGAACAAAGCATTTCTTTTTCTACTTCCTTATTGAATACAAATGAAAAATTAATATTGCAGATATTTGATGTGGCCCAATCAGGCATCTCTTTTTTGGGGTTTGCATACAATGTTTTCCAATTTTCTGCAGACTTGTCCGAGCAGCCAATCTTTTTACAGTTCCACCTAACCCGTCACATTGTCCTTAATGCCATTTAACATATAAATTAAAGTCGTGTTAAAACATTAGATTTCGGAGATTTTTTCTGATTTTATATATTGTCCAGCAGCACCATCTGTAAACACACTACTTTTTTAACAATGGGAATTTTATTTTTAAAAAGTTTAAGCACTACAGATTAAAGAACTTTGTGCTTCTACTGTAAAAAACCTTTAGAAACAGATAACGATGGCAGAATTTTTTTCCTGGCACCAGATCAAAATATGGATGTTCCAAACAGAAACTGAAGATAAATTTTTTTGTGGCTGCTGAATTATAGGTCACAGCAAATTGTTATGATATGCATAATGTTGTAAATACTTTGTTGTATGACAACCCACAGGGTTGTAAGATTGTCTGTAAGTCTACACCTTCTTCTAATAATTTTAAGCTCCTCAGCTGTGAACTCAGAAATTGTCTCTTTACTAGAAGTTAACACTGATCCAATGTCACAGTTCATTTTAAAGATTGCAGTGAATACAATTTCGGTGCTTGGGCCCAATGTCCGCGAATATTGCATTCGGAACACACGGGTCACATAATTTTGAAACCTAATTGATAGGTGAAAAAGAATTGATTCGGATTTTCTATGTTTTTAATATATTTAAATCTTTCTAGATTAGCGGCAAGAATTTTGGTGTACAGGTCTGGGACATTTAAACCTCCCTTACCTATAGGCATAATTCATTTGGTTCGCTTAAACGTTTTAAAATATTCGGGGTGCCAAAGAAAATTAGTAATATATTCGGAATAAATGGTTGTTAAGATTTCTGTTTAAGACATATTTAGTGTTTGACCCGTGGCTTCTTCGTAATTGTTTTGTATCGTAAATAATGTTTTTACGTCATTAGAGTTTGAAAGAAAAAATGAATTGTGTCGTCAGCATATTGTTGAAGACGAATGTTCATATTATTAAAAGTAATGCCGCTGAGTTGTTTCGTACTGTTTATTTTCTTGCCAGGGTTTCCCCAATGAGGATGCTCGCTTGATATGAATTGGAGAGGTATGCGTACCATTTATTAAAATTTTGCTGTCTATATTATAATATATTATATGTACCCATTTTATAATGGATTTTTCATTTTTTCTAAAATTGTAAACATTAAATTGTGGTCAACCATATCAAAAGCTTTCTTAAAGTCAGTTAGAACTATCGCCAATGGAGTATGGGCGCTTGACTGATTGGAACGCTGCCGAGACCATAGAACAGCCACTAACCCCGCACCGAAACACGGAAGAATCCCCGGGCCCCCTAAACGTACCGACAAGGGTGGGGATTCCTCCTGCGATGAGGCAGGCATCTTTGGTTGGTTTAGAGGAGGATGCCGTCCCCTGCTGATCCGCGCGTGAACGAACTGCTGGGCGAAGCCTGCGACGCGGTGGTTGAACGTTCATGATGTTGGGACCGGTGTACAGTCTGCGAATAGTCGTGGCACAGTAAATTGTAAAAGAACGAGACGTAATGCTTAAGTTAAAAAGAAATAGGGATAAAATACAACGAACGGTTCAATGTAGCGGCGTGGAACCTTCGCCGCAAGTAAAAAAAAAGAACAGCAAGAGCGGTGGCGATTTGGTTAGGGTTTAAAGTAGCAGACGTATATGGTAGAATTAGTTGAGTAAAGGTTTTAACACCGGCGATGGAGAAAATTGAAGGGGAACTGTTAAATTCGGACGTTAACGAGATATAAGTACAGGAACCTAACAACAGAAGGCAGCCACGAGGCAGGAACAAAGATTATAGGGGCCCTAAGTTGTAAATGAACGAGAAGACGTAGTGCTTAAGTTAAGAAGAAATAGGGATAAAATACAACGAACGGTTCAATGTAGCGGCGTGGAACCTTCGCCGCAAGTAAAAAAAAAGAACAGCAAGAGCGGCGGCGATTTGGTTAGGGTTTAAAGTAGCAGACGTATGGTAGAATTAGTTGAGTAAAGGGTTTAACACCGCCGATGGAAAATGGCAGAGGAACTGTTTAATTCGGACGTTAACGAGATATAAGTACAGGAATTACCCTAACAACAGAGAAGGCAGCCACGAGGCAGGAACAAATATTATAGGGGCCCTAAGTTGTAAAAGAACGAGACGTAGTGCTTAACTTATAAAATACAACGAACGGTTCAATGTAGCGGCGTGGACCTTCGCCGCGAGTAAAAAAAAGTACAGTAAGAGCGGCGGCGATAGGGTCGTGTGGTAGGTAGAGCACCACAAAGTTGCCGAAGTTGTAGGGACCTCCGGTGGGGTACAGTGGAGGGCCGACCAGTGGACATTAGAGGGCAGACCGGCAACTGCAGGGACCTCTGGTGGGGGTCGGCGACCACTGGAGGTAGAGGACCGAAGAGCTGGGCAACGTTGCAGGGACCTCCGGTGGAGTGCGGGTGAGGGCTGCGGCAAAAAAATGCCGGGAGCTCCGCTGCTGAAGAGGCCCGGGGCGGAGCGCGGATGGCCGCGTAGGAGCCGCTGAAAACCGGGGGACGAAAACTGCGCCTCACGCTATCAACAGATAGTCGTCGAGCTCCCAACCAGTAAAAACTAGGCCTAACGCTCTCAACAGAGAGTCGTCGGGCTTCCAACCAGTATCTGCGCCTCACGCTCTCAAAAGAGAATCGTCGGGCTCCAAGTCGAGGAACGTGACTACGATACCACACGACAACCGGGGGAATTCGCCTAACAAGTATAGTCTGTTTACGAGGAACTTGGCCAGCTGAAGGGCTCAACTCTTTGCCTTCCCGATCGAAGTTGCAAAGTAAACTCGTGGATGAGGCTCATATGCCACCAATATTAGGTCTCTGAAGAGCAGAGAAGCGATAAAGTTTGGGGTCAGTCAGGAAGAGGTACAACTCTCAGACTTACCCAAGACTTGCTGGTTGGCCGTGGAAAGATTTGGCAAGCGAAAACGTATTTTGCCGTCTCTCGAAAGTCAATAGTTTTAAGTTTTTCAATAGTGTCTAAGTAATCAATGTTGTACTCTAAGTTGTCGTAATCGATATTTTCCATTATTGATTTAAGTTTATTTTCAAGCTTGGTTTGTAGAAAACGATTTTTGGTGTTGTTTTTTTTGGGCGAAAAGAATTGATTCCCATTTTATTTTTTATTTTTCCCATTGTTGACACAAGTCGTCATGTGATTTCAAGTTAGCTTGCCACTGTGCTATTGTATTTTTGATTCTTTGTATATAAATTGGATGTTTTAATAAAGTTACATTAAGTTTCCATTTTCCGCGTCCCTGCGGGATTGTTTGTTTAAATCAGTGTTCTTCAACGGGGGCGATTTTACTGTTTAGGGGGCGATTGGTAAGGCCGAGCGCAATTATCGGTCAAGATCGTTGTTACGTCGTATTTGCCAGTAATTACTGATTTCTATGAGACATTGGTGCTGTACCGTTGTGAGCTTACTTTCTGATACATGTGGTTTTCCTTTTCGCCTGACTGTCGTGGTGGAAGTTGTATTGCTGCCGTTTTGTTTAAACTGAAGTATTTGTTACACGAAAGATTTTGGTGAGTTGCGTTGTGTATAATGTGGTTTTGCAACCTTGGTAATAATATGTCAACATGTAAAGTAACCTTTGCTAAATTTACTACCGCAAATAGTCAGTTCGCCTAGAAATATGGCTTCGTGTATAAGATAACGTCTTTTATGAGTATTTACACTGCTCTTGTTTTGCAGCCTTTTCTTGTGAGCTTTGTCAGAGTGACATCTCACTCTTTCTTGTCTTCATTTGTTTAACTTTAAGTCTTGGTAAGTTTATGTTTATATGTGTGACGTCATAATGAGGCCTTGTTTGCTAAATTGCTTGTTTTTATTTAGGCGTTTGATAAGTTAGTGACGCTAATTACTTCTCCCGGTTCCCCCAAATAGTTGGTGAGCATAATATTTGAATTCGGACCACATGTGAAACGTTTTGACACGTTGCCTTTGTGTAGAAACCGTCTCCTTGAATTGAGCCAGCTTTGATTCTTCGTTCATTTCATCAACAAGTTTCAAATACAAACTGTGTGTGTTGTTTAAGACGCCGAAATAGGAGACGCGTTTCTCTACAAACATTTAGCCTTCATATAGCGTTCTGCGCATAAACCGGGGCGCATAACGAACGCTATAATCGTTCTGGATCCTTAAACTACTTTTTGGTTTGTTCGACTTGTGCACGAGTAAAAAAAAGGTCAAACCGTGGTCAAACATTGTTGCAATGCAAATGCGTGTGTGCCTGCGCGATTTTGAGTGTGCTCTGATCAAGCACGTGGTAATTTCGTTCGACAATCGGTAGCTTGCAAGTCGGACGTTTATTTGTCGCAGGGTACTGCACTTCAAAAAACTAACTGATTTGTGCAGAGAAGATGTCAAGTTTGCTGCTTATAGCGTTAGCGGAAGGCTTATTATATATAATAGCAGTACAAGAAAGTAACAGCGATTTCTTAAATTGTTACTTTTTTGTTTTCTGGTTTATTTTAAATAGTAATTTTATTGCGGAAGGTTATGGCTTCTAATTCTAAAAAAGCAAAAATTAAGTGCCGTTCTTATCTTGTGGGGTACATCAACTTTGGTTTTGTACCATTTCCATCGAATATGCAACTTCCCATGTGTCTTTTGTGTAAGAAAACTCTCAGTAATGAGGCTATGAAGCCGTCAAGGTTGAAGGACCACTTAAACAGGATTCATCCTGACAAAGCAAACAAGCCAACGGGGTTTTTTCAAGCTTTAAAAGAGAGTCATGCTCAAAGTAGCATATGCAATATTTTTGCTAAAAAAGGTGACCAAAACGTCAAAGGACTGATAGCTTCTTACAAGATTTCTATATTAATTGCGAAAAAAGGCTTGCCCTTTACTGTTGGAGAAAGTTTGGTAGCACCTGCTGTTAAAGAAATTATTTCAACTGTGATGGAGAAAGATCCTGCACCTGTACTCCAAGCAGTTCCACTGAGTGATACTACCGTAAAGCGAAGAATTGATGAAATGGGTGCAAACAGTGAAGAACAACTTTGTGAAGTGCTACAAAAAAGCTTCTTTCAGCTAACAACTGGATGAAACCACAACATCAGACAATAATGCATTACTAATGGCTTATGTCCGTTATATATTTGAAGGCAAAATTACGGAGGAGCTTTTATTTTGCAAGTGTTTGGAAACATACACTAAAGGCCAAACAATATTTCAAACTTTGTTAGCTTACTTGCAAGACAAATCTATCCCTCTTACAAATATAGTAGCATGCGCTACTGATGGTGCCCCAGCGATGGTAGGCAGGTATCGGGGGTTTTCATCTTTACTTCGGCAAAAACTTCCCCATTTGTTTACTGTGCATTGTGTGATCACCGTCAGCATTTGGTTGCCAAACGCCTTAGTCCGCGTCTGCAAGAATCTTTGGGTGTTGCTGTTAACGCAATTAACAAAATAAAGGCTAATGCCAAAAATAACCGAATGTTTCGACAGCTGTGCAAAGAGAACGATGAAGAATTCGAGCGTCTTCTGCTTCATACGGAAGTTCGTTGGTTGTCGAAAGGCGAATCTCTTTCAAGGTACTGTGAACTTTACAAAAGTGTAGTGGAGTTTCTTGGTGAAGAATCTGATCTTGCTAAAGATGTAATTACCTGCCACCAAGATGTCAGTTGTTTAGCAGATTTTTTTGAGAAAATTAACAGCGCAATCAACAAACTCCAAGGTAGAAATGCGACGTTGGTTCAATGCAAAACAATAATACGTGGCCTAATGAACAAGCTGGAGCTTTACCAACAAACCCTGAACAGAAGATAATTCCATCACTTTCCTCGACTGTCAAAAGTATTGGTTGATGTCACAGACAATCATTTGCTCATTTACATTGAACACCTGAAAGCTGTTCAAAAAGACATGTACGCTCGATCTTGAAGTTTTTCCATGGATGGTAGAACCATTTACTGCAAACATCTCAGTTAACGAATGTGATTCTGCCATGCAGGAGGAACTACTTATCGACTTGCAAAGTGACGAAAAAGCTCGAGCAATTTTTTTCGCACATGGATGGGTAGATTTCTGGATCAAGTGCGATGATCGATTTCCGGAACTATGGGCAAAAGTGAAGTAGTTGTATTTATTGGCTTTTCCTTCGACATACATTGTTGAACAAGGTTTTAGTGAAGTATTGCACATGAGAAATAAATACCGAAACCAACTTGACATCAACAAGACTGGAGGAAATGCAATTCGACTTAAGCTGACTGGCTTGCACCCAGCTATTACTAGTCTTGCAAATAAGCACCAGGCGCAAGGGTCGCATTAATTAGCTTCCACGAGCTGTTTTATTTCAATAAAATGTGCTTGCTTTTGCTTATTTATATTGTTGGGATATTTGAAGTTTTGTATGTAAATTTTTAGCGACATGAACTTTTGTACAACGGCAATCGTTTCGCAGTCCTCGAACTTAACTTTTCCACCCGGCAACCAGTATGGCCGAACGGCAAGCGATTCCGGCGGCCAGCAACAAAAACGTCTATGATTGACGTAAGTTTTCTGCTTCAGCGCTTCGCGTTAATTCCAGGTGAAAAACGTTTTGCAAACGCACGTGGGTTTTAATCGGAGCGAGTATGGCACGTTGCCAAAGTTATAAAGGTATCGCAACGAGTTAACGAGCCGAATCTCCGATGGTAATAAGAACAAAACGAGTTTTGCTTTCGCAATACGCATACAAAGCTACTTGTATCCTTCTCAAGTTACCTGCGGCCGAGCAGAGCTTACTTTCGGTGGCCGTTTCTAAACCCTTCGGCCCACGCCCGCCGTTAATTTCGAGGCCTCGTTTGAGGGGGCGATTTGGACCAGCACTTTCAACAAAGGGGCGATTTTGTAAAAAAGGTTGAAGACCACTGGTCTAAATTAAGGTTTATAAAGGGGGATTGTTGATGGTCTGAAAATGTGATAGGGATGTGACTGTATTTTATATTAATTTGGGTTTTAAAGTGTTCGAAATATATATGCGATCAATCCTGGAAGCGGCATTACGTCTAATATATGTGAAAATTTTTTTCGTAGGCTCAAAATATCTGTAAGCATCAATATGTTCGTGTTTTAGTTTAGGTTGATATGCAGTGGGATTTGTTGTGTTCTAGTATGTATTGCCCGATGTTAAATATATATTAATTATTATATTATATTATTCGTATCGTTTTTGTTTGTCAGGATAATGGCTTGTATACGTTTAATTGTTATTATGTGATGTGTAATGTTCCAATCATTTTCCAAGTCCGATTTATATAGTAATATTATTCCTGAACGTTCGTATGTGCCACTAGTATATGTATTATCAGGGGCGGTTTGGTAGGATTTGTAATTTATATTGGTTTGTAACGTGTGTAATTTTTGATTATTTATATTATGAGTTTCTTGTACTGCTAATATATGTGGTTTTGTTTTCGAAATAAAGTTTTCTAGATTTAAAAATTTATTTTTTATCCCATTAATGTTTAAACTATGTAGAGAAAAAATCATATCGGATCAGAGAGAAGAACAAATACAAAAAAGAAAAGAGGATTGGATTATTTAGGTTTTTTTAGATTTTCCTTTAAGTTTGGAAAGGGGCCTTCGCCTCGTCCCAGGAGTCTCTTTACGCTGAATTAGGCTGGAATCGGGTGGAGGGGTCGTAGCTCTTAGAACTTCGTCCCTCTCTATCGAGTGACGAGGATTTAGCAGGGCGGTTTGGGCTGAGCGACTCAGCTCGTGGGCGCTTTGGTGTACCGGTATGTAAAGTTATTGCTGGATGATTTTCAAATTCTTCAAGTAAATTAAAATGTTGTTCCGAAATGGCACTTGTCGATGATGGTAAATTGTCTCTCGCAGGGGAGAATATTAGGGGAACTGGCAAATCTAGGATGTTAGGTGAGTCTTGTTGAGATGTTGTTGATGAGGTTTTCTGTGCATCGGGTGGCGGTGGGGGGTCTACTGGGGAACCGGAGGTTTCAAAGTGCTCGATCACCTCAAGGAGCGAGTTTATGTTACCTTGTTGCTGTTGTTGTTGTGAGATTTCTTGCGATGGTTTGTCGTTGTTTAAAGGGGGGTAATTTTGGTCATATTGTTGGGACGATGATGGTAAAGTTTTGGACATCGTTTTGATTTATGCTCGGTCGATTGACAATGCCTGCATCTGTGCTTTTCGGCAACAGGGCATGCGCTGGTCAAGTGACCCCGAGTGTGGCATTTTTCACAATATGGGCCCATAGGCTCTCCGGGACGAAGAACCTGGATAGTGTATTGGTCAAAAACTATCTCCTGTTCGATGTTTTCGAGAATCATATCTGAGATATACAGATTAACAAAACCGTTCCGAAAAGAGGGGAGGTTTTTATGGCAACAAAATTAGCAGTTTTCGAGTGTCCCCCATCCCAAGTATTCTACTATTTCTTTGAGGTCGCTTTCAACAAGGTGAAAGGGTGCAGGGTATAAAGTCACTTTCTTTGTTCGTCTCGGAGGGATGCGAGAAGTGATTAGAAATTTTTTGCCAGTTTTTGTTGTGGTGTGAAAGCCATCTTTTGTTAAGTTGTGGAGTGCCATATGATTGTATTGTTCTTCTAGCGATTCCGGTTTAAAGGTAATAATATATAATTTTGTTGTTCGGTTTAAAGTTCGTCCTCCAATAATATTGTTTGTGTATTCGGCAAATGCACCGTCTTCCTCAAAGAGGTGCAAAAAGTCTTGTATGTCATGTGCTTCGTCACAGACGATTTTAATGTTGAGGGATTTGGCGTCACTCGACATATTTTTATTATTTGTGGTTTGTTGGTGTAGTAGTGATTTTAACGTCAAATAGACGTTAAAATACAATAAATTAAGGTAAAGTGGCAATTAAATAATCAATCAATCAGCGAAAAGCGCTGATTGCTTGATTGGCAATTAGTTACGTCACAGAAAACGTGTTATAATTGCTTTAAGGTAGACAGCGTAGGGTTACATGCTGTCTTTTAAAAGAGCAAGTGGTGGCCGCCCAGGGTTAGATACGGCCACCAGTAAAAGAGCAGAAAAAACACTAGGTGGCAGCCAAGGGCTAGATACTGTCCCCAAAAAAACAAAATTAATAAAGGCGCAAAGGAAAACAGCCCAGGGTTAGTTGCTGTTTTAAGAAAAGAAAAAAGATTCTAGGCTTGCCTGACCAGACAACAAAACTAGACAAAACTAAACAAAACTGTAAGGCTGAGATAGACTCAAAAAAGATATAAGCTGAGTAACGCACTAATTTCGCACCTGTTGAGCAGCGGGCTCAATATACCACCTGGAGTGACGCGGTTAAAGACCCCCGTCAGGTAAGTATGAGTTGTGACGATTTTTCCCGAGGCCCTACTCGACTACTCGCCCGTACTCTTTGTGGATAGCTACCCCATAAGCCCCCCGCATCAACTTTTAGGAACAAAATTTGTCATTTTTGGCCGATCGGTCACCATTTTTCTTTTCAATTTTCGCTCGAAAAATCGATTTATGTTTTGCTTCTTTTTTTCAAAACAAGAAGCAAATTTTCAATTGGATGAAGAGGAATTCCCACAGTGTGGGAATGTGGGCCGTGCCTGGAGGTACTGCAATACCAGGACAACCCGTGAGCAGGGCGAAGCAAGCTTCGGCACCGTGCTCCCTGTCCAAAAATCAGGTTAATACAAAGAGCAAGCGAATCGCTTGCGTCCCAGGTATTAAACTGAGAAGAACAGACTTTTGACTGTACACCGGTTTATTGTGTTGACGGCGATAAAACACGAAAACGACAATATAAACAGGCTTCGCCGGCAATAAGTATTGTGCGTTGCACGCTCGGCCTCCACCGCCGTAACGGCGATGGGTGATAGAATTTGTGGGTTTGGTTTGGTTAAGATTTGATGATTACTGTGGAAAAAAAGGTAAATTTAAAAAAGTTAGGGCCAGATTAGTTAAGTTATAAGCTAAGTGAATTGTGGGGCCCGCCGATGGTAGGGCTTGCAGGAGACGTCGCAGGAGGAACAGAGGGACTGGCGCAGACTGGGCTCGGGTATGGTATTGTGTAATTTAGATACATATTTTGGAAGTGTGCCTAGTGAGTGGAAAGGGGTGAGGGTGGCGAAAAAAGTACACGGGGTGTGGGTATAAAAATATTTAAAAACAATGTAAATATAAAAAATAGTTCGGAACTTTGCATATATATAAAAAAAGGGGGGGTGCATTTAAAACTTGAAAGAGGTTTAAGTGCGGTAAGTGCTTTAATTGCTAGTAAGTGCAATTTTGGGGCGGTAAAGCGGTTAAAAACGAGCTACCTAAGACAAAAAAAAAGATTTAAAAGCTAAGTGTTGTGCAAACCGGGTGGGGATGGTGCGAATTAGTGGGTCGGCGACGTGCGCCGGCCTGCTGGCCTCCGTGTTGGTTGGGGGGCCGAGGTGCTCCAGTGTTGGTGCCAGACAGTTCGGGGGCAGGCTTCCTAGCCGGCCCCATTGGTGTGAAGAGGTGAGGTGTTGACCGCGCGGCATCCGCCCTTTTGCCGTTGACGATGATTCGACTGGTGTGGCGGGCGGAACTGTTGAAGGTGTTGGCCGGGGACGATAGACGAACGTTGGAACGTTAAAGTGTTTGGAGAGTTGGTCCCCGGCTGCCGCGCGGTTGAAGAGTTGGGAGCACCTCGGCGAAACTATCAGGAGTGGGTTTTGATTGGAGGAGGCCAGCTTTAACATTGGAGTGCGAGGAGGGGTTGGCGGCGGGGCGTGGATAGAGCTGGGGTCAAAGGGCTGAAGTTTTCCGAGGTGATGGGGTGGTGAGTGGGCTGGGTTGTTGGCTGATTGATGAACGTACTGGTGAGCTGGTTTATTTGCGGTTAAGTTGATGCCCCGCCGCCGTGATCGTCCGGTTTGTGTTTGTGTGGTGCCAGTCTGCGCTTGCAAAGGATGGTTTAAGGTTTGGTAACAATCCCCCTGCACCAAGATTGCCACACGTGGTGGCTACCCTTGATAGCCAGAGCTGAGCATGCTCTGGCTACCTCCGTCATACGACGGCCCGTGATGCCCAAGGCGCTGAGGGTGGAATTGTTGCCTTGAGCATAGCTGCCCAGGGAGCCGATGATGAAGGTGTGGAAAAGGACTCGCTTCTTGGAAACACGGGCCAAGTTTCCACACAACTCCCTGTACTTTTGGTGCTTACGGGCCGCAGCAGCGGTAAGGGCAACTTGGCCGTTTTCGAAAGGGCACGCAAAGTCCACGACTAAGAACCTGTCGGCGCTCTCGACAATCAAGTCTGGCCGGAGGTTCTCACCCGTGGCATCGGCGTGCTCCCGGCAAACTCGGTCACAAGAAACCTTGGTGAAGGTCCCTGAAGGTACGTGGCGCAACACTTCCCCCTGTATGGCGTCGTGCCGAGATAGGATTTGGGGCATGACGGGAACACAGTGGTTGAGTACGTGGGGAAGTGTCTCGGCCGAACTGCCGCATCTGCAGCACCTAACGTCTGACTGTCCCCCGTGAAATCGTTCCCGAACCTTCTTGACAGGAAGGAGGTTGAGGCGTGCTTTCATCGCGAAAATGCGCTCTGGAATAGTCAGAGCCCCGGGGTTCTTCAACCAGTGGTTCGAATAACCGTATTGGGTGTGGGCCCCTACGGTCTTACCTTGGTCTGGATGACTGGCCCACACTTCCCTCCAACGCTTTGATTGTAAGGCGTGGAGGGTCCTGGTAAATACTGCCCGGTTGCTGGGGGATAACGTCTTGTCACCAGACGTCACAGAAAACTGCCCGTCAGCGCCCGCGACGAATTGAACATCGATCCTTTCCGAGGCCTTGCGTACAAACGTAAACAAGTCTCGTTCCAGACTTCCGCCCGCTCCGCACCCGTTACCACTGACGTTGCCCCCTGATATGAAAGCTGCCATCGCACCGGCATCGACACTTTCAGCTTTGGCCATCCGTTTCGAGAGAGATTCGAGTCGACCCACGGCCACGGCGCGCACCCGCCAGTCCGGTGCTGTCAGCATTTTGAAGGCCTGTGTCACCGCCAGTATGTCGCCCTCGGCGGCAATCGACGGGATCCCCAGGCCTCCGCTGTCTGCTGACGTGTGGTAAAAAGCCACGCACGTTCGTGTTGGGAGGCGGAGTGAAATGCGCACGCAACGCCGCACCGTAGAGTCCACCTTCCTCAACTCCTTTACCGGAAAATGCCGCAACCTCAAGATGAAGCTCAGACGGGGGAGCTCGAATCGCTTCAGTGCCAGCAGCTTCTGGTGTGGCGTGAGGGGCGACTCAAAGAGTCGCTTGATTCGCTCGGCAGACAACTCGAGGGTGGTGTTCGATCGAGTGTCAGGAAGGTATCCCTGCCGCACTCCCAAGTAGCGGTAGAATTCGCCCAGACCAATCACCTTGACCTCCTCGCCCGAGAGCGAGAAAGGCTGCGGATCCCGTTGTCGGCGACTTCCAACCAGCACCTGGTTCATTATGCGGCATTTTTTCGGGTTAAAACGGATACCTGCCCAGCCGGCGAACTCCTCACACACTTTCAGCTGCTCGCACATCTGTGACCTCGAGCTCGAGATGAGACACCCGTCGTCAGCGTATGCCAGCACTTGGGAAAAGACATTAGGAGCGCAATCGAATCTGTATCCGCAACCGGCGCGAGCTTTGACCCCTCTAACAAGAACCTCGGCCACCAGATTGAATACGAGGCCGGACAAGGGGCAGCCTTGGCGTACCCCTCGCCCTACTGGTATCTCGTTGGTAACACCACCCGCCGTGCGAACGACACACGTGTTACCAACGTAGATATCAGCAACGCACTCAATCAAGTAGTCAGGAACCTGAAGCTCGTCCATTATGCTACGAATACAATCGTGACGGATACTGCCGAAGGCGTTCTTGACGTCGAGCCAGGCGACGAAGATGTCCTTCTTCGCCTGTCGTGCATCTACCCAGGCTGAGTCCAACACGAAAACATGCTCGAACGTTCCTTCCACTGGCATGAAACCCTTCTGTTCAGGAGAAATAACGCCACCGTCGAGCGCCCAGCGCTGCAAACGCCGCGCCAACACCGCCGCGTACAACTTGTACAAGTTGCGACAGATGGAAATGGGTCTCCAGTTCGAGACGTCGTCGAGGTCGCCGCCCGGATCCTTGCAGATCAGAGTGACTTTCGACTTACGCCACTGCGCGGGAATCCGACGAGCGATCCTACACCTCTCGAAAAGCTCCGCAAGGACGATGCCCTTGGGATCTAGAGCCTTCCAAAAGCCATAGGACAACCCGTCAGATCCTGCCGCCGAAGCAGTGTTAACG
The DNA here is from genome assembly GCF_963924565.1 of Ascidiella aspersa. Classification (NCBI taxonomy): domain Eukaryota; kingdom Metazoa; phylum Chordata; class Ascidiacea; order Phlebobranchia; family Ascidiidae; genus Ascidiella; species Ascidiella aspersa. The sequence goes on along the minus strand of NC_139451.1, from coordinate 29,592,542 downwards.
GACTGGAGAACCATCTCCACCTCGCGCGGAGATATTGGAGCAGAGTCCACACCGCCAGAAGCCCCCGATGACGCATCTCCCCCTCCCGTCGTGGCTCGCATCCAGCTTGGTACCGGCTCGAGATGCTCGTACGCCCCCGGTGCCTTAAGGTCGGCGCGAAACTTCTCCTCGATGACTCGAGGAGCTATCCCACATTTGACCTCCCCTTTTAACCCGTCCGTGATGCGGCGAACCGTAGCTCGCTGGTCTCGCCAGAACGCTGAGCGCAAGCACTGCCCTTTGGCGGCCGCCCCCTTTATTGGTATGGTTGTCTTGTTGGGGTGGCCGCGCTCGCGGTTGGTGGTCGCACGGTGCTGAGCACCGCGGTTGTATCGAGGCTTGCGCTGCTTACGCGTAATGTCTACAGAGCCAGCGAGTTTGGTCCACTCCTCTAATGCGTGCTCGAGCTCGCCGAAACTATCGGGGGAAGAATGGGCGTCAATTACATGCGCAAGGCGAGCTCTCAAGTCGTCATTACTGGGGTCGGTTAAAGGTGGGTCGTTAACGTTACATCTAACAGGCAATGAGCTTGACGCATTTTCAGAGCTTGCAACAGGACTTCGGTGGGACACGTCTCCAACCACGGGTACTGGGACCTGATCGGACACAGGCGGACTGCTCGGCAACAAGGCCTCCCATTCACACCTGGTCTTCACGGCCGGTCGCTCTGGCGCGCCCGGAACGGGTTCAGGCGACGGGCAGTTCCCTGCCGCCGACACCTCCCCCGCTCCCGCAACGGTAGCCTCGGCAACGCACGGCTCCACCACCTCGGGAGGTGATGTAGCCTGGTCCAGTTCTCCGGCAGAAAGAAGGTTCGACACAAGAAGTTGCTGTGTCGGACGATCCGTCCACCCTCCTTGAACTGGCGGCCCCTCCTTCACTTTCACCACTTCGCGGCCAGGTGTTTCTCCAGAGAGAAACACGCTCGCTTTCGGTGGCTTCGGATCAGGCGAGACCCCCGTGGCGACGTTAACCCTTGAACGATAGTGATCCCTAATTGTAACTGCCAGTCGAGCGAGGCGAGAAGGAGAGATCTGCGGGATCTCTACCGGAACGCGCCTGGTACTCCCGGTGCAAGGAGTGTTTAGCCAGCTCCTAAGGAGCGTGAACGAAGGGGGACCAGATGGTGAGGTCGCGTTGATGACGCTCGAAACCTCGGAAGGCTGGTAAGGGTCGACGCACTCTGCCGAAAAGGAATTCTGAATGCCCACGGTTGGTAGGTTTGGTGGGGTAACTAGATCTATCTGTGACAGCTTTGGAGATGGCGTACGGACTGCATCGGCGTACGACAACACCGGCGCAACCGTAGCGATGGGGGAAATTAGCGTTACTGAAGAACAGTGAGAACTCCCACTTGGGGGAGAGACGTGGCCATACAAAAACTCACTGTCCGAGGGCGGGGTGGTATTTATCGAAGCCTTCGACTGATAGAAGATCAGCGAAGGGACCTTGCCAACTGTAGAACTATCAGAGTCCTCCCCAACAGAGTGGTTCGCGGGCGAGGGTGGGAGTATGGGCACCGGGATGCTCGGGGGTTTGCCAGAGCCAGAACATGATTTAAAGTGCGAAGAGGCGGGCAATAAGGACATAGCCTTGTCGGCGACGACGCACTCGCACTTGCCACATACTACCCTAAGTAAGACGTTATTAATTTTGTGACAAGTACTGAGGTGGGTTTTTAATGTTCGGACTCTAGCGTATCCGTCATTACCTTTCGGGCAAGCCGGCACGGGGCATTTATAGGTGGTAGCCGCGTCGACGTAGCGCACGTTCAGAGTAAAGGGGCGTTGTTTAATGCTACGCCGAGGTGATAACAGACCGGGGGCCACCACAAAGCTGTTGTTATTGCGTGACGGCCCGCCCGGGTGCTTTTGGTAATGGTGGGACTTGGCAGCTACGAGAGACGGCCAGCGACTATCGCAGACTGGGCAGCAAACGGCCCGAGGAGTCCGCGGTGCAGCGGCGGGGGCGACTGCTCCACAGGCACGGTAATGGTCCCTCACGTTAATGAGGGAGCCACGCGACCTGAAGGAAGCGGAACACTTCCCACAGGCCGCGTCCAGCACTCCAACAGCCAAGCCATGTACAGATGCCAAATGGCGCTTGACTGATTGGAGCGCTGCCGAGACCATAGAACAGCCACTAACCCCGCACCGAAACACGGAATCCCCGGGCCCCCTAAACGTTACCGACAAGGGTGGGGCTTCCTCCTGCGATGGGGCATCTTTGGTTGGTTTGGATGATGCCGTCCCCTGATCCGCGCGTGAACGAACTGCTGGGCGAAGCCTGCGACGCGGTGGTTGAACGTTCATGACGTTGGGACCGGTGTACAGTCTGCGAATAGTCGTGGCACAGTAAAATTGTAAAAGAGCGAGACGTATGTAATAATGTGTAGTAGTATGTAATAGTAAAATGTATGTAATAATATGTGATAATAAAAAGGTAAAATATAAGTCTGCGAGTAGTCGTGGCACAGTAAAATTGTAGAAGGGCGAGACGTATGTAATAATGTGTAATAATATGTAATAATATAATGTATGTAATAATATGTAGTAATATGTAATAATAAAATGTTTGTAATAATATGTAATAATAAAAAGGTAAAATATAAGTCTGCGAGTAGTCGTGGCACAGTAAAATTGTAAAAGAGCGAGACGTATGTAATAATGTGTAATAATATGTAATAGTAAAATTTATGTAATAATATGTGATAATAAAAAGGTAAAATATAAGTCTGCGAGTAGTCGTGGCACAGTAAAATTGTAAAAGAGCGAGACGTATGTAATAATATGTAATAATATGTAGTAGTAAAATGTATGTAATGTAATAATAAAAAGGTAAGATATAAAACTGGTAGAGGGACCGAGGAAGCACAATTTAGAGCCGGCGCGAGTCCTTATTAAAATTGCTTGAGTTGCAGGGGGGGAGGGTATTAAAAGATATAACCGAGGGGGAGTATGATAAATTAAATTAAAGTTAGGTGCTTCTCGGCCAAAAAGGATAGAAGGTTATGCTAAAATACTTGTTTAGAAGGAGACCGGCGATGTGGGCCAACCAGGGGGGGAAGGGTGTCGGATCCGGCGATGATTGAGAGCGATGAAAGGTGGAATAATCCTTTGTGTTTTGATGGTATTAATCCAGAGTGTAATCCGCGAGTTAGGGGTGAAGGGCTGCTGGTGGTGATGGGCCAAGTTCTTCGTAGGTGGTAGTGGGTTGTCGTGTGGTGAAGATGGATGTGGATCGTAGTCACGTTCGGTGGTGTTGTCGCGATTGGAGCAGATGGTGAGGCGGTGAGGCAGATGGATGAGCAGGCTGGTTTGGAACAGATGGTAGAACTGGTTTTGAGGCGGATGGGTTGGAAGCGGATGGTGAGACGGTGAGGCTGGTTGGGAGCAGATGGAGTGGGGAGAGGCGCAGTTGAGATGGTGGCTGGTTTCAGCGGGTACAGCAACTTACGACAGACCGGCGGCTGCGAGAGCCTCCGGTTGTGAAGGTCGGGAACTGGTGCACAAACGGCAGACCGGCGGCTGCGACAGCCTCCGGTTGTGAAGGCTTAAGAGCAGCGGGCAGGTGCAGGGACCTCCGGTGGTGGAGGCGGAGTGCAGGTGTTAGAGGACCGCTGGGCTGTCCAAGGTTGCAGGGACCTCCGGTGGGGGTAGCTGGACGCTGGTGGTAGAGCACCACAAAGTTGCCGAAGTTGTAGGGACCTCCGGTGGGGTACAGTGGAGAGCCGACCAGTGGACACTAGAGGGCAGACCGGCAACTGCAGGGACCTCCGGTGGGGGTCGGCGAACACTGGAGGTAGAGGGCCGAAGAGCTGGCCAACGTTGCAGGGACCTCCGGTGGGGTGAGGCCAAGAGCTGGGCAGCAACCACAGGATGGCACACCGGCAACTGCAGGGACCTCCGGTGGGGGTCGGCGAACACTGGAGGTAGAGGGCCGAAGAGCTGGCCAACGTTGCAGGGACCTCCGGTGGGGTGAGGCCAAGAGCTGGGCAGCAAACACCGGATGGCACACCGGCAACTGCAGGGACCTCCGGTGGAGTGCGGGTGAGGGCTGCGGCAAAAAAATGCCGGGAGCTCCGCTGCTGAAGAGGCCCGGGGCGGAGCGCGCGGATGGCCGCGTAGGAGCCGCTGAAAACCGGGGGACGAAAACTGTGCCTCACGCTATCAACAGATAGTCGTCGAGCTCCCAACCAGTAAAAACTAGGCCTCACGCTCTCAACAGAGAGTCGTCGGGCTTCCAACCAGTATCTACGCCTCACGCTCTCAACAGAGAGTCGTCGGGCTCCAAACCAGTATCTGTGCCTCACGCTCTCAAAAGAGAGTCGTCGGGCTCCAAGTCGAGGAACGTGACTACGATACCACACGACAACCGGGGGAACTCGCCTAACAAGTATAATCTGTTTACGAGGAACTTGGCCAGCTGAAGGGGCTCACTCTTTGCCTTCCCGATTGAAGTTGCAAAGTTAACTCGTGGATGAGGCTCGTATACCACCAATGTTAGGTCTCTGAAGAGCCGAGAAGCGATAAAGTTTGGGGTCAGTCAGGAAGAAGTACAACTCTCAGCCTTACCCAAGACTTGCTGGTTGGCCGTGGAAAGATTTGGCAAGCGAAAACGTATTTTGCCGTCTCTCGAAAAGAGTGCATTTGGAAGCGATTTTCGACAAAACGACACGACGAATTACAATTGGAAAAGAATTGAAAAGAGAATTTGGCAGTCGGACTCTCGTTTTAGCTGGCCTTTGATTTCTGGCCAGGAGTTATTGAAATTTTGCCGACGTCATCGTGACACATCTAAATCAATTGGCTGGGCGATTCGGGTCTTCTCCGCAAAGAGTCGGCGTTTTTCGACGAGGTCGTTGATAAGGAAAAAAGTTGGTAAACGATTGTACTTGCTTCGGCAGTACATATACTAAAATTGGAACGATACAGAGAAGATTAGCATGGCCCCTGCGCAAGGATGACACGCAAAATCGTGAAGCGTTCCTTATTTTGACATTTTACTCGATTCTGCCGACGCTACTCGGAAGACGCCCCCCGAAAATTTCCTCCTGCTCTTTCAGCGTTTTGCAGCTACGACCGGCTCTTGCCGTTTCCAAGCTTTTTCAGAACTGATTAAGGTTTGTATGGGGTTTTGCGCGAACGCACACCCCGCTAACAGAAATTATACGGCCGAGTTACCCGCATTTGGGGTAATCGCAAGGGTCAGCCAAGCCGAAGTGCAATGGCAAGGCCTCGCCTTGGGCCAACCGCCTACGTGATCACGGTTAAAGACCCCCGTCAGGTAAGTATGAGTTGTGACGATTTTTCCCGAGGCCCTACTCGACTACTCGCCCGTACTCTTTGTGGATAGCTACCCCATAAGCCCCCCGCATCAACTTGTAGGAACAAAATTTGTCATTTTTGGCCGATCGGTCACCATTTTTCTTTTCAATTTTCGCTCGAAAAATCGATTTATGTTTTGCTTCTTTTTTTCAAAACAAGAAGCAAATTTTCAATTGGATGAAGAGGAATTCCCACAGTGTGGGAATGTGGGCCGTGCCTGGAGGTACTGCAATACCAGGACAACCCGTGAGCAGGGCGAAGCAAGCTTCGGCACCGTGCTCCCTGTCCAAAAATCAGGTTAATACAAAGAGCAAGCGAATCGCTTGCGTCCCAGGTATTAAACTGAGAAGAACAGACTTTTGACTGTACACCGGTTTATTGTGTTGACGGCGATAAAACACGAAAACGACAATATAAACAGGCTTCGCCGGCAATAAGTATTGTGCGTTGCACGCTCGGCCTCCACCGCCGTAACGGCGATGGGTGATAGAATTTGTGGGTTTGGTTTGGTTAAGATTGATGATTACTGTGGAAAAAAAGGTAAATTTAAAAAAGTTAGGGCCAGATTAGTTAAGTTATAAGCTAAGTGAATTGTGGGGCCTGCCGATGGTAGGGCTTGCAGGAGACGTCGCAGGAGGAACAGAGGGACTGGCGCAGACTGGGCTCGGGTATGGTATTGTGTAATTTAGATACATATTTTGGAAGTGTGCCTAGTGAGTGGAAAGGGGTGAGGGTGGCGAAAAAAGTACACGGGGTGTGGGTATAAAAATATTTAAAAACAATGTAAATATAAAAAATAGTTCGGAACTTTGCATATATATAAAAAAAGGGGGGTGCATTTAAAACTTGAAAGAGGTTTAAGTGCGGTAAGTGCTTTAATTGCTAGTAAGTGTAAAAACGAGCTACCTAAGACAAAAAAAAAGATTTAAAAGCTAAGTGTTGTGCAAACCGGGTGGGGATGGTGCGAATTAGTGGGTCGGCGACGTGCGCCGGCCTGCTGGCCTCCGTGTGGGTTGGGGGGCCGAGGTGCTCCAGTGTTGGTGCCAGACAGTTCGGGGGCAGGCTTCCTAGCCGGCCCCATTGGTGTGAAGAGGTGAGGTGTTGACCGCGCGGCATCCGCCCTTTTGCCGTTGACGATGATTCGACTGGTGTGGCGGGCGGAACTGTTGAAGGTGTTGGCCGGGGACGATAGACGAACGTTGGAACGTTAAAGTGTTTGGAGAGTTGGTCCCCGGCTGCCGCGCGGTTGAAGAGTTGGGAGCACCTCGGCGAAACTATCAGGAGTGGGTTTTGATTGGAGGAGGCCAGCTTTAACATTGGAGTGCGAGGAGGGGTTGGCGGCGGGGCGTGGATAGAGCTGGGGTCAAAGGGCTGAAGTTTTCCGAGGTGATGGGGTGGTGAGTGGGCTGGGTTGTTGGCTGATTGATGAACGTACTGGTGAGCTGGTTTATTTGCGGTTAAGTTGATGCCCCGCCGCCGTGATCGTCCGGTTTGTGTTTGTGTGGTGCCAGTCTGCGCTTGCAAAGGATGGTTTAAGGTTTGGTAACAATCCCCCTGCACCAAGATTGCCACACGTGGTGGCTACCCTTGATAGCCAGAGCTGAGCATGCTCTGGCTACCTCCGTCATACGACGGCCCGTGATGCCCAAGGCGCTGAGGGTGGAATTGTTGCCTTGAGCATAGCTGCCCAGGGAGCCGATGATGAAGGTGTGGAAAAGGACTCGCTTCTTGGAAACACGGGCCAAGTTTCCACACAACTCCCTGTACTTTTGGTGCTTACGGGCCGCAGCAGCGGTAAGGGCAACTTGGCCGTTTTCGAAAGGGCACGCAAAGTCCACGACTAAGAACCTGTCGGCGCTCTCGACAATCAAGTCTGGCCGGAGGTTCTCACCCGTGGCATCGGCGTGCTCCCGGCAAACTCGGTCACAAGAAACCTTGGTGAAGGTCCCTGAAGGTACGTGGCGCAACACTTCCCCCTGTATGGCGTCGTGCCGAGATAGGATTTGGGGCATGACGGGAACACAGTGGTTGAGTACGTGGGGAAGTGTCTCGGCCGAACTGCCGCATCTGCAGCACCTAACGTCTGACTGTCCCCCGTGAAATCGTTCCCGAACCTTCTTGACAGGAAGGAGGTTGAGGCGTGCTTTCATCGCGAAAATGCGCTCTGGAATAGTCAGAGCCCCGGGGTTCTTCAACCAGTGGTTCGAATAACCGTATTGGGTGTGGGCCCCTACGGTCTTACCTTGGTCTGGATGACTGGCCCACACTTCCCTCCAACGCTTTGATTGTAAGGCGTGGAGGGTCCTGGTAAATACTGCCCGGTTGCTGGGGGATAACGTCTTGTCACCAGACGTCACAGAAAACTGCCCGTCAGCGCCCGCGACGAATTGAACATCGATCCTTTCCGAGGCCTTGCGTACAAACGTAAACAAGTCTCGTTCCAGACTTCCGCCCGCTCCGCACCCGTTACCACTGACGTTGCCCCCTGATATGAAAGCTGCCATCGCACCGGCATCGACACTTTCAGCTTTGGCCATCCGTTTCGAGAGAGATTCGAGTCGACCCACGGCCACGGCGCGCACCCGCCAGTCCGGTGCTGTCAGCATTTTGAAGGCCTGTGTCACCGCCAGTATGTCGCCCTCGGCGGCGATCGACGGGATCCCCAGGCCTCCGCTGTCTGCTGACGTGTGGTAAAAAGCCACGCACGTTCGTGTTGGGAGGCGGAGTGAAATGCGCACGCAACGCCGCACCGTAGAGTCCACCTTCCTCAACTCCTTTACCGGAAAATGCCGCAACCTCAAGATGAAGCTCAGACGGGGGAGCTCGAATCGCTTCAGTGCCAGCAGCTTCTGGTGTGGCGTGAGGGGCGACTCAAAGAGTCGCTTGATTCGCTCGGCAGACAACTCGAGGGTGGTGTTCGATCGAGTGTCAGGAAGGTATCCCTGCCGCACTCCCAAGTAGCGGTAGAATTCGCCCAGACCAATCACCTTGACCTCCTCGCCCGAGAGCGAGAAAGGCTGCGGATCCCGTTGTCGGCGACTTCCAACCAGCACCTGGTTCATTATGCGGCATTTTTTCGGGTTAAAACGGATACCTGCCCAGCCGGCGAAGTCCTCACACACTTTCAGCTGCTCGCACATCTGTGACCTCGAGCTCGAGATGAGACACCCGTCGTCAGCGTATGCCAGCACTTGGGAAAAGACATTAGGAGCGCAATCGAATCTGTATCCGCAACCGGCGCGAGCTTTGACCCCTCTAACAAGAACCTCGGCCACCAGATTGAATACGAGGCCGGACAAGGGGCAGCCTTGGCGTACCCCTCGCCCTACTGGTATCTCGTTGGTAACACCACCCGCCGTGCGAACGACACACGTGTTACCAACGTAGATATCAGCAACGCACTCAATCAAGTAGTCAGGAACTTGAAGCTCGTCCATTATGCTACGAATACAATCGTGACGGATACTGCCGAAGGCGTTCTTGACGTCGAGCCAGGCGACGAAGATGTCCTTCTTCGCCTGTCGTGCATCTACCCAGGCTGAGTCCAACACGAAAACATGCTCGAACGTTCCTTCCACTGGCATGAAACCCTTCTGTTCAGGAGAAATAACGCCACCGTCGAGCGCCCAGCGCTGCAAACGCCGCGCCAACACCGCCGCGTACAACTTGTACAAGTTGCGACAGATGGAAATGGGTCTCCAGTTCGAGACGTCGTCGAGGTCGCCGCCCGGATCCTTGCAGATCAGAGTGACTTTCGACTTACGCCACTGCGCGGGAATCCGACGAGCGATCCTACACCTCTCGAAAAGCTCCGCAAGGACGATGCCCCTGGGATCTAGAGCCTTCCAAAAGCCATAGGACAACCCGTCGGATCCTGCCGCCGAAGCAGTGTTAACGGACTGGAGAACCATCTCCACCTCGCGAGGAGATATTGGAGCAGAGTCCACACCGCCAGAAGCCCCCGATGACGCATCTCCCCCTCCCGTCGTGGCTCGCATCCAGCTTGGTACCGGCTCGAGATGCTCGTACGCCCCCGGTGCCTTAAGGTCGGCGCGAAACTTCTCCTCGATGACTCGAGGAGCTATCCCACATTTGACCTCCCCTTTTAACCCGTCCGTGATGCGGCGAACCGTAGCTCGCTGGTCTCGCCAGAACGCTGAGCGCAAGCACTGCCCTTTGGCGGCCGCCCCCTTTACTGGTATGGTTGTCTTGTTGGGGTGGCCGCGCTCGCGGTTGGTGGTCGCACGGTGCTGAGCACCGCGGTTGTATCGAGGCTTGCGCTGCTTACGCGTAATGTCTACAGAGCCAGCGAGTTTGGTCCACTCCTCTAATGCGTGCTCGAGCTCGCCGAAACTATCGGGGGAAGAATGGGCGTCAATTACATGCGCAAGGCGAGCTCTCAAGTCGTCATTACTGGGGTCGGTTAAAGGTGGGTCGTTAACGTTACATCTAACAGGCAATGAGCTTGACGCATTTTCAGAGCTTGCAACAGGACTTCGGTGGGACACGTCTCCAACCACGGGTACTGGGACCTGATCGGACACAGGCGGACTGCTCGGCAACAAGGCCTCCCATTCACACCTGGTCTTCACGGCCGGTCGCTCTGGCGCGCCCGGAACGGGTTCAGGCGACGGGCAGTTCCCTGCCGCCGACACCTCCCCCGCTCCCGCAACGGTAGCCTCGGCAACGCACGGCTCCACCACCTCGGGAGGTGATGTAGCCTGGTCCAGTTCTCCGGCAGAAAGAAGGTTCGACACAAGAAGTTGCTGTGTCGGACGATCCGTCCACCCTCCTTGAACTGGCGGCCCCTCCTTCACTTTCACCACTTCGCGGCCAGGTGTTTCTCCAGAGAGAAACACGCTCGCTTTCGGTGGCTTCGGATCAGGCGAGACCCCCGTGGCGACGTTAACCCTTGAACGATAGTGATCCCTAATTGTAACTGCCAGTCGAGCGAGGCGAGAAGGAGAGATCTGCGGGATCTCTACCGGAACGCGCCTGGTACTCCCGGTGCAAGGAGTGTTTAGCCAGCTCCTAAGGAGCGTGAACGAAGGGGGACCAGATGGTGAGGTCGCGTTGATGACGCTCGAAACCTCGGAAGGCTGGTAAGGGTCGACGCACTCTGCCGAAAAGGAATTCTGAATGCCCACGGTTGGTAGGTTTGGTGGGGTAACTAGATCTATCTGTGACAGCTTTGGAGATGGCGTACGGACTGCATCGGCGTACGACAACACCGGCGCAACCGTAGCGATGGGGGAAATTAGCGTTACTGAAGAACAGTGAGAACTCCCACTTGGGGGAGAGACGTGGCCATACAAAAACTCACTGTCCGAGGGCGGGGTGGTATTTATCGAAGCCTTCGACTGATAGAAGATCAGCGAAGGGACCTTGCCAACTGTGGAACTATCAGAGTCCTCCCCAACAGAGTGGTTCGCGGGCGAGGGTGGGAGTATGGGCACCGGGATGCTCGGGGGTTTGCCAGAGCCAGAACATGATTTAAAGTGCGAAGAGGCGGGCAATAAGGACATAGCCTTGTCGGCGACGACGCACTCGCACTTGCCACATACTACCCTAAGTAAGACGTTATTAATTTTGTGACAAGTACTGAGGTGGGTTTTTAATGTTCGGACTCTAGCGTATCCGTCATTACCTTTCGGGCAAGCCGGCACGGGGCATTTATAGGTGGTAGCCGCGTCGACGTAGCGCACGTTCAGAGTAAAGGGGCGTTGTTTAATGCTACGCCGAGGTGATAACAGACCGGGGGCCACCACAAAGCTGTTGTTATTGCGTGACGGCCCGCCCGGGTGCTTTTGGTAATGGTGGGACTTGGCAGCTACGAGAGACGGCCAGCGACTATCGCAGACTGGGCAGCAAAAGGCCCGAGGAGTCCGCGGTGCAGCGGCGGGGGCGACTGCTCCACAGGCACGGTAATGGTCCCTCACGTTAATGAGGGAGCCACGCGACCTGAAGGAAGCGGAACACTTCCCACAGGCCGCGTCCAGCACTCCAACAGCCAAGCCATGTACAGATGCCAAATGGCGCTTGACTGATTGGAGCGCTGCCGAGACCATAGAACAGCCACTAACCCCGCACCGAAACACGGAATCCCCGGGCCCCCTAAACGTTACCGACAAGGGTGGGGCTTCCTCCTGCGATGGGGCATCTTTGGTTGGTTTGGATGATGCCGTCCCCTGATCCGCGCGTGAACGAACTGCTGGGCGAAGCCTGCGACGCGGTGGTTGAACGTTCATGACGTTGGTACCGGTGTACAGTCTGCGAATAGTCGTGGCACAGTAAAATTGTAAAAGAGCGAGACGTATGTAATAATGTGTAATAGTATGTAATAGTAAAATGTATGTAATAATATGTGATAATAAAAAGGTAAAATATAAGTCTACGAGTAGTCGTGGCACAGTAAAATTGTAGAAGGGCGAGACGTATGTAATAATGTGTAATAATATGTAATAATATAATGTATGTAATAATATGTAATAATATGTAATAATAAAATGTTTGTAGTAATATGTAATAATAAAAAGGTAAAATATAAGTCTGCGAGTAGTCGTGGCACAGTAAAATTGTAAAAGAGCGAGACGTATGTAATAATGTGTAATAATATGTAATAGTAAAATTTATGTAATAATATGTGATAATAAAAAGGTAAAATATAAGTCTGCGAGTAGTCGTGGCACAGTAAAATTGTGAAAGAGCGAGACGTATGTAATAATATGTAATAATATGTAGTAGTAAAATGTATGTAATGTAATAATAAAAAGGTAAGATATAAAACTGGTAGAGGGACCGAGGAAGCACAATTTAGAGCCGGCGCGAGTCCTTATTAAAATTGCTTGAGTTACAGGGGGGGAGGGTATTAAAAGATATAACCAAGGGGGAGTATGATAAATTAAATTAAAGTTAGGTGCTTCTCGGCCAAAAAGGATAGAAGGTTATGCTAAAATACTTGTTTAGAAGGAGACCGGCGATGTGGGCCAACCAGGGGGGGAAGGGTGTCGGATCCGGCGATGATTGAGAGCGATGAAAGGTGGAATAATCCTTTGAGTTTTGGTGGTATTAATCCAGAGTGTAATCCGCGAGTTAGGGGTGAAGGGCTGCTGGTGGTGATGGGCCAAGTTCTTCGTAGGTGGTAGTGGGTTGTCGTGTGGTGAAGATGGGTGTGGATCGTAGTCACGTTCGGTGGTGTTGTCGAGATTGGAGCAGATGGTGAGGCGGTGAGGCAGATGGATGGGCAGGCTGGTTTGGAACAGATGGTAGAACTGGTTTTGAGGCGGATGGGTTGGAAGCGGATGGTGAGACGGTGAGGCTGGTTGGGAGCAGATGGAGTGGGGAGAGGCGCAGTTGAGATGGTGGCTGGTTTCAGCGGGTACAGCAACTTACGACAGACCGGCGGCTGCGAGAGCCTCCGGTTGTGAAGGTCGGGAACTGGTGCACAAACGGCAGACCGGCGGCTGCGACAGCCTCCGGTTGTGAAGGCTTAAGAGCAGCGGGCAGGTGCAGGGACCTCCGGTGGTGGAGGCGGAGTGCAGGTGTTAGAGGACCGCTGGGCTGTCCAAGGTTGCAGGGACCTCCGGTGGGGGTAGCTGGACGCTGGTGGTAGAGCACCACAAAGTTGCCGAAGTTGTAGGGACCTCCGGTGGGGTACAGTGGAGAGCCGACCAGTGGACACTAGAGGGCAGACCGGCAACTGCAGGGACCTCCGGTGGGGGTCGGCGAACACTGGAGGTAGAGGGCCGAAGAGCTGGCCAACGTTGCAGGGACCTCCGGTGGGGTGAGGCCAAGAGCTGGGCAGCAACCACAGGATGGCACACCGGCAACTGCAGGGACCTCCGGTGGGGGTCGGCGAACACTGGAGGTAGAGGGCCGAAGAGCTGGCCAACGTTGCAGGGACCTCCGGTGGGGTGAGGCCAAGAGCTGGGCAGCAAACACCGGATGGCACACCGGCAACTGCAGGGACCTCCGGTGGAGTGCGGGTGAGGGCTGCGGCAAAAAAATGCCGGGAGCTCCGCTGCTGAAGAGGCCCGGGGCGGAGCGCGCGGATGGCCGCGTAGGAGCCGCTGAAAACCGGGGGACGAAAACTGTGCCTCACGCTATCAACAGATAGTCGTCGAGCTCCCAACCAGTAACAACTAGGCCTCACGCTCTCAACAGAGAGTCGTCGGGCTTCCAACCAGTATCTACGCCTCACGCTCTCAACAGAGAGTCGTCGGGCTCCAAACCAGTATCTGTGCCTCACGCTCTCAAAAGAGAGTCGTCGGGCTCCAAGTCGAGGAACGTGACTACGATACCACACGACAACCGGGGGAACTCGCCTAACAAGTATAATCTGTTTACGAGGAACTTGGCCAGCTGAAGGGGCTCACTCTTTGCCTTCCCGATTGAAGTTGCAAAGTTAACTCGTGGATGAGGCTCGTATACCACCAATGTTAGGTCTCTGAAGAGCCGAGAAGCGATAAAGTTTGGGGTCAGTCAGGAAGAAGTACAACTCTCAGCCTTACCCAAGACTTGCTGGTTGGCCATGGAAAGATTTGGCAAGCGAAAACGTATTTTGCCGTCTCTCGAAAAGAGTGCATTTGGAAGCGATTTTCGACAAAACGACACGACGAATTACAATTGGAAAAGAATTGAAAAGAGAATTTGGCAGTCGGACTCTCGTTTTAGCTGGCCTTTGATTTCTGGCCAGGAGTTATTGAAATTTTGCCGACGTCATCGTGACACATCTAAATCAATTGGCTGGGCGATTCGGGTCTTCTCCGCAAAGAGTCGGCGTTTTTCGACGAGGTCGTTGATAAGGAAAAAAGTTGGTAAACGATTGTACTTGCTTCGGCAGTACATATACTAAAATTGGAACGATACAGAGAAGATTAGCATGGCCCCTGCGCAAGGATGACACGCAAAATCGTGAAGCGTTCCTTATTTTGACATTTTACTCGATTCTGCCGACGCTACTCGGAAGACGCCCCCCGAAAATTTCCTCCTGCTCTTTCAGCGTTTTGCAGCTACGACCGGCTCTTGCCGTTTCCAAGCTTTTTCAGAACTGATTAAGGTTTGTATGGGGTTTTGCGCGAACGCACACCCCGCTAACAGAAATTATACGGCCGAGTTACCCGCATTTGGGGTAATCGCAAGGGTCAGCCAAGCCGAAGTGCAATGGCAAGGCCTCGCCTTGGGCCAACCGCCTACGTGATCACGGTTAAAGACCCCCGTCAGGTAAGTATGAGTTGTGACGATTTTTCCCGAGGCCCTACTCGACTACTCGCCCGTACTCTTTGTGGATAGCTACCCCATAAGCCCCCCGCATCAACTTGTAGGAACAAAATTTGTCATTTTTGGCCGATCGGTCACCATTTTTCTTTTCAATTTTCGCTCGAAAAATCGATTTATGTTTTGCTTCTTTTTTTCAAAACAAGAAGCAAATTTTCAATTGGATGAAGAGGAATTCCCACAGTGTGGGAATGTGGGCCGTGCCTGGAGGTACTGCAATACCAGGACAACCCGTGAGCAGGGCGAAGCAAGCTTCGGCACCGTGCTCCCTGTCCAAAAATCAGGTTAATACAAAGAGCAAGCGAATCGCTTGCGTCCCAGGTATTAAACTGAGAAGAACAGATACTACACTTGATCTTAGCTCTAAAGAGCCGAGAAGCGATAAAGTTTGGGGTCAGTCAGGAAGAAGTACAACTCTCAGCCTTACCCAAGACTTGCTGGTTGGCCGTGGAAAGATTTGGCAAGCGAAAACGTATTTTGCCGTCTCTCGAAAAGAGTGCATTTGGAAGCGATTTTCGACAAAACGACACGACGAATTACAATTGGAAAAGAATTGAAAAGAGAATTTGGCAGTCGGACTCTCGTTTTAGCTGGCCTTTGATTTCTGGCCAGGAGTTATTGAAATTTTGCCGACGTCATCGTGACACATCTAAATCAATTGGCTGGGCGATTCGGGTCTTCTCCGCAAAGAGTCGGCGTTTTTCGACGAGGTCGTTGATAAGGAAAAAAGTTGGTAAACGATTGTACTTGCTTCGGCAGTACATATACTAAAATTGGAACGATACAGAGAAGATTAGCATGGCCCCTGCGCAAGGATGACACGCAAAATCGTGAAGCGTTCCTTATTTTGACATTTTACTCGATTCTGCCGACGCTACTCGGAAGACGCCCCCCGAAAATTTCCTCCTGCTCTTTCAGCGTTTTGCAGCTACGACCGGCTCTTGCCGTTTCCAAGCTTTTTCAGAACTGATTAAGGTTTGTATGGGGTTTTGCGCGAACGCACACCCCGCTAACAGAAATTATACGGCCGAGTTACCCGCATTTGGGGTAATCGCAAGGGTCAGCCAAGCCGAAGTGCAATGGCAAGGCCTCGCCTTGGGCCAACCGCCTACGTGATCACGGTTAAAGACCCCCGTCAGGTAAGTATGAGTTGTGACGATTTTTCCCGAGGCCCTACTCGACTACTCGCCCGTACTCTTTGTGGATAGCTACCCCATAAGCCCCCCGCATCAACTTGTAGGAACAAAATTTGTCATTTTTGGCCGATCGGTCACCATTTTTCTTTTCAATTTTCGCTCGAAAAATCGATTTATGTTTTGCTTCTTTTTTTCAAAACAAGAAGCAAATTTTCAATTGGATGAAGAGGAATTCCCACAGTGTGGGAATGTGGGCCGTGCCTGGAGGTACTGCAATACCAGGACAACCCGTGAGCAGGGCGAAGCAAGCTTCGGCACCGTGCTCCCTGTCCAAAAATCAGGTTAATACAAAGAGCAAGCGAATCGCTTGCGTCCCAGGTATTAAACTGAGAAGAACAGATACTACACTTGATCTTAGCTCTAAAGAGCCGAGAAGCGATAAAGTTTGGGGTCAGTCAGGAAGAAGTACAACTCTCAGCCTTACCCAAGACTTGCTGGTTGGCCGTGGAAAGATTTGGCAAGCGAAAACGTATTTTGCCGTCTCTCGAAAAGAGTGCATTTGGAAGCGATTTTCGACAAAACGACACGACGAATTACAATTGGAAAAGAATTGAAAAGAGAATTTGGCAGTCGGACTCTCGTTTTAGCTGGCCTTTGATTTCTGGCCAGGAGTTATTGAAATTTTGCCGACGTCATCGTGACACATCTAAATCAATTGGCTGGGCGATTCGGGTCTTCTCCGCAAAGAGTCGGCGTTTTTCGACGAGGTCGTTGATAAGGAAAAAAGTTGGTAAACGATTGTACTTGCTTCGGCAGTACATATACTAAAATTGGAACGATACAGAGAAGATTAGCATGGCCCCTGCGCAAGGATGACACGCAAAATCGTGAAGCGTTCCTTATTTTGACATTTTACTCGATTCTGCCGACGCTACTCGGAAGACGCCCCCCGAAAATTTCCTCCTGCTCTTTCAGCGTTTTGCAGCTACGACCGGCTCTTGCCGTTTCCAAGCTTTTTCAGAACTGATTAAGGTTTGTATGGGGTTTTGCGCGAACGCACACCCCGCTAACAGAAATTATACGGCCGAGTTACCCGCATTTGGGGTAATCGCAAGGGTCAGCCAAGCCGAAGTGCAATGGCAAGGCCTCGCCTTGGGCCAACCGCCTACGTGATCACGGTTAAAGACCCCCGTCAGGTAAGTATGAGTTGTGACGATTTTTCCCGAGGCCCTACTCGACTACTCGCCCGTACTCTTTGTGGATAGCTACCCCATAAGCCCCCCGCATCAACTTGTAGGAACAAAATTTGTCATTTTTGGCCGATCGGTCACCATTTTTCTTTTCAATTTTCGCTCGAAAAATCGATTTATGTTTTGCTTCTTTTTTTCAAAACAAGAAGCAAATTTTCAATTGGATGAAGAGGAATTCCCACAGTGTGGGAATGTGGGCCGTGCCTGGAGGTACTGCAATACCAGGACAACCCGTAAGCAGGGCGAAGCAAGCTTCGGCACCGTGCTCCCTGTCCAAAAATCAGGTTAATACAAAGAGCAAGCGAATCGCTTGCGTCCCAGGTATTAAACTGAGAAGAACAGATTTTTGACTGTACACCGGTTTATTGTGTTGACGGCGATAAAACACGAAAACGACAATATAAACAGGCTTCGCCGGCAATAAGTATTGTGCGTTGCACGCTCGGCCTCCACCGCCGTAACGGCGATGGGTGATAGAATTTGTGGGTTTGGTTTGGTTAAGATTTGATGATTACTGTGGAAAAAAAGGTAAATTTAAAAAAGTTAGGGCCAGATTAGTTAAGTTATAAGCTAAGTGAATTGTGGGGCCCGCCGATGGTAGGGCTTGCAGGAGACGTCGCAGGAGGAACAGAGGGACTGGCGCAGACTGGGCTCGGGTATGGTATTGTGTAATTTAGATACATATTTTGGAAGTGTGCCTAGTGAGTGGAAAGGGGTGAGGGTGGCGAAAAAAGTACACGGGGTGTGGGTATAAAAATATTTAAAAACAATGTAAATATAAAAAATAGTTCGGAACTTTGCATATATATAAAAAAAGGGGGGGGGTGCATTTAAAACTTGAAAGAGGTTTAAGTGCGGTAAGTGCTTTAATTGCTAGTAAGTGCAATTTTGGGGCGGTAAAGCGGTTAAAAACGAGCTACCTAAGACAAAAAAAAAGATTTAAAAGCTAAGTGTTGTGCAAACCGGGTGGGGATGGTGCGAATTAGTGGGTCGGCGACGTGCGCCGGCCTGCTGGCCTCCGTGTTGGTTGGGGGGCCGAGGTGCTCCAGTGTTGGTGCCAGACAGTTCGGGGGCAGGCTTCCTAGCCGGCCCCATTGGTGTGAAGAGGTGAGGTGTTGACCGCGCGGCATCCGCCCTTTTGCCGTTGACGATGATTCGACTGGTGTGGCGGGCGGAACTGTTGAAGGTGTTGGCCGGGGACGATAGACGAACGTTGGAACGTTAAAGTGTTTGGAGAGTTGGTCCCCGGCTGCCGCGCGGTTGAAGAGTTGGGAGCACCTCGGCGAAACTATCAGGAGTGGGTTTTGATTGGAGGAGGCCAGCTTTAACATTGGAGTGCGAGGAGGGGTTGGCGGCGGGGCGTGGATAGAGCTGGGGTCAAAGGGCTGAAGTTTTCCGAGGTGATGGGGTGAGTGGGCTGGGTTGTTGGCTGATTGATGAACGTACTGGTGAGCTGGTTTATTTGCGGTTAAGTTGATGCCCCGCCGCCGTGATCGTCCGGTTTGTGTTTGTGTGGTGCCAGTCTGCGCTTGCAAAGGATGGTTTAAGGTTTGGTAACAATCCCCCTGCACCAAGATTGCCACACGTGGTGGCTACCCTTGATAGCCAGAGCTGAGCATGCTCTGGCTACCTCCGTCATACGACGGCCCGTGATGCCCAAGGCGCTGAGGGTGGAATTGTTGCCTTGAGCATAGCTGCCCAGGGAGCCGATGATGAAGGTGTGGAAAAGGACTCGCTTCTTGGAAACACGGGCCAAGTTTCCACACAACTCCCTGTACTTTTGGTGCTTACGGGCCGCAGCAGCGGTAAGGGCAACTTGGCCGTTTTCGAAAGGGCACGCAAAGTCCACGACTAAGAACCTGTCGGCGCTCTCGACAATCAAGTCTGGCCGGAGGTTCTCACCCGTGGCATCGGCGTGCTCCCGGCAAACTCGGTCACAAGAAACCTTGGTGAAGGTCCCTGAAGGTACGTGGCGCAACACTTCCCCCTGTATGGCGTCGTGCCGAGATAGGATTTGGGGCATGACGGGAACACAGTGGTTGAGTACGTGGGGAAGTGTCTCGGCCGAACTGCCGCATCTGCAGCACCTAACGTCTGACTGTCCCCCGTGAAATCGTTCCCGAACCTTCTTGACAGGAAGGAGGTTGAGGCGTGCTTTCATCGCGAAAATGCGCTCTGGAATAGTCAGAGCCCCGGGGTTCTTCAACCAGTGGTTCGAATAACCGTATTGGGTGTGGGCCCCTACGGTCTTACCTTGGTCTGGATGACTGGCCCACACTTCCCTCCAACGCTTTGATTGTAAGGCGTGGAGGGTCCTGGTAAATACTGCCCGGTTGCTGGGGGATAACGTCTTGTCACCAGACGTCACAGAAAACTGCCCGTCAGCGCCCGCGACGAATTGAACATCGATCCTTTCCGAGGCCTTGCGTACAAACGTAAACAAGTCTCGTTCCAGACTTCCGCCCGCTCCGCACCCGTTACCACTGACGTTGCCCCCTGATATGAAAGCTGCCATCGCACCGGCATCGACACTTTCAGCTTTGGCCATCCGTTTCGAGAGAGATTCGAGTCGACCCACGGCCACGGCGCGCACCCGCCAGTCCGGTGCTGTCAGCATTTTGAAGGCCTGTGTCACCGCCAGTATGTCGCCCTCGGCGGCAATCGACGGGATCCCCAGGCCTCCGCTGTCTGCTGACGTGTGGTAAAAAGCCACGCACGTTCGTGTTGGGAGGCGGAGTGAAATGCGCACGCAACGCCGCACCGTAGAGTCCACCTTCCTCAACTCCTTTACCGGAAAATGCCGCAACCTCAAGATGAAGCTCAGACGGGGGAGCTCGAATCGCTTCAGTGCCAGCAGCTTCTGGTGTGGCGTGAGGGGCGACTCAAAGAGTCGCTTGATTCGCTCGGCAGACAACTCGAGGGTGGTGTTCGATCGAGTGTCAGGAAGGTATCCCTGCCGCACTCCCAAGTAGCGGTAGAATTCGCCCAGACCAATCACCTTGACCTCCTCGCCCGAGAGCGAGAAAGGCTGCGGATCCCGTTGTCGGCGACTTCCAACCAGCACCTGGTTCATTATGCGGCATTTTTTCGGGTTAAAACGGATACCTGCCCAGCCGGCGAACTCCTCACACACTTTCAGCTGCTCGCACATCTGTGACCTCGAGCTCGAGATGAGACACCCGTCGTCAGCGTATGCCAGCACTTGGGAAAAGACATTAGGAGCGCAATCGAATCTGTATCCGCAACCGGCGCGAGCTTTGACCCCTCTAACAAGAACCTCGGCCACCAGATTGAATACGAGGCCGGACAAGGGGCAGCCTTGGCGTACCCCTCGCCCTACTGGTATCTCGTTGGTAACACCACCCGCCGTGCGAACGACACACGTGTTACCAACGTAGATATCAGCAACGCACTCAAGGTTAAAGACCCCCGTCAGGTAAGTATGAGTTGTGACGATTTTTCCCGAGGCCCTACTCGACTACTCGCCCGTACTCTTTGTGGATAGCTACCCCATAAGCCCCCCGCATCAACTTGTAGGAACAAAATTTGTCATTTTTGGCCGATCGGTCACCATTTTTCTTTTCAATTTTCGCTCGAAAAATCGATTTATGTTTTGCTTCTTTTTTTCAAAACAAGAAGCAAATTTTCAATTGGATGAAGAGGAATTCCCACAGTGTGGGAATGTGGGCCGTGCCTGGAGGTACTGCAATACCAGGACAACCCGTGAGCAGGGCGAAGCAAGCTTCGGCACCGTGCTCCCTGTCCAAAAATCAGGTTAATACAAAGAGCAAGCGAATCGCTTGCGTCCCAGGTATTAAACTGAGAAGAACAGATACTACACTTGATCTTAGCTCTAAAGAGCCGAGAAGCGATAAAGTTTGGGGTCAGTCAGGAAGAAGTACAACTCTCAGCCTTACCCAAGACTTGCTGGTTGGCCGTGGAAAGATTTGGCAAGCGAAAACGTATTTTGCCGTCTCTCGAAAAGAGTGCATTTGGAAGCGATTTTCGACAAAACGACACGACGAATTACAATTGGAAAAGAATTGAAAAGAGAATTTGGCAGTCGGACTCTCGTTTTAGCTGGCCTTTGATTTCTGGCCAGGAGTTATTGAAATTTTGCCGACGTCATCGTGACACATCTAAATCAATTGGCTGGGCGATTCGGGTCTTCTCCGCAAAGAGTCGGCGTTTTTCGACGAGGTCGTTGATAAGGAAAAAAGTTGGTAAACGATTGTACTTGCTTCGGCAGTACATATACTAAAATTGGAACGATACAGAGAAGATTAGCATGGCCCCTGCGCAAGGATGACACGCAAAATCGTGAAGCGTTCCTTATTTTGACATTTTACTCGATTCTGCCGACGCTACTCGGAAGACGCCCCCCGAAAATTTCCTCCTGCTCTTTCAGCGTTTTGCAGCTACGACCGGCTCTTGCCGTTTCCAAGCTTTTTCAGAACTGATTAAGGTTTGTATGGGGTTTTGCACGAACGCACACCCCGCTAACAGAAATTATACGGCCGAGTTACCCGCATTTGGGGTAATCGCAAGGGTCAGCCAAGCCGAAGTGCAATGGCAAGGCCTCGCCTTGGGCCAACCGCCTACGTGATCACGGTTAAAGACCCCCGTCAGGTAAGTATGAGTTGTGACGATTTTTCCCGAGGCCCTACTCGACTACTCGCCCGTACTCTTTGTGGATAGCTACCCCATAAGCCCCCCGCATCAACTTGTAGGAACAAAATTTGTCATTTTTGGCCGATCGGTCACCATTTTTCTTTTCAATTTTCGCTCGAAAAATCGATTTATGTTTTGCTTCTTTTTTTCAAAACAAGAAGCAAATTTTCAATTGGATGAAGAGGAATTCCCACAGTGTGGGAATGTGGGCCGTGCCTGGAGGTACTGCAATACCAGGACAACCCGTGAGCAGGGCGAAGCAAGCTTCGGCACCGTGCTCCCTGTCCAAAAATCAAGTTAATACAAAGAGCAAGCGAATCGCTTGCGTCCCAGGTATTAAACTGAGAAGAACAGATACTACACTTGATCTTAGCTCTAAAGAGCCGAGAAGCGATAAAGTTTGGGGTCAGTCAGGAAGAAGTACAACTCTCAGCCTTACCCAAGACTTGCTGGTTGGCCGTGGAAAGATTTGGCAAGCGAAAACGTATTTTGCCGTCTCTCGAAAAGAGTGCATTTGGAAGCGATTTTCGACAAAACGACACGACGAATTACAATTGGAAAAGAATTGAAAAGAGAATTTGGCAGTCGGACTCTCGTTTTAGCTGGCCTTTGATTTCTGGCCAGGAGTTATTGAAATTTTGCCGACGTCATCGTGACACATCTAAATCAATTGGCTGGGCGATTCGGGTCTTCTCCGCAAAGAGTCGGCGTTTTTCGACGAGGTCGTTGATAAGGAAAAAAGTTGGTAAACGATTGTACTTGCTTCGGCAGTACATATACTAAAATTGGAACGATACAGAGAAGATTAGCATGGCCCCTGCGCAAGGATGACACGCAAAATCGTGAAGCGTTCCTTATTTTGACATTTTACTCGATTCTGCCGACGCTACTCGGAAGACGCCCCCCGAAAATTTCCTCCTACTCTTTCAGCGTTTTGCAGCTACGACCGGCTCTTGCCGTTTCCAAGCTTTTTCAGAACTGATTAAGGTTTGTATGGGGTTTTGCGCGAACGCACACCCCGCTAACAGAAATTATACGGCCGAGTTACCCGCATTTGGGGTAATCGCAAGGGTCAGCCAAGCCGAAGTGCAATGGCAAGGCCTCGCCTTGGGCCAACCGCCTACGTGATCACGGTTAAAGACCCCCGTCAGGTAAGTATGAGTTGTGACGATTTTTCCCGAGGCCCTACTCGACTACTCGCCCGTACTCTTTGTGGATAGCTACCCCATAAGCCCCCCGCATCAACTTGTAGGAACAAAATTTGTCATTTTTGGCCGATCGGTCACCATTTTTCTTTTCAATTTTCGCTCGAAAAATCGATTTATGTTTTGCTTCTTTTTTTCAAAACAAGAAGCAAATTTTCAATTGGATGAAGAGGAATTCCCACAGTGTGGGAATGTGGGCCGTGCCTGGAGGTACTGCAATACCAGGACAACCCGTGAGCAGGGCGAAGCAAGCTTCGGCACCGTGCTCCCTGTCCAAAAATCAGGTTAATACAAAGAGCAAGCGAATCGCTTGCGTCCCAGGTATTAAACTGAGAAGAACAGATACTACACTTGATCTTAGCTCTAAAGAGCCGAGAAGCGATAAAGTTTGGGGTCAGTCAGGAAGAAGTACAACTCTCAGCCTTACCCAAGACTTGCTGGTTGGCCGTGGAAAGATTTGGCAAGCGAAAACGTATTTTGCCGTCTCTCGAAAAGAGTGCATTTGGAAGCGATTTTCGACAAAACGACACGACGAATTACAATTGGAAAAGAATTGAAAAGAGAATTTGGCAGTCGGACTCTCGTTTTAGCTGGCCTTTGATTTCTGGCCAGGAGTTATTGAAATTTTGCCGACGTCATCGTGACACATCTAAATCAATTGGCTGGGCGATTCGGGTCTTCTCCGCAAAGAGTCGGCGTTTTTCGACGAGGTCGTTGATAAGGAAAAAAGTTGGTAAACGATTGTACTTGCTTCGGCAGTACATATACTAAAATTGGAACGATACAGAGAAGATTAGCATGGCCCCTGCGCAAGGATGACACGCAAAATCGTGAAGCGTTCCTTATTTTGACATTTTACTCGATTCTGCCGACGCTACTCGGAAGACGCCCCCCGAAAATTTCCTCCTGCTCTTTCAGCGTTTTGCAGCTACGACCGGCTCTTGCCGTTTCCAAGCTTTTTCAGAACTGATTAAGGTTTGTATGGGGTTTTGCGCGAACGCACACCCCGCTAACAGAAATTATACGGCCGAGTTACCCGCATTTGGGGTAATCGCAAGGGTCAGCCAAGCCGAAGTGCAATGGCAAGGCCTCGCCTTGGGCCAACCGCCTACGTGATCACGGTTAAAGACCCCCGTCAGGTAAGTATGAGTTGTGACGATTTTTCCCGAGGCCCTACTCGACTACTCGCCCGTACTCTTTGTGGATAGCTACCCCATAAGCCCCCCGCATCAACTTGTAGGAACAAAATTTGTCATTTTTGGCCGATCGGTCACCATTTTTCTTTTCAATTTTCGCTCGAAAAATCGATTTATGTTTTGCTTCTTTTTTTCAAAACAAGAAGCAAATTTTCAATTGGATGAAGAGGAATTCCCACAGTGTGGGAATGTGGGCCGTGCCTGGAGGTACTGCAATACCAGGACAACCCGTGAGCAGGGCGAAGCAAGCTTCGGCACCGTGCTCCCTGTCCAAAAATCAGGTTAATACAAAGAGCAAGCGAATCGCTTGCGTCCCAGGTATTAAACTGAGAAGAACAGATACTACACTTGATCTTAGCTCTAAAGAGCCGAGAAGCGATAAAGTTTGGGGTCAGTCAGGAAGAAGTACAACTCTCAGCCTTACCCAAGACTTGCTGGTTGGCCGTGGAAAGATTTGGCAAGCGAAAACGTATTTTGCCGTCTCTCGAAAAGAGTGCATTTGGAAGCGATTTTCGACAAAACGACACGACGAATTACAATTGGAAAAGAATTGAAAAGAGAATTTGGCAGTCGGACTCTCGTTTTAGCTGGCCTTTGATTTCTGGCCAGGAGTTATTGAAATTTTGCCGACGTCATCGTGACACATCTAAATCAATTGGCTGGGCGATTCGGGTCTTCTCCGCAAAGAGTCGGCGTTTTTCGACGAGGTCGTTGATAAGGAAAAAAGTTGGTAAACGATTGTACTTGCTTCGGCAGTACATATACTAAAATTGGAACGATACAGAGAAGATTAGCATGGCCCCTGCGCAAGGATGACACGCAAAATCGTGAAGCGTTCCTTATTTTGACATTTTACTCGATTCTGCCGACGCTACTCGGAAGACGCCCCCCGAAAATTTCCTCCTGCTCTTTCAGCGTTTTGCAGCTACGACCGGCTCTTGCCGTTTCCAAGCTTTTTCAGAACTGATTAAGGTTTGTATGGGGTTTTGCGCGAACGCACACCCCGCTAACAGAAATTATACGGCCGAGTTACCCGCATTTGGGGTAATCGCAAGGGTCAGCCAAGCCGAAGTGCAATGGCAAGGCCTCGCCTTGGGCCAACCGCCTACGTGATCACGGTTAAAGACCCCCGTCAGGTAAGTATGAGTTGTGACGATTTTTCCCGAGGCCCTACTCGACTACTCGCCCGTACTCTTTGTGGATAGCTACCCCATAAGCCCCCCGCATCAACTTGTAGGAACAAAATTTGTCATTTTTGGCCGATCGGTCACCATTTTTCTTTTCAATTTTCGCTCGAAAAATCGATTTATGTTTTGCTTCTTTTTTTCAAAACAAGAAGCAAATTTTCAATTGGATGAAGAGGAATTCCCACAGTGTGGGAATGTGGGCCGTGCCTGGAGGTACTGCAATACCAGGACAACCCGTGAGCAGGGCGAAGCAAGCTTCGGCACCGTGCTCCCTGTCCAAAAATCAGGTTAATACAAAGAGCAAGCGAATCGCTTGCGTCCCAGGTATTAAACTGAGAAGAACAGATACTACACTTGATCTTAGCTCTAAAGAGCCGAGAAGCGATAAAGTTTGGGGTCAGTCAGGAAGAAGTACAACTCTCAGCCTTACCCAAGACTTGCTGGTTGGCCGTGGAAAGATTTGGCAAGCGAAAACGTATTTTGCCGTCTCTCGAAAAGAGTGCATTTGGAAGCGATTTTCGACAAAACGACACGACGAATTACAATTGGAAAAGAATTGAAAAGAGAATTTGGCAGTCGGACTCTCGTTTTAGCTGGCCTTTGATTTCTGGCCAGGAGTTATTGAAATTTTGCCGACGTCATCGTGACACATCTAAATCAATTGGCTGGGCGATTCGGGTCTTCTCCGCAAAGAGTCGGCGTTTTTCGACGAGGTCGTTGATAAGGAAAAAAGTTGGTAAACGATTGTACTTGCTTCGGCAGTACATATACTAAAATTGGAACGATACAGAGAAGATTAGCATGGCCCCTGCGCAAGGATGACACGCAAAATCGTGAAGCGTTCCTTATTTTGACATTTTACTCGATTCTGCCGACGCTACTCGGAAGACGCCCCCCGAAAATTTCCTCCTGCTCTTTCAGCGTTTTGCAGCTACGACCGGCTCTTGCCGTTTCCAAGCTTTTTCAAACTGATTAAGGTTTGTATGGGGTTTTGCGCGAACGCACACCCCGCTAACAGAAATTATACGGCCGAGTTACCCGCATTTGGGGTAATCGCAAGGGTCAGCCAAGCCGAAGTGCAATGGCAAGGCCTCGCCTTGGGCCAACCGCCTACGTGATCACGGTTAAAGACCCCCGTCAGGTAAGTATGAGTTGTGACGATTTTTCCCGAGGCCCTACTCGACTACTCGCCCGTACTCTTTGTGGATAGCTACCCCATAAGCCCCCCGCATCAACTTGTAGGAACAAAATTTGTCATTTTTGGCCGATCGGTCACCATTTTTCTTTTCAATTTTCGCTCGAAAAATCGATTTATGTTTTGCTTCTTTTTTTCAAAACAAGAAGCAAATTTTCAATTGGATGAAGAGGAATTCCCACAGTGTGGGAATGTGGGCCGTGCCTGGAGGTACTGCAATACCAGGACAACCCGTGAGCAGGGCGAAGCAAGCTTCGGCACCGTGCTCCCTGTCCAAAAATCAGGTTAATACAAAGAGCAAGCGAATCGCTTGCGTCCCAGGTATTAAACTGAGAAGAACAGATACTACACTTGATCTTAGCTCTAAAGAGCCGAGAAGCGATAAAGTTTGGGGTCAGTCAGGAAGAAGTACAACTCTCAGCCTTACCCAAGACTTGCTGGTTGGCCGTGGAAAGATTTGGCAAGCGAAAACGTATTTTGCCGTCTCTCGAAAAGAGTGCATTTGGAAGCGATTTTCGACAAAACGACACGACGAATTACAATTGGAAAAGAATTGAAAAGAGAATTTGGCAGTCGGACTCTCGTTTTAGCTGGCCTTTGATTTCTGGCCAGGAGTTATTGAAATTTTGCCGACGTCATCGTGACACATCTAAATCAATTGGCTGGGCGATTCGGGTCTTCTCCGCAAAGAGTCGGCGTTTTTCGACGAGGTCGTTGATAAGGAAAAAAGTTGGTAAACGATTGTACTTGCTTCGGCAGTACATATACTAAAATTGGAACGATACAGAGAAGATTAGCATGGCCCCTGCGCAAGGATGACACGCAAAATCGTGAAGCGTTCCTTATTTTGACATTTTACTCGATTCTGCCGACGCTACTCGGAAGACGCCCCCCGAAAATTTCCTCCTGCTCTTTCAGCGTTTTGCAGCTACGACCGGCTCTTGCCGTTTCCAAGCTTTTTCAGAACTGATTAAGGTTTGTATGGGGTTTTGCGCGAACGCACACCCCGCTAACAGAAATTATACGGCCGAGTTACCCGCATTTGGGGTAATCGCAAGGGTCAGCCAAGCCGAAGTGCAATGGCAAGGCCTCGCCTTGGGCCAACCGCCTACGTGATCACGGTTAAAGACCCCCGTCAGGTAAGTATGAGTTGTGACGATTTTTCCCGAGGCCCTACTCGACTACTCGCCCGTACTCTTTGTGGATAGCTACCCCATAAGCCCCCCGCATCAACTTGTAGGAACAAAATTTGTCATTTTTGGCCGATCGGTCACCATTTTTCTTTTCAATTTTCGCTCGAAAAATCGATTTATGTTTTGCTTCTTTTTTTCAAAACAAGAAGCAAATTTTCAATTGGATGAAGAGGAATTCCCACAGTGTGGGAATGTGGGCCGTGCCTGGAGGTACTGCAATACCAGGACAACCCGTGAGCAGGGCGAAGCAAGCTTCGGCACCGTGCTCCCTGTCCAAAAATCAGGTTAATACAAAGAGCAAGCGAATCGCTTGCGTCCCAGGTATTAAACTGAGAAGAACAGATACTACACTTGATCTTAGCTCTAAAGAGCCGAGAAGCGATAAAGTTTGGGGTCAGTCAGGAAGAAGTACAACTCTCAGCCTTACCCAAGACTTGCTGGTTGGCCGTGGAAAGATTTGGCAAGCGAAAACGTATTTTGCCGTCTCTCGAAAAGAGTGCATTTGGAAGCGATTTTCGACAAAACGACACGACGAATTACAATTGGAAAAGAATTGAAAAGAGAATTTGGCAGTCGGACTCTCGTTTTAGCTGGCCTTTGATTTCTGGCCAGGAGTTATTGAAATTTTGCCGACGTCATCGTGACACATCTAAATCAATTGGCTGGGCGATTCGGGTCTTCTCCGCAAAGAGTCGGCGTTTTTCGACGAGGTCGTTGATAAGGAAAAAAGTTGGTAAACGATTGTACTTGCTTCGGCAGTACATATACTAAAATTGGAACGATACAGAGAAGATTAGCATGGCCCCTGCGCAAGGATGACACGCAAAATCGTGAAGCGTTCCTTATTTTGACATTTTACTCGATTCTGCCGACGCTACTCGGAAGACGCCCCCCGAAAATTTCCTCCTGCTCTTTCAGCGTTTTGCAGCTACGACCGGCTCTTGCCGTTTCCAAGCTTTTTCAGAACTGATTAAGGTTTGTATGGGGTTTTGCGCGAACGCACACCCCGCTAACAGAAATTATACGGCCGAGTTACCCGCATTTGGGGTAATCGCAAGGGTCAGCCAAGCCGAAGTGCAATGGCAAGGCCTCGCCTTGGGCCAACCGCCTACGTGATCACGGTTAAAGACCCCCGTCAGGTAAGTATGAGTTGTGACGATTTTTCCCGAGGCCCTACTCGACTACTCGCCCGTACTCTTTGTGGATAGCTACCCCATAAGCCCCCCGCATCAACTTGTAGGAACAAAATTTGTCATTTTTGGCCGATCGGTCACCATTTTTCTTTTCAATTTTCGCTCGAAAAATCGATTTATGTTTTGCTTCTTTTTTTCAAAACAAGAAGCAAATTTTCAATTGGATGAAGAGGAATTCCCACAGTGTGGGAATGTGGGCCGTGCCTGGAGGTACTGCAATACCAGGACAACCCGTGAGCAGGGCGAAGCAAGCTTCGGCACCGTGCTCCCTGTCCAAAAATCAGGTTAATACAAAGAGCAAGCGAATCGCTTGCGTCCCAGGTATTAAACTGAGAAGAACAGATACTACACTTGATCTTAGCTCTAAAGAGCCGAGAAGCGATAAAGTTTGGGGTCAGTCAGGAAGAAGTACAACTCTCAGCCTTACCCAAGACTTGCTGGTTGGCCGTGGAAAGATTTGGCAAGCGAAAACGTATTTTGCCGTCTCTCGAAAAGAGTGCATTTGGAAGCGATTTTCGACAAAACGACACGACGAATTACAATTGGAAAAGAATTGAAAAGAGAATTTGGCAGTCGGACTCTCGTTTTAGCTGGCCTTTGATTTCTGGCCAGGAGTTATTGAAATTTTGCCGACGTCATCGTGACACATCTAAATCAATTGGCTGGGCGATTCGGGTCTTCTCCGCAAAGAGTCGGCGTTTTTCGACGAGGTCGTTGATAAGGAAAAAAGTTGGTAAACGATTGTACTTGCTTCGGCAGTACATATACTAAAATTGGAACGATACAGAGAAGATTAGCATGGCCCCTGCGCAAGGATGACACGCAAAATCGTGAAGCGTTCCTTATTTTGACATTTTACTCGATTCTGCCGACGCTACTCGGAAGACGCCCCCCGAAAATTTCCTCCTGCTCTTTCAGCGTTTTGCAGCTACGACCGGCTCTTGCCGTTTCCAAGCTTTTTCAGAACTGATTAAGGTTTGTATGGGGTTTTGCGCGAACGCACACCCCGCTAACAGAAATTATACGGCCGAGTTACCCGCATTTGGGGTAATCGCAAGGGTCAGCCAAGCCGAAGTGCAATGGCAAGGCCTCGCCTTGGGCCAACCGCCTACGTGATCACGGTTAAAGACCCCCGTCAGGTAAGTATGAGTTGTGACGATTTTTCCCGAGGCCCTACTCGACTACTCGCCCGTACTCTTTGTGGATAGCTACCCCATAAGCCCCCCGCATCAACTTGTAGGAACAAAATTTGTCATTTTTGGCCGATCGGTCACCATTTTTCTTTTCAATTTTCGCTCGAAAAATCGATTTATGTTTTGCTTCTTTTTTTCAAAACAAGAAGCAAATTTTCAATTGGATGAAGAGGAATTCCCACAGTGTGGGAATGTGGGCCGTGCCTGGAGGTACTGCAATACCAGGACAACCCGTGAGCAGGGCGAAGCAAGCTTCGGCACCGTGCTCCCTGTCCAAAAATCAGGTTAATACAAAGAGCAAGCGAATCGCTTGCGTCCCAGGTATTAAACTGAGAAGAACAGATACTACACTTGATCTTAGCTCTAAAGAGCCGAGAAGCGATAAAGTTTGGGGTCAGTCAGGAAGAAGTACAACTCTCAGCCTTACCCAAGACTTGCTGGTTGGCCGTGGAAAGATTTGGCAAGCGAAAACGTATTTTGCCGTCTCTCGAAAAGAGTGCATTTGGAAGCGATTTTCGACAAAACGACACGACGAATTACAATTGGAAAAGAATTGAAAAGAGAATTTGGCAGTCGGACTCTCGTTTTAGCTGGCCTTTGATTTCTGGCCAGGAGTTATTGAAATTTTGCCGACGTCATCGTGACACATCTAAATCAATTGGCTGGGCGATTCGGGTCTTCTCCGCAAAGAGTCGGCGTTTTTCGACGAGGTCGTTGATAAGGAAAAAAGTTGGTAAACGATTGTACTTGCTTCGGCAGTACATATACTAAAATTGGAACGATACAGAGAAGATTAGCATGGCCCCTGCGCAAGGATGACACGCAAAATCGTGAAGCGTTCCTTATTTTGACATTTTACTCGATTCTGCCGACGCTACTCGGAAGACGCCCCCCGAAAATTTCCTCCTGCTCTTTCAGCGTTTTGCAGCTACGACCGGCTCTTGCCGTTTCCAAGCTTTTTCAGAACTGATTAAGGTTTGTATGGGGTTTTGCGCGAACGCACACCCCGCTAACAGAAATTATACGGCCGAGTTACCCGCATTTGGGGTAATCGCAAGGGTCAGCCAAGCCGAAGTGCAATGGCAAGGCCTCGCCTTGGGCCAACCGCCTACGTGATCACGGTTAAAGACCCCCGTCAGGTAAGTATGAGTTGTGACGATTTTTCCCGAGGCCCTACTCGACTACTCGCCCGTACTCTTTGTGGATAGCTACCCCATAAGCCCCCCGCATCAACTTGTAGGAACAAAATTTGTCATTTTTGGCCGATCGGTCACCATTTTTCTTTTCAATTTTCGCTCGAAAAATCGATTTATGTTTTGCTTCTTTTTTTCAAAACAAGAAGCAAATTTTCAATTGGATGAAGAGGAATTCCCACAGTGTGGGAATGTGGGCCGTGCCTGGAGGTACTGCAATACCAGGACAACCCGTGAGCAGGGCGAAGCAAGCTTCGGCACCGTGCTCCCTGTCCAAAAATCAGGTTAATACAAAGAGCAAGCGAATCGCTTGCGTCCCAGGTATTAAACTGAGAAGAACAGATACTACACTTGATCTTAGCTCTAAAGAGCCGAGAAGCGATAAAGTTTGGGGTCAGTCAGGAAGAAGTACAACTCTCAGCCTTACCCAAGACTTGCTGGTTGGCCGTGGAAAGATTTGGCAAGCGAAAACGTATTTTGCCGTCTCTCGAAAAGAGTGCATTTGGAAGCGATTTTCGACAAAACGACACGACGAATTACAATTGGAAAAGAATTGAAAAGAGAATTTGGCAGTCGGACTCTCGTTTTAGCTGGCCTTTGATTTCTGGCCAGGAGTTATTGAAATTTTGCCGACGTCATCGTGACACATCTAAATCAATTGGCTGGGCGATTCGGGTCTTCTCCGCAAAGAGTCGGCGTTTTTCGACGAGGTCGTTGATAAGGAAAAAAGTTGGTAAACGATTGTACTTGCTTCGGCAGTACATATACTAAAATTGGAACGATACAGAGAAGATTAGCATGGCCCCTGCGCAAGGATGACACGCAAAATCGTGAAGCGTTCCTTATTTTGACATTTTACTCGATTCTGCCGACGCTACTCGGAAGACGCCCCCCGAAAATTTCCTCCTGCTCTTTCAGCGTTTTGCAGCTACGACCGGCTCTTGCCGTTTCCAAGCTTTTTCAGAACTGATTAAGGTTTGTATGGGGTTTTGCGCGAACGCACACCCCGCTAACAGAAATTATACGGCCGAGTTACCCGCATTTGGGGTAATCGCAAGGGTCAGCCAAGCCGAAGTGCAATGGCAAGGCCTCGCCTTGGGCCAACCGCCTACGTGATCACGGTTAAAGACCCCCGTCAGGTAAGTATGAGTTGTGACGATTTTTCCCGAGGCCCTACTCGACTACTCGCCCGTACTCTTTGTGGATAGCTACCCCATAAGCCCCCCGCATCAACTTGTAGGAACAAAATTTGTCATTTTTGGCCGATCGGTCACCATTTTTCTTTTCAATTTTCGCTCGAAAAATCGATTTATGTTTTGCTTCTTTTTTTCAAAACAAGAAGCAAATTTTCAATTGGATGAAGAGGAATTCCCACAGTGTGGGAATGTGGGCCGTGCCTGGAGGTACTGCAATACCAGGACAACCCGTGAGCAGGGCGAAGCAAGCTTCGGCACCGTGCTCCCTGTCCAAAAATCAGGTTAATACAAAGAGCAAGCGAATCGCTTGCGTCCCAGGTATTAAACTGAGAAGAACAGATACTACACTTGATCTTAGCTCTAAAGAGCCGAGAAGCGATAAAGTTTGGGGTCAGTCAGGAAGAAGTACAACTCTCAGCCTTACCCAAGACTTGCTGGTTGGCCGTGGAAAGATTTGGCAAGCGAAAACGTATTTTGCCGTCTCTCGAAAAGAGTGCATTTGGAAGCGATTTTCGACAAAACGACACGACGAATTACAATTGGAAAAGAATTGAAAAGAGAATTTGGCAGTCGGACTCTCGTTTTAGCTGGCCTTTGATTTCTGGCCAGGAGTTATTGAAATTTTGCCGACGTCATCGTGACACATCTAAATCAATTGGCTGGGCGATTCGGGTCTTCTCCGCAAAGAGTCGGCGTTTTTCGACGAGGTCGTTGATAAGGAAAAAAGTTGGTAAACGATTGTACTTGCTTCGGCAGTACATATACTAAAATTGGAACGATACAGAGAAGATTAGCATGGCCCCTGCGCAAGGATGACACGCAAAATCGTGAAGCGTTCCTTATTTTGACATTTTACTCGATTCTGCCGACGCTACTCGGAAGACGCCCCCCGAAAATTTCCTCCTGCTCTTTCAGCGTTTTGCAGCTACGACCGGCTCTTGCCGTTTCCAAGCTTTTTCAGAACTGATTAAGGTTTGTATGGGGTTTTGCGCGAACGCACACCCCGCTAACAGAAATTATACGGCCGAGTTACCCGCATTTGGGGTAATCGCAAGGGTCAGCCAAGCCGAAGTGCAATGGCAAGGCCTCGCCTTGGGCCAACCGCCTACGTGATCACGGTTAAAGACCCCCGTCAGGTAAGTATGAGTTGTGACGATTTTTCCCGAGGCCCTACTCGACTACTCGCCCGTACTCTTTGTGGATAGCTACCCCATAAGCCCCCCGCATCAACTTGTAGGAACAAAATTTGTCATTTTTGGCCGATCGGTCACCATTTTTCTTTTCAATTTTCGCTCGAAAAATCGATTTATGTTTTGCTTCTTTTTTTCAAAACAAGAAGCAAATTTTCAATTGGATGAAGAGGAATTCCCACAGTGTGGGAATGTGGGCCGTGCCTGGAGGTACTGCAATACCAGGACAACCCGTGAGCAGGGCGAAGCAAGCTTCGGCACCGTGCTCCCTGTCCAAAAATCAGGTTAATACAAAGAGCAAGCGAATCGCTTGCGTCCCAGGTATTAAACTGAGAAGAACAGACTTTTGACTGTACACCGGTTTATTGTGTTGACGGCGATAAAACACGAAAACGACAATATAAACAGGCTTCGCCGGCAATAAGTATTGTGCGTTGCACGCTCGGCCTCCACCGCCGTAACGGCGATGGGTGATAGAATTTGTGGGTTTGGTTTGGTTAAGATTTGATGATTACTGTGGAAAAAAAGGTAAATTTAAAAAAGTTAGGGCCAGATTAGTTAAGTTATAAGCTAAGTGAATTGTGGGGCCCGCCGATGGTAGGGCTTGCAGGAGACGTCGCAGGAGGAACAGAGGGACTGGCGCAGACTGGGCTCGGGTATGGTATTGTGTAATTTAGATACATATTTTGGAAGTGTGCCTAGTGAGTGGAAAGGGGTGAGGGTGGCGAAAAAAGTACACGGGGTGTGGGTATAAAAATATTTAAAAACAATGTAAATATAAAAAATAGTTCGGAACTTTGCATATATAAAAAAAGGGGGGGTGCATTTAAAACTTGAAAGAGGTTTAAGTGCGGTAAGTGCTTTAATTGCTAGTAAGTGCAATTTTGGGGCGGTAAAGCGGTTAAAAACGAGCTACCTAAGACAAAAAAAGAGATTTAAAAGCTAAGTGTTGTGCAAACCGGGTGGGGATGGTGCGAATTAGTGGGTCGGCGACGTGCGCCGGCCTGCTGGCCTCCGTGTGGGTTGGGGGGCCGAGGTGCTCCAGTGTTGGTGCCAGACAGTTCGGGGGCAGGCTTCCTAGCCGGCCCCATTGGTGTGAAGAGGTGAGGTGTTGACCGCGCGGCATCCGCCCTTTTGCCGTTGACGATGATTCGACTGGTGTGGCGGGCGGAACTGTTGAAGGTGTTGGCCGGGGACGATAGACGAACGTTGGAACGTTAAAGTGTTTGGAGAGTTGGTCCCCGGCTGCCGCGCGGTTGAAGAGTTGGGAGCACCTCGGCGAAACTATCAGGAGTGGGTTTTGATTGGAGGAGGCCAGCTTTAACATTGGAGTGCGAGGAGGGGTTGGCGGCGGGGCGTGGATAGAGCTGGGGTCAAAGGGCTGAAGTTTTCCGAGGTGATGGGGTGAGTGGGCTGGGTTGTTGGCTGATTGATGAACGTACTGGTGAGCTGGTTTATTTGCGGTTAAGTTGATGCCCCGCCGCCGTGATCGTCCGGTTTGTGTTTGTGTGGTGCCAGTCTGCGCTTGCAAAGGATGGTTTAAGGTTTGGTAACAATCCCCCTGCACCAAGATTGCCACACGTGGTGGCTACCCTTGATAGCCAGAGCTGAGCATGCTCTGGCTACCTCCGTCATACGACGGCCCGTGATGCCCAAGGCGCTGAGGGTGGAATTGTTGCCTTGAGCATAGCTGCCCAGGGAGCCGATGATGAAGGTGTGGAAAAGGACTCGCTTCTTGGAAACACGGGCCAAGTTTCCACACAACTCCCTGTACTTTTGGTGCTTACGGGCCGCAGCAGCGGTAAGGGCAACTTGGCCGTTTTCGAAAGGGCACGCAAAGTCCACGACTAAGAACCTGTCGGCGCTCTCGACAATCAAGTCTGGCCGGAGGTTCTCACCCGTGGCATCGGCGTGCTCCCGGCAAACTCGGTCACAAGAAACCTTGGTGAAGGTCCCTGAAGGTACGTGGCGCAACACTTCCCCCTGTATGGCGTCGTGCCGAGATAGGATTTGGGGCATGACGGGAACACAGTGGTTGAGTACGTGGGGAAGTGTCTCGGCCGAACTGCCGCATCTGCAGCACCTAACGTCTGACTGTCCCCCGTGAAATCGTTCCCGAACCTTCTTGACAGGAAGGAGGTTGAGGCGTGCTTTCATCGCGAAAATGCGCTCTGGAATAGTCAGAGCCCCGGGGTTCTTCAACCAGTGGTTCGAATAACCGTATTGGGTGTGGGCCCCTACGGTCTTACCTTGGTCTGGATGACTGGCCCACACTTCCCTCCAACGCTTTGATTGTAAGGCGTGGAGGGTCCTGGTAAATACTGCCCGGTTGCTGGGGGATAACGTCTTGTCACCAGACGTCACAGAAAACTGCCCGTCAGCGCCCGCGACGAATTGAACATCGATCCTTTCCGAGGCCTTGCGTACAAACGTAAACAAGTCTCGTTCCAGACTTCCGCCCGCTCCGCACCCGTTACCACTGACGTTGCCCCCTGATATGAAAGCTGCCATCGCACCGGCATCGACACTTTCAGCTTTGGCCATCCGTTTCGAGAGAGATTCGAGTCGACCCACGGCCACGGCGCGCACCCGCCAGTCCGGTGCTGTCAGCATTTTGAAGGCCTGTGTCACCGCCAGTATGTCGCCCTCGGCGGCAATCGACGGGATCCCCAGGCCTCCGCTGTCTGCTGACGTGTGGTAAAAAGCCACGCACGTTCGTGTTGGGAGGCGGAGTGAAATGCGCACGCAACGCCGCACCGTAGAGTCCACCTTCCTCAACTCCTTTACCGGAAAATGCCGCAACCTCAAGATGAAGCTCAGACGGGGGAGCTCGAATCGCTTCAGTGCCAGCAGCTTCTGGTGTGGCGTGAGGGGCGACTCAAAGAGTCGCTTGATTCGCTCGGCAGACAACTCGAGGGTGGTGTTCGATCGAGTGTCAGGAAGGTATCCCTGCCGCACTCCCAAGTAGCGGTAGAATTCGCCCAGACCAATCACCTTGACCTCCTCGCCCGAGAGCGAGAAAGGCTGCGGATCCCGTTGTCGGCGACTTCCAACCAGCACCTGGTTCATTATGCGGCATTTTTTCGGGTTAAAACGGATACCTGCCCAGCCGGCGAACTCCTCACACACTTTCAGCTGCTCGCACATCTGTGACCTCGAGCTCGAGATGAGACACCCGTCGTCAGCGTATGCCAGCACTTGGGAAAAGACATTAGGAGCGCAATCGAATCTGTATCCGCAACCGGCGCGAGCTTTGACCCCTCTAACAAGAACCTCGGCCACCAGATTGAATACGAGGCCGGACAAGGGGCAGCCTTGGCGTACCCCTCGCCCTACTGGTATCTCGTTGGTAACACCACCCGCCGTGCGAACGACACACGTGTTACCAACGTAGATATCAGCAACGCACTCAATCAAGTAGTCAGGAACTTGAAGCTCGTCCATTATGCTACGAATACAATCGTGACGGATACTGCCGAAGGCGTTCTTGACGTCGAGCCAGGCGACGAAGATGTTCTTCTTCGCCTGTCGTGCATCTACCCAGGCTGAGTCCAACACGAAAACATGCTCGAACGTTCCTTCCACTGGCATGAAACCCTTCTGTTCAGGAGAAATAACGCCACCGTCGAGCGCCCAGCGCTGCAAACGCCGCGCCAACACCGCCGCGTACAACTTGTACAAGTTGCGACAGATGGAAATGGGTCTCCAGTTCGAGACGTCGTCGAGGTCGCCGCCCGGATCCTTGCAGATCAGAGTGACTTTCGACTTACGCCACTGCGCGGGAATCCGACGAGCGATCCTACACCTCTCGAAAAGCTCCGCAAGGACGATGCCCCTGGGATCTAGAGCCCTCCAAAAGCCATAGGACAACCCGTCGGATCCTGCCGCCGAAGCAGTGTTAACGGACTGGAGAACCATCTCCACCTCGTGCGGAGATATTGGAGCAGAGTCTACACCGCCAGAAGCCCCCGATGACGCATCTCCCCCTCCCGTCGTGGCTCGCATCCAGCTTGGTACCGGCTCGAGATGCTCGTACGCCCCCGGTGCCTTAAGGTCGGCGCGAAACTTCTCCTCGATGACTCGAGGAGCTATCCCACATTTGACCTCCCCTTTTAACCCGTCCGTGATGCGGCGAACCGTAGCTCGCTGGTCTCGCCAGAACGCTGAGCGCAAGCACTGCCCTTTGGCGGCCGCCCCCTTTACTGGTATGGTTGTCTTGTTGGGGTGGCCGCGCTCGCGGTTGGTGGTCGCACGGTGCTGAGCACCGCGGTTGTATCGAGGCTTGCGCTGCTTACGCGTAATGTCTACAGAGCCAGCGAGTTTGGTCCACTCCTCTAATGCGTGCTCGAGCTCGCCGAAACTATCGGGGGAAGAATGGGCGTCAATTACATGCGCAAGGCGAGCTCTCAAGTCGTCATTACTGGGGTCGGTTAAAGGTGGGTCGTTAACGTTACATCTAACAGGCAATGAGCTTGACGCATTTTCAGAGCTTGCAACAGGACTTCGGTGGGACACGTCTCCAACCACGGGTACTGGGACCTGATCGGACACAGGCGGACTGCTCGGCAA
Organism: Ascidiella aspersa; assembly: GCF_963924565.1. Taxonomy (NCBI): domain Eukaryota; kingdom Metazoa; phylum Chordata; class Ascidiacea; order Phlebobranchia; family Ascidiidae; genus Ascidiella; species Ascidiella aspersa. Next base: position 29,554,333 of record NC_139451.1, on the reverse strand, counting down.
CAAGGCCTCCCATTCACACCTGGTCTTCACGGCCGGTCGCTCTGGCGCGCCCGGAACGGGTTCAGGCGACGGGCAGTTCCCTGCCGCCGACACCTCCCCCGCTCCCGCAACGGTAGCCTCGGCAACGCACGGCTCCACCACCTCGGGAGGTGATGTAGCCTGGTCCAGTTCTCCGGCAGAAAGAAGGTTCGACACAAGAAGTTGCTGTGTCGGACGATCCGTCCACCCTCCTTGAACTGGCGGCCCCTCCTTCACTTTCACCACTTCGCGGCCAGGTGTTTCTCCAGAGAGAAACACGCTCGCTTTCGGTGGCTTCGGATCAGGCGAGACCCCCGTGGCGACGTTAACCCTTGAACGATAGTGATCCCTAATTGTAACTGCCAGTCGAGCGAGGCGAGAAGGAGAGATCTGCGGGATCTCTACCGGAACGCGCCTGGTACTCCCGGTGCAAGGAGTGTTTAGCCAGCTCCTAAGGAGCGTGAACGAAGGGGGACCAGATGGTGAGGTCGCGTTGATGACGCTCGAAACCTCGGAAGGCTGGTAAGGGTCGACGCACTCTGCCGAAAAGGAATTCTGAATGCCCACGGTTGGTAGGTTTGGTGGGGTAACTAGATCTATCTGTGACAGCTTTGGAGATGGCGTACGGACTGCATCGGCGTACGACAACACCGGCGCAACCGTAGCGATGGGGGAAATTAGCGTTACTGAAGAACAGTGAGAACTCCCACTTGGGGGAGAGACGTGGCCATACAAAAACTCACTGTCCGAGGGCGGGGTGGTATTTATCGAAGCCTTCGACTGATAGAAGATCAGCGAAGGGACCTTGCCAACTGTAGAACTATCAGAGTCCTCCCCAACAGAGTGGTTCGCGGGCGAGGGTGGGAGTATGGGCACCGGGATGCTCGGGGGTTTGCCAGAGCCAGAACATGATTTAAAGTGCGAAGAGGCGGGCAATAAGGACATAGCCTTGTCGGCGACGACGCACTCGCACTTGCCACATACTACCCTAAGTAAGACGTTATTAATTTTGTGACAAGTACTGAGGTGGGTTTTTAATGTTCGGACTCTAGCGTATCCGTCATTACCTTTCGGGCAAGCCGGCACGGGGCATTTATAGGTGGTAGCCGCGTCGACGTAGCGCACGTTCAGAGTAAAGGGGCGTTGTTTAATGCTACGCCGAGGTGATAACAGACCGGGGGCCACCACAAAGCTGTTGTTATTGCGTGACGGCCCGCCCGGGTGCTTTTGGTAATGGTGGGACTTGGCAGCTACGAGAGACGGCCAGCGACTATCGCAGACTGGGCAGCAAAAGGCCCGAGGAGTCCGCGGTGCAGCGGCGGGGGCGACTGCTCCACAGGCACGGTAATGGTCCCTCACGTTAATGAGGGAGCCACGCGACCTGAAGGAAGCGGAACACTTCCCACAGGCCGCGTCCAGCACTCCAACAGCCAAGCCATGTACAGATGCCAAATGGCGCTTGACTGATTGGAGCGCTGCCGAGACCATAGAACAGCCACTAACCCCGCACCGAAACACGGAATCCCCGGGCCCCCTAAACGTTACCGACAAGGGTGGGGCTTCCTCCTGCGATGGGGCATCTTTGGTTGGTTTGGATGATGCCGTCCCCTGATCCGCGCGTGAACGAACTGCTGGGCGAAGCCTGCGACGCGGTGGTTGAACGTTCATGACGTTGGGACCGGTGTACAGTCTGCGAATAGTCGTGGCACAGTAAAATTGTAAAAGAGCGAGACGTATGTAATAATGTGTAATAGTATGTAATAGTAAAATGTATGTAATAATATGTGATAATAAAAAGGTAAAATATAAGTCTGCGAGTAGTCGTGGCACAGTAAAATTGTAGAAGGGCGAGACGTATGTAATAATGTGTAATAATATGTAATAATATAATGTATGTAATAATATGTAATAATAAAATGTTTGTAATAATATTTAATAATAAAAAGGTAAAATATAAGTCTGCGAGTAGTCGTGGCACAGTAAAATTGTAAAAGAGCGAGACGTATGTAATAATGTGTAATAATATGTAATAGTAAAATTTATGTAATAATATGTGATAATAAAAAGGTAAAATATAAGTCTGCGAGTAGTCGTGGCACAGTAAAATTGTAAAAGAGCGAGACGTGTGTAATAATATGTAATAATATGTAGTAGTAAAATGTATGTAATGTAATAATAAAAAGGTAAGATATAAAACTGGTAGAGGGACCGAGGAAGCACAATTTAGAGCCGGCGCGAGTCCTTATTAAAATTGCTTGAGTTGCAGGGGGGGAGGGTATTAAAAGATATAACCAAGGGGGAGTATGATAAATTAAATTAAAGTTAGGTGCTTCTCGGCCAAAAAGGATAGAAGGTTATGCTAAAATACTTGTTTAGAAGGAGACCGGCGATGTGGGCCAACCAGGGGGGGAAGGGTGTCGGATCCGGCGATGATTGAGAGCGATGAAAGGTGGAATAATCCTTTGTGTTTTGGTGGTATTAATCCAGAGTGTAATCCGCGAGTTAGGGGTGAAGGGCTGCTGGTGGTGATGGGCCAAGTTCTTCGTAGGTGGTAGTGGGTTGTCGTGTGGTGAAGATGGATGTGGATCGTAGTCACGTTCGGTGGTGTTGTCGAGATTGGAGCAGATGGTGAGGCGGTGAGGCAGATGGATGGGCAGGCTGGTTTGGAACAGATGGTAGAACTGGTTTTGAGGCGGATGGGTTGGAAGCGGATGGTGAGACGGTGAGGCTGGTTGGGAGCAGATGGAGTGGGGAGAGGCGCAGTTGAGGTGGTGGCTGGTTTCAGCGGGTACAGCAACTTACGACAGACCGGCGGCTGCGAGAGCCTCCGGTTGTGAAGGTCGGGAACTGGTGCACAAACGGCAGACCGGCGGCTGCGACAGCCTCCGGTTGTGAAGGCTTAAGAGCAGCGGGCAGGTGCAGGGACCTCCGGTGGTGGAGGCGGAGTGCAGGTGTTGTTAGAGGACCGCTGGGCTGTCCAAGGTTGCAGGGACCTCCGGTGGGGGTAGCTGGACGCTGGTGGTAGAGCACCACAAAGTTGCCGAAGTTGTAGGGACCTCCGGTGGGGTACAGTGGAGAGCCGACCAGTGGACACTAGAGGGCAGACCGGCAACTGCAGGGACCTCCGGTGGGGGTCGGCGAACACTGGAGGTAGAGGGCCGAAGAGCTGGCCAACGTTGCAGGGACCTCCGGTGGGGTGAGGCCAAGAGCTGGGCAGCAACCACAGGATGGCACACCGGCAACTGCAGAGACCTCCGGTGGGGGTCGGCGAACACTGGAGGTAGAGGGCCGAAGAGCTGGCCAACGTTGCAGGGACCTCCGGTGGGGTGAGGCCAAGAGCTGGGCAGCAAACACCGGATGGCACACCGGCAACTGCAGGGACCTCCGGTGGAGTGCGGGTGAGGGCTGCGGCAAAGAAATGCCGGGAGCTCCGCTGCTGAAGAGGCCCGGGGCGGAGCGCGCGGATGGCCGCGTAGGAGCCGCTGAAAACCGGGGGACGAAAACTGTGCCTCACGCTATCAACAGATAGTCGTCGAGCTCCCAACCAGTAAAAACTAGGCCTCACGCTCTCAACAGAGAGTCGTCGGGCTTCCAACCAGTATCTACGCCTCACGCTCTCAACAGAGAGTCGTCGGGCTCCAAACCAGTATCTGTGCCTCACGCTCTCAAAAGAGAGTCGTCGGGCTCCAAGTCGAGGAACGTGACTACGATACCACACGACAACCGGGGGAACTCGCCTAACAAGTATAGTCTGTTTACGAGGAACTTGGCCAGCTGAAGGGGCTCACTCTTTGCCTTCCCGATTGAAGATGCAAAGTTAACTCGTGGATGAGGCTCGTATACCACCAATGTTAGGTCTCTGAAGAGCCGAGAAGCGATAAAGTTTGGGGTCAGTCAGGAAGAAGTACAACTCTCAGCCTTACCCAAGACTTGCTGGTTGGCCGTGGAAAGATTTGGCAAGCGAAAACGTATTTTGCCGTCTCTCGAAAAGAGTGCATTTGGAAGCGATTTTCGACAAAACGACACGACGAATTACAATTGGAAAAGAATTGAAAAGAGAATTTGGCAGTCGGACTCTCGTTTTAGCTGGCCTTTGATTTCTGGCCAGGAGTTATTGAAATTTTGCCGACGTCATCGTGACACATCTAAATCAATTGGCTGGGCGATTCGGGTCTTCTCCGCAAAGAGTCGGCGTTTTTCGACGAGGTCGTTGATAAGGAAAAAAGTTGGTAAACGATTGTACTTGCTTCGGCAGTACATATACTAAAATTGGAACGATACAGAGAAGATTAGCATGGCCCCTGCGCAAGGATGACACGCAAAATCGTGAAGCGTTCCTTATTTTGACATTTTACTCGATTCTGCCGACGCTACTCGGAAGACGCCCCCCGAAAATTTCCTCCTGCTCTTTCAGCGTTTTGCAGCTACGACCGGCTCTTGCCGTTTCCAAGCTTTTTCAGAACTGATTAAGGTTTGTATGGGGTTTTGCGCGAACGCACACCCCGCTAACAGAAATTATACGGCCGAGTTACCCGCATTTGGGGTAATCGCAAGGGTCAGCCAAGCCGAAGTGCAATGGCAAGGCCTCGCCTTGGGCCAACCGCCTACGTGATCACGGTTAAAGACCCCCGTCAGGTAAGTATGAGTTGTGACGATTTTTCCCGAGGCCCTACTCGACTACTCGCCCGTACTCTTTGTGGATAGCTACCCCATAAGCCCCCCGCATCAACTTGTAGGAACAAAATTTGTCATTTTTGGCCGATCGGTCACCATTTTTCTTTTCAATTTTCGCTCGAAAAATCGATTTATGTTTTGCTTCTTTTTTTCAAAACAAGAAGCAAATTTTCAATTGGATGAAGAGGAATTCCCACAGTGTGGGAATGTGGGCCGTGCCTGGAGGTACTGCAATACCAGGACAACCCGTGAGCAGGGCGAAGCAAGCTTCGGCACCGTGCTCCCTGTCCAAAAATCAGGTTAATACAAAGAGCAAGCGAATCGCTTGCGTCCCAGGTATTAAACTGAGAAGAACAGATACTACACTTGATCTTAGCTCTAAAGAGCCGAGAAGCGATAAAGTTTGGGGTCAGTCAGGAAGAAGTACAACTCTCAGCCTTACCCAAGACTTGCTGGTTGGCCGTGGAAAGATTTGGCAAGCGAAAACGTATTTTGCCGTCTCTCGAAAAGAGTGCATTTGGAAGCGATTTTCGACAAAACGACACGACGAATTACAATTGGAAAAGAATTGAAAAGAGAATTTGGCAGTCGGACTCTCGTTTTAGCTGGCCTTTGATTTCTGGCCAGGAGTTATTGAAATTTTGCCGACGTCATCGTGACACATCTAAATCAATTGGCTGGGCGATTCGGGTCTTCTCCGCAAAGAGTCGGCGTTTTTCGACGAGGTCGTTGATAAAGAAAAAAGTTGGTAAACGATTGTACTTGCTTCGGCAGTACATATACTAAAATTGGAACGATACAGAGAAGATTAGCATGGCCCCTGCGCAAGGATGACACGCAAAATCGTGAAGCGTTCCTTATTTTGACATTTTACTCGATTCTGCCGACGCTACTCGGAAGACGCCCCCCGAAAATTTCCTCCTGCTCTTTCAGCGTTTTGCAGCTACGACCGGCTCTTGCCGTTTCCAAGCTTTTTCAGAACTGATTAAGGTTTGTATGGGGTTTTGCGCGAACGCACACCCCGCTAACAGAAATTATACGGCCGAGTTACCCGCATTTGGGGTAATCGCAAGGGTCAGCCAAGCCGAAGTGCAATGGCAAGGCCTCGCCTTGGGCCAACCGCCTACGTGATCACGGTTAAAGACCCCCGTCAGGTAAGTATGAGTTGTGACGATTTTTCCCGAGGCCCTACTCGACTACTCGCCCGTACTCTTTGTGGATAGCTACCCCATAAGCCCCCCGCATCAACTTGTAGGAACAAAATTTGTCATTTTTGGCCGATCGGTCACCATTTTTCTTTTCAATTTTCGCTCGAAAAATCGATTTATGTTTTGCTTCTTTTTTTCAAAACAAGAAGCAAATTTTCAATTGGATGAAGAGGAATTCCCACAGTGTGGGAATGTGGGCCGTGCCTGGAGGTACTGCAATACCAGGACAACCCGTGAGCAGGGCGAAGCAAGCTTCGGCACCGTGCTCCCTGTCCAAAAATCAGGTTAATACAAAGAGCAAGCGAATCGCTTGCGTCCCAGGTATTAAACTGAGAAGAACAGATACTACACTTGATCTTAGCTCTAAAGAGCCGAGAAGCGATAAAGTTTGGGGTCAGTCAGGAAGAAGTACAACTCTCAGCCTTACCCAAGACTTGCTGGTTGGCCGTGGAAAGATTTGGCAAGCGAAAACGTATTTTGCCGTCTCTCGAAAAGAGTGCATTTGGAAGCGATTTTCGACAAAACGACACGACGAATTACAATTGGAAAAGAATTGAAAAGAGAATTTGGCAGTCGGACTCTCGTTTTAGCTGGCCTTTGATTTCTGGCCAGGAGTTATTGAAATTTTGCCGACGTCATCGTGACACATCTAAATCAATTGGCTGGGCGATTCGGGTCTTCTCCGCAAAGAGTCGGCGTTTTTCGACGAGGTCGTTGATAAGGAAAAAAGTTGGTAAACGATTGTACTTGCTTCGGCAGTACATATACTAAAATTGGAACGATACAGAGAAGATTAGCATGGCCCCTGCGCAAGGATGACACGCAAAATCGTGAAGCGTTCCTTATTTTGACATTTTACTCGATTCTGCCGACGCTACTCGGAAGACGCCCCCCGAAAATTTCCTCCTGCTCTTTCAGCGTTTTGCAGCTACGACCGGCTCTTGCCGTTTCCAAGCTTTTTCAGAACTGATTAAGGTTTGTATGGGGTTTTGCGCGAACGCACACCCCGCTAACAGAAATTATACGGCCGAGTTACCCGCATTTGGGGTAATCGCAAGGGTCAGCCAAGCCGAAGTGCAATGGCAAGGCCTCGCCTTGGGCCAACCGCCTACGTGATCACGGTTAAAGACCCCCGTCAGGTAAGTATGAGTTGTGACGATTTTTCCCGAGGCCCTACTCGACTACTCGCCCGTACTCTTTGTGGATAGCTACCCCATAAGCCCCCCGCATCAACTTGTAGGAACAAAATTTGTCATTTTTGGCCGATCGGTCACCATTTTTCTTTTCAATTTTCGCTCGAAAAATCGATTTATGTTTTGCTTCTTTTTTTCAAAACAAGAAGCAAATTTTCAATTGGATGAAGAGGAATTCCCACAGTGTGGGAATGTGGGCCGTGCCTGGAGGTACTGCAATACCAGGACAACCCGTGAGCAGGGCGAAGCAAGCTTCGGCACCGTGCTCCCTGTCCAAAAATCAGGTTAATACAAAGAGCAAGCGAATCGCTTGCGTCCCAGGTATTAAACTGAGAAGAACAGATACTACACTTGATCTTAGCTCTAAAGAGCCGAGAAGCGATAAAGTTTGGGGTCAGTCAGGAAGAAGTACAACTCTCAGCCTTACCCAAGACTTGCTGGTTGGCCGTGGAAAGATTTGGCAAGCGAAAACGTATTTTGCCGTCTCTCGAAAAGAGTGCATTTGGAAGCGATTTTCGACAAAACGACACGACGAATTACAATTGGAAAAGAATTGAAAAGAGAATTTGGCAGTCGGACTCTCGTTTTAGCTGGCCTTTGATTTCTGGCCAGGAGTTATTGAAATTTTGCCGACGTCATCGTGACACATCTAAATCAATTGGCTGGGCGATTCGGGTCTTCTCCGCAAAGAGTCGGCGTTTTTCGACGAGGTCGTTGATAAGGAAAAAAGTTGGTAAACGATTGTACTTGCTTCGGCAGTACATATACTAAAATTGGAACGATACAGAGAAGATTAGCATGGCCCCTGCGCAAGGATGACACGCAAAATCGTGAAGCGTTCCTTATTTTGACATTTTACTCGATTCTGCCGACGCTACTCGGAAGACGCCCCCCGAAAATTTCCTCCTGCTCTTTCAGCGTTTTGCAGCTACGACCGGCTCTTGCCGTTTCCAAGCTTTTTCAGAACTGATTAAGGTTTGTATGGGGTTTTGCGCGAACGCACACCCCGCTAACAGAAATTATACGGCCGAGTTACCCGCATTTGGGGTAATCGCAAGGGTCAGCCAAGCCGAAGTGCAATGGCAAGGCCTCGCCTTGGGCCAACCGCCTACGTGATCACGGTTAAAGACCCCCGTCAGGTAAGTATGAGTTGTGACGATTTTTCCCGAGGCCCTACTCGACTACTCGCCCGTACTCTTTGTGGATAGCTACCCCATAAGCCCCCCGCATCAACTTGTAGGAACAAAATTTGTCATTTTTGGCCGATCGGTCACCATTTTTCTTTTCAATTTTCGCTCGAAAAATCGATTTATGTTTTGCTTCTTTTTTTCAAAACAAGAAGCAAATTTTCAATTGGATGAAGAGGAATTCCCACAGTGTGGGAATGTGGGCCGTGCCTGGAGGTACTGCAATACCAGGACAACCCGTGAGCAGGGCGAAGCAAGCTTCGGCACCGTGCTCCCTGTCCAAAAATCAGGTTAATACAAAGAGCAAGCGAATCGCTTGCGTCCCAGGTATTAAACTGAGAAGAACAGATACTACACTTGATCTTAGCTCTAAAGAGCCGAGAAGCGATAAAGTTTGGGGTCAGTCAGGAAGAAGTACAACTCTCAGCCTTACCCAAGACTTGCTGGTTGGCCGTGGAAAGATTTGGCAAGCGAAAACGTATTTTGCCGTCTCTCGAAAAGAGTGCATTTGGAAGCGATTTTCGACAAAACGACACGACGAATTACAATTGGAAAAGAATTGAAAAGAGAATTTGGCAGTCGGACTCTCGTTTTAGCTGGCCTTTGATTTCTGGCCAGGAGTTATTGAAATTTTGCCGACGTCATCGTGACACATCTAAATCAATTGGCTGGGCGATTCGGGTCTTCTCCGCAAAGAGTCGGCGTTTTTCGACGAGGTCGTTGATAAGGAAAAAAGTTGGTAAACGATTGTACTTGCTTCGGCAGTACATATACTAAAATTGGAACGATACAGAGAAGATTAGCATGGCCCCTGCGCAAGGATGACACGCAAAATCGTGAAGCGTTCCTTATTTTGACATTTTACTCGATTCTGCCGACGCTACTCGGAAGACGCCCCCCGAAAATTTCCTCCTGCTCTTTCAGCGTTTTGCAGCTACGACCGGCTCTTGCCGTTTCCAAGCTTTTTCAGAACTGATTAAGGTTTGTATGGGGTTTTGCGCGAACGCACACCCCGCTAACAGAAATTATACGGCCGAGTTACCCGCATTTGGGGTAATCGCAAGGGTCAGCCAAGCCGAAGTGCAATGGCAAGGCCTCGCCTTGGGCCAACCGCCTACGTGATCACGGTTAAAGACCCCCGTCAGGTAAGTATGAGTTGTGACGATTTTTCCCGAGGCCCTACTCGACTACTCGCCCGTACTCTTTGTGGATAGCTACCCCATAAGCCCCCCGCATCAACTTGTAGGAACAAAATTTGTCATTTTTGGCCGATCGGTCACCATTTTTCTTTTCAATTTTCGCTCGAAAAATCGATTTATGTTTTGCTTCTTTTTTTCAAAACAAGAAGCAAATTTTCAATTGGATGAAGAGGAATTCCCACAGTGTGGGAATGTGGGCCGTGCCTGGAGGTACTGCAATACCAGGACAACCCGTGAGCAGGGCGAAGCAAGCTTCGGCACCGTGCTCCCTGTCCAAAAATCAGGTTAATACAAAGAGCAAGCGAATCGCTTGCGTCCCAGGTATTAAACTGAGAAGAACAGACTTTTGACTGTACACCGGTTTATTGTGTTGACGGCGATAAAACACGAAAACGACAATATAAACAGGCTTCGCCGGCAATAAGTATTGTGCGTTGCACGCTCGGCCTCCACCGCCGTAACGGCGATGGGTGATAGAATTTGTGGGTTTGGTTTGGTTAAGATTTGATGATTACTGTGGAAAAAAAAGGTAAATTTAAAAAAGTTAGGGCCAGATTAGTTAAGTTATAAGCTAAGTGAATTGTGGGGCCCGCCGATGGTAGGGCTTGCAGGAGACGTCGCAGGAGGAACAGAGGGACTGGCGCAGACTGGGCTCGGGTATGGTATTGTGTAATTTAGATACATATTTTGGAAGTGTGCCTAGTGAGTGGAAAGGGGTGAGGGTGGCGAAAAAAGTACACGGGGTGTGGGTATAAAAATATTTAAAAACAATGTAAATATAAAAAATAGTTCGGAACTTTGCATATATATAAAAAAAGGGGGGGTGCATTTAAAACTTGAAAGAGGTTTAAGTGCGGTAAGTGCTTTAATTGCTAGTAAGTGCAATTTTGGGGCGGTAAAGCGGTTAAAAACGAGCTACCTAAGACAAAAAAAAAGATTTAAAAGCTAAGTGTTGTGCAAACCGGGTGGGGATGGTGCGAATTAGTGGGTCGGCGACGTGCGCCGGCCTGCTGGCCTCCGTGTTGGTTGGGGGGCCGAGGTGCTCCAGTGTTGGTGCCAGACAGTTCGGGGGCAGGCTTCCTAGCCGGCCCCATTGGTGTGAAGAGGTGAGGTGTTGACCGCGCGGCATCCGCCCTTTTGCCGTTGACGATGATTCGACTGGTGTGGCGGGCGGAACTGTTGAAGGTGTTGGCCGGGGACGATAGACGAACGTTGGAACGTTAAAGTGTTTGGAGAGTTGGTCCCCGGCTGCCGCGCGGTTGAAGAGTTGGGAGCACCTCGGCGAAACTATCAGGAGTGGGTTTTGATTGGAGGAGGCCAGCTTTAACATTGGAGTGCGAGGAGGGGTTGGCGGCGGGGCGTGGATAGAGCTGGGGTCAAAGGGCTGAAGTTTTCCGAGGTGATGGGGTGGTGAGTGGGCTGGGTTGTTGGCTGATTGATGAACGTACTGGTGAGCTGGTTTATTTGCGGTTAAGTTGATGCCCCGCCGCCGTGATCGTCCGGTTTGTGTTTGTGTGGTGCCAGTCTGCGCTTGCAAAGGATGGTTTAAGGTTTGGTAACAATCCCCCTGCACCAAGATTGCCACACGTGGTGGCTACCCTTGATAGCCAGAGCTGAGCATGCTCTGGCTACCTCCGTCATACGACGGCCCGTGATGCCCAAGGCGCTGAGGGTGGAATTGTTGCCTTGAGCATAGCTGCCCAGGGAGCCGATGATGAAGGTGTGGAAAAGGACTCGCTTCTTGGAAACACGGGCCAAGTTTCCACACAACTCCCTGTACTTTTGGTGCTTACGGGCCGCAGCAGCGGTAAGGGCAACTTGGCCGTTTTCGAAAGGGCACGCAAAGTCCACGACTAAGAACCTGTCGGCGCTCTCGACAATCAAGTCTGGCCGGAGGTTCTCACCCGTGGCATCGGCGTGCTCCCGGCAAACTCGGTCACAAGAAACCTTGGTGAAGGTCCCTGAAGGTACGTGGCGCAACACTTCCCCCTGTATGGCGTCGTGCCGAGATAGGATTTGGGGCATGACGGGAACACAGTGGTTGAGTACGTGGGGAAGTGTCTCGGCCGAACTGCCGCATCTGCAGCACCTAACGTCTGACTGTCCCCCGTGAAATCGTTCCCGAACCTTCTTGACAGGAAGGAGGTTGAGGCGTGCTTTCATCGCGAAAATGCGCTCTGGAATAGTCAGAGCCCCGGGGTTCTTCAACCAGTGGTTCGAATAACCGTATTGGGTGTGGGCCCCTACGGTCTTACCTTGGTCTGGATGACTGGCCCACACTTCCCTCCAACGCTTTGATTGTAAGGCGTGGAGGGTCCTGGTAAATACTGCCCGGTTGCTGGGGGATAACGTCTTGTCACCAGACGTCACAGAAAACTGCCCGTCAGCGCCCGCGACGAATTGAACATCGATCCTTTCCGAGGCCTTGCGTACAAACGTAAACAAGTCTCGTTCCAGACTTCCGCCCGCTCCGCACCCGTTACCACTGACGTTGCCCCCTGATATGAAAGCTGCCATCGCACCGGCATCGACACTTTCAGCTTTGGCCATCCGTTTCGAGAGAGATTCGAGTCGACCCACGGCCACGGCGCGCACCCGCCAGTCCGGTGCTGTCAGCATTTTGAAGGCCTGTGTCACCGCCAGTATGTCGCCCTCGGCGGCAATCGACGGGATCCCCAGGCCTCCGCTGTCTGCTGACGTGTGGTAAAAAGCCACGCACGTTCGTGTTGGGAGGCGGAGTGAAATGCGCACGCAACGCCGCACCGTAGAGTCCACCTTCCTCAACTCCTTTACCGGAAAATGCCGCAACCTCAAGATGAAGCTCAGACGGGGGAGCTCGAATCGCTTCAGTGCCAGCAGCTTCTGGTGTGGCGTGAGGGGCGACTCAAAGAGTCGCTTGATTCGCTCGGCAGACAACTCGAGGGTGGTGTTCGATCGAGTGTCAGGAAGGTATCCCTGCCGCACTCCCAAGTAGCGGTAGAATTCGCCCAGACCAATCACCTTGACCTCCTCGCCCGAGAGCGAGAAAGGCTGCGGATCCCGTTGTCGGCGACTTCCAACCAGCACCTGGTTCATTATGCGGCATTTTTTCGGGTTAAAACGGATACCTGCCCAGCCGGCGAACTCCTCACACACTTTCAGCTGCTCGCACATCTGTGACCTCGAGCTCGAGATGAGACACCCGTCGTCAGCGTATGCCAGCACTTGGGAAAAGACATTAGGAGCGCAATCGAATCTGTATCCGCAACCGGCGCGAGCTTTGACCCCTCTAACAAGAACCTCGGCCACCAGATTGAATACGAGGCCGGACAAGGGGCAGCCTTGGCGTACCCCTCGCCCTACTGGTATCTCGTTGGTAACACCACCCGCCGTGCGAACGACACACGTGTTACCAACGTAGATATCAGCAACGCACTCAATCAAGTAGTCAGGAACCTGAAGCTCGTCCATTATGCTACGAATACAATCGTGACGGATACTGCCGAAGGCGTTCTTGACGTCGAGCCAGGCGACGAAGATGTCCTTCTTCGCCTGTCGTGCATCTACCCAGGCTGAGTCCAACACGAAAACATGCTCGAACGTTCCTTCCACTGGCATGAAACCCTTCTGTTCAGGAGAAATAACGCCACCGTCGAGCGCCCAGCGCTGCAAACGCCGCGCCAACACCGCCGCGTACAACTTGTACAAGTTGCGACAGATGGAAATGGGTCTCCAGTTCGAGACGTCGTCGAGGTCGCCGCCCGGATCCTTGCAGATCAGAGTGACTTTCGACTTACGCCACTGCGCGGGAATCCGACGAGCGATCCTACACCTCTCGAAAAGCTCCGCAAGGACGATGCCCTTGGGATCTAGAGCCTTCCAAAAGCCATAGGACAACCCGTCAGATCCTGCCGCCGAAGCAGTGTTAACGGACTGGAGAACCATCTCCACCTCGCGCGGAGATATTGGAGCAGAGTCCACACCGCCAGAAGCCCCCGATGACGCATCTCCCCCTCCCGTCGTGGCTCGCATCCAGCTTGGTACCGGCTCGAGATGCTCGTACGCCCCCGGTGCCTTAAGGTCGGCGCGAAACTTCTCCTCGATGACTCGAGGAGCTATCCCACATTTGACCTCCCCTTTTAACCCGTCCGTGATGCGGCGAACCGTAGCTCGCTGGTCTCGCCAGAACGCTGAGCGCAAGCACTGCCCTTTGGCGGCCGCCCCCTTTATTGGTATGGTTGTCTTGTTGGGGTGGCCGCGCTCGCGGTTGGTGGTCGCACGGTGCTGAGCACCGCGGTTGTATCGAGGCTTGCGCTGCTTACGCGTAATGTCTACAGAGCCAGCGAGTTTGGTCCACTCCTCTAATGCGTGCTCGAGCTCGCCGAAACTATCGGGGGAAGAATGGGCGTCAATTACATGCGCAAGGCGAGCTCTCAAGTCGTCATTACTGGGGTCGGTTAAAGGTGGGTCGTTAACGTTACATCTAACAGGCAATGAGCTTGACGCATTTTCAGAGCTTGCAACAGGACTTCGGTGGGACACGTCTCCAACCACGGGTACTGGGACCTGATCGGACACAGGCGGACTGCTCGGCAACAAGGCCTCCCATTCACACCTGGTCTTCACGGCCGGTCGCTCTGGCGCGCCCGGAACGGGTTCAGGCGACGGGCAGTTCCCTGCCGCCGACACCTCCCCCGCTCCCGCAACGGTAGCCTCGGCAACGCACGGCTCCACCACCTCGGGAGGTGATGTAGCCTGGTCCAGTTCTCCGGCAGAAAGAAGGTTCGACACAAGAAGTTGCTGTGTCGGACGATCCGTCCACCCTCCTTGAACTGGCGGCCCCTCCTTCACTTTCACCACTTCGCGGCCAGGTGTTTCTCCAGAGAGAAACACGCTCGCTTTCGGTGGCTTCGGATCAGGCGAGACCCCCGTGGCGACGTTAACCCTTGAACGATAGTGATCCCTAATTGTAACTGCCAGTCGAGCGAGGCGAGAAGGAGAGATCTGCGGGATCTCTACCGGAACGCGCCTGGTACTCCCGGTGCAAGGAGTGTTTAGCCAGCTCCTAAGGAGCGTGAACGAAGGGGGACCAGATGGTGAGGTCGCGTTGATGACGCTCGAAACCTCGGAAGGCTGGTAAGGGTCGACGCACTCTGCCGAAAAGGAATTCTGAATGCCCACGGTTGGTAGGTTTGGTGGGGTAACTAGATCTATCTGTGACAGCTTTGGAGATGGCGTACGGACTGCATCGGCGTACGACAACACCGGCGCAACCGTAGCGATGGGGGAAATTAGCGTTACTGAAGAACAGTGAGAACTCCCACTTGGGGGAGAGACGTGGCCATACAAAAACTCACTGTCCGAGGGCGGGGTGGTATTTATCGAAGCCTTCGACTGATAGAAGATCAGCGAAGGGACCTTGCCAACTGTAGAACTATCAGAGTCCTCCCCAACAGAGTGGTTCGCGGGCGAGGGTGGGAGTATGGGCACCGGGATGCTCGGGGGTTTGCCAGAGCCAGAACATGATTTAAAGTGCGAAGAGGCGGGCAATAAGGACATAGCCTTGTCGGCGACGACGCACTCGCACTTGCCACATACTACCCTAAGTAAGACGTTATTAATTTTGTGACAAGTACTGAGGTGGGTTTTTAATGTTCGGACTCTAGCGTATCCGTCATTACCTTTCGGGCAAGCCGGCACGGGGCATTTATAGGTGGTAGCCGCGTCGACGTAGCGCACGTTCAGAGTAAAGGGGCGTTGTTTAATGCTACGCCGAGGTGATAACAGACCGGGGGCCACCACAAAGCTGTTGTTATTGCGTGACGGCCCGCCCGGGTGCTTTTGGTAATGGTGGGACTTGGCAGCTACGAGAGACGGCCAGCGACTATCGCAGACTGGGCAGCAAAAGGCCCGAGGAGTCCGCGGTGCAGCGGCGGGGGCGACTGCTCCACAGGCACGGTAATGGTCCCTCACGTTAATGAGGGAGCCACGCGACCTGAAGGAAGCGGAACACTTCCCACAGGCCGCGTCCAGCACTCCAACAGCCAAGCCATGTACAGATGCCAAATGGCGCTTGACTGATTGGAGCGCTGCCGAGACCATAGAACAGCCACTAACCCCGCACCGAAACACGGAATCCCCGGGCCCCCTAAACGTTACCGACAAGGGTGGGGCTTCCTCCTGCGATGGGGCATCTTTGGTTGGTTTGGATGATGCCGTCCCCTGATCCGCGCGTGAACGAACTGCTGGGCGAAGCCTGCGACGCGGTGGTTGAACGTTCATGACGTTGGGACCGGTGTACAGTCTGCGAATAGTCGTGGCACAGTAAAATTGTAAAAGAGCGAGACGTATGTAATAATGTGTAATAGTATGTAATAGTAAAATGTATGTAATAATATGTGATAATAAAAAGGTAAAATATAAGTCTGCGAGTAGTCGTGGCACAGTAAAATTGTAGAAGGGCGAGACGTATGTAATAATGTGTAATAATATGTAATAATATAATGTATGTAATAATATGTAGTAATATGTAATAATAAAATGTTTGTAATAATATGTAATAATAAAAAGGTAAAATATAAGTCTGCGAGTAGTCGTGGCACAGTAAAATTGTAAAAGAGCGAGACGTATGTAATAATGTGTAATAATATGTAATAGTAAAATTTATGTAATAATATGTGATAATAAAAAGGTAAAATATAAGTCTGCGAGTAGTCGTGGCACAGTAAAATTGTAAAAGAGCGAGACGTATGTAATAATATGTAGTAGTAAAATGTATGTAATGTAATAATAAAAAGGTAAGATATAAAACTGGTAGAGGGACCGAGGAAGCACAATTTAGAGCCGGCGCGAGTCCTTATTAAAATTGCTTGAGTTGCAGGGGGGGGAGGGTATTAAAAGATATAACCGAGGGGGAGTATGATAAATTAAATTAAAGTTAGGTGCTTCTCGGCCAAAAAGGATAGAAGGTTATGCTAAAATACTTGTTTAGAAGGAGACCGGCGATGTGGGCCAACCAGGGGGGGAAGGGTGTCGGATCCGGCGATGATTGAGAGCGATGAAAGGTGGAATAATCCTTTGTGTTTTGATGGTATTAATCCAGAGTGTAATCCGCGAGTTAGGGGTGAAGGGCTGCTGGTGGTGATGGGCCAAGTTCTTCGTAGGTGGTGGTGGGTTGTCGTGTGGTGAAGATGGATGTGGATCGTAGTCACGTTCGGTGGTGTTGTCGCGATTGGAGCAGATGGTGAGGCGGTGAGGCAGATGGATGAGCAGGCTGGTTTGGAACAGATGGTAGAACTGGTTTTGAGGCGGATGGGTTGGAAGCGGATGGTGAGACGGTGAGGCTGGTTGGGAGCAGATGGAGTGGGGAGAGGCGCAGTTGAGATGGTGGCTGGTTTCAGCGGGTACAGCAACTTACGACAGACCGGCGGCTGCGAGAGCCTCCGGTTGTGAAGGTCGGGAACTGGTGCACAAACGGCAGACCGGCGGCTGCGACAGCCTCCGGTTGTGAAGGCTTAAGAGCAGCGGGCAGGTGCAGGGACCTCCGGTGGTGGAGGCGGAGTGCAGGTGTTAGAGGACCGCTGGGCTGTCCAAGGTTGCAGGGACCTCCGGTGGGGGTAGCTGGACGCTGGTGGTAGAGCACCACAAAGTTGCCGAAGTTGTAGGGACCTCCGGTGGGGTACAGTGGAGAGCCGACCAGTGGACACTAGAGGGCAGACCGGCAACTGCAGGGACCTCCGGTGGGGGTCGGCGAACACTGGAGGTAGAGGGCCGAAGAGCTGGCCAACGTTGCAGGGACCTCCGGTGGGGTGAGGCCAAGAGCTGGGCAGCAACCACAGGATGGCACACCGGCAACTGCAGGGACCTCCGGTGGGGGTCGGCGAACACTGGAGGTAGAGGGCCGAAGAGCTGGCCAACGTTGCAGGGACCTCCGGTGGGGTGAGGCCAAGAGCTGGGCAGCAAACACCGGATGGCACACCGGCAACTGCAGGGACCTCCGGTGGAGTGCGGGTGAGGGCTGCGGCAAAAAAATGCCGGGAGCTCCGCTGCTGAAGAGGCCCGGGGCGGAGCGCGCGGATGGCCGCGTAGGAGCCGCTGAAAACCGGGGGACGAAAACTGTGCCTCACGCTATCAACAGATAGTCGTCGAGCTCCCAACCAGTAAAAACTAGGCCTCACGCTCTCAACAGAGAGTCGTCGGGCTTCCAACCAGTATCTACGCCTCACGCTCTCAACAGAGAGTCGTCGGGCTCCAAACCAGTATCTGTGCCTCACGCTCTCAAAAGAGAGTCGTCGGGCTCCAAGTCGAGGAACGTGACTACGATACCACACGACAACCGGGGGAACTCGCCTAACAAGTATAATCTGTTTACGAGGAACTTGGCCAGCTGAAGGGGCTCACTCTTTGCCTTCCCGATTGAAGTTGCAAAGTTAACTCGTGGATGAGGCTCGTATACCACCAATGTTAGGTCTCTGAAGAGCCGAGAAGCGATAAAGTTTGGGGTCAGTCAGGAAGAAGTACAACTCTCAGCCTTACCCAAGACTTGCTGGTTGGCCGTGGAAAGATTTGGCAAGCGAAAACGTATTTTGCCGTCTCTCGAAAAGAGTGCATTTGGAAGCGATTTTCGACAAAACGACACGACGAATTACAATTGGAAAAGAATTGAAAAGAGAATTTGGCAGTCGGACTCTCGTTTTAGCTGGCCTTTGATTTCTGGCCAGGAGTTATTGAAATTTTGCCGACGTCATCGTGACACATCTAAATCAATTGGCTGGGCGATTCGGGTCTTCTCCGCAAAGAGTCGGCGTTTTTCGACGAGGTCGTTGATAAGGAAAAAAGTTGGTAAACGATTGTACTTGCTTCGGCAGTACATATACTAAAATTGGAACGATACAGAGAAGATTAGCATGGCCCCTGCGCAAGGATGACACGCAAAATCGTGAAGCGTTCCTTATTTTGACATTTTACTCGATTCTGCCGACGCTACTCGGAAGACGCCCCCCGAAAATTTCCTCCTGCTCTTTCAGCGTTTTGCAGCTACGACCGGCTCTTGCCGTTTCCAAGCTTTTTCAGAACTGATTAAGGTTTGTATGGGGTTTTGCGCGAACGCACACCCCGCTAACAGAAATTATACGGCCGAGTTACCCGCATTTGGGGTAATCGCAAGGGTCAGCCAAGCCGAAGTGCAATGGCAAGGCCTCGCCTTGGGCCAACCGCCTACGTGATCACGGTTAAAGACCCCCGTCAGGTAAGTATGAGTTGTGACGATTTTTCCCGAGGCCCTACTCGACTACTCGCCCGTACTCTTTGTGGATAGCTACCCCATAAGCCCCCCGCATCAACTTGTAGGAACAAAATTTGTCATTTTTGGCCGATCGGTCACCATTTTTCTTTTCAATTTTCGCTCGAAAAATCGATTTATGTTTTGCTTCTTTTTTTCAAAACAAGAAGCAAATTTTCAATTGGATGAAGAGGAATTCCCACAGTGTGGGAATGTGGGCCGTGCCTGGAGGTACTGCAATACCAGGACAACCCGTGAGCAGGGCGAAGCAAGCTTCGGCACCGTGCTCCCTGTCCAAAAATCAGGTTAATACAAAGAGCAAGCGAATCGCTTGCGTCCCAGGTATTAAACTGAGAAGAACAGATACTACACTTGATCTTAGCTCTAAAGAGCCGAGAAGCGATAAAGTTTGGGGTCAGTCAGGAAGAAGTACAACTCTCAGCCTTACCCAAGACTTGCTGGTTGGCCGTGGAAAGATTTGGCAAGCGAAAACGTATTTTGCCGTCTCTCGAAAAGAGTGCATTTGGAAGCGATTTTCGACAAAACGACACGACGAATTACAATTGGAAAAGAATTGAAAAGAGAATTTGGCAGTCGGACTCTCGTTTTAGCTGGCCTTTGATTTCTGGCCAGGAGTTATTGAAATTTTGCCGACGTCATCGTGACACATCTAAATCAATTGGCTGGGCGATTCGGGTCTTCTCCGCAAAGAGTCGGCGTTTTTCGACGAGGTCGTTGATAAGGAAAAAAGTTGGTAAACGATTGTACTTGCTTCGGCAGTACATATACTAAAATTGGAACGATACAGAGAAGATTAGCATGGCCCCTGCGCAAGGATGACACGCAAAATCGTGAAGCGTTCCTTATTTTGACATTTTACTCGATTCTGCCGACGCTACTCGGAAGACGCCCCCCGAAAATTTCCTCCTGCTCTTTCAGCGTTTTGCAGCTACGACCGGCTCTTGCCGTTTCCAAGCTTTTTCAGAACTGATTAAGGTTTGTATGGGGTTTTGCGCGAACGCACACCCCGCTAACAGAAATTATACGGCCGAGTTACCCGCATTTGGGGTAATCGCAAGGGTCAGCCAAGCCGAAGTGCAATGGCAAGGCCTCGCCTTGGGCCAACCGCCTACGTGATCACGGTTAAAGACCCCCGTCAGGTAAGTATGAGTTGTGACGATTTTTCCCGAGGCCCTACTCGACTACTCGCCCGTACTCTTTGTGGATAGCTACCCCATAAGCCCCCCGCATCAACTTGTAGGAACAAAATTTGTCATTTTTGGCCGATCGGTCACCATTTTTCTTTTCAATTTTCGCTCGAAAAATCGATTTATGTTTTGCTTCTTTTTTTCAAAACAAGAAGCAAATTTTCAATTGGATGAAGAGGAATTCCCACAGTGTGGGAATGTGGGCCGTGCCTGGAGGTACTGCAATACCAGGACAACCCGTGAGCAGGGCGAAGCAAGCTTCGGCACCGTGCTCCCTGTCCAAAAATCAGGTTAATACAAAGAGCAAGCGAATCGCTTGCGTCCCAGGTATTAAACTGAGAAGAACAGATACTACACTTGATCTTAGCTCTAAAGAGCCGAGAAGCGATAAAGTTTGGGGTCAGTCAGGAAGAAGTACAACTCTCAGCCTTACCCAAGACTTGCTGGTTGGCCGTGGAAAGATTTGGCAAGCGAAAACGTATTTTGCCGTCTCTCGAAAAGAGTGCATTTGGAAGCGATTTTCGACAAAACGACACGACGAATTACAATTGGAAAAGAATTGAAAAGAGAATTTGGCAGTCGGACTCTCGTTTTAGCTGGCCTTTGATTTCTGGCCAGGAGTTATTGAAATTTTGCCGACGTCATCGTGACACATCTAAATCAATTGGCTGGGCGATTCGGGTCTTCTCCGCAAAGAGTCGGCGTTTTTCGACGAGGTCGTTGATAAGGAAAAAAGTTGGTAAACGATTGTACTTGCTTCGGCAGTACATATACTAAAATTGGAACGATACAGAGAAGATTAGCATGGCCCCTGCGCAAGGATGACACGCAAAATCGTGAAGCGTTCCTTATTTTGACATTTTACTCGATTCTGCCGACGCTACTCGGAAGACGCCCCCCGAAAATTTCCTCCTGCTCTTTCAGCGTTTTGCAGCTACGACCGGCTCTTGCCGTTTCCAAGCTTTTTCAGAACTGATTAAGGTTTGTATGGGGTTTTGCGCGAACGCACACCCCGCTAACAGAAATTATACGGCCGAGTTACCCGCATTTGGGGTAATCGCAAGGGTCAGCCAAGCCGAAGTGCAATGGCAAGGCCTCGCCTTGGGCCAACCGCCTACGTGATCACGGTTAAAGACCCCCGTCAGGTAAGTATGAGTTGTGACGATTTTTCCCGAGGCCCTACTCGACTACTCGCCCGTACTCTTTGTGGATAGCTACCCCATAAGCCCCCCGCATCAACTTGTAGGAACAAAATTTGTCATTTTTGGCCGATCGGTCACCATTTTTCTTTTCAATTTTCGCTCGAAAAATCGATTTATGTTTTGCTTCTTTTTTTCAAAACAAGAAGCAAATTTTCAATTGGATGAAGAGGAATTCCCACAGTGTGGGAATGTGGGCCGTGCCTGGAGGTACTGCAATACCAGGACAACCCGTGAGCAGGGCGAAGCAAGCTTCGGCACCGTGCTCCCTGTCCAAAAATCAGGTTAATACAAAGAGCAAGCGAATCGCTTGCGTCCCAGGTATTAAACTGAGAAGAACAGATACTACACTTGATCTTAGCTCTAAAGAGCCGAGAAGCGATAAAGTTTGGGGTCAGTCAGGAAGAAGTACAACTCTCAGCCTTACCCAAGACTTGCTGGTTGGCCGTGGAAAGATTTGGCAAGCGAAAACGTATTTTGCCGTCTCTCGAAAAGAGTGCATTTGGAAGCGATTTTCGACAAAACGACACGACGAATTACAATTGGAAAAGAATTGAAAAGAGAATTTGGCAGTCGGACTCTCGTTTTAGCTGGCCTTTGATTTCTGGCCAGGAGTTATTGAAATTTTGCCGACGTCATCGTGACACATCTAAATCAATTGGCTGGGCGATTCGGGTCTTCTCCGCAAAGAGTCGGCGTTTTTCGACGAGGTCGTTGATAAGGAAAAAAGTTGGTAAACGATTGTACTTGCTTCGGCAGTACATATACTAAAATTGGAACGATACAGAGAAGATTAGCATGGCCCCTGCGCAAGGATGACACGCAAAATCGTGAAGCGTTCCTTATTTTGACATTTTACTCGATTCTGCCGACGCTACTCGGAAGACGCCCCCCGAAAATTTCCTCCTGCTCTTTCAGCGTTTTGCAGCTACGACCGGCTCTTGCCGTTTCCAAGCTTTTTCAGAACTGATTAAGGTTTGTATGGGGTTTTGCGCGAACGCACACCCCGCTAACAGAAATTATACGGCCGAGTTACCCGCATTTGGGGTAATCGCAAGGGTCAGCCAAGCCGAAGTGCAATGGCAAGGCCTCGCCTTGGGCCAACCGCCTACGTGATCACGGTTAAAGACCCCCGTCAGGTAAGTATGAGTTGTGACGATTTTTCCCGAGGCCCTACTCGACTACTCGCCCGTACTCTTTGTGGATAGCTACCCCATAAGCCCCCCGCATCAACTTGTAGGAACAAAATTTGTCATTTTTGGCCGATCGGTCACCATTTTTCTTTTCAATTTTCGCTCGAAAAATCGATTTATGTTTTGCTTCTTTTTTTCAAAACAAGAAGCAAATTTTCAATTGGATGAAGAGGAATTCCCACAGTGTGGGAATGTGGGCCGTGCCTGGAGGTACTGCAATACCAGGACAACCCGTGAGCAGGGCGAAGCAAGCTTCGGCACCGTGCTCCCTGTCCAAAAATCAGGTTAATACAAAGAGCAAGCGAATCGCTTGCGTCCCAGGTATTAAACTGAGAAGAACAGATACTACACTTGATCTTAGCTCTAAAGAGCCGAGAAGCGATAAAGTTTGGGGTCAGTCAGGAAGAAGTACAACTCTCAGCCTTACCCAAGACTTGCTGGTTGGCCGTGGAAAGATTTGGCAAGCGAAAACGTATTTTGCCGTCTCTCGAAAAGAGTGCATTTGGAAGCGATTTTCGACAAAACGACACGACGAATTACAATTGGAAAAGAATTGAAAAGAGAATTTGGCAGTCGGACTCTCGTTTTAGCTGGCCTTTGATTTCTGGCCAGGAGTTATTGAAATTTTGCCGACGTCATCGTGACACATCTAAATCAATTGGCTGGGCGATTCGGGTCTTCTCCGCAAAGAGTCGGCGTTTTTCGACGAGGTCGTTGATAAGGAAAAAAGTTGGTAAACGATTGTACTTGCTTCGGCAGTACATATACTAAAATTGGAACGATACAGAGAAGATTAGCATGGCCCCTGCGCAAGGATGACACGCAAAATCGTGAAGCGTTCCTTATTTTGACATTTTACTCGATTCTGCCGACGCTACTCGGAAGACGCCCCCCGAAAATTTCCTCCTGCTCTTTCAGCGTTTTGCAGCTACGACCGGCTCTTGCCGTTTCCAAGCTTTTTCAGAACTGATTAAGGTTTGTATGGGGTTTTGCGCGAACGCACACCCCGCTAACAGAAATTATACGGCCGAGTTACCCGCATTTGGGGTAATCGCAAGGGTCAGCCAAGCCGAAGTGCAATGGCAAGGCCTCGCCTTGGGCCAACCGCCTACGTGATCACGGTTAAAGACCCCCGTCAGGTAAGTATGAGTTGTGACGATTTTTCCCGAGGCCCTACTCGACTACTCGCCCGTACTCTTTGTGGATAGCTACCCCATAAGCCCCCCGCATCAACTTGTAGGAACAAAATTTGTCATTTTTGGCCGATCGGTCACCATTTTTCTTTTCAATTTTCGCTCGAAAAATCGATTTATGTTTTGCTTCTTTTTTTCAAAACAAGAAGCAAATTTTCAATTGGATGAAGAGGAATTCCCACAGTGTGGGAATGTGGGCCGTGCCTGGAGGTACTGCAATACCAGGACAACCCGTGAGCAGGGCGAAGCAAGCTTCGGCACCGTGCTCCCTGTCCAAAAATCAGGTTAATACAAAGAGCAAGCGAATCGCTTGCGTCCCAGGTATTAAACTGAGAAGAACAGATACTACACTTGATCTTAGCTCTAAAGAGCCGAGAAGCGATAAAGTTTGGGGTCAGTCAGGAAGAAGTACAACTCTCAGCCTTACCCAAGACTTGCTGGTTGGCCGTGGAAAGATTTGGCAAGCGAAAACGTATTTTGCCGTCTCTCGAAAAGAGTGCATTTGGAAGCGATTTTCGACAAAACGACACGACGAATTACAATTGGAAAAGAATTGAAAAGAGAATTTGGCAGTCGGACTCTCGTTTTAGCTGGCCTTTGATTTCTGGCCAGGAGTTATTGAAATTTTGCCGACGTCATCGTGACACATCTAAATCAATTGGCTGGGCGATTCGGGTCTTCTCCGCAAAGAGTCGGCGTTTTTCGACGAGGTCGTTGATAAGGAAAAAAGTTGGTAAACGATTGTACTTGCTTCGGCAGTACATATACTAAAATTGGAACGATACAGAGAAGATTAGCATGGCCCCTGCGCAAGGATGACACGCAAAATCGTGAAGCGTTCCTTATTTTGACATTTTACTCGATTCTGCCGACGCTACTCGGAAGACGCCCCCCGAAAATTTCCTCCTGCTCTTTCAGCGTTTTGCAGCTACGACCGGCTCTTGCCGTTTCCAAGCTTTTTCAGAACTGATTAAGGTTTGTATGGGGTTTTGCGCGAACGCACACCCCGCTAACAGAAATTATACGGCCGAGTTACCCGCATTTGGGGTAATCGCAAGGGTCAGCCAAGCCGAAGTGCAATGGCAAGGCCTCGCCTTGGGCCAACCGCCTACGTGATCACGGTTAAAGACCCCCGTCAGGTAAGTATGAGTTGTGACGATTTTTCCCGAGGCCCTACTCGACTACTCGCCCGTACTCTTTGTGGATAGCTACCCCATAAGCCCCCCGCATCAACTTGTAGGAACAAAATTTGTCATTTTTGGCCGATCGGTCACCATTTTTCTTTTCAATTTTCGCTCGAAAAATCGATTTATGTTTTGCTTCTTTTTTTCAAAACAAGAAGCAAATTTTCAATTGGATGAAGAGGAATTCCCACAGTGTGGGAATGTGGGCCGTGCCTGGAGGTACTGCAATACCAGGACAACCCGTGAGCAGGGCGAAGCAAGCTTCGGCACCGTGCTCCCTGTCCAAAAATCAGGTTAATACAAAGAGCAAGCGAATCGCTTGCGTCCCAGGTATTAAACTGAGAAGAACAGATACTACACTTGATCTTAGCTCTAAAGAGCCGAGAAGCGATAAAGTTTGGGGTCAGTCAGGAAGAAGTACAACTCTCAGCCTTACCCAAGACTTGCTGGTTGGCCGTGGAAAGATTTGGCAAGCGAAAACGTATTTTGCCGTCTCTCGAAAAGAGTGCATTTGGAAGCGATTTTCGACAAAACGACACGACGAATTACAATTGGAAAAGAATTGAAAAGAGAATTTGGCAGTCGGACTCTCGTTTTAGCTGGCCTTTGATTTCTGGCCAGGAGTTATTGAAATTTTGCCGACGTCATCGTGACACATCTAAATCAATTGGCTGGGCGATTCGGGTCTTCTCCGCAAAGAGTCGGCGTTTTTCGACGAGGTCGTTGATAAGGAAAAAAGTTGGTAAACGATTGTACTTGCTTCGGCAGTACATATACTAAAATTGGAACGATACAGAGAAGATTAGCATGGCCCCTGCGCAAGGATGACACGCAAAATCGTGAAGCGTTCCTTATTTTGACATTTTACTCGATTCTGCCGACGCTACTCGGAAGACGCCCCCCGAAAATTTCCTCCTGCTCTTTCAGCGTTTTGCAGCTACGACCGGCTCTTGCCGTTTCCAAGCTTTTTCAGAACTGATTAAGGTTTGTATGGGGTTTTGCGCGAACGCACACCCCGCTAACAGAAATTATACGGCCGAGTTACCCGCATTTGGGGTAATCGCAAGGGTCAGCCAAGCCGAAGTGCAATGGCAAGGCCTCGCCTTGGGCCAACCGCCTACGTGATCACGGTTAAAGACCCCCGTCAGGTAAGTATGAGTTGTGACGATTTTTCCCGAGGCCCTACTCGACTACTCGCCCGTACTCTTTGTGGATAGCTACCCCATAAGCCCCCCGCATCAACTTGTAGGAACAAAATTTGTCATTTTTGGCCGATCGGTCACCATTTTTCTTTTCAATTTTCGCTCGAAAAATCGATTTATGTTTTGCTTCTTTTTTTCAAAACAAGAAGCAAATTTTCAATTGGATGAAGAGGAATTCCCACAGTGTGGGAATGTGGGCCGTGCCTGGAGGTACTGCAATACCAGGACAACCCGTGAGCAGGGCGAAGCAAGCTTCGGCACCGTGCTCCCTGTCCAAAAATCAGGTTAATACAAAGAGCAAGCGAATCGCTTGCGTCCCAGGTATTAAACTGAGAAGAACAGATACTACACTTGATCTTAGCTCTAAAGAGCCGAGAAGCGATAAAGTTTGGGGTCAGTCAGGAAGAAGTACAACTCTCAGCCTTACCCAAGACTTGCTGGTTGGCCGTGGAAAGATTTGGCAAGCGAAAACGTATTTTGCCGTCTCTCGAAAAGAGTGCATTTGGAAGCGATTTTCGACAAAACGACACGACGAATTACAATTGGAAAAGAATTGAAAAGAGAATTTGGCAGTCGGACTCTCGTTTTAGCTGGCCTTTGATTTCTGGCCAGGAGTTATTGAAATTTTGCCGACGTCATCGTGACACATCTAAATCAATTGGCTGGGCGATTCGGGTCTACCCAAAAGAGTTTTCTGCAGACAATTGGTATCGGCGTTAAAACTCATGCCGTCATCGGTAAGTTTACACTAATATAATTTTTTAGCATTATGAATTGTAGTACTTCAAAAGTGATTTTGGTTGTGTCGGCATTTTATAGACTCAAGTCAAAGTTTACTTGACCATTAAGCATTGTCGAAGTATAGGAGTTCGCCTATTTAGGTCTATAAACAGTTTTAGTTTCAAATTTATTTGAGTTGAAATATAAACCCGTAATGTGTAACTAACAAATATTGGCGCACTGATGATCACTTGAGTATCAGATTGGATCCGATCATTTACAGATTTCACCCACAACCATACGCATATATGAATTGCCCTGAGTCTTACTGGGTTCTGGCGTGTAGTAGGTACCGAAAGCGTGGTCCTTTGGCGTGTTGGGATAAAGGAAGTAAAGGTATTGAATGTCCTTGACCATGTCGGGAAGACTGCGCTGCTGGAATTTCCGTATGGTGTCCGGCTGCAGGTGTCCCACTTCGAAACCTAAAAAAGTCGATCAATGAGACTTAGCCAACTAAATAAGTGGCTTTCAACCATTTTTCGCGGCGACCTGAATGCTAACCGTAAATGTAGCAGCAAAGCTTTGGCGACCCCATTCTATGCACTGAAATTTTCATAGGTGAGCAAAACAGACCACACAAATACCATAAATAATTTCGAATTTAATTTATTTGAGCCGTGTCTTCGTGTTTCACCTGCATTTTTTCAAATTTTGAGGAAATATGGCTGTTGACTGATCCCTACAAATCTGAGCATATAAAACTACTTCAGTTGTCGACCCAACCAAATCAAACAGCAACCCAATTTTGGTTCCCGACCAACAGATTGGGAAACACTAACCAAAGGGTATTCAACAAAAGGGTTCGTTCTAGGTGGACATTTTCATTATTGCTTTTTAAGGTTCGTATAAAAAGCTCCAGTTAAGTTTAATTAAAATTATTTTTCGCTCAGCCCAAGCAAGATTTTATATCGCAAAGAACAGATAAAATAAGTTCAGTAAATGGGAAAAAGTACACAGCATTTTTGGTATTTTTACACAAACGTTAGTGGGGTTCTATGTCAATAATACAAATTAGGGCAAAGGTTACTTACTGTCCTGGCAAACCGTATAGCAGGAGATGGACAGCGCTCCGAGTACAGTGTCGCTGAATCGAAACATGAACGTGCCGGGGGCACACACGCGCAACATGCGCTGGCAGTCGGCCTTGCTCAGGAAGCCGTGGATCAAACTGCAGATGTTCAAAGAAGGTTAATTTACGCAAAGTGAAATGACGACATAAAATATTTACTCCAAGTTCAGGTTTTATCCACAGCATCGTGTTTTAAAGGAAAGCCTATCGTTTAACTAGACAACTGCGTAAGATGGACAGGTTAAATTTACAGTAACAACTGAATAGGCCAAAGAGTTACAGAAAGGGGAAAAAACTAAAACTTTCC